>NC_057864.1:83645881-84268381 GCF_019393635.1 Dromiciops gliroides
ATACCATCTACACCAGGAGCTTTTCCACATCTTAGGGATCTAATTGCATTCTCAAGTTCCTCAAGTATGGGTACATTATCCAACTCCTGTAGTACAGCTAATGACTCCATGATGTTTAATGCTGATTCTGTGATAGAATTTCTGATGGTGTACAACTCAGAAAAGTGCTCTACCCATCTTTCCATTTGCTTAACTCTGTCTGTAATATACTCTCCAGTGCTGGACTTGAGGGGAGCTGTCTTGCTCTGAGTGGGTTTGCAAGCTTTCTTGATGCCTTCGTACATTCCTCTGATGTTTCCTGTGTCAGCAGCAACCTGTATTTCCTCACTGAGCTCAACCCAATATTCATTCACACACCACCTCACGATTTGCTGAGCATTTCTTCTCGCAGCACGTAGTTTCTGAAGAGCACTTATAATGGGGGTTACCAAAAAAGAACAGAGGGGAAATTGAGTCAGGCTTAATTAGATGCATTAGTATTGAGAAGTCCATGACCTCAGGCATATAGGAGGGGAAATCAAAGTCAGACATGGAATGAGATGGCATAGCCGGCCACCAGTTGCCATGTGGGGGGAAAATTGTACCAAGAGAATTGAAGCTCAACTCTTGCCAGTGGCCACTCTCTCAGCATTTCCCAAGGCAGTGCACTATCTAGACTTCAAGCATTTTTCCCCTTTTGTGATAATTCAATGTCTGCTCTTGTATGTATTCTTCTTGTGATTGGTTGTCATGCTGGCCAACTGGCATCTGGTAACTCAGAATGAAGGCAATTAATGTGTTAAATGATAAATTCCCATAATCCAAGTCTCATATGGATTCAATAATTGGGGATAATGATGACCACAAAAAATGGGAATTTACTTTGATTCAGAATATAATATACACTTATGTAATAATTCCAAGTAATAACTTTTTTACTAAGTATATAATTACCTTTGTGACAAATCAGAACTTATTTTAATACAAGTTATAACATAATCCTAAAAGAATAAAAATTTCTATGAAAATAGGCCCATACTATTGATTTCAAAATGTAGATGCAATAGCAAAAAAAGAAACTATTATATAACATTTCAACTGACTTTTTTGGGTAAATCCAAAACATTTTATTTTATTTCAATATCTAAAATCCCCAAATTGCATATTATCATTTTGCAAAATATGTTGCTGTTCATGCCAATAATAAATTTGATGACATGAATATGAAAAACTTTTGGAAATGTTCCTTTTTTTTTTAGATTTAGCAAAAATCATACTTCTAGAATTAATTTACACTTGCCATGACAACCAATTTCCCTAGCCCAACCCAAAACACTATTATATCGATATGTAGATATTACATATCTCATTTAGCCTCTGTCTAAAGATACCCCTCCCCCATGAAGGGGAGACCACTGATTTTTACTGCACCCCTTTGTCTTATGGTTTTTACTCATTATTAGGAAAGTCTTTTTTCTTTTTTACTTCATATCTAAATTTGCATCTTTATAATTTTTTCACATCATATATAATTCTTCCCTTTGCCAATTCTTCTATAATTGTCATCATTCAAATTATCCTTTGGCTACTACTTAACAACATGTTTCTCTGTCAGTCTTTCACTCACCAACATCTTTAATGCTTGTGGCAAATAAACATAGTCAAGCAAAGAAATTTGCACATTAATTATTTCCAAATATTTTTTTTATTCAGAATATGTTTTTCACCTCTCTTTCAACTAGTGTTGGCCTTCTACATCATTGGTACTCCTTATACATGATTGATCATTTCACTGATCAGAGTTTATATGTATTTTTTAAATGTTTTTACAATATTGATGTCACAGTATACATTTTTCTATTTCTGCTCACTTCAGTCTAGATCATTTCAAATGTCTCCACAGTTTTCTCTGAAACTATCTCTCCATTTCTTATAAGACAATAAATTATTATTTTATTAATATAGCATGCTCAACTATTACCCAATTGATGAGCATCCCATTAAGTTTCATTTCTTTGCTACAGCTAACTTATCTTCTATAAATTATTGTATACTTGCCAGATGTGTTCCAATTAAAAAGATATTTTGGGTGTATTGGCCCAGTAGTAGAATAATTGACTCAAATAGTTTCCAAGTTTGGTAAATTAATGGATAATAATTTCATTTTTTCGCTTCAATGTCTGTATCAATTTACAGTGTGAACAATAGTGTATCAATTTATCTGTTTTACCACAACCACTCTAGCATTTGTCATTTTGCTTTATTTTTGCTGCAGATTTGCCAATCTGGTGGGAATGAGGTAAAACCTCATAGATGCTTTAATTTACATTTCAATAACTGTTTTTCCATATGAATATGTTTCCCGTATGAGTAGAGATATCTTGAATTTCTTTCTTGACAATTGGCTGTTTATATCTTTTGACAAGTAAACAGTTGGGCAATGGAATTTATTGTTTTAAAAATCTGAATCAGTTCCTTTTATGTCTTAGAAATGAGAACATTATTAGAAAAGCTTGCTTCAATTTTCTTCTCTCCTCCAGCCTGGCAACGTGAAATATTTCTCTTCTACTCTTAGTTGCATTAGATTGGTTAGTATTTTTAATTGTATGTAATCAAAATTGTCCACTTTATATTCTTTCTTGGGCCATAAATTATTCACCTATTCCTACCTCTGAAAGGCTTTCTTTTCCCTGTTACTCCAATTTGTTTGAGACATTAGAACATAACCACTTCACCCTTATATTTCTTCCAGATTGTTTTCTTGTATTTATATTTTAATATTTTTCAGTTTATCTCAGTATTTTATTTCAAGATTCATTTTCATCTTTGAGTTTTTTAATCAAGAATGTTTGAGAGCTTTTTGTTTCATCCAAGATCATTTTCTCTGAATAGAGTAGATGTTTAATAAAATTTTCCTTTTTTATATGCATTCATTCATTTAACTGGGCTAAATTATTTTTAGAATTCTTTGAAAGTAAAAAGGAAAGAAAGAATATATTTTTACTTTCATTAACTTTTTTTTTTTGGTGAGGCAACAGGGGTTAAGTGACTTTCCCAGGGTCCCACAGCTAGTAAGTGTTAAGTGTCTGAGGCCAGATTTGAACTCAGGTATTCTTGACTCCAGGGCCGGTGCTCTATCCACTGCGCCATCTAGCTGCTCCTATTTTCATTAACTTCTTCTAGAAATTTAGCATTTTCTACAATTATTTATAAGCCAACTATGTGGCCCAGTGAATAAAGTTCTGGGCCTGGAATTAGGAAGATTCCTGTTCCTGAGTTCAAATCCAACCTTACAAGCTGTGTGACTCTAGGCATGTCACTTAACACTGTTTGCCTTAGTTTCCTCATCTCTAAATGGCTGGAGAAAGAAAATGCAAACCATTTCTGTATTTTTGCAAAGAAACTAACAAATGGGGTCATGAAGTATCAGACACAACTAAGAAAGAACATAATTATTTTAAAAGGTTTTCAGAGAAGTTTCAATAAGTTTCACTAGATTGCAAAAAAAGTGTCTATGAGACAAAATGTTTAAGAACTATTTGTTCAATCTGCCCTTTGAACATGCAAAGAGTTGTTGTTGTTCTTGTTGTTTGTGTTCCCACTAACAAAAATAAGTGAATATGCTATGTATAGGTCCCTGTAAAATTCCCATTGCTTTCCATGCATTTTGGAAGCAAGATCCTTAATCCCATATTGAATTTTTTCATTACATTCTTTCTCATCATCCCAATGGGAGAGTGCTAAACACAAAGTGAGAAGATCCCATCAGAGACATTAACTACCCACATGGCTATACTAACACTCTCAGGGCCTTAATTTCATCATCAATAAAAGGACAATAATAATCATTTTAAAACCTACCTCCTAGTATTGTTTCAAGTAAAGCATTTAATGATTTACTGTTCAATCTAGAAATGTGAATTTTTGTTGATTTCCCCATAGTACTCAATATGAATATTTGACACCATAATAATAGTGAGCACTTATAAAACACTTCAACACTTGCAAAGTGTTTTACAAGTACCTCATTTTATTCTCTCAACAACCCTATTATTATGCCCATTTTGTAAATTAATAAACTGAGGCAGAAAACAATTAATCAACTTGCCTGCAAATCATATTAGAATTCAGATTTTTCTGACTCCAGGTACAATGCTCTATGTACTTTGCCACCTATCTGACTATAATAATGAATAGCTAACCAATGATTTGCTTTATTTATATTTTTATCATCATCATGATAATATTCTGCTTCTTCCCTTTCTTTTCTTTTCTTCTTTCTTCTTCATTATTCTTGTTATTCCAAACTGAGTGGCTAATTCAATTAAATCATTTGTTTCCTTTATCCTGGAAACGTCCCCACCAAAAAATGCTTTTTGTTATAAAAGTGTTTTTATTTACCCTATAATTCCTGTGTCACATTTTTCTCATTTTACACTATATAATATATACTCTGTTTTCTTTTGGTATCCTAGCTTAAGAATTGGAGATGTTGTTGGGGGTGGAGCCAAGATGGGGGAGGAGAAGTTGTGATACCCACAAGCTCCCAATAAACCCATCCAATGACTCCCAAATAATGCCATAAAAAGCCCAGAGCAGCCTAACTCACAGAAGAACAAAGTGAGACTATTTTCCAGTCAAAGATGGCAACTAGGATCACCTGCTGATCATAATGAGAGAGGAGTTCAAAAACCGGTCTGGACCTAACCAGTGGGGTGAATCAAGTAGTGGTGGCCCAGTGGGGGAGGGACACAGGCAGACCAAGCTTCCAACCAGAGAGAATCAGATTTCAACCAGCCATCTGCTTCCAGGTCGAGATGAGTAGGCAAAGAAAAGAGCAGAAAATAGACAGCTTCTTTAGGGGAAGTGTAGACCACAATATATACTCAGAAGATGATAATAACAATGTTAAAGCTGCAACATCCAAAGCTCCAAAGAAAATTATGAATTGGTCTCAAGCCATGGAAGTGCTCAACTCTGAAGAGAAAGTAGGATAGATAGAAGGAAGATTTAGAGACATGAAGGAAAGAATGGAAAGAGAAATGAGAGCAATTCAGGAGAGTCATGAGAAAAAAAGTCAACAGCTTGAAAAGCCAAATGGAAAAGGAAATACAAAAACTCTCTGAAGAAAATAACTGGCTAAGAATTAGGATTGAACAAATGGAAGCCAGTGATTTTATGAGAAACTAAGACACAGTAAAACAAATCCAATTGAATAAAAAAAATAGAGGAAAATATGAAATATCTCCTTGAAAAAACAGCTGACCTTGAAAATAGATTCAGGATGGATAATTCAAAAATCATTGGCAACCTGAAAACCATGAATAAAATAAGAGTTTAGACATAATCTTCCAAGAAATTGTCCAGGAAAATTGCCCTGATACTCAAGAATCAGAAGGTAAAATAGAAATTGAAAGAATCCACTGATTACCTCCTGAAAGAGATACATAAAGAAAATTTTCAGTAATATTATAGCCAAATTCCAGAGATCCCATGTCAAGTAGAAAATATGGCAAGGAGCTAGAAAAAAGGAATTCAAATACTGTGGAACTACATTAAGGATAACACAAGACCTAGCAGAATCTGCAAAGGAATGGGGCCTACAGCCAAAAACACCTACCCAGCAAAACTAAACATAATATTTCAGCAGGAAAAAAATGGGACTTCAATGAAAAAGAGGACTTTCGGGCATTTGTGATGAAAAGACCTGAACTAAATAGAAAAATTGACTTTCAAATACAAGACCCTAGAGAAACATAAAAAGGTTAACAGGAAAAAGAAATCATGAGGGATATTAAAAGATTAAACTGTTTACATTCCTACATGGGAAGATAATACTTCTAACTTTGAAGATCTTTCTCAGTATTAGGGCAGCTGAAAAAAATTTACTTAGAGGGCATAGGAGTGAATTGAATATGAATGGATGATATCTGTAAAGCATTTATTTTTTGTTCATCCTTGTTTTATGTGGGGCAGGCAGGGTGGCTTATGTCTGGGCCTTAATATAGGCTTGGGGCTTCCTGGGTCCAGGGCTGGTGCTTTGTCCACTGTGTCCCCTAGCTGACCCATGATGACATCTTCAAAATAGAGTTAAGGGGTAAGAGGAATGCACTGGAAGCAAGGGAAAGGGACAGGTGGACTGGGAAAAAGTAGCTCACATAATAGAAACAAGAAAAGGCTTATGGAGATGGGGAAGGAAAGCGGGAATGAATAAACCTTACTCTCATAAGAATTGGCTCAAAGAGGGAATAACATACACATTCATGTGGGTATGGTCATATATTGTACCCTGAGGGAAAGTGGGAGAGGAAGGAGATAGAGGGAGAGGTGAAGGAAGGAAGGAGGTGGGGGGGGAATAAGAAGAAAAACACTTTTGAGGAGGGATAGGGTGAAGGAAGATAGAAAATAGAATATATATTAAGGGGAGGGAAGAAGATAGAGGATAATACAGTTAGCAATAGTAACTGTGAAAGAAATGATGAACAGAGAGATATCAGAATGACATGTGAAAAACACAAACCATCAACAGAGAAAGAACTGATGGTATCTGAATACAGATTGAAGTATAATTTTATTTGTTAGCTCCTTTTTCTAAAGGTATTTGGTCTATTTTCTTTCATAACCTCACTAATGAGAATATGTTTTGCATAACTGCATATATATATATATATATATATATATATATATATATATATATATATATATATATGACATATTCTATTGCTTGATTTCATAGGGAGAGACAAGGAGGGAGGGAAGAAGAAAATTTAGAACACAAAGCTTTTTTTAAAAAAAATAAAAGTGAAAATTAGTGATGAGCAGAAGAAGTTCAAAGAAACCTGGAAGGACTTACATGAACTGAGGCTGACTGGGAGGAGCAGAACCAGGAGAAGATTGTACACAGTTACAGCAACAGTGTGTGATGAACAATGGTGAGAGACTTGGCTGTTTTCACCAATGCAGCGGTTCAGCAGTTTTAAGGAACAAATAATATATTTTCAATTAATGTAAAACTATTCCTGCCACATTACATTCATTCTTCCATCATATTTGTGTGCAAAACTCATCACCTTTATTTGATTATAATCTCCCTGAAAGGAGAGTATGTGACATTTTTCTCTGTTTATTCCTACTACCTACCCCAATGCAGTACAGAAAAAATACAATTAAATTTTTGTTGAGTTGAATTTTATAAATTCATTCTGATTGGATCGACAATGTATGGAGTTTGAGTGTGGACCACAAGTGGAGATGATTGTAGTCTATGAGAATTCATTTCCTCACCTTCTGATACTCTGAGTCCACCCAAGGTAGAACTCACTGACCACTGCATTGCTGCCATGCCTGCCATTCTTGTATCCTTTGTTCACCACAGTTAGAATCTAACCCCTAAGAAACAACAACAAAATACCCTACATTTTCCTCAGACAAAATAGTTCTTAGGACTCTGATTTGGTATGCACATATCTCCTTTTTCAAACACTAGAAAAAGGTGGTTATCTTGCCAAAATGTCCAAAAGCCCTGTCACTATAATTACATTTTAATTTTAATTTTTGATCTTCCACTCTATTTATTAGCCTTCACAATTATACTAACTTTGTTAGAGAATATGGAAAGATTATCTATCCATCCTTTTATCTATCTTCAGAAGCAATGTGCTCTTTCCATATCACTCTGACATGGCTTCAATTTTAAAGTTTATGCCAGACATATAGGTGATTAAATAAATTTTTAAAAGGGTGGTGGGGGGAATAATGTTGATATAGCTAAGAAATGTATTTATATCTGCCTTTATCTGCATATGTCTCTGTATCTTTGTCTATCTACCTATCCATCTATCTATCTATCTATCTATCTGTCTGTCTGTCTGTCTGTCTGTCTGTCTGTCTGTCTGTCTATCTCTATCTCTCTGCCTGTCTGTCTGTCTGTATATCTATCTATAGATATAGATATAGATATGTATATCTATCTATAGCTTTTGTTTACAAAAGCAGAAATGCAATTTATTTCTGCATAGTGTTCTGTGCCACTAGGGCTCTCCACAAGAAAAGCTTGCAAATGATGTTTAAGGAAAGCACACTCACACTGTGATTTTTAAAATGGCATTTCAAAGCCCTAAGGCAAATTCTTGGGAATCATTCTTGCTATCACATCTGCAAATGAGATATCTTACATGAAACATATTGGTTCTGAATCTCTTCAAAATGCATATATGTCAAAAATATAACAGATATATTGTGGTCCAAATTCCATTATTTGTTAAGGACCTGTTGACACTTCCATCATGGTACAAGTAGAATTCAAAAATGATAAGAAAATTAACCCCTGATATTCCTGCCAAAGGAAAAGTCAACATTTTCAATATTAAGAGGAAAGGGGAGCTATTTTTGTTTGTTTTTAACAATTCTAGGAAATTACATTCTATTTAAAGTGCCATAATAGAGGGAGGTAGTGTGGAAGAGTGGAGATCAAATTACAATATTCCTTTCCAGGAATGAATGATGATGGAGTTGGGAGTAACATAGGAACATTTCTCCCATTACCAGACTAACTAATAAAATTAAAGAATAACTAAATCAGAAAATTAAGATATAAAATAAACAGTATTGTAGGAGGTGGAGCCAAGATGGTGGAGAGAAGCCAGTAAGCTGCTTGAGCTCTCCCAAATTTCCCTTAAAAACAACATTAAATCAAGCCTCTAAACAGACTCTGAAACCACAGAACATACATAAAGAAAGAGGATGACAATCTTCCAAATGGAGATAATTTAAAAGACTTCAGGAAAGGTTAGTCTCACTGGAGCAGGGGAGAAGCACAGGGCACCTCAACACAGTGAAGTGTGCAGGGCATTGGGGCAAGTCAGTGGGAAGCAACTGAGGCCCCTTGATCCTGGCTTATTGGGCTAGTGGCGCAGTGGGCCAGTGGTGAGATCCACTAGCACCAGCTGAGAGGGCAGGCCACCAGATAGGGGGCCACCCACAGGATGGGTGAGACCAGGCCTGTTTCTCCCAGCATGCGTACCTGAAGCAAGCCCAGGGCAGTGAGAAATCCACAAGTCATAGAGGCCTCAGAGCAGGAATCCAGCAACACAACCCCTATCTCTCAGCACAAGAAGCTTGAATCAGTGACCCTGGAGCCCGAGGAGGGGACCTCAACCTTAAAAAAAAAAAAACACACAAAAATAATAATAAGCTACAATATGAGCAAGAAACAAAAAAAAAAGAGCTCTCACCAATGACAACTTCTGTATCAACAGAGAAGAAACAAGCACAATCTTAGATGAGGACAATACTCTCAAATTGCCTACATGTGAAGCCTCAAGAGGGAAGATGAAGTGGTCTCAAGAACAAAAAGGCTTCTTGGAAGAGCTCAAAAAGGATTTTAAAAATCAATTGAGATAAGTAGAAGAAAAAAAAATGAAAGCAACACAAGAAAATTATGAAAAAAGAATCAGCAGCTTGGAAAAGGAAGCATGAAGATTGAATGAAGAAAACAATTCCATAAAAAAAAATTCATTTGGCCAAATGGAAAAGGAGGTGCATAATCTGACTGAAGAAAACAATGCCTTAATAATTTGAATTGGACAGTTAGAAACTAATTACTCCATGAGATAACAGGAATCAGTCAAACAAAATTTTAAAAAAATGAAAAAATAGAAGAAAATGTGAAATACCTCATTGGAAAGACAACTGACCTGGAAAACAGATCCAGGAGAGACAATTTGAGAAACATTGGACTGCCTGAAGGCCATGAGTAGAAAAAGAGTCTAGACACCATATTCCAGGAAATTATCCAAGAGAACTGCCCTGATGTTATAGAACGAGAGGATAAAATCATCATTGAAAGAATCCACCAATCACCTCCTGAAAAAGACTCCAAAAGGAAAACTCCAAGGAATATTGTAGCCAAATTCCAGAATTACCAGGTGAAGGAGAAAATACTCCAAGCAGCCAGAAAGAAGCAATTTAAATATCATGGAGCCACAGTCAGGATTGCTTAGGACCTGGCAATTTCAATATTAAAGGATCACAAGGCATGGAATATGATATTCTGGAAGGGAAAGGAGCTTGGATTGCAGCCAAGAATGAACTACCCAGCAAAACCGAGCATTCTCTTTCAGGGGAAAAGATGGACATTCAATGAAATTGGGGGCTTTCAAGGTTTCCTGATGAAAAGAGCAGAACTGAATAGAAAATTCGATCTTAACATACAAGACTCAAAAGGTAAACAAGGGGAAAACAGTTATTCAATAAGGTTAAAGTGTTTACATTCCTACATGGGAAAATAATACCTATAACTCTTGAGAACAGAGTAGACAGAAGCAATATGGACAGAGGGTATTGTGATAAAATAATGGGATTTAGCAGATACTCAAAGGACCATCTGGAGATCAATCTAAATTGATTGAATTAAGTAAGAGTGATTGACTGCTGATTAGCCTACTTCAAGTTAACTAGATTGTAAGCACATCTGACTGGTCCTTAAGAAGGTATTTGGATGATGCTAACCAATCCAGCTTGAAGCAGTGTGTAAGGACCATCCATGCCCCAGGCCTATAAAAAGCTTCCACAATCAGTTTGCTGGAGAGTTCATGATTGAAGCAGGCTCATGGCAGAGGACTTGAGAAAGAACCCAATCAGGCTGGAACTTTAGGCTAGATAGGCCTTTTCTTAACTTTCTGAACTCCATGTAAATACCTGTATGCTTTAATAAATGTTTAATGCCCAAAGACTGGTACTCAAGCTTCTAATTTAAGGCAATCACACAATTTAGATTTTAAACATCACAGTATAAATATAAATTGTCTTTGATGTGATGCTATAAAGAAAATTAAGTGGTTAAAAAGTAGTTTATGGGGAGAAGAGGAAAGGGGAGATGGAATGGGATGAATTGCATCATATAAAGAGGTGCAAAAAACATATTACAATAGAGAAAAATAAGGGAGGGGGGGAAATATTGTTTCAACCTTATTCTCACTAGATTTGATTCAAAGAGGGAAGAACATATACATTCATTTAGATAAAGAAACATAGTATATTCTTTAGGGAAGTAAAAGGGAAATGAGAAAAGTGGAGACTAATAGAAGGAAGGGCAGGAGCAGGGAAGAAAAGTGTAAAGAAAAGAGAGGGGGATGATAAAAGGGATGGCACATTAAGGGAAGGAGAGGTAAGAACCAAAACACTGGTGAGGAGGAATAGGGTGGAAGAAGGGGAAAAAAGTACAAATGGGGTAAATAAAACAGAGGGAAATAGACAGCTAGTAATAATGACTGTGAATGTGAATGGGATTAATTCTGCCATAAAATGGAAGTGAATCACAGAGTGGATTAAAAACCAGAATCCTACAATAGGTTGTTTACAAGAAACACATTTGAAGCAGAGAAATACACATAGAGCAAAGGTAAAAGGTTGGAGCAGAATATATTACGCCTCAACTGAAGTCAACAAAGCAGGGGTAGTAATCTTTATCTCAGACAAAACAAAGGCAAAACTAGATCTAATTAAAAGAAAGAAGAAACTACATTTTGCTAAAAGGTACTATAGAAAATAAAGAAATATCAATACTAAACATGTATGATTCAAGTAGTATAGCATCCATATTCTTAGAGGAGAAGTTAAATAAATTCTATCTCCTCATACATATATATCTCATTACATATATATATATATATGTGTGTGTGTGTGTATATATATATATATATATGTGTGTGTGTGTATATCTGTAACACATATCTCCTCGCACATATGAATATACACATGCGTGTGTATTCACATACATGTATATATGTAGATGTATATATGCATTTGTATACATATGCATTGTGTATATATCTCCTCCCACCTATATGTCCTCTCACCAATAAATGTGTATGTACAAACACATATATGTGTATAAGTGTCTTTATATATGTATGTGTATTTAAATATATACACACAGAGATACATATATACCATGCACATATGCATGTACACATGCATGCAAGCATGCATGCATACCTACCTACATACATACATACATATATACATATACATACACATACATACATACACACACAAACATATATATATATATATATATATATATATATATATATATATATATATATATATATATATATATATATATATATATATATATATATATATATATATATATATATATACCTTTACTTTTGGCTTGGAACTGAACTCCTACAGATGGCAATAGGCCCTTTGGCTGGTGGCTTTTGGCATAAACTCCCTATTTTGGATGCTGTCAGGGAAGGAAGGAAGAGCAATATATCTGCATGATGTAGATTTCCCTGGTCGGCTTAGATGAGAAGGCTCAGTAAGAGGTGGATACAGACATTCTCCCCCAGCACATATGGACAGCACTACATTTTACCTCCTTCATGTGGGTGCTGGAGGTTGAAGGCATTCCTCTCCTGTGCTGACACGGTGAGAAGCGTTATTATTGCCAGCCTGTTTGTTAGAAAGACTCATAGTCGCAGACTGCTAGAGGGGACCTCAGAGGGCCTAGGAATGACAGTGGAAAATGGGGAAGAGAAGTAGCCTAAGCAAATTGGGATTTGAAGCTCAGTACCAAGTGACTGCAGGAGAGTGACTCATTTGATATCTAAGCCTATGGACTCATTCAAATGTTTTCAAAATGGAAATAATATTTTGTCTGCTTCAGGTATATGATCCAAACCTTAATGTTATTCTTATTAGTACTGATCTGACTTCAATGGTGTAGTAGTACCGTATTCTTCCAACCCTCCACTCCTCCTGAGGTATTTCTATCTACTAATGCAGATCAACTGCAATAGTACTATGAAAGAAATGATTGGGCCTTGGAGAGATTAAATGCCTTGCTCAGAGATCCAGAGTCAATATGGGAGAGAAACAGCACTTGAACTCTAATCATACTGAAGAAAGCCCACACTATATCTATTAGACCCTAGCTTCTTAAACTGGGTTGTGACCCAGTTAAATGTGGGGGTCAAAAGAATTTTGGCAGTAAAGGTTTGATTTGTAAACCTATTTTATATACCTGGGGTCATGTAAAACTTTTCCTGGTGTAACGATTGGACTGGCGCCACCTGCTGGAGACTTACTGTAGCAAAGCTCTGCCATTAGGAGAAGGCATCTGAAGGCAAGACATGCAGCTCTTTTGTGTCAGAAAGTAACGTTTGCTTGTGGGAGGAAGAGGGGGCGAGGCTGGCACTCTTGCTCTCTTTTGTCAGGACTCTGGTTGAGAATGAAGCACAAAATGCTCTCTCCCTTTAATAGATAGATGAATCTAGGCATTTCTCTCTTTACCAAATTCATATTTTCCTTAATAAATGCTTAAAATGTATAACTCTTACTAAAGCTTATAATTTATTGGTGACCACTCATTAGATATTTTAGACAGTATAAATAGTTATGATGATTGAATATAATAGCAAAATGTATGGTACCTACTTTGCTGGGTAAAATTCTTTGTCAAGTTTAAGGTACTTTATTCAGGTTATGATGAACAGGATACTATCAGAAGAACCTGGAAAGACCTACATGAACTGAAGCAGAGTGAAGTATACTGTATACAAAATAACAGCAATAGTGTTTTCAGCAAGGCAATGATATAATATGATATATAATATAACATAATATGATATAATATAACCCTGAAGGATTTATGAAAATGGCACCCTTCTACAGAGAAAGAAGTGATAGTATCTGAAAATAGATGGAAACACATTTTTTTAAATTTTTTTTTCCTCTTTGACAATTCCTCAATCTGAAGTTTTGGTGTTTTTTTGACTGTTTTCTCTCACAACCTAGCTAATGTGGGAATGTTTTCCATGACTACTCATGTATAATTTATTTTGAAATGCTTGAGTTCTAGTGGGTGGGGGGTGGGAGTGGAGGAGAAAGAGAAGTTGGAACACAAATTTTTTTTAAAAATTGATGTTAATATTTCTTTTCACATATATTTTGGAAAATAAAATTCTATTCTATAAATAAATAAATAAATAAAAAGAATTTTAACCCCTTAATAGCTGGGTGACCACGAAGATGAGAGCTGAACCTACAAACTTCTGATCTTCCAATTGGATAAGAAATTTCCCCTACCCTGTTCCTTTAAACTCTAAAGTACTGGCTGTTTTCCCTTTAAATTTTCAAATGGGCTTTTTCAAATCCTTAACTACCCTATTTCTGATTTTAGTCTGTTTAACCAGACAAATGGGGGATAAGATCATGTTAATGCTTTGTTTTGGTGGATTTTCCATTTTTATTTTTATTTTTGTTAGAAGAGCAAGCAAGGTGCTCACAGAAGGGAATATAGATATACCTCCCTCTCCCAACCATGCCTTTTCAGAGAAACCTCTAACTCCTATAGCTTTTTCAAATTCTAACACTAATTGTTGCTCTAATTTTGCATGCCTGAAGGCAATGACCCAGCCTCTATGCTTTAATCCCCTAGAAGCATGGGAAAGCATAGGGAGGCCTGAGTTCAAAATCATGTCTGATTCAAATTGCCCTGGTCCCTCCCCTCCTCTTGGGACCCCACCCCCTCCCCCTCCTCTGGCACCACCTCCTACTCCTACCATGGTCATGGCCCTTGATCCTCCTTTCTCAGGTCCTGATATTACACATGCACAGTCTGCACTTGCAGCTTCTACTCAGTTACCAGAGTAGTCAGGCTCAGTCCTTCCCCAGCCTGGCTGTGATTCTGACTCTAACTGCTGTGGTTCTCCCAAACCAACCTTAGAAAACCCTTTAAATTCCAGATATGCTCATTTTGTTCAAAATTTTGTTAACCTGTTTTTCTCTTTAATTAGTAACCTTATAAAGCATTTGCATTATGAAAGGACTGACAGACAATATAGAGGGGTTAAAGAAGACAAACTTAAGCTGAATAAAAATGACAATCATAATCATTTTTCAAGAAGACATATTTTACAGAAATGTAGAAGTAAGGAGCAAGGTATTAGTAATATGAGTATTGGGGATTTTAGATATCAGAATCAAAAGTGTTCTAAATTCACTCAGAGAAATAATGTCAGTTCAGAGGTTACATAGGATTTCTATGCTATCACATCTACATTTTGATATTAATGGTATGGGTTTATTTTCATAGAGATTTTCATGCTTTTGAGATAGTGTTTTATACTTAGCTTTTTAAAAAAAAATCTCAATTTTTTAAATAAAAATTATAATAATTAAATATACATTTCCTATAATCTTTTTTTCCTAAAACATTCAGGTCAATTTGGTGAGTGTGAACTGTATTACATATCTACATTGGCAAGACACTGGGGAAAATAAGATAAAATAACTTTTACCTGTCCTCAAAAAGTTTACATTTTACATGGAAAAGAGAAAATGTAAAAGATACAAATGATTTCTTAACAGTGTACCAATTTCTTGCAAAGTATACATCTACCTTTAACTTTCCACAAGGATTAATTGTTCATTACGTTTTCAAATTTCTTTCACTTAAACAGATATTTGGAAACACAAATTTGTGTTCAAGGTTATACAACTTTGTTCAAAAAAATTGATTGGCAGTTTATGAAGAAACCTATCATTTATTAGAAGAGTATTCTAATATGTATTTTAGTTGATTTTATTTTAACCATTTATTTAATATTTAACTTCTTTAAGAAAAAATAAATGAGGCTTAGAAGAAACTTAAATACTGGTTGAAAAGCTCCATTTAGCATGTCTATAATTTTTTTTATATATTTCACAATAGCTTAAGGTCCATTAACCATCCTATGAATTTTTTTATTGATTTGTTTCAGACATCTTACCCTTGCCATAGGCTATTTTTATTATTAATATGATATTTCCCCTTTGTTCAGATATATGCTCATTCTTATTAGTTTTGTTTATAGGAGTTTGTACTTCAGGAATGCTTTTTAACATCTTCCATTTTTTTCTCTAGTCAATTTGCAATTTAATGTGTATTTCATTTTGTCTCTTGGGGCATTTGAAGTTTAAAGTTATCAGACTGTAGCTTAGTAAGCAGAAATGTTTAACAATTGATACTGTCAGAAAGAGGAAAAAAGTTATTTCTTGCTTTTTTGTTTGTTTGTTGGGATAAGAAAGTCAAAATGATTTACTAATCCAAAGATCAACCATGAAATTCTCTAATTTTCTTTCAAATCCCTTCATAACTTGACTTACTCCTATAACTCATGTGCAGTTTGATCCACCAAACATTGGCCCTTTTACTGTTCCTCAAACAAGATATTCTATTTTATAATTACTGACATTTTCACCAGCCATTCCCCTTTCTCTCCTCATTTCTATCTTCTGGTCTCAGTCAAAAAGCCTACCTTGTTCCTCTCCATGCTAGTTCTTTTCTTTTATTGATTGATTCCTATTTACACTTATATATCTTGTTTATAACTAGTTGTTTACATGTTGTTTTCCTCATTTGGCTATTAATTTATTAAAAGCAGAGAATATCTTTTGCCTTTCTTTATATCCCCAGAGCTTAAAAGGGTCTGGCACATAGCAAGCAGGTAATAAAATATTTATTGATTAATTAACTGACATCTGGAAAATTTTGTTTAAAAATGGTGATAGTTGAGCCAAGATAGTGGAGAGAAGCCAGGAGGTTGCCTAAGCTCTCCTGAGTTTCCCTAAAAAACAACATTAAATCAAGTTTCTAAATGGATTCTGAAACTACAGAATCTACAAAAAGACAGACACAATCTTCAAACTTAAGATAATCTAGAAGACTTCAGGAAAGGTCAGTCTCACTTGGGCAAAAGGGAAGCTGAGCTCAGCTCAGCACATCACAGCAGAGAGGGGGTCTGGATAAGTCAGCATAAGGCTCTTGGCCACAGCACAGCAACTGAGGCCCCTTGATCCTGGCTCAACAGGTTGGTGGTGCAACAGGCCAGTTGTGTGACCAACCAGCATTGGCTGAGAGGGCAAACTGCCAGCTAGAGAACCACCCACAGGACAAGCACGACTAGGCCAAGCCATCCTAGCACAGGGAACATGTCTAGTGCAGTGAGGAATTCACAAACCACAGAGGCCTTGGAGCAGAAAGCCAGTTAACAAAGTCCTATCTCCCAGCACAAGAAGCTTGCAACTGTGCTACCTGTGCCCCAGGAACAGACCTTATTAAAGCAATAATTAGGAGCTATTTTGCCCAACTATCTAAATGAACTGGATGATTATTTACAAAAATATAAATTGTCCAGATTAACAGAAGAGGAAATAAAATCCTTAAATAAGATCATTTTAGAAAAAGAAATTGAACAAGCCATCAATGAACAACTTAACTAAAAATCTCCAGGGCCAAATGGATTTGCAAGTGAATTCTACCAAACATTTAAAGAATACATGTCATTTGAAATATATTGGGGGGTATCTGTCTCTGTTCTAAGTTATTGGGGGACTTAGGTGGGGTTTCTAAAATATTGCTACTTTTAAATTTGAGGCTACTATACCAGTTTGGGCATAAAGCATTTATTAATCATCTTAAATGTTAGTAAAGAGTTGACTGCATTTAAAGCAAGCCAAAAATCCTCAGCACCATAGAGAGTGAGAACATGGCTCCCAAAGTTCAGAAGCCCTATATTACCTAGAGCTAGAGAGTAGAGAGGGGTCACCTGTCTGCATCTTTCTGAGTCTCAGGCCAAGAGAGTGAAAGCCCCATGCAGACGAGAGGTGAAGCAGCCCTTACACAATGTTCAAACCTAATTGGCTAGCATCATTGAAATCTATTGGTCTACTGTACTTGAGGGTGGTCCATATTAAAATGAACAGTACATACTGAGGTCAGATTCCAGAGGACAAACCCTCTGAAGGGAAAAGTTTTTCAGGTAGGTGTGGTTTTAATGTCTATTGTCTCTACTGAGTTAATGTCATTTCCATTTCTGAGGACTCTGGACTGGCTCTGAGAAACCAGCCAGAGGCCCCTAAATAGGGGTGTTCACTGGGTCCCCCAAAACCACATTATTAATAATAATTTTATCACAAATAATTAATTCCAATACTGTATAAATTATTTGGAAAAATAAGTGAAGAGGGAGTTTTAGCAAATTCATTTTATGAGACAAATATTATGTTGTTACCTAACCAGGCAGAACCAAAACAGAAAAAGAATATTATAGATCAATTTGCCTAATGAATATTGTTGCAAAAACCTTAAATAAAATATTAGCAAGGATATTACAGCAATTTATCAAAAGGATAATATACTATGACCAAATGGGATTCATCCCTGGAATGCAGGACTGATTCAACATTAGGAAAACTGTCAATATAATCACTCATATCAATGACAAAGCTACCCAAAATGATATGATTATCTCACTAGATGCAGAATAGGCTTTTGCAAAAATGCACCAATCATTCATATTAAAAACATAAGAGAGCATAGGAATAAATGGAGCTTTCCTTAAAATGATAAGCAATATCTACCTACAAACATTTGTAAACATTATATATAATGGGATGTTAGAGGCATTCCCAATAAGATAAGGGGTGAAACAAGAATATCCATTATCACCTCTATTATTTAATGTTGTACTAGAAATGTTAGCTTTACCAATAAGAGAAGAAAAAGTAATTAAAGGAATTAGAATAGGCAAGAAGAAAACAAAACTATCACTCTTTGTAGATGATATGATTGTGTACTTAGAGAATTCTAGAGAAAACTAAAAAAACAACTAGAAAAAAATTAAAACTTTAGCAAAGTTGCAGAATATAAAATAAATCCACATAAATCATCAGCAGTTCTATACGTGAGCAACAAAGCTCAGCATCAAGAGGTAGAAAGGGAAATTCCATTTAAGGGAACTATAGACAATATGAAATATTTGGGGGTCTCCTTGCCATGACAAATCCAGGAACTCTATGAACACTTTAATAATTCCAAAACACTTTTCATGCAAATAAGATCAGATATAAACAATTGGAAAATGGTCAATTACTCATGGATAAGCCAATCTAATACAATAAAAATGACAATTCTACCTAAATTAATTTACCTATTCAGTGTCATGCCAATCAGACTACCTAAAAATTATAGAGCTAGAAAAAATAGTAACAAAAATCATCTGGAAGGACAAATGTTCAAGAATATGAAGGGAACTAATGAAAAAAAATGCATAGGAATGTGGGCTAGCTGTACCAAATCTGAAGCTCAACTATAAAGCAGCAGTCAAAAAAACTATTTGGTACTGGCTAAGACATACAGTGGTAGATCAATGGAATAGTTTAGGCACAGGAAAAGTAGTGAATTACTTTAGTAATCTACTGTGTGAAAAACCCAAAGATTCTGGCTCATGGGATAAAAACTCACTATTTGACAAAAAGTGCTGGAAAAACTGGAACATAGTATGACAGAAACTAGGCATAGACCACCATTTTACAATGTATACAGAAAAAAGGTCAAAATGGGTACATGATTTAGAAATAAAGGGTGATAGCATAGGGAAATAAGGAGAGGAAGGAATATTTTACCTCTCAGATCTATGGAAGGAGAATAATTTATGACCAAACAAGAGATAGAGGATATGAAAAATCAATGGGTTTGATTACATTAAATTTAAAAAAAGCTTTGTCAAACAGAAGCAATGTATCCAAATTCAGAAGGGAAACAGAAAGCTGGGAAACAATTTTTCCAGTCATCATTTCTAATAAAGGTCTCATTTCTAAAATATATAGGGAACTAAATCAAATTTATAAGAATGCAAGTCATTCCCCAATTGAGAAATAGTCAAAGGGTACAAACAGGCAATTTTCAGATGAAGAAATCAAAGCTATCCATTGTCATATGAAAAAAATGCTCTAAATCATGAAAAAATACTCTAAATCACAATTAAAAATAATAAATAAAATATTTATAGCTGCTCTTTTTGTAGTTGCAAAGATTTGGAAATTGAGGGTATACCCCTCAATTGGGAAATGGCTAAACAAGTTGTGGTATATGAATGTAATGGAATATTGTTATGCTGTAAAAACCATGAGTGGGCAGATTTCAGAAAAAAAAAAAACAAAAAAACCCACACATGGAAAGTCTTACATGAACTGATGCTTAGTGAAATGAGCAGAACCAGAACATTGTACACATGTACACAGTATCAACATCATTGTGTGATGATCAAAAGTGACCGATTTAACTCTTCTCAGTAATATAATTATTCAAGACAATTTCAAAGGACTCATGATGGAAAATGCTCTCCACATCCAGAAAAAAGAACTGTGGAATCTGGATGCAAATTGAGCCATACTGCTTCTACTTTTTTTGTTTGTTTGTTTTTGTTTTTGGCTTTTTTTTTTTGAGGTTTTTACCTTTTGGTCAGATTCTTCTTTTACAACATGACTAATACTGAAATGTTTAATGTGATTGTACATATATAACCTCTAGCATATCACTTGCTGTTTTTTGGGGGGAAGGGAGGGAGGGAGAAAAATGTGGTACTAGAAATCTTATAAAAACAAATGTTGAAAACTATCTCTATATGTAACAAGAAAATACTAAAATACTTTCAAGACAAAAAATAAATGGTGATAGTTCATGATGATTATTTTTACCCATTTTTGATTTTTCAGTTTATATTATTTGCTTAACCAAGTTCCATTGAAGTCACTATAATTCTTAAAATATCTCTATTGTTTCTCTTTATTTGTTGTTACATTTTTAAACAATTCTTCTATTGTCAATAGTCAAAACCTGTATTCAAGAATCACTCTTACATGAGTAACCATTGCTTTTTCTCCAAAAATATATTTGTGTTCATTGTGTTTTATGTTTTCTAAATCTAATCTTCAAGAAAGTAATGAAGGTATGTAGAAATAAGTCTTTCAAATAGTTTATAAGATTTTTTTTTACTTTATCTTCATCTTTATTTTTCAACATATATTTTACTCTTCTTCAGTACACTCACCTTTGCATTGAAGTCAGTAAGGGTAAATGTGCAACTTAAGCTGGTTTCAAAAATTTTGTGAAATTTAACACAACAGTATTTTATCTCTTTATCCTCTTCAAATGAGATTGGTACATAAACTATATTTATTTTCATATTTTTTGTTTGTTTTTACTGGCTTATACTGTTGTCATGAGCAGGGATAAGGGATAAGAACAGAATCTTGGTTGAATATGAACTCAAATGGAGTAAATAAGTCTTTTACACACAAATATGAGTCATTTTATTGAATTTAAATTAAAACTGTCTCCTCAAAGTTGTAAAATTTTAATAAAATTCACAATTTGATAAATTCTCAGTGAATTATATGAGGTGGTGAATCATGAAACTCCATAACTTTAAAAGAATTAAAAATGCTAATGAGACAAAAGACAAGAGTATGACAAATATAAATAGATGGGAATACATTGTAAGACAATGAAGTGGTAGCAACTTCATTATAAAAGATGTGTGGGATTAGATAAAAAGGTGTAATATCATGAAGACATCATGAGGGATAACAAATACACATCCGGGGTGTTTTTGATATCCATGAATTATACAACAACAACATTAACCAAGAATGCAGAATCTACATCTGAAAATATCATGATGATAGAGAATAGATGTAAAGAGTCAAGGATTGAAAGCCAGAAGGGACCTGTGGAGATGTCTAACAAACATTATTTTATATACTGGGAAAATGAGAAACAAAGAAGTAAATTGACCTACAAAATGTCATATAGGTAATATTCCAAAGGTAGAATTTGAACAGTAGCTTGTATTCTGTTACTAATGCTCTTTTCTCTGGGGGCTTAAACATTGGGGGTCATTGAGGGAATGGTTAAGGTTTAAGAGAAGAAAGGGAGCAAATGGTAAATTTATGATCCTATGTGTTACAGATTTTTCTTTTTTTGTGATTTAGAGAGCATATCTAGAATTATGACTAACATCCATTGATTTAGTAATAGATAAATTATGTTAATGAATGAAATATGAATTTATTGTGTCATAAGAAATAATGTAGAACACTCAGAGAAATAGGGGAAGATTTCTACAAAAAATAAACATAAAGAAATCAATAGGATCAGGAAAACAATGTATACAGCAACCATAGCAATGTAAATGAAAAGTAATAATAAAACAACAATGATCACTGTAGTAATGAAGACAACAGTGTGCCTAAAGATAAACTGAGAATATGAACTTTGGTCTTTGAATATGCCATCCTGGGTATACTTTCTATGTATGCATTTGACTAGATGAATTGTTTGAAAATCAAAGAAAAATGGAAGTTTCTATTCTTGTAGACCATGTATTACTCAATTAATTTTGAAGTATAATATTATCTGTGTTTTATTATATTTTTAATAAACATTTCCAAATTACATTTTAACCTGACTACAGACATATTGTGAGGCATAAGGAGGCATGTTTAATACATTTGGATTAATTGATTGCTAAGGTACTTTTCACATCTATAAATTTAAGAATCTGTTATTTCTTTTATTTAGGAGGTAGGGATTATGAAAGTGAAACACAGTATTTTTCTATATCTAATTATCTATATGTGTTGATATAATATTTATTATTAATGAAGTGCTTTTTTTTTCTTCTCTTCCATTTAAAATATTTTCTTACAAAGGAGGGTTCACTAAGGTTAAGTAAAGGGATATTTTTTAAATGAAAATTTTTAAAAAATTTAAAAAACAAAATTCTAATGATATATTAATGTCTTGCCTAGCACATTGCTTCTTACCTTTCCTTAAAGAGTAGAAAATCCAATGCCAGTTTGAAAACTTTCATCATAAGAATGCTGTTGGGGAGAAAGTATGCTGGGATGATAGTAGAATAAGACAGGAAATACTGGGCTCTCCAAATTTCTCTCATAATGAGGACACAATATTCTCTCAAAGGTAAATTTGAGTATCAAAAATGATTAAAAGTCAGGCTAAAGAAGTTGTGCTCCTAAGACAATGTGAAAGGACTTTAGGAAAGACTGAACTTCCAATGAGGAAGTTCTGTCCTGATGGAAGTGCAAATATCTACAGGCTAACTCCACAAAATCAGCAAACAAGCCCTGGGGGAAATTGAGTCAAAGAGAAGCCTTAGGGGAAAAAACATCCAGAGGCAAATTGAAGTAGGGGGAGGAGCAAAGATGGTAGTGGAAAGGCAGTGAATTGTATAAGCTTTCCCCAAGAACCCTCAGAATACCTTCAAAAGCCATAAGACAATTGCTGGAGTAGCAGAACCAACAAAAAGACAAGGTGAAATCATCTTCTAGCCAAAGACAACTTAGAAGGTTGGCAGGCAAGGTCTGTTGTATGAGGGTGAGAGTGGAGCACAGTCCAGCACAGGCTGCACCACAGCAGAACCAGCCACTGCCACAGCAAACCAAGAACAGGCGCTGGGAAACTCTGAATCAGCAGCAGCAACAGCTTCTGGACCTCAGCCAACAAATGGTAAGGGGGTTGAAAACTTGGCCAGAAAGAGATTACAGGGGTCTCTTTGCTGGCACTGAGGCAGGGCTCTTGTTTTGCTTATATTCAGAAAAAAATCACAATCTTGGCTAGTGGTTCCAGGCTAGGGAGGAGCACAAACAACCTGGAGCTTATAGCCACAGTTAAATGGGATTCTGTTCATAGTTCTAGGGCAGAAAAACAGGCTTGTGGTTGCTTGTAGACCAGGAGAGTAGTAAACATGCCTCTCCTTAAATCACACTACCTTCGAAGAATTAAAATGAGCAAACAGATAAAAATTCTGACCCTAGAAAGTTTTTATCATGACATGGAAGATCAAAATACACCTTCAGAAGATAACAAAGTTAAAGCTCCTAGACACAAAGCTTCCAAGAAACACCCCATAGAAGCACTGAAAAAGGACTTTGAAAATAAAGTAAGAGAGGTAGAGGAAAAAATAGAAAGAGAAATGACGCAAGAAAATCCTGAAAAAAAGTCAGCAGTTTAAAGGAGACATGCAAAAATACTGAAGAAAATAACACCTTAACAAACAGAGTAGGCCAAATAGTAAAAAATGTTTAAAAAACCAATGAGGAAACTAATTCCTTGAAAAGCTGAATTGGCCCAATGGAAAAGGAAATACAAAGGTTCTCTGAAGAAAATAACTCCTTAAAAATTAGGATTGAGCAAATGGAAGATAATGAATGTTTGACAAATTAAGAAACCAGAAAGCAAAACCAAAAGAATGAAAACGTAGAAGACAATGTGAAATATCTCCTTGGGAAAACAGCTGACCTGGAAAATAAATCCAGTAGAAAGAATTGGAAAATTATTGGATTTCCTGAAAGCCATGATCAAAAAAAGAGGCTAGATATCATCTTCCAAGTAATTGTCAGAGAAAATTCCCCTGATATTCTAGAGCCAGAAGGTAAAATAGAAATTGAAAGAATCCAACAATCACCTCCTGAAACAAATCAGAAAATGATAATGCCCACGAATATTATAGTAAAATTCCAGAGCTCCCAGGTCAAGGAGAAAATATTACAAGCTGCCAGAAATAAACAATTCAGGTATTGTTGAACTTCAGTCAGGATAACACAAGATTTAGAAGTTTCTACCATAAAGGATTGGGAGCTTGGGATATGATAATATGTAGGGCAAAGAACTGAGATTACAACTAACATACCCAGGAAAACTCAGTATAAACCTTCAGGGGAAAATGGGAATTCAATGAGAGAGGACTTTCAGGTATTCTTGATGAAAAGACCTTAGCTGAATAGAAAATTTGACTTTCATATACAAGGATATAGAGAACCATAAAAAGATAAACAGGAAAAAGAAAGCACAAGGGTATAAAAAGTTTAGACTATTTATATTCCTACATGGGAAGATGATACTTCTAATTCATAAGAACATTTTCATTATTAGGGCAGCTAGATGGAGTATATTTAGACAGAGTCAATAGGTGTGAGTTGAATATGAAGGGATGATACATTATTTCAAAAAGAAATTTAAGGGGTGAGAGGAATGCATTGAAAGAAAGGGGAAGGGAAAGATGGTATTTCACATAAAAGAAGCAAGAAAAAGTGTATACAGTGGAGGGGATGATGGGGGAAGTGTGAGGGAGTAAGTGAACCTTACTCTCATGAGAATTGGCTCAGAGAGGGAAGAGCATACACACTCAATTGGTTATAGTAATCTATCTTATCCTGCAATAAAGTAGGAGGGGAATAGGGTAAGGGGGAGGTGGAGTAAAAGATAGGAGGGCAGACTGGGGGAGGGTGCAGTCAGAAGCAAAACACTTTTGAGGAGGTACAGGGTGAAAGGAGATGGAGAATAGAGTAAATGTCATGGGGAGGGAATAGGATGGAGGGAAATACAGTTAGCAATAGGAACTGTGAAAAAAAATTGATTCAAGTTTGTCTGACAAAGGCCTCATTTCTCAAACACATAGAGAACTAAGTCAAATTAATTAAAATAAGAGCCATTACCCAATTGATCAATGATCAAACAATATGAAGAATTTTCAGATGAAATAATCAAAGCTATCTATAGCCATATAAAAAATTCTCTAACTCACTATTAGTTAGAAACAATTCTGGGATACTACTTCATACCTATTGCATTGGATAATAGGACAGTAGAGAAAAATGTCAAATGTTGCAGGGAATATGGGGAAAATGAGACATTAATACACTTTTGGTAAGGTTGTAAACTGATTCAAACCTTTTGTAGAACAATGTGGAACTATGGCCAAAGAGCTATGAAACCATGCATACTCTTTGACCTAGTAATACCTCTAGTAGGTTGGTACTCAAAAAGAGATAAAATACAAAAAGCTAAAGGAACCATATGTACAAAAAGTATTTATGGCAGCCCTTTTCTGGTGCAAATAATTTGAAATTGTGGAGATGCCCATCAATTGGGGAATGGCTGAACAAATTGTGGGATGACATTCTGATAGAACACTATTGTGCTATAAGAAATGATGAGCATGTTGCTCTCAGGAAAACCTAGACTTCCATGAGCTGATGCAAAGTAGAAATACGAATGAATAATCATAGTTTTAAGCTTAGTCTATTTTCCTTTATAAAACTCACTGAATCCCAAACTGCCTGCCAGGCCAAGAACCAGCACACGTGCACGCCACCACGGCTAAGTTAAAAAAAAAAAAAAAAACAGAGAGATCCCACTTCCATTCATTCTCAGTTTTTAAACTGCCATCCTGGAAGTTGGTGCCCTTGGACATGGCATGCTTGGCCAGCTCTCCTGGCAGGAGCAGGCGCACAGCCGTTTGTCGTTCATCGCGGTCTCCTCCTCAAAAGGGCAGTCCTTCAAAAGCCACTTCAGTAGCATGCACTCAACTCTCAAATGATTCAGCTAAAACTTCCATTTTTTACCACATAGAAAATGTGATCCATCTCCAGAGAAAGAACTGATGGTGTCTGAATACAGATTGAAACATTATTTTTTAGTCTCTTTTTCTTAAAATTTTTTGTCTGCTTTGTTTCACAACCTGACTAATATGTAAATCTTTTGCATGACTACCCATATATAACTTATATTGAATTGGGGGCAGCTAGGTGGCACAGTGGATAAAACACCAGCCCTGGATTCAGGAGGACCTGAGTTGAAATTCGACCTCAGACACTTGACATTTACTAACTGTGTGACCCTGGGTAAGTAACTTAACCCCCATTGCTCCACCAAAAACAAAAAGACAAAACAAATAACTTATATTGGATTTCTTGAGTTCTTTTTTTTTTTTTGTAATGACTGTAGTAATCAGTTTATTACACAGATTAATCATTCTTGAACATACAAACTCCAGAGGAGCAATTGGGTCTTTAAATATACACAAGTATTTCTGTCAAATGAATTTTTACCCTTACATCTAGATAGACCTAAGAATTAAAAAACATAAGAATAATTAAGAGCTATTAGCTATGTATTAACTGAGAAACCACATACAAACCAAAAAGTAGAATGGCTTGAGTTCTTAAGGGGGCAGTTGGGAGGGAGGGAAGAAGAAAATTTTGAACACAGACTTTTAAAAATGGGTGGTAAAAAGTGTTTTTACATGTAATTGTGGGAAAATGAAATTCTATATCAAGGGAAAAAAACCCCACAGAAGCCTTGGTCTTCAGGAATTTTTACCTCACAGACAGTGCCAATGGGTTCCAGATAGTTGAGTACAGAATACTGAAAGACTTTTCACTCTTTGAGATTTCAGGTCCATTTATGCTGACCAAGCATGATGTTGGGCTATGGCTATGGGCAAGGAAGATCAAGTTCATGTATGGTGTATGTGGTAGTAGATGGGTGGGGCCCCTGCTGGCTATGGCCAAATGAAGGAGTGGAGTCCCTGGTTTTGGTTCTATGGCAAAAGGGTGAGCTCAAATTGCAACCACAGGTGGGATCCCTGAGAGAAAGAGTGTTTGTGGTGACAGCAGGGCTGAAGTTCCTAGTCATGTCTCATGGGAACATGAAAAAAAAAATGTTCTAAATCACTATTGAGTAGAGAAATACAAATTAAAGCACTTCTGAGGTATTGCTTGACATCTAACAGATTGAATAATATGACAGTAATTGAAAATTATAAATTTTGGATGGGGTGTAGGGAAATTGAGATACTAAGTATAATTGGTGGAGTTGTGAACTGATCCAACCTTTCTGGAGAAAAATTACACTAGAAAAAACGACCTTTGACCCAGGGATAGCATTACTAGGTGTGTCTCAAAAAATATTTAAATACATAAATAAAGGAAAAGGACTTATATTACAAAGCTAATTATAACAGCTCTTTCTGTGTTGATAAAGAATTGAAAATTGAGGGGATGTTCATCAATTGGGGAATGGCTGAACAAATTGTGGTATATGATTGGCCTGGACTATTATTGTTCTACAAGAAATGACAAGCAGGATGCTTTCAGAAGAAAAAAAACTGGACAGACATAAATGAAATGATGCATAGTGAATTGAGAAGAACCAGGAGAACATTTTACATATTAACAGCAATATTATATGATGATCAATTGAATGACTTGGCTATTCTCATTAACACAATGTTCTAAAACAATTCTGAAGTAGTCACGATTTATAAAAAAAAAATGTTATCCACCTCCAGAGAAAGAACTAATGGGGACTGAATTCAGAACAAAATATATGTACTGTTTTGCATTCTTTATTTTCCATATATGGGTGTGTGTTTTCTTTCACAACATGACTCATAGAGAAATGTATTTTGCATGACTACAATATTTCTAGCCTTCTCAATGAGGGAAGAATTGAGTGAGGGAGAGAATTTGCAACTCATTTTTTAAAGTGTGTTAAAATTGTACATATTATTGGAAAAGGTTTTTTAAATGAGATAGTAAAAATAATAATCTATTCATTTAAAAGGGGTTCATTTTGAACAAGCTGAAGGCTTAAAGAACCTAAAATTATAATTTTGAATTCAGTTAATATATGAATAGATTAGTAGAATAATTTCTGGAGGTATTACTGGATCTTTTCAGTCAACAAGGAAGTGAATGTTCTTTCAAATGAGATCTCAAACTGAGCACAATACGTCAGTCACCAAAGGTAGAGAGGCCCTTACACCCCAGGCAGAGAGAGACCTCTTCATGTAATTAGTAAGGGAAGGAAAAAATGCAATAAGGGGAAGTACACACCTGGGGAAAAAATCTGCGTGACTGAATTTATTCTTCATTGTTTTCAAAGACCTTCAGAACTAGAATCAAACTCCTCTTTTAAGTCTTACCCTTAATGCCATGGAGAAATTAAGTCATTGAATAGGTACTGTTTGTTCAATTTTATCAAGGTTGAAGCATGAAATCTTTATTGTGACTTTGAAGATATTATCTATTAAAAAATATAAATATTCCCACTGATCCTTCATTTGAAACTCCTGATGGCCTGGGTTGCAGTGGATTACATTGTGATTTTCAGTGTCTTATCAAGCTCTAAGAACCCCATAGGGGTTGGTTCTGTTACCTCCATGACTATTGGAACCAATTGTTCTCATTTACCTATTAAGACAGGAGAAGTGTTGACATGTTTGGGGTGGGTATTCTCCTAATTCATCCATAGGTGATGCTCAATTTTGTTTAGCTCATCTTCCAAAATGATTAACCAAGGTGTAGTTGCTAGACATGCCAGTTTCTTGGAGACACTGGTGAAACCTGAGTCACAGATGAACACTATAGGCATTAATAGAAGTAAATCAATATGACAGAGAGCTATTAGAATTCAAAGAACTCTAAGCTAAAAGAAAGTCTACAAAAAGAAAGAACATAAAGTCTGTAGAAATACCCATCCCTGCTCCACCAATATCGCAGGCAAGGGAATGAAGTGACAGTTAATTGAAGCATTTACTGGAGGGTGAATGAATGACCTGAGAAGACAAAAATGTGACTGAAGAGATAATAGCAGCAGAAGGACACTGGTGAAATAATAAGCCTGAATTCAGAATGCTGAAGATAATAGAGAGGCAAGAGATCAGTAACTGGGAGAACAGAATACACATGCCAGCATTATATTAATTGGAAGCAGATTTGGACTCTTAGAAAAGGAAAGTTGCTGATCCATATAGTACTCCTTGGAGAACTTCTCATTGCAAAGAGGGCAACAAAGATAGTCAGTGGAACAGAAACAAAGATCATGAAGGCAATCTTAGAGTATCTAATGGGGTTACCTGGACCCCAGTGTCTTCGAAATAGTAGTAGATGTTTCTAAAAATAGTTTTCTTAAGATATGAAGGGATATTTCTCTATAGGGCTAATCAAATGTAGGAATCCCTCTTTCCAGACATATTTAGAGCCAGGGCATTTGCAGTGCCACTGGTAATAGTCATACCTTACATAAGCTGAGAGTTGTAAGTTCAGATAATAGGGATCACATTTCAACCATATTGAGAAGAACAGTCTGCTCCTGGTCATACTTCACATAATCCCAAACCATCTACACTTTTCTATGTGTTATACCAAAAGAAAACTTTTGCCTTTGATCATAACCTTCTCCCACTCAAGTCCTCAGCCAGCATCATTCCTACTAATATTCTCCTCTTGCTTTTCTGCCTATCCAGGTCAATTGCATAATACTACAAATATTTTTTTCCAACACGACTCCAACCAATGGGAATTTCTTCTTATTAAGAATTCATAGCCCTAATAACAGACATTTCTCATTTGGCTATATTTTCATTTATCTTTACTTATTTTTAAATTTTTCATTATTTCTGGTATTTTTCTCAACTTGTCTCCCCAAATAAATGGTAAATTATGTGAAAACTGAGAGGATCTTAAACTTCTTCAGATAATCTATGATACCCATTAAAGGGCTCTGTATAATGGACATATTCAATAAATGTTGTTTCATTGACATCAACTAAAAACAAATGCACTTTCATGCCTGGTTTCAAAGATCTTATTATTTCAAAGATGGAATGTGAATAAGTTCAATGATGATTTAGAAGGTTACAAATTATAAAATGTATTGCATGAAAATTGGTAGCTTGTATTAAGAAATTCTTCATTAGAGAAGTCATTCTGAAAAGTAAATGTAATAGTTGAAAGCATAGGAATTGTAGTAAAAGTAGTCATTTAAGAAAAATGTTGACTCCTGGAAAAACTATAAAACTTGAGGGAGAATCTGACCTTTTCCTGTCTTCTTCAGAGAGGCACCATTAACTCCAATGAAAAAGTAATGTCATTCAAGGAATAAAATAAATGAACAGAAACATTAAGCTTTATATTGCTTTGGGAGAATGTTCCAACATTGCATGATGTTCACTGAGGAATATATCAAAAGCAAATAGTGATAACTAATTGACTGATGCAAATTTTCAAATATACAATATTGAGTTGTATGTGTATTTCTATTACCAATATTCTTGTCCTATTACACTATTTCCTTTGTATAAACATTTTTAATCAGTTACCAATTACCACATTCCAAACTTCAACATCATGCTTCATCTACAATACCTCAAAACCTGGGGCCACTTCATTCTGGAACATTCATGCAATCCTGTAGTCTTCTCATAATGTAACAACTCTCTGCCATGCTGATCCCCTTTTCCTATTGGGTAATTTCTCCATTTTGGAGAAGATTTTGGACTTCCCATCCTTCATTTGCCATTTGGCTGTGGTTATAACTTTTTTTTGTATTTCAATATCACGTCACTTTGTGGGTACTTTTACTTTCCTCCCTTCAGCCTTTCCCAGCCTTTCTCTTACCTCCACTTTTAAGCTTCCTTTTATTTTATTTTTCCTCTTTTATATTATAGACCATTTGAAAATTAGGACATTCTTTGTATTTGCTTCTATTTGGATCTCTATTACTTAGCACAGTGCCACCATTACCACCACTAACAGCTAGCATTTATATAGCATTTTAAAGTTTGCAAAGTGTTTTCTTTTTAATAATTATTATCTCATTTTATTATTGCTACAGCCCTAAAGGATAGGTATTATTTATTATTGTCATTTTCCAATGAGAAAATAGAGACCAATATAGGTTAAAGGACTTACCCAAGGTCACACCTAAATTAAGCACTTTTAAAAAATCTTTCTTGCTAAGATGTTTATACAAATATAAGAATTATTTTGAGATCAGATCCAAATTTTTCTCATAACTAAAATTTCAAAATATGTAGGAAAAATTCTATTAGAAGAAAAGTTAAAAATTTTCATTGTAATACTAGTTATTTTTGTTGTTTTTCAATGTGATCATACAAGCCAGATGATAACAAATCTTCTGGGGAAAGCACTATACATACTAGGGGAAATAAGCACACATAATTTATGAGTGTGCATTTATTCTTGTCAAAGGAAAATGGTTTAAGATTCTGGAATTATGGTCCTCTTTACACCTCCATTGTTAAGGTTAATTATGTTTTTGAGTTAAATGTCTTCTTGGCTTATTGTCCTTAGTTTCTGTTTGTATAAATGGTGGCAGAGGATTATCAGCATAAGGAACTTCTAATGTAAAAATTCTTTCTACTCATGGCAGCTAATTTATAATTACAGTCATGGAGTGTCTTCTGATACAGCAAAAGGTTATATGACTCTCACAGAACCACTCAGAAAATTTGTTATAGCTAGTATCAGAAGAAAGAAGTGAACCAAAAACTTTGTATCTCTAAGGCCATCCCTGTGTTGAATACTAACTTGATTCTCAAGGTCTTTAATATACATGAATACATTTAGAAATGTAGTTTAAATTTCTCAAATACATATTAATTTCAAATAGTTTATATATCCCAGAAGAAACTGCCTCAACAACACCTCTTATTATTCTGGGAGGTCAATACCACTGTAGATACAAGTCCTCCAAAATTCTGTCAATCTGTGAAGACTTCTAAATTCAGACATTTATAAGACAGAAGTGATTTCAAAATATAAGGACATAAATCAGTTAAACAAGTATGGACCTTAGTATTTTTTAATCCCTAGTATACTATATACAATGTTGGACTTAGAAAAAATAAATGTGAAATTCAAAATATATTCATTGATTTAGAGCAGAAGGAAACCTTAAAGAGGATTAAGCCCAACCTCTCATTTATAAAAGAAAGAAAAGAAGGCTTAGAAAGTATATTACTTGCTCAAGATAAAAAAGCAAGTATCTCGAGCATTCTCTCTCTCTCTCTCCTGTCTGTATATATATATATATATATATATATATATATATATATATATATATATATATATATACATACACACACATGTAATAATATATGCATGTAAGTATATAAATATGCACACACATTTATAGATACATACATAATCATTAGTTAATATGATATTTTTGGTCACAAAACACTTGCCAAGTAAAAAGGGTTTGTGGTCTGGAATGCCAAAAAGAAGGTCCATATAATTAATATAATATAATATAATATAATATAATATAATATAATATAATATAATATAATATAATATAATATAATATAATATAATATAATATAATATAATATAATATAATATAATATAATATAATATAATATAATACAATAATACATTGTGTGTATATATAGATATGTATATGGAAATGTATCTGTAAATGTATATGTATACATATACATGCATGTACAGTGAAAATATATATTTCACTTTTTTAAAAAAACATTTTATATTTTAAAGAATTTGTTAAAATTTTGTTAAAATATAGTCCTATACAAATGTTTTTTTAATGTAAAGGGCATCGACATTTATAACATAAAAATAATCATTGTAATAATACATTAAGCAACTTTTTTGGTTTTGCAAAATGTGGTGTAATTGATAATGCTGATACTCATAATTAATTTTCATAATAACTAAATTAAATTTTATTAATATCTCACTCTCTACAATTGAATATGATTAAAAAAAACAATGGAAAACGGAAAGGGAGAATTGAAAGGGGAAGATGAAGACTGTCAATGTATACTTGCATAGTATGGTAAATCAATTCCCTGATACCAAAACTCCTATATCATGCTGCCTTTATGATATATGATGGCTTATGCATAAATTAATGAATCATAAAATAAGGATGTCTCCTTTAATCATAATATTATATTAGTAATTTTATCTTGTTTAACCTTTTGGATTTTTGAAGGAATGATTTCATTATCTTGTATATATTATAGATGCCTATAGTTGTTCTCATGTGTCAATATGGCTATGAATAGATAAGAAACAACTCACTTTGCTTCACTAAATTTTTAATTTTTTTAAAAAAAGTAAAATAAGTAGAATAACTTCTTGACTCAAGCTATCCATTATTCATTTAAGACACTAGCAAGGGTCTTTGAATTAGTATAAATCAGAAATTGCAAGTCTTCCCAGTGTGTGTTATTCCTTAATCCATGGTAACACATATTTATTAAGTAACCAATACATAAAAGTCATAATAAGGGCTGATGATAGAAACTTGAAAATGACACAATTCAAGTCTTCAGAGAGAGTTAACTTTAGTAGGGTATAAAAAACTTGGACAGGTAAGTTTTACAAATGATTAAGAATACAGGACAAGACAAATGGCATGAAAGATAGATTCCTTTCTAGCAAGGGTGATTCAGAGAAGGCATCCTTGGGAATGGGGATGGGGTAGGAACAATAATATTAAAAACCACCTACTTGGATAGAGCACCGGTCCTGGATTCAGGAGGACCTGAGTTCAAATCTGGCCTCAGACACTTTACACACTTACTAGCTGTGTGACCCTGGGCAAGTCATTTAACCCCAAATGCCTCACTAGCAAAACAAAACAAAACAAAAGCAAAAACAACAACAAAAACCCCACCTACTTACTTCTTTTTGCCTTACATTCTGTTTTTCACCTGAACAACTGTACTGAAGCTACCTTTTGAAAATTTTCTCATATTTTAGCAATCAAATATAATGATGATTCCTCAGCACTCATCATACTTGGTTACTCTCAAGGTTTTTGTGTATTTGACAATTGTGTATACTCTCAAGTCCTGGTTTTCCTACCATTTTAAACATGAATGATTCCCTGTCCCATTCCAACCCACAAATAAATGTCATCTTAAAACTTATTCCAGAGTAATATCTCATAATTTAGAAATCTTATACATTTAATGTGTCTGACTTAATAATTCTTTATATTTTTTTCTCTTTCTATAGCTATAAAGTTATAGCCCAAATTATCAACATGTGCACCTAGACCCCTCTCTACCACCTTTCCCTTTCATTCTCTTTTTTCTCTATTAGAATCATCAGAATCTGGTAGATATATGCTCAAATTCTGAATTTTTAAAATTTCCCTGTTTTTGATATGTGCTTAACAAGAACATTATTTATTATTATTATTATTATTATTATTTAGATTATATGGTTTGGTTGAAATGTTATTGCTCTTTTTATCTGAACAGTACTAGGGAGATATGTGATACTAGGAAGCTGTTTAACATTTGGGCAAATCATATTTATTTGCATCATATAGGAACATTTATTCAAATGTCCTGGCCTCTTTTCAGTCTTCTTCTTTGGAGCAACCTTTAACCTCAGTCTTCATAAGTTCAGAGTTATACTTTTCTCTTCAATTTTATCACCCTCAATATTTAATTAGATGCTCATTCATTCATTCATTCTACACTGCCATCTCTGTCGTTTTTATAATTCTATCTGTTAATATGAATGTTTGGTCCACGAGTCCTTAGAGAAATAAACATTTACAAGTTAAATATGTCATAATTTCTTTTCTGAAGAGGAAGTCATCTACTTTTGGACAAATTTAGTAGAAGTCTAAGACCTGATTTTTGGCAAGTTTTTGGACAAAGTTGCTAATATAGATTAGAGGATAATATAGTCAAACAGATTCAGATTGGTTGGATGTACCTAGAGTTGTAGTTAATGAAACAATGGCAATTTAGAGGAAGGTTAAATGTTGTTATTAAGTTGTTTCAGTCATAGCTAGCTGTTTGTGACAATTTCTAGGCTTTTCTTGGCAGAAATACTGAAATGGTTTGCCATTTCCTTCTCCAGGTTGCTTTATGGATGAGGAAACTGAGGCAAACAGGGTTAAGTGATTTGCCCAGCATCACAGAGCTAGTATGCATCTGAGGTCACATTCAAACTTGGGTTTTACTGACTCCAGGCAAGCATTCTATCCAATAAGTCTTCTAACTGCTTTTGGAAGGTTTGTGAGGTCTCTTTAAAGTTTGAGATTTTGCAATTTTCTGAATTCAAGTTTAATGTTTTACAGTTAAAGTTCAAAACCTTTTCTATACAGTTACACATTCATAAATCCAAGATAGTTTGAATGAAGTTTTCACTTTTCAAACACTGATAAAGCATTCAAAAATTGTGTGAGATTTGGTGCTTACTATTCTATTTTGTACTAACAGTTATAAATTTATTTTAAGTTTTATCATAACATTAAGGCTACTAGGGGCAGCTAGGTATCACTAAAAGGAAATTATATTCTATCCGATCCCATGCTATTCTATTCATCAAGAATATATAGGCAGTGGAAGCTATGTGGCACAGTGAATAAAGCACTAACCCTGGATTCTGGAAGACCTGAGTTCAAATCTGGACACAGACCCTTGACACTTACTAGCTGTGTGACTCTGAGCAAGTCACTTAACCCTCATTACCCCACAAAAAAAAAAAAAGAAAAAAGAAGAAACTTTAAGGCTTTTGGAATATGCCTACAAACTTGGAAAATTCAACATTGACCACTGGATTGAAAAATATCAGTTTATGTCCCAATCCTAAATAGGGGAAATTCCAAAGAATGTTCAAAACCAAATAATTAGTACTCATATCACACTCCAGGAAGATAATGCTTAGAATTGGCCAAGGTAGGTTTCAACAATATGTGAATCAGGAATTATCAGAAGAAAAGGGTGATTTCAAAGAGGCAGAGAAACTAGGAAACAAATTGCCAATATTTGCTGGATTATAGAGAAAGGAAGAAAGTTCCGGAAATCTTCACTGACTAGACTAAAGTCTTATAATTTTTGAATCACAACAAAATGTGGGAAGTCATTAAAGAGATAGGAGTATTAGATCATGATCAAGAAGTAAGAGTTCAAACTGAATATGGAACAATTGATTGGATTAAGTTTGGAAAGTGAATATAACACCTTATTTATTTAACTTACATACAGAGTATATACATACAAAGTATATGTGAGGCTGAGTGAATCAAAAGCCAGAATTAATGTTGTTGGGAAAAATATCACCAATTTCATATTTCAGATGATACCACTCTGATGGCAAAAAATGAAGAATTAAGAAGCGTCTTGATGAAGGTGAAATAGGAGAGTGTAAAACCTAGTTTGAAGCATCATTTAAGAAAAACAAAACTAAGATCATGGCAACTGCTCCCATTACTTCCTGGCAAATAGAAGGAGAAGAAATACGAGCGTCAGATTTTCTATTGGTGTTACTGCACACAGCAACTGCAGCCGTGAAATTAAAAGACACTTGCTTCTTGGAAGGAAACCTATGGCAAATCTAGTAAGCATACTAAAAAAGCAGAGACATCACCTAGACAACCAAGCTCTGTATAGACAAAACTGTTTTTATCCAGTAGCAATGACTAACTATAGGAATTGACTTATTAAGAAAACTGAGCATCACAGAATCAACACTTTTGAATTTTTGTGATGCAGAATACTTTTGAGTGTACCTTGGATAGCAAAAAGAACAAATTAGTCAATACTTAAAGAAATTAATAAAGAATATTCATTGGATAGACAAATTACCGAAGTTGAAATTTAAATACTTTGACCACATTATGAACAGACAAGACTCTTTGGAAAAGACCCTAATGTTGGAAAAGACTTAAGACAAAAGAAGGAGACAGTAGAGAATGATCTGGATACATAGTGTCATGGAAGCAATGGACATGACCCCTTTGACAGACTTTGGGAGATAATGTATGATAGAAGGGCTTGGTTTATAATGAGTTCACAGACAGTTCATGCTACTGTAACGACTGAAGATCAAAAAAAATTGCAAAGATAAAATTAATTTTTTGTTTGTTTTTGTGGGGCAATGAAGGTTAAGTGACTTGCCCAAGGTCACATGGCTTGTAAGTGTCAAGTGTCTGAGGTCAGATTTGAACTCAGGTCCTCCTGAATCCAGGGCTAGTACTTTATCTAGTGTACGGCCTAGCTTCCCCAATAAAATTAATTTTAGCCCAGATTGAACAATTATGAACTGTGAATTAGTCCATTATAATTTAAGGACAATTGAATAAATATTTCTAGCTGCCACCAGCTAATGTGTTAAATGCGTAAATTAAAACCTTTACTGCATCCAATGCCTCTATAGATCTGATAAGAAAAAAAGATCAAATAATATTTTCACTCAAAATCAATAATACAGATCTTTTTTGTTGAATACATTTCAAACAAAGGAGAATTTTGGATTTTGGGAACATCTGATTATTCTGAAAGAGATTTAAAAGCGGGGAATCTAGGTGTACGTGTTGATATCTCTAGATAGTATGTTCAATTATGTCTATAGAAAAATATAGAGTTATCAAGAAGGATAACATTTAATCATATGGCATGTTGCTCTGGAAAAGGTATTAAAGAGGAAGTCTATGTGATGGATTGGGATGGGGAGGAGAAGAATTGATGTTTAAGATCAATCAATTACTATAGGTAAGCCTAATAATGTGAACATTAAAGGGTTTCCTTTGTAACAGCTACTACAGAAATATAGCTATGTATAAAAATTAATTATTAATAACTATAAATAACCTGGAAAAATTATGTATAATTGGATTTATGAAAAATTATGATTATATGAAAAATGATAAGTTTAGAAAAATTATAATGGGGCCATAAGTCCCTTTGTGGTTGCCATTAAAATGTAGAAATATTTTTGTTAACTAGGGCTAATTTTGGGAGGCTAAACTATGGAGGACTAATCTGGGGACTTTTGACTATTTGGCTATCTGACTGCGTTTAATTTAATATGGGCCGTTTATAAAGTTCCACCACACTGCTCCACTCCCAAATTGATAAGCACAGGATTAAGAAGCCCCTTAACTAAATAATCCAAGCAGAGTTTATTTATGAGATACTGTTGAAAATTAAGAATACAGGAAAATAAAATGTACAACCTGACTGCTTTCCTGTGGTCTCTTTCCACTGTGTCTCTTTCCCACCTGCTGCGCTTCAAACTTCTTGAATACAATAAGGGCTTTAGCCGCCTCCGGCCTCAGGGCACGTTACACTTTCCCTGGTTTGTAATAAGGCCTGTAACCTTGTCAGCCCCGTCTCTCCTTTTCCAAACCAAACTCTCCTCCGTCCTTGTCCACACTCCCCTCTAGTCAGACTCTCTCCTCTAGTTCCCCCCTCTCCTCTAACTCCCAGGTCTATATATACCTTTTCTTCTCTCCACTCAAGTCTCGGGGCTTCCTTCGCCCCCACAGACCAAGCTAATCCACCAGCCAGGGCTGCGGCTGGTTGGGGGGGACGGGGATGCGTTCCAAGTTTCACATGCCTCAGCACAGGCTATCCAGGATCTTTCATAGCTCCGCTCAGGTTGGAGGGAGCTGGGGGCTTCCCCCCCCACCCAGCTGTCTGACCCGGTGTCTTGTACAGCCCACGGGGCTTTCTCGCTCAGCTGAAGCTGAGGAGGAGAGGGAGAGACCCTGAGGGTCTAAGGCTTTATAATCTCAGCCTAAAAGTAGGGTCCCCAAATCAAAAAAAATCTCCACAGCTAATAACTTTCATTTAAATAAAGTCATAGTCTCTTAAGTTTTGACCCTACCTATTAATATATTACAGTCCCTGTAATTGGATATTACTCAAAACATGCATCATATGCACCTTATAAGGGCAGTAAAGATATTTCATCTCAGAGATAAAAGTAAACTTTGAGCTATCCATTCAAGCTTTTCAAATAATCTTCTTAAGAGAATATAAGGCTTCCCAGTAAACATAAGAAATACATCTAGAATGACTTTATACTTTACCTTATTCATTCTTTTAAAAGAAGATTTATGATGCTACTGAAAAAAAATTTCTAAGTGCATTTAAAAATAATAAAAATCAACAACATTCTTAAGAAAAGATCATTCTGCATGCAGTTTTCCTGTTAATGAAAATATTCTGCTAATATGTAAAATAATAAAATTGTAAACACACATATTGTGTATGTATATGAGTTGTTCTGGAAAGAAAAACAATATATTGCCTGGGAGGAAACTTTCTCAGCAATGAGAAACTTTGAACTTACCCCAGTATTCAAATGAAAGCATCATGAGTTCTGAGTTTAAAGTCTTTATACCTTGATTGACCCATACCAATTCTATGTTCACTGACCTATATCAGAAATTAACCATCATCTTCATACTGACAATAAGGTATTAGAGTGGAACTTGAATTTTTCCAGTATTAGCTTTCTTTCCAAGGAGATGTTGCATGGCTCTTCATGACTTAGCCTCTTTGCATCCACTATATTCCTCCCTCCCCCAAATACTAAAACTTATAACTTCGGTTCAGAGTCAATTCCACTAATCCTAATTTCCAAGTTTAGGTCATTTCCACAAGACCTCCCTTTCACATATTTTGTGGTTAATGTCCCAAGAAAAGTAGGAATGTTCTATCAAGGAAAAATTCAAGACTGTGTCGATGATTCACAAAGAATTTTGTTTTTCAGGATTTCCTTAGTTTTTAAAGTATTAGGCATCTTCACTGTCTTTAACCATTATCTCTTCCTTGAATGTGTGAAGATAACGTAGACATTTGAAACACAGAATGATAAAAGGCAGACATTGTAGTCATTGAACTTTGAGGTTGGCATAGCTACACAATTTAAGAATAGTTTTGATAGGGAGATGAAGAGGACAAATATAAGGGAACCTAACCTTTTCAAATTGGATGTTGCACAAACTTATTAAATCTGTCTTTAAGAATAAAACTTTAGATGGTTATTAAGATATTCCACAAAGAAGAATAAAATCTAGGACAATATATTTTATGAAATATTGATTTTAGTTTAAGGCTTTCACAAACTTACAATAGCAGAAATTAGAAAACATAATAGAAAATAATGATTAATTTGAATAGCACACAGGAGTTTTCAATTAAAAGTGATTTTTAATATGTTTTCTGAAATATGCTACTTAGTTTGATTAAAAATGGAGATATTATTGTGAGATTTAAAATTGAATACTAGAGCATTAACCTCCCCTTTTAACCTTTCCCTTATTTATCTCCCAGACTAGTAAGTGGAGGAAGCCTCTGGTCTCTAGTTAGAGCTTTTATTGTTTGGAAATTACAAGGTGATGTTGATTAGAGAGATAGGAAAGTAGAAAATACAAACAAATAGTCTTAAATCTAAGCTTAGTCTATATTCCATATAAAACTCACCAAAAAACCCGTATAGGGCCCACCAAAAAACCCAAGACCACCTCTGAAGCTGAGAGCCGAGTCAAGCACGTGCTGTTACGGCGAACCGGGCCGAGTCGCACTTCAGTCAGCGTCTGTGTGTGCAGCGCAACCAACGGACGAGGAGAGCGGATCAAAGACCTCACTTCCGTTCTCTCCTTGCCTTTTAAGCTCGCACCCCGGAAGTGGAGTGCCTAACAGATGGAGGTGGAGTGCATGGCCATTTGTCACGGTCTCCTCCCCGAAAGGGTGGTCCTTCAAAAACTGGCATCTTTCTGTTATCACTAACCGACTGTTAAAAACTTTCCCTTTTTTACCACAATATAAAGCAACATGTGTCTCCTTTTCTATGTGTACATCCCTGTAAAGTGTATTGCCAAGATAAGTGAATGTATGTCCAGTTACAGAGAACATCATTACCTTCCCCGAATATGTTTTGCTTTTTACTACTCCTTCCCCCAATCTTCCCTTCCTTCCTTCCCCTCTCCCCACCAATCTCATTCCGTTCCCACTTTCTCTGAGAGCAAATATATATTACTATGCCCACTTGAGTGTGTGTTATTCCCTCTTTGAGCCAATTCTGAGGATAGTAAGGTTCATTCACTTCCCTGCTCCTTCCCTCACTTCCCCTCCCCTCCATAAGCTTTTTCTTGTTTCTTTTATATGAGGTAATTTTCCCAGTTGACCTTTCTCCTTCCCAGTACATTCCTCTTACCCCTTAACTTTATTTTAAAAATATCATTATGGGTCAGCTAGGTGGCACAGTGAACAAAGCACCAGCCCTAGAAGCAGGAGGCCCCAAGCCCAAATCTGGCCCCAGACATAAGACACCCCACCCTTCTTGCCACACAAAAAAGGATAAACAAAAATTAAATGATTTATATATATTATCCCTTCATATTCAGTTCAGACCTCTGTCCTCTGTCTAAGTGTGTTCTTTTCAGCTACCCTAATTCTGGGAAAGTTCTTATGATTTAGAAGTATTATATCCCTGTGTAGGAATGTAAAGAGTTTAACCTTTTAATATCCTTCATGAATTCTTTTTACTGTTTACCTTTTTATGCTACTCCAGGATCTTGTATTTGAATGTCAAATTTTCTATCTTTTCATCACAAATTCCTGAAAGCACTATTTTTCATTAAAGTCACATTTTTTCCTCTGAAAGATTGTAATCAATTTTGCTGGGTAAGTGATTCTTGGCTATAGTCCCAGTTCCTTTGCCCGCCAGAATATCATACTACTGCCCTCCAGGCCTTTAATGTAGATGTTGCTAGATCTTGTATCATCCTGACTGTAGCTACACAGTATTTGAATTCCTTTTTACTAGGTGCTTGAAATATTTTCTCCTTGGCCTGAGAGCTTTGGAATTTGCCTATAATATTCCTGGAATTTTTTCCTTTTGGGATCTCTTTCAGGAGGTTAAAAGTGGATTCTTTCAATTTCTATTTTACCTACTGCTTCTAGAATATCAGGGCAATTTTCCCTGACAATTTCTTGGAAGATACTGTCTAAACTCCTATTTTGGTCATGGTTTTCAGGTTGTCCAGTGATTTTCAAATTAACTCTCCTGGATTCATTTTCCAGATCAGCTGTTTCTCCAAGGATATATTTTATTATTGCCCTCTATTTTTTTTTTTAAATTCATTTGGATTTGCTTTACCATGTCATGGTTTCTCATAATGTCACTAGGTTCCATTTGTTCAATCCTAATTCTTAGGCAATTATTTTCTTCAGGCAGCTTTTGTATCTCCTTTTCCATTTGGCTTTTCAAGTTGTTGATTTTTTTCTCATGACTCTCCTGCATTGCTCTCATTTCTTTTTTTCCATTATTTCCTCAACTGCTCTAAATCTTCCTTCTATCTCTCCTACTTTCTCTCTCTCACCTTTTGAGTGCTTCCATGGCCTGAGACCAATTTAAATTTTTCTTGTAAGCTTTGGATGTAGGAGCCCTGACATTGCTATCCTCTTCTGAGGGTGCACCTCAATTTTCCTTGTCGCAGAGGAAACTTTCTATAATTCCCAATTTTCTTTGCTTCCTCATCTTGCTATCTTTTACTTGACTTTTAACTCCCTCTTACAGTGGGGCACTATGTCCAAGCTATACTATCCCAAGCTTCAGAGGGTCTCAGGTGTTTCAGTTTGTGCATTTAATGTCTTCATATATATATATATATATATACACACACACACACACACACACACATATGTGTGTGTATATGCATAAAAGTATATATGTATATATGAATGTATAGACACACACACATACACACATATATATTCCCTCCTACAGTATGGGAGCATAGGTAATTATGGTCTTAAAGGGGTTAAAAGATTTATATTTTTATAATACAACATAAAAACAGAAGTAATGTCTAGTTCTTCAATTCATGACAAACTGATAATTTTATAAGCCTGATATTCAAAAATAACAATTTACATCATATAACAGAATTACATCTTGAAAGAGTTGTATCTATTATTATTTTTGCCACATTCGGGCTTTGATTTACTTTTTTCTATACTCAATCTTCACTGTAGACATCATTATCTATCCATTTAGCTCTGAGGGGAATTTAAAAAAATCCTCTCTAAACCCTTATTTTCTTCTCAACTACATGACACTATATAGAGTTTTAAGTCTAGCTTCAAGAAGATCTGACTTCAAATTTGACCTCAGATTCTCACTGGCTATGGGACCTTGAGCAAATAGAGTCACCCCTGTTTAACTCATTTTCTTTATATGTAAAATTAGAATAATAGCACCTACCTCCCAAAGATGTTGTGAGGATCAAGGGAAACAATTTTTTAACATACTTAATATAGTGTATGGTACATAAAAAGTGCTATAAAATGATAATTGTTATTGTTTTTGTTTTTATCCCTGCCCTTTTCTTTTGTAGAATATAGTTCTATCCATTAAAAAAAAAATAACGATTCTTCTCTGATTTGTGCCTTTACACACTGTGAAAAGATCTCTATACTGTCACTCAGTATTTCTGCCCTTTAAGGTTTTTTTTTTTTTTACAGGTCAAACAAACTGAAAAATAAATGGCCAATTTATTTGATCATAAGCTATCTTAATAATCTTTTGAGGTCTTCCTTTTTTCCTCAAAAAAGACTGACTCTTCTCCTACATGATATATTTTCCCCTTATTCTGACCATTTCTTTCTGGGGAATTACTAGATATGATTGATTTAAAACATTTTGTTGCCACTTTGTCCTTTGTGTATCTTCCCTATTTAATAGTCCACAGGTGTAGCTTACCAATTTTGACAATGCATCACAATCCCCCACAGAGTCAAACGCAGTTGTTTCCCCCATGTTGCCATTTTATTTTAACTTTTCTTTCTTGAGGACTGCTCATTTACACCTAGTTTTTTAATTCCTGGAAAACAAATTCTATGGTAGAAAGTTGTAAGAAGTCAAGGGAGAGGACTGGAAGAATCCTAGAGTTGTAGAGTTATAAGGTTTTAGAGGGCTTATGATATGGTACAGCCAGCATGGTACAATGGAACAAGCAACGAAATGTGAGAACCTCAGTTCAAAAACTCCTGTAAATGCTTAGATGATCTTAGGAAGGTTGAAACAATCTTCACCCCCTCCCTTCTTTCCCTCTATTGTAATAGGTTTTTTGCACCACTTCATATGATGTAATTCACCCTATTCCACCTCCCCTTTCCTCTTCTTCCCATAAACTAATTTTTAATGCCTTAATTTTCTTTATATCATCACATCAAAGGCAATTTATATTTATACCCTCTGTGTATAATCTTTCTGTCTGCCCAAATATATATCCAGTTCTCAAGAGTTGTAGGTATTATTTTCCCATGTAGGAATGTAAACAGTTTAACCTTATTGAGTAACTTTTCCCCCCTTGTTTACCTTTTAAAACTTCTCTTGGTTCTTGTATAATATGATCTAATTTTCTATTCAATTTTGGTCTTTTCATCAGGAAACCTTGAATGTCCCCTATTTCATAGAATACCCATCTTTTCCCCTGAAAGAGAATGATCAGTTTTGCTGGGTAATAGATTCTTGGCTCTATCCAAGATCCTTTGCCTTCTAGAATATCATATTCCAAGCCTTGTGATCCTTCAATGTTGAAGCTGACAGGTGCTGAACAATACTGACTTTGGCTCCATGATATTTAAATTGCTTCTTTCTGGATGCTTGGAGTATTTTTTCCTTCATCTGATAATTCTGGAATTTGGCTACACTATTCCGTGGAGTTTTCCTTTTGGGGTCGCTTTCAGGAGGTGATTGGTGGATTCTTTCAATGATGATTTTATCTTCTGATTCTATAACATCAGGGCAGTTCTCCTGGATAATTTCCTGGAATATGGTGTCTAGACTCTTTTTCTGATCATGGCTTTCAGGCAGTCAAGTGATTCTTGAATTGTCTCTCCTGGTCAGTTGACTTTTCAACGAGCTACTTCACATTTTCTTCTTTATTTTCATTATTTTGATTTTGTTTGAGTGATTCCTGGTGTCTCGTGGAGTAATTAGTTTCCAAGTGTCCAATTGAAATTATTAAGGCATTGTTTTCTTCTGTCAGATTATGTACCTCCTTTTCCATTTGGACAATTGAAATTTTTAAGGAATTGTTTTCTTCAGTCAATCTTTGTGCTTCCTTTTCCAAGCTGCTGATTCTTTTTTCATAATTTTCTTGTGTTGTTTTCATTTCTCTCCTCATTTTTTCTTCTACCTCTATTAATTGATTTTTGTGTTTGCATGTGGGGGGCAATGAGTGTTAAGTGACTTGCCCAGGGTCACACAGCTAGTAATTGTTAAGTGTCTGAGTTGAATTTGAACTCAGGTCCTCCTGAATCCAGGGCCAGTGCTTTATCTACTGTGCCACCTAGCTGCCCCTCATTTGACTTTTAAAATCCTTTTTGAGCACTTCAAAGAAGCAGTTTTGGTCTGGAGACCAATTTATCTTCCCTCTTGCGGCTCCACATGTCGGCAATTTGAGAGTATTGTCTTCATCTTGGTTTGTGTTTGGCTCTTCTCTGTCAACCCAGAAGCTCTCAATGGTGAGTGCTCTTTTTCTTTTTGCTCATATTTCAGAATATCATCATCATCACCACCATCATCAATTTTTTTAATTTGAATTCCACTCATGGGACACCAGGGTAACTGTTTCAAGGTTCTTATGCTGGGAGATATGGGTTGTGTTGCTGGTTTTCTTCTCTGAGGCCTCTATGGTTTGCAGATTTCTCACCATTCTGGGCTTGCTCCCTGTTCTTGCTCCTGGTTTGTGCTGGGATGGCCAGGACTGGTCACATTAGCCAATCTGAGAGGTGTGAGGTGGTACCTCAGAGTTGTTTTAATTTGCATTTCTCTGTTTAATAATTATTTAGAGTATTTTTTTTCATATAGCAATAGGGAGCTTTGATTTCTTCATTGGAAAACTTGCTATTGATATTCTTTGACCATTTATCAATTGGGAAATAACTTGCATTCTTATAAGGACACATATATTTGTTTTTTTGTTTGTTTGTTTGTTTTGTGGGGCAATGGGGGTTAAGTGACTTGCCCAGGGTCACACAGCTAATAAGTGTCAAGTGTCTGAGGCTGGATTTGAACTCAGGTACTCCTAAATCCAGGGCCGGTACTTTATCCACTGCACCACCTAGCCGCCCCCAGGATACATATATTTGGAATGATCCTAATCAGCAATTTCATGATTTGGTATAGTTTTCTTCATCAGAATATGAGAAGTGCAACTATATAATGTTGGGAAATTTTCAAGGCTTGATAGGAGAAGGATGGACATGGGAATAAGGGGTGAGAGAGGAATGCACTGGGAGAAGGGAAAGGGAAAAGTGAAATGAGATAAATTATTTCATATAAAAGAAACAAGAGAGACTATACAGTAGAAGGGAAGTTGGAGGACGTCAGGAGGAGTGAGTGAACTTTAATCTTATGAGAATTGGCTCCAGGAGAGAATAACAGATACACTCATTTGGGTATAAAAATCTATCATACCTTGCAGGAAAGTAGGAGGGGAGGGAGGTAAGGTAAGGTGGGATAGGTTATAAAATGGAGGGAAGATTTGTACCTATATGTCCTTTTCCCTTAAAAAAACACTCTTTGGGGCAGTTAGGTGGCACAGTGGATAGAGCACTGGCCTTGGATTCAGGAGGACCTGAGTTCAAATCCAGGCTCAGACACTTAACACTGACTAACTGTATGACCCTAGGAAAGTCACTTAAGCACAATTGCCTCACAAAAAAAAAAAAACAACAATTCAAGTTCTTATGAGTTACAAGTATCATCTTTTGATGTAGGAATGTAAATAGCTTAACATTTTTGAATCCCTTGTGATTTCCATTTTCCCATAAAGGATTATATTCAGTTTTTTCTGGGTAAGTGCTTCCTGCTTGTAATACCAGTTCCTTGGCCCTCTAGAATATCATATTCCAAGCCCATTGATTTTTTTAAGTGAGGCAATTGGGGTTAAGTGACTTGCCCAGGGTCACACAGGTACTAAGTGTTAAGTGTCTGAGGCCGGATTTGAACTCAGCTACTCTTGACTCCAGGGCCTGTGCTCTTATCCACTGTGCCACTTAGCTGCCCCCCCATTGATTCTTTAATGCAGAATCTGCTAAATATTGTGTGATCCTGACTGTGGCTCCATCAAACTTGACTTTTTGTTTTTTTCTGGCTGCTCGCAATATTTTCTATTTAACTTGTGAGCTCTGGAATTTGACTATAATATTCTTGGGAGTTTTCATTTTGGGATCTCTTTCAAAAGGAGATCAGTGCATTCTTTCCATTTCTTTTTTGCTATCTGATTTTAAAATGTAAGGGCAGTTTTCCTTGATAATTTCTTTAAAGATGATGTTTAGTCTCTTTTTGATTATTGCTTTCAGGTAGTCCAATACTTTGTACATTATCTGTCCTAGATCTTTTTTCCAGTTAGTATTTTTTTCCAGTGAGATATTTAACAATCTCTTCTATTTTTCCATTCTTTTGATTTTGTTTTATAATTTCTTAATTCTTTATGAACTCATTAGTTTTCATTTATTCAATTCTAATTTTTGAGGGATCATTTTCATCAGTGAGTTTTTGTACCTCCTTTTCCATTTGTTCAATTCTGCTTTTCAAGGCATTCTTCTCCTCATTGGCTGTTTGTACCTCTTTTACCATTCAGTCTAGTCTGTTTTTTGGGGTGTTATTTAGCATTTTTTTGCGTCTATGTTACCTAGCTGTTTACTCTTTTTTTCATGATTTTCTTATATCACTCATTTTTTACATCTCTCTCATTTCTCTTTCCTGTTTTTCCTTTACCCCTCCATGCCTTACTTTATTTTCAGCCTTTTTTTAAGCCCTTCCAAGGCTTGAGGCCAATTCATATTTTTCTTGGAGGCTTTGGTTCTAGGAACTTTGAATTTGTTTTCTTCTTTTAAGGGTGCCTTTTGATCTTTTTCACATAGAAACTTTATATGGTCAGGATTTTTTCTATGGTTTGCTTATTTTCCCAGTCTATTTCTTGAATTTTTTTCATATATTTTATTATTTTCCAGTTATATGTAGAGATAGTTTTCAACATAGATAGTTTTCACTGCATTATTCATGCTGTGAGAGAAGAATTAGAGCAAAAAGGAAAAAAAATCTCAAAAAAGAAAAACAACAACAACATAAAACAAAAGAAATAGTATGGTTTGATATGCATCTAGATTCCACAGTTCTTTTTTTCTGGATTTGGAGAGCATTTTCCATAATGAGTCCTTTGAAACTATCTTGGACCATTGTATTGCTGAGAAGAATCAAGTCTATCACAGTTGATCAACACATAATGTTGATGATACTGTGTATAATGTTCTTCTGGTTCAGCTCATTTCACTTATCATCAGTTCATGCAAGTCCTTCCAGGTTTTTCTGAAATCTGACTGCTCATCATTTCTTACAGCACAATAGTATTCCATTACATTCCTATACCACAACCTGTTCAGCCATTCCCCAATTTATGGGCAATCCCTCAGTTTTCAATTCCTTGCCACAACAAAAAGAGCAGCTATAAATATTTTTGTACATGTGGGTCCTTTTCCCTTTTCTATGATCTCTTTGAGAAAAAGACATTATAGTGGTATTTCTAGGTCAAAGGGCATGCACAGCTTTATAGCCCTTTGGGAATAGTTCCAAATTGCTTTCCAGAATGGTTGGATCAGTTCACAGCTCCACCAACAATGCATTAGTGTTCCAATTTTCCTATAGCTTATCCAACATTTACTATTTTCCTTTTTTGTCCTATTAGCTAATCTGAGAGTTGTGAGGTGGTACCTCAGAGTTGTTTTAATTTGAATTTCTCTAATCAATAGTTATTTAGAGCATTTTTTCATATAGTAATAGTATCTTTGATTTATTCATCAGAAAACTACCTGTTCATATGCTTTGACTATTTCTCAATTGGGGAATCACCTGGAATCTTATAAATTTGATTTACTTCCCGATATCTTTTAGAAATGAGGCCTTTATCAGAAGTGCTGGCTATAAAATATTGTTTCCCAGCTTTCTGTCTTCCTTCTAATTTTGGATGCATTGCTTCTTTTTGGACAACTTTTTTTTTTTTTTAGTGAGGCAATTAGGGTTAAGTGACTTGCCCAGGGTCACACAGCTGGTAAGTGTTAAATGTCTGAGGCCATATTTGAACTCAGGTATTCCTAACTACAGGGCTGGTGCTCTATCCACTGCACCACCTAGCTGCCCCACAACAACAACTTTTAAATTTAATTTAAAGAGCATTATCCACTTTGTACTTCATAATATTCTCTCTCTTGTTTAGTTATTTCTTCAATTTTGACCCTTCAATAAAGTAGGCCTCTGCTTCCATGGTGGAGGATGCACTGTCTCAATCTTCAGTGGTTTTGTGCAGCTGTTTTCAGAAGTATTTCTGGGCACCTGTATGTTGTCAGTTCTTCAAAGTTGAGGTTTGCTTACTATCCTCCTGGCCTGTGCTCTGGTCTGTGATCAACCACAAGCTGTTTTTTCCATCCTATAACTGTGAGGAGAGTCCCCCCCCCCCTCCACTGCTGCTGCAAGATCTGGTGTGCTAGTGCTCCTCTTTACCCTGGGACGGCTATCCAGGACAGCAACCAATATTGGAATGTGGAAAAAGCAACAGAGTCCTACCGTGTGCCAGCAAAGAGACTCCTTTGATCTCCTTCTAACCAGTTTGAACCCCTTACCATCTGTGGACTGAGTTCTAAAATCTGCTCCTGTAGCTACTGACTCAGTGACTCCCATGACATGCTCCTGGTTTGCTGCAGTTTTTTCTTTGTTGGCACAACCTGTGTTGACTGTGCCCCATTCTCATGCTGGTACACAGACCTTTTCTTGACAATCTTCTAAGTTGTCTTTGGCTCAAAAATTATTTCACCCTGTTCATTTGTGGGCTCTGCTTCCTCAGGAATTGTCTTTTGACATTATTTAAAAGTATTTGGAGGGGTTTTATGGGGAGCTCAGGGGAGTCATTGCCTTTCCTCTGACATCTTAGCTCCACCTGCTCTAAAGTTATTTCAAATGGAATTACTCTTTCTATATTTTGCTTCTGGGTTTTGTTGGTTATATTTAGAAATGTTGATGATTTATGTGGGTTTATTTAAGATGCTACAACTTTTTTTAAGGTTATTTATTTCAAGTGGTTTTTTATTTGATTCTCTAGGATTCTCTAAGTATACCATCATATCATCTACAAAGAGCAATACTTTTGTTTCCTCCTTGCATATTCTAATTCCTTCAATTTAGTTTCCTTCTCTTATAGCTAAAGCTAACATTTCTAGTGCAATATTGAATAATAATGGCGATAATCGACATTCTTATTTCACAACTGATCTTACTGAGGTTTCTAACTTATCCCCATTACATATTATTCTTGCTATTTTTCGAGAGATATTCATCATTTTAAGGGAAGCTTCATTTATTTCTATGCTCTCTACTTGTTATTGTTTAATAGGAATGGGTGATGTATTGTGTCAAAAGCTTCTTCTGCCTCTAATGAGATAATCATATGTCTTCAATTAGTTTTTTGTTGTGTTTTTTTTGTTGTTTTTTGTGGTCAATTTTGTTCTTGTTTTACTAATATTGAACCAGTCCTGCATTCATGGTATAAATCCATTCTGGTAATAGTCTATTATCCTGGTAACAAATTGCTGAAATTTCTTTGCTAATATTTTATCTGGACTGAGAGGTTCCCCAGCTGCTATTGCTAATGTTCTAACAGTTGCCTCTAAGTGCCACCATGGCTACCTACTTATCCTGTGCCCATGCCATTGTTATAGACTTCTCTTACAGAATGCCTGAGTTATTTTAGGTTGAAAAAATGTGTCCCTTTGACCTTTGTTGACTCTGCTGCTCCAACATTTGATTTGAAGAGTTATTTTAAAGTTTTTTCAAGGAGATTGTTCAGAGAGTTCCACTGGTCCATACTCTGTCATTTTGGCTCCATCCCAATGTGAATAAATGTTTGTTGATTGGTTATTCATACTATAGTCTAAAGGAATTTTCTAGGTTTTCTGAGAATTATCACTTTGTACTTCTCTAATGCCAATATTACTTATTTCCCCATTAGGTCCTTGACTCTTTTCTATCTGGGAGGGGGTTTATATATATATATATATATATATATATATATATATATATATATATATATATATGTGTGTGTGTGTGTGTGTGTGTGTGTGTGTGTGTGTGTGTGTGTGTGTATGTAATTTTTTATAATGTTAGTAATAAAATCATGAGGCTCCTCATTATTAATATTGAGATGAGAGACCCTTTGATATCTGACAGAAGACACCTTCCTGCGGTGTTGACAACCTAAAAGGATTAATGTCCCATGATGACTTTGTGACATCTGATGGATGGGGTCTGATGTACTGGCTATTGGCCTATTATCTTTAAAGATACAAATAGCCACTAGAAGAGGAATGAGTCAATTTAATTCATATTAAAGTACAAAAAGGAAGGTAATTTATAGCTATCTGGATGTTTTATCACTGAAGTGGACTTAGAGTTCAAATGGAAACATTCTCTTCTTTGTTAAAAAGGTGAGGTTTTCTTTAATGTCTTTTTTTTCCTCTGTAGAACTACTCAAAATAAATGATTCTCTCCAAATCTTGCCTAGCAATCTTTTCTTTTAAAGACTTGGAATAGTGAATTATTCTATTTCCTGAAAATAATTCTAGAAGCATAGCTTGAACAAAGCTATCTTTCACATAAGAAAATATTTCAAAATTCACGGTTGTGGCAGAGAAATAACATTTCCACCACCCTCCCTGTCCCCAAATTCATGGGAATTATCAGATTGTGGAGAGAGCTCTACTGAAGTTAGATAATGAAAGAAAAATTGAAGGAGAGAGTATGATAAATCAAAGTTTTCAAGGGCATTTTCCAGGTGTTTACACGCAGTACTCTTCAAAGAAAGCCCAACTAATAATTGTGATAAAATTACATTGAAACACAAAATTAAGGGTTTTATTATTCACTAGTACATGAATTTGCATGTAAACTCATACATATATGTATAAAAGTAGAAGTAGAGGAAGTAGAAGAAGTCAATATACTTAAAGATTTTATCTTTTATCCAAATATTTTGTTGATAGCTGATTCATAAAAGAGCTGAAACCTTCAAGAAAATGTTGACCCATAAATCAGAATATATCACAATCTTTTGTGTGTTCTATGAAAATAGAACTTACTGCATAATTCAAGTTTGTTGTATCACAATTTTGATAATAAATTTTCTAAAACTGAAATTCATTCATTCAATAATTTTTTGGTAAGTTCATTTTACATGAATTGAGTTGGGATATAAAGATGAAAAACAGAATCCCATCTTTTAAATAAATGTAATATTAAATATAGAATAAGACGTGGAAACCAAGCATTCTACTAGAAAGGAAAATATGATTTTACAAATGGATAACTTTCTATGTAAAGTGTGGTAACTGGATTTTTTAGCAGTCATGACTCCAGAAAATGTTATCCATGCTTAAAGGTACTGCGTGGGTCTATATTTACATAAGACCTTTAATTCCCCTAGCCCATACTGATGTGTTTATTTTTACTATTTAGCCATAGGGTGCAATTTTAATATTAAAAAATAATTACATAACACAGCAAATACCTTAGGCAATATATTTTCCTCATATGCATAGGAAACTATGTCCCTTGAGTACTGACAATAGTTATATAATTGGATATACTCAGAGAACACTTATATAAGGGTTAATTTGAAGAAAACATGGTAAAGACACATACAGGGGTAACTAATGACTCTGAAGGCAGATGATATCTTTGGCAATATCATCATACTTCATCTTCTGGGCCTACCATCCACTCGTCTCAAGTGTTCTATAGTAATTAGTTTTCTGAAGTTATTAAGGCCATTGTCAGACTCTCCTGAGAACATGGCTATGGCATGTCTTTTGCTTTAAGCTCCTGGTTTTAGCTGGAGTTCCCAGCTGATGTGCTATAACTTCTACCATATTCCTTTTAGCTTTAAGCTCAGGGGAATAAGCTTCATTTCTTTCAGTGAGGCTAGTCCTTTATTCATCTAGGAACAGACTAGAGAATACCCTTAGCTATTTTTATTCTCTGTTTGAAGATAAATGTGTCAGATCCCAGAGTGAGAAGCAGGAAGTGTTTTCTCTTGAGAAAGATTCTTCACTTATAGAGGCCATAGAAAAGTCAATGCACTAAGAAGAGTCAACAAATACTACATATTGTTAAGCCTAACTTTAAGATTAAATCAGTCTTTTGTTCCAGATAAATTTCTGACTTAAATATCAAAGATCCTTTTACATTCTATTTAGAAGTTAGTATATCTATGGGTACCTCAGTTCCCAGCTTTTGGGATGAGAATTCACTATTTGATAAAAAAAAAATACTGGGAAAACTGAAAAAAAGATATGATAGAAATTAGTTTTGAGCCAATATTTTACACTGTATACCTAGATAAGGTCAAAATGAGATCATGAATTAGACATAAAGGGTGATACTATAAGCAAATTAGAATAGTAAGTAAAAGTCTGTCAAATCTATAGAAGAGGGGAGAATTCATGAGTAAGCAAGATATATATATATGTATATATATGTATATATATATATATATATATAACATTATTAAATAAGGATAATTTTGATTTTATTAAATTCAAAAGGATATGCAAAAGCAAAACTGATGCAACCAAGATAAGAAGGAAAGCAGAAAAGTGGGAAACAATATTTACAAGTGTCTTTGATAAAGGCCTCATTTCTCAATTAAATAGAGAAATAAGTTAAATTTATGAAAATATAAGCCACAAATTGATGTGGTCAAAGGATATGAACAGTTTTCAAATAAAGGAATCAAAGCTATCTATATTCATATGAAGAAGCGCTCTAAATCATTTTTTATTGGAGAAATGCAAATTTTAAAATACTCTGAAGTACTACTTCATATCTATTCAGTTTGGCTAATCTGAGAAAAAGAAAAATTATTAGAGAAGATGTGGGAAAATTGGGACACATATACTTTTTAGGGGTTTGAGGGCAATCTGGGTTAAGTACCTTGCCCAGTGTCACATAGATAGTAACCGTCTGAGCCTGGATTTGAACTCAGGTCCTCCTGACTCCAGGACTAGAATTCTACACACTGTGCCACATAGCTACCCCTGAAACTAATATACTGTTGCAGGAATTGTGAACTGATCCAACCATTCTGGAGAGCAATTTGAAACTATGCCCAAAGAGCAACCAAACTATGCATACTCTTTGATCCAGCAATATCACCACTTGGTCTGTATCCTAAAGAGATACTTAAACAATGGAGAATAACCTACATGTACAAAATATTTATAGCAACTTTTTGAGGTGTCTAAAACAGAAATTGAGGGAATACCCATCAAATAGAAATAGTTGAGCAAACTCTAGTATATGAGTATAATGGAATACTATTGTACAATGAGAAATGTTGAACAGGTGGATTTCAGAAAAATAATGGAAAGATTTGTATGAACTTATACAAAGCAAAATAAGAACTAAGAAAACATTATACACAGTAATAGCAATATTGTAAGATGCTGAATGATTTTTGTGTTTTTTTTTTCTTTTGGTCTTCTTCCACAACTGTGACTAATAGGGAAATATATATTTTTTGTGATTGTACATATGTAACCTATATAAACTTACTTGATATTTTATTAAAAGCAGAGGGAAAGGGGGCAGCTAGGTGGCGCAGTGGATAGAGCACTGGCCCTGGAGTCAGGAGTACCTGAGTTCAAATCCGGCCTCAGAAATTTAACACTTTAACACTAGCTGTGTGACCCTGGGCAAGTCACTTAACCCCAATTGCCTCACTAAAAAAAAAAATTAAATTAAAAAAAAAAAGCAGAGGCAAAGGAGAAAATTTTGAATTCAAAATTTTGTGAAAATGAATGTTAAAAATTGTCTTTACATACAGTAAGAAAAAATACTTTAAAAATAATTGCCTCATAGCTTGTCAAATCCAAATCTATCATTTATGATGTGAATACTGAGCCCTTGATATTTAAAACATTTTATTCAAAGGTATATAGACAGTGAGAGAAATGAAATAATGTCACACCAGAAAAATGCTTTTATCTCCAAAAAATGAGATAGAGACAGAGTCTGGGTAAGGAAGGAGAATTGCAGAAAAGGGCCTCAAGGCTACAAGAGAGTCCTACAGGAGGCTTGAAGAAGATTATAGAAGGGGGCCTCAAGGCCAGGAGGTTAACTAGTCCAAGTATACCAAAAGTTAAAGCTAGTTTGTACTCAACTTGCTTAATTAGCTTATGCATATTAAATGACGACAACTCAAAGGTAGAAACTTCTGCCATTATCAAAGCGGGACATCTTATAGAGAAATGTGCAGAGATATTTTGGTAAGATTGTACACCTCAAGTTCTCAAGCAATGTGGCAAAGAGGGAAGGGACATTTGTGTTATTTTTAGGGATAAAAAGAGTATTTTGCTGTGGTAAAGCAGATCACTTTTCTTTATTCTGCATGCTTTTCTTGCAAGAATGTATTAAAGCCTTAATATATTCACAAAAAGGGAAAAGCCCATATTTTTATTTCTAACAGCTTGATAGTAAAGTGGCAAAGCTGATATTTGAAGACAGATTATTTGACTTTAAATCCACCACATTTTCAAGATGATCTTACTACTTTAATTCACAAGATCATAGATTTATAGCTAAAAAGACACTTTCCAAACTTGTTTATTGTCACACATGATGACCAAGTAGGCTTTTGAACCAAGATCCTCTCATTTTTCAAATTTAGAACACTTTCCACCATACCATATTACCTTCTGTGCCCCTTTTCACTGACTATTAAGGCATTTCCAAAAGCACATTGAGTTGAAAACCTTTTTTAGACTTTAAGTGTAATAATCCACCTGCTCCCCCAATCCAAAATGATTGCATGAAATTTCTCTCATTTTGTTGGATATGTCCTTATATTACTATTTAAAAGAAACAGCAACAGCAGCAACAACCAAAATAACTACAGCAACAATATGAACACCAAAATCAATCAATCTCTCTCTCTCTCTCTCTCTCTCTCTCTCTCTCTCTCTCTCTCTCTCTCTCTCTCTCTCGCTAATCAACCAGCTTTGTGTATTGTGTTTGTCAGCACTGATGATCCTGTGCCCCTCCCCTACCTGGTCAACTGATAATCAAATCTACTTTCTAGTTCCCAGCAGGGAGGAAAACCCCAAGTTCTGCCTCAGCACCAGCAGAGACCCCTGTAATTTCCCCCCACCAAGGACTCAGCCCTCTCACCAGACTGAGTGTAGTTCCAGATGACACTGGCAGTACAGCTGATTCAGAGGCTCTGGGGGTCTTTTTCTCTGATGAAGCCTTCCTGGGACTGGATCTGTGTCTGGGTGACTGTGGGATTGGGCTCCACTCCTGCATCAGCACAGCGGTTCCCTCCTTGCAACCTTCCAAGCCATCGTTAGTTGGAAAATTATCTCAGCACATTCTTCTGTGGCTTTTGCTGCTCCATGAATTATCCTATGGCATTATTTGGATGTTTTTGGAGCGATTGTTTCATGAATTCAAGAGCTCAATGACTTTCCTCTGCCACTCTGGTTCTGCTCCTGAAGTCCCTCCTAGAGTTTGTATTTAATCCAATAGGAATAGGGAGCCACTGAAGTTTCTTGAGCCAAAGACTGGATGTGACCAAACCCTTAAAAGGGAGAGTGCACACCAAGAGACGGCATTCCAAGCAAGGGAGGGGGTCTACAAAGCAAGAGAGTGCCAAAATCAAAGAGAGGGTCAAATAGTTAGTGCTGTTATTTTTAAAGTGTTTTTCCTCTCAAACCCACTGAAAACAATTGTCTTTCTTGCTAATTCAGAAATGTTGACTCATATATCATCTTGATTTTTATTGAATGCTTTACTATTTAAAGAGCTTGAAAGAGCAAATATTATCTTTGGTTTACAGATGAGGAAACTGAGGTTCTGAGAGGAAAAAAGTATACCCAAAATCACAAATGTGAGTGGAAATGTGGGACTTAAATGCCAAGAACTATGGTGTTCTGAAAGGAGCATTGGGTTATGATCCAGAGGGCCTGAGTTCAAGCCCTGATCATCTTATTGACTGGGCATATCATTTCTTAGACCTCAGTTTTTTTCATGTGTAAAGTGTAGATTTGGTATTGGTTTATTCTTGACATTCCTTCCATGTATAAATTCTGTGATACTTTCTTGCTCTAGTGCACCATTACTTCTTCCAATACCTTATTCTAAAAGGACCTTTGATAATATGAGTGAACCTATTACCTGAATCTCCCTTCAGTATAGAGAAATAATAAATTGTATTCCATTAAGAATCTGTTATGGAAATGTTATGTTTATTTCTTCTTTAAAATTAATTTAAATTCTATTATAACCTTGCCCCAAACTACCTGTCCAGTCTCATTATACATGATACCAACTTTGCTTTCTGAGGTCCAGCCAAGCTGGTCTAACTCTCACCTATGATAATGCTTTTCCAGTCTCCACAACTTTTTATTGGCTATTTCTCATATCTATATGTACTCTTTCCTCACCTAGGGATCCCTCAATTCCTTCAAGACATGGCTAGAGTATCCCCTTCAATATTAAACTTTTCTTCATCAACAAAATAGCTAGCATTCCTTCTCCAAGTAGCTAACTACTCATATCATATCATATTGTACCATATCATACCATATTGTATCATATCATATCACAAATCAATCACATAGTATAATTAATATAATATAGTATAATATAACATAACATAACATAACATAATATAATATAATATAATATAATATAATATAATATAATATAATATAATATAATATAATATAATATAATATAATATAATATAATATAATATAATATAATATATAACCAGCATAATATAATATAGTTGTGGATTACCTTCTTAAAATGCTGTTTTACAAGTAGAGATTATTTTATGCATTAAATATTTATCCCCAGCACCTAGAAAAATGCTTTGCACCTAGTGAATCCTTAATGTATCCTTGTTGATTGATTAAATTCTAAAATTGTATATAAGTTTTGTGGTTTAGAAATGTTTGCAAATAAGGAAAACAGCACCATTTGAGAAGAATTTTACAAAGAGAAAGAAGAAATGCATTGATGTTTTATTTCATAGAACAGTACCCAGAGTGATAAATTTGTTTGTTACTACACTGTCTCCAACACTGCAAGGCCACCAAATTTAATCTTTTAGCCGATATTATGCACATGGAACAAAAGCAGAATTCTTCTTTGTACTTAAAAAAGTTTCCTTTTTAAAAGAAATATCATATATGAAATATGCCAGCTTCTTTATACTTAATCATACTCTGTTCCTTTACTGTGGAGTGAGGATGATCTTGACCTCCAATTTTATTTGACTAACCTATTGATATGCCTTTTATTAGAAACTGGTGCTACTATAGATAATTTGTGTTAGGACTCAGTAACCTTTCTATCTATCCATCCATCCATTTACAATTTAGGATTTCTTCACTGTATTGTCAATATATTCCATTAAACTATTGAAAATGTGAAAGATAGACTTAGAGAATTACCTGGGGTTCAGAAAATGTAGAGATAGTATCCATGGTCACATAGTTAGATAAGGCAGGATTTGAATCCAGTCTTTCCTGACTAAAAATAAAAAGCAATAAAAATAATAATGATAGTTGTTATGATCTTTGAGTACTTGAATTCTGCTAAATTTAAATTTTATTTACTTGCCTTTTTTGTGATGGAGAAGAAAAGAAAATAATGTTCATGCTCATAAATTGGGAAATTGATAACTAAACACATTATCAATGAGTGGTCATCCAAACTCAGTTTGGAATATTCTGATGAAGGCCACCCATTCTACAATATATGTTTGTTTGTCTTATCCTCCAACAGAATGTAAAGCGCTCTCTCTCTCTCCCTCTCTCTCTCTTCTTTTTTGTGGGGCAATGGGGGTTAACTGAATTGCCTGGGGTCACACAGAGAGTAAGTATCAACTGTCTGAGGCCAGATTTGAACTCAGGTCCTTCTGTACTTTCCCTCCCCCCTTTTTTATTATCATGTATCCTTGTGTGAAATCTTCTTTCTTCTTAGCAGAGACATGACTAGGTATCTTTAACATGGAGAAAGTATTAATGGCGAGATTGGCATGGGGTATACATGGGAAAACACTTGAATGAATATAGTCTTGCCATAATAAGGGATAAGCCCAATTTCTCTTGAGTTTCTGCTATAGGACTTCTTGTATTACTATTTAAGTAAACATATTTATATATGTGTAGATACATTTACATCTCTAAATAAAAATTTAAAACTAATTTAAAATCCTTTATAACCTTACTTTAATATACATTTCCAGCATCATTATATATGAGAGCCCTTTAAATTCTGATATCTAGCCAAATTGATCTTTCTATTACTTATCTGTGATGTTCCATCTGCAGTCTCCACACCTTTTCACAAGGCATTCCTCTTTCTTAGTATGCACTATCTACTCATTTCCTACTCAAAATAAATGTGTATGCATGCACGCATGCATGTATTGTGTATGTATATATTGTTGCATCCAAGCATACATACATGGATGAGTTTATAGACACATATACACGCATACGCATACATACATGTATATGCACACATATGACCATGAACACATGCATAAACACACATTTACATATATGCACTGCCTATCTATTTATATAAATATACATGTATGTACACATGTGTATGTGTGTGTATGTGTGTGTGTATATTTCCTGAAACCTCTTGGCTGCCAACTAATGGTTCCTATAAAAAACTTAAAATCTGATATTTTATAAAGATTTCTTTATGTTCAATAACTCCAGTGCATGACAATACCAGCCTGCTAGTTGCCTATCCCATGGGTAACTGAATAATGTAAGAATACTAGTGGCCAATATAGTCATTCAATTAGGGATATCTAAAACTGAGTCCAGCAGGATTTGCTCAAAAAAATTGACATCTTGAAGACACAATCTAGAAAGTAGCATGTCCTCAACTCATTCGCTGAAGTCTTCATCTGCCTGTTCCATTTATCTAATCCTGCCCTCAGTTTGCAGTACTGTAATACTCTACTTCTGAGGTTACCTGTTCCTCAAACTCCTGGAAATTTCAGGATAGGATTTTCTAGAAGAGAACCCACTAATCTCATGAACCAATTGCATCTACAAGTAACTTGTTATCTGCGTATATGAAGCCTCTCTCTCTTCTCACTGGCCTTAGACTGCTGTCAGAGCAGTGTCCTGAGTGAACAACTTCTTATGTGGCTCAAATTCAAAGATGTTGTTGCTTTTGTAATTATGGGGATGCTGACAACTCAGTCAATGTGTTTTTACATTCCGAATTTTTAGAGAAATCTGAAAGGCTAAAGTAATACAGGATCCATACCTCATAGAAATATTTATTCTCTGATGCCAGGAATGCTTGTTTTCTCACTTTGCTACCACATCGGTGCCATGTATATCTGTGAAATGTAAATCATACATTTGAGAGACAGAGTTCATAATTGAAAACAACTTAGTCGCATAAATGTCAAGGTAAGCTTCTACAAAAAATTCCTTTTACAGAGTTGAGCATCTTGCCAAAGCTTAACCATATTTACGCAGTGACAATACCAAGCCAGTGTTTCTGATACTTAAATCCCCTGTAGCCTGTCCCAAAATCAATTTTATTTCTCACTGTTTACATATATGACACTTCCAGATGAACCAGAAAAATTTAGAAACATCAGAAAAAATTTGAGGCTTTGAATTTTTTTTTTCTTTTTTGAGATTTAGGGTTCTTTTTTTTTAACTTATAATATGGTATTATGGGAATTCTTTATGATTTTTTGCTTTTATGAACACAAGCATGTGCACTAGTTTACATGGTGTACCCATTTGGAATTCCTATGTAGCCCTGTCTGTCTTTTTCAGATAAGGTGCCTGACTAGCTTATGTCTTTATGCTTTGTTGAGAATATAAAACTGCCACTGCTTGTCTCAAAGGAATTCCTGAAGCAGTATTTTAGTACTCTATCATACAATGCATTTGTATAAGGTAAGAGGAGAATATAGATAAACCCTTCTTGTTAGGGCATCCTTTTCATTATGTGTGTGTGTGTTTCTGATTCTGCATCTATATTAGAATTTGACATATATATATATATATATATTTACCTACTTCTGAGCTTAATCTCACTGTGGTAAGTGACCACCCAGTATCTAGTACTCTGGCACTAGAAATATTATTGGCAAAATTGTGTTCTCATACTGAATCATGGCACACAACCATTTCATTTTTTTTTTGTAACAAAGCCCATAAATAAATGTCATTATCTTTATCCTTGGGAGAAGTGATACAAACTCATGATATCCTAGCCTTCAATGGAGATAAAAATTCATATTATGATTTCCCAATTTTTTTGAAAGCAACCAACCATTTAAGTTTTTATTTGTCCTGCCACTGTAAATAGTTATTCACATATTGTCCAAAGATCCACACTGATTTTTTACCAATATATTTATCCATATTTTTACTTATGCACAAAAAGTTTTGCAATAATACAAGGCAATATTTATTAAGTGTGTACCATGTAACATATCCTGTGCTAAGAGCTGTGTATGCAAATACAAGGGGAAAATACAGTCCCTGCTAGAGCTTTCATTCTAATTGAAGAAGAAGAGAAATCAATATCCAAAATAAAACTTTAAAGAGGTAAAATAGTATCAATGTCCAGAAACTCAGAAGCAGAGCAGGAGCAAAGTTAGCTGATGTAGGTCCATATTGTCAATGGAGGTCCCAGGAAGAACTCAGTAATGAGGTAAAAGGGTTATGGTTGAGGAATATCCAAGGGTGAAAAGGTGCCTGAAGCTTATAAATGTTCCAGGATGGAGAGGCCCCACAAAGTGAGAAAAACACAAAGTTATATAATGAGGGTAGCAGGAGGGAATTGCGCAATACTGTTGAAATTTCTCAGAAATCCAATATCAAATTATGTGTGAATTGAATTACAAAAGTAATAATGAAATAAATTAATAAAGATATATAAAAACTATGTTATGAAAAACCTGTAATCATAAGAGAACAGTTTTTGTAAAAAATGATGATTAAAATGGTTTTTAATATTAAACTTTTAAAAGTCTATGTTATATGATGCAAAAAGAGAAGCAGAATGTACATTAGAGTGTCTAGAGAGTTGCCTTGAAATGAGAAAGGCTTGGGCTTAAGTGATATTTTTGACATATACTACATATGACTATGGTCAAGTCCCAGCTTATTTTTCCAGATGGTTCTCTAAGGTTATAAGTTCCAGATCAATAATACATAATCATAAGTGGACAAATTTTCTTCATAATGTAGTCACCAGAGAAAACTGAATCAATCAAAGGTCAGGACACAAGATAGAATGGAAATTAGGTTGAGAATAATGTAAAACATAATTTCTTCCTATGTTCATTAGGCTATAGAACAAAAAAAAAGTTACATAATGTCTCACAGACTACAGTAATTTTAGAGAACTATTAATAAAGTCTATGAGGATACTTTATTATATTTATCATTGGGAGAAATGTTGCAAACTCATGTAGGCCCAACCTCAGAAAGAAAAGAATATTCACATCTCTTTAGAAAGAATCTTTGCCATTCCCCACTTTGCCCTTACAACATCCAATCTGTTGCCAAATGTTGTCAATTCTTTTCCATAAATCTCCTATACCCCTTCCCTTATCAAATACTACCACCACTCTGGTGTAGACTCATAACACCTCAAGCCTGAAGTATTGCAATAACTTTCTGGTTTGGCCTTCCTGATTCTAATATTTCCACAGTCCAATCCATTCTGCACTCAGCTGTCAAAATAATTTTGGCCATATCACTCAGGGATATGCTGGAAAATGAACAACAACTGGCTGTCCTGGAAAACAATAATGCATTCATAAACCAATTTTATATTATTAACTTTATTAACATGGTCTCCCTTTCTTTCTTAAATGTAGATAATCAACAGAACAATAAATGAATAAATCCCACATCTGTAGCCATTTACTGGTTTCTGAGGTGGAAATTGTCATACTTAAAATTTAACCATCAGGTAGGAATTGACTCCTATATGCCCTTGCCCCCATTCAATAAATTCCACTGGTTCCTAGAACTCCTAATATCAAATATAGATTGTTGAATTTGACTTCTAAAGGCCTACCTAATCTGAATCTTGCAATGCTTTCTGTCTTTCTACCCCATACTGCCATCCTCATATTCTACCATCTAGTGACGCTGATCTTGATAATCCTTAAACAAGACATCCCTTCACCTCACTGTGCATTATCGCTTGTATCCATTTTTATGCCTATAATATTCTCCTTTCTGGTCAATATCTTCTGGTTTTCTAGCTTCTTTGAAGTCCCAACTAAATTCCCACCTTGTCAAGAATTTTTTTCTCTATTGCCCTTAAAAAAAGTGCTTTCCTTCTGTTGGTTATTTCCAGTTTATCTTGTGTACATCTTATTTTACACAGTTGTTTGCATCTTGTCTCCAATGTTAGAGTATGACTTTGACAGCAGGGCCTTTTTTTCTCATACTGGTTTGCCTCTCATATTTGGTTTGTCTCAAACTTTATTTTCTGATGGTTCAAGTTGCATTATTGAATGAGAGAAACTGAGATTTCCAGTCTGTGCTCCCAAATTCCTGTTCAGAGACCAGCTTCCTAACATCATTTTTAATGGAGCCAAAACTTATAAATTACTATTTGTTTTTGGTTTTGAACAGTGGTATGATGGAATTATAAAAGCCATTTGGGTTGTGTAATAGGGCTGAACTTAGATTGCAACAAGAAACACAGGCCTAGATAACTCACTTGGCCTCCTTGTACTTTAAGGAACTTCCTAGGGCCTAATTTGAAGGTCATAGGTATCCCCACACAAGGAGTTTCGCATAACAACAGCAACAAAAAACATGGTCATGGTCAATATTTGAAGACCACTGTGGGGACCAATTTTTAATTGGGGAGTGTTAGCTAAGCAGTTCACTTCAATATTGGGGCAAGGAAGGAGACAGACAGCCTCCCTCAAACCAGAGCAGGATTTATTTAACAAGAACCAACTTAAAAAAAAAACAAAAACACAAACAGGATCAGTAGGATTAAGGGAAAGGAAATAAAATGGAGAAAGGAAAATTATACAACCTGAACAACACCACCACCCAGGAATCAGCTGAGAACACACAGCAGCATCCTGTCACCTTCCAGCTTCAAGATAGAATGGTGAAAAAGCCTCCCTTCTTCCCAGCAGGCCCCAGGATGACCACACACAGCCCCCAGTCAATTGGCTAGTGACTCTGATGGTCACATTACTTACCTCACTGGGCTTCCAATCATTATAATTGCCAGGCCAATGTTGGTGTCGACAAGTAGTGATGATGTGAGGTGCCAGTGCCATGGTGATGGCTACAACCAGTGGGTGGGGCACTGTGCCATTTGCAGAGCCCCAGAGGCCAGTGCACAGGCTGAGGTTTGTATTTTTTATTTTTAAATTCTAGCCAAAAGATGGGGTCATAAAAACCTCAAATAACAATTAATTACTTACACCACACATCAAATAGAATTTCTAGATCCAGACCTCCAATTTTTGGAGCAATATATATAATGGACTAAGTAGATGATTTTTATTAATCTTAATACTAAACATTTTAAAGAAACAGGGACTTTTGAGAAGTTATAAATAAAAACAAGACTTTATCTGTTTTTGGTTTTGTTAAATATGATTTTTGTTTCACATATCGTTTGTTATGTGGATTTTCCCCTTTCAAAACACATTCCCTCAAAATGTAGTATGTTAATTAAGGCTTTTTTCTCATTGGTATTTTTTCTGTCGCCCAGTTTCATTGACTTATTCTCATTCACTCTATTTGAACTGTGTCCCACAGGCTTTCTGAAATGACACACACACACACACACACACACACACACACACACACACACATAATTCCATTCAAATCAATCTGACAAGAATTTTATTGTATTACATGCAATGCACTCTACTAGGTACTAATGAAGGATAATGAAATGAGATAATGCACTGTGTCTTACATAAAGAATTTGTAATCTTAAGGAGGAAGATAAATGTACACAAAAGCTAAAATATGAATTAAGATTTTAAGTGCAAAGGATTGTTCTAAAATGTTAGGGGAGGGGGCAGCTAGATGGCGCAGTGGATAGAGCACCGGCCCTGGAGTCAGGAGTACCTGAATTCAAATCCAGCCTCAGACACATAACACTTACTAGCTGTGTGACCCTGGGCAAGTCACTTAACCCCAATTGCCTCACTAAAAAAAAAAAAAGAAAAAGAAAAAAAAATGTTAGGGGAACTATGAGAAAAGACAATCCATAGGAGAAAGCTCTGAGAAGCTTGGGCAGTTGTTGGAAAGTGGAAACCATGAAGATGATAATTATAATCATAATTACATATTAGCCAGAATGGGGTAATGTTAAAAGTGTTGGTTTAGGGGTTAGAAGCCCTATGCTTGACTCCAACCTTTCATCTTACCATTGGTGTGACCATGAAAAAAATCTCTTATGAAGTATAAATTGAATTCTTCAACTAGATGATAGAGTTAAAAAGCTGGTCCCTATAATTTTTTTCTAAGTTTTCCTTTTCTATGCTTCCATTTACCTGCATGCATGCACATGTGCAGGTGTGTGTATATTTTATTTTAGAGACATAATAGCCATGAAAGGGAAACTGTAAAATCATTCTTCCTCATTAAAGTCCCCATGCTCTATTCAGGAATGATAGCTCCAACATGGCTAATTATAATTGGACTAAATTCACTCTGTAATTATAATTGGACACATTATTCTTCACTTTCTATCTTAAAATTTTATTAACCCTGTGGACTATTAAATAGCCATGCATTTCTCTCAAGGAATACAGAAATGGGCAATATATTCATTCATTCAAAATTATATTTCTCACATTCCTATGAATCTAAAATTCTAAAAATATTACTATTGAGTTATATTTATAATAATTTAACCCCATGAGTGATCAGGTAGGTAGTTAATGATTTACAAAGATTATTGCAATCCAACATTTTCCCCTACTTTATCTATAATAATATGCATCCCGTGACATCCTTCCTGTCAGTATAACAAAGTTTGGTTGAGAATCTTCATTAGTTCATTCAGTATTCTTATACTATTTACAAATGTGTCAAATGGTGCACCATTCTTTTCCAAAAACTAAAATAACAGACAAGGCATAAGGAAAAGGTGAACATAGAAGTAAATGTATTTTGGCTGAAAAAAAAAAAGGTGTTCTCTTCATCTAAGATCCTGTTTTAAAGGCTTGATATCACTATAAATTGACTATTCTTTTAATAATGTTTGGGGTTAATCAATTCTGTTCATTTATTAGCTCCTGTGGAATATCTCAGGTGCTTTATCCCTTCACTTGAACACCTCAGGTAACACCTGAGATGATAAATTAGCAAGAAACTTTAAAAGAAACCAACTACAAGCTTCTTTTAGTGCAAGTGATTCATTAGAAAACAATGGACAATTAAAAGGAGATCCCCTCCACATAAGTTATAGCAGATTTTTATTAAGATTTTTACTGGGGATGCTTGAAGAAGCAAAAAATGTGTTTTCATTGCGGAGGGTAATGAACTGAGATAAACATATATGAGCATGGGGGAAGAGTAGCAAATTAAATTGGTTCAGAATTTTCACCTGAAATTAAAATAACCTTTTTCCATGACAAAAATTTATCCTTGTCTCCCAATTTCAATAAACATTTATTAATTGCTTTATATGTGTAGGGAAAAAAATTTTCTGGGAGTTAGGTATTCAAATATGAAAGTTTAACATCGTACCTGCCTCAAGAAACTTGCAATGTGATATAAAAACTATTTAAGTAAACATAATATGAATAAGGATAAAGGATTGATAAAGGTCATGCCAGGGCATATAAGCAATGAACTTTATGAAATTTGATATCGGAATTTCTATAATTATAAATTTGGCCATAGGGAAAAGAGGAAAAAACATACTTTTCTATTTTCACTAAAGTTGTAGGGAACTATAACCACTGTCAGGTATGCATGCATGCACAAATATATAATATGTATGTATGTGTGTGTGTATATATGTATGCATGTGCGTGTGTACACAGAATATGGGTATGTATAACATGTGTGTGGATATGTATATGTGTATGATGACACATACTGTATATGTGTGAATGCCTTTTAAAAATTTTTGTCAAAAGATTAGACTTAAGAGTTTCTGCCAGATGGCAGATTAGAGTCAGCCCTGTAGCTGACTAGCATTCCTTTCCAAATAAATTTAAATGAATGTCTCAAATAAAATTTTGGAGTGGCAGATACAACAAAAGTCTGGGTTGAGATACAGACTCAGAAGGAGAAAATAAGGTAAAATCAGCTACCAAAAAAGAAAAGAAAAATTAAAGAAAAATGCTAATTGGACCCAAACTCTATAAGAATACCTGGAAGACTTAAAGACGGAGAGAAGAATAGTGGAGGAAAAATTGTGGTGGGGGGAGAAAAGGGTGCTACAAGAAAATTATGAAAACAGAATTAACAGTTTGGTACAGGAGACACAAAAAATACTGAAGAAAATAATCCTTAGAAAGATAATTAACTTTTGCAAAATTGTAGGAATTAAAATAAACCAATGTCAATCATCAACATTTTTATATATTAGTAATAAAACCCAGCAGGAAGATACAGAAAAAGAAAGCCTATTTAAAATAAATGCAAACTACATAAACTACTTAAGAGTCTACCGAACTAGGCAAAGCCACAAATTTAGAGAACAAAATTGAAAACACTTTATACACAAATAAAGACATATCTAAGCAATTGGAGAAGTGTCAATTATTCATGTGTAGGCCATACTAATATAGAAATGACAGTTCTAAGTTAATTTGCTTATTCAGTGTTATATCTGTCAAACTACCAAACAATTTTTATAGAGTTAAAAAAAGTGTAACAAAATTCATCTGGAAGCACAAAACATCAAGAATACTTAGGGAGGGGTGGAGCCAAGATGGCGGAGAGGAAGCAGCAAGCTGCCTGAGCTCACTTTCTGTTCCCTCAAAACGAACATTAAATCAAGCCTCTGGATGGATTCTGAAACTACAGAACCTGCAAAGAGACAGAGAGACACAGTCCTCCAACCAGAGATAATTTAGAAGACTTCAGGAAAAGGTCGGTCTGACTCAGGCAAAAGGGAGGCCCAGCGCAGGGCAGCAACCCAGCGCCGAGGGGGTCGGGGCAAGTCAGCAGGAGCTGCGGGCCACAGCCGAACAACTGAGGCTCCCGGAACCTGGTTCAAAAATCTGGTGGCCAAGAAGGACAGTGGAAAAACCTACCTGCACCAGCCGGGAGGGAGACGAACAGGTCAGGCGAGATCAGACGCCAGGGTCTGGCGCCTTGCTGGCCGAGCACAATCAGACAGGAAGTGCAGGGCGGGCATCTCCACACACCATAAAGGCCTCAGAGTAAAAGCCCGGTCACACAGCACCTATACCCCTGCACAAGAAGCCCAAAACAGGGACCCTGGTGCCCCCAGAGCAGACCTCAACTTAAAGAATAAATAAATAAGCTGCAATAATGAGTAAGAAGCAAAAAAGAGCCCTCTCCATTGAGAGCTTCTGTATCAATAGGGAAGAAGCCAACACAAACTCAGATGAGGACAATAGCCTCAAATTGTCTACATCTGAAGCCTCACAAGGGAAGGTAAATTGGTCGCAAGAACAAAAAGCCTTCCTGGAAGAGCTCAAAAAGGATTTTAAAAATCAATTGCAAGAGGTAGAAGAAAAAATGGGGAGAGAAATGAAAGCAAAACAAGAAAACTATGAAAAAAGAATCAGCAGCTTGGAAAAGGAAGCTGAAGAAAACAAAGCCTTAAAAAATTCATTTGGCCAAATGGAAAAAAAGGTGCATAATCTCACTGAAGAAAACAATACCTTAAAAAATTCACTTAGCCAAATGGAAAAAAAGGTGCATAATCTCACTGAAGAAAACAATGCCTTAAAAATTAAAGTGGGACATTTGGAAGATAAGGAATCCATGAGACACCAAGAATCAGTCAAGCAGAATCAAAAAAATGAAAAAATAGAAGAAAATGTGAAATACCTCATTGGAAAGACAACTGATCTGGAAAACAGATCGAGGAGAGACAATTTGAGAATCATTGGACTGCCTGAAAGCCATGACCAGAAAAAGAATCTAGACACCATATTCCAGGAAATTATTAAGGAGAACTGCCCTGATATCATAGAATCAGAGGATAAAATCATCATTGAAAGAATCCACCGATCACCTCCTGAAAGAGACCCCAAAAGGAAAACTCCAAGGAATATTGTAGCCAAATTCCAGAATTATCAGGTGAAGGAGAAAATACTCCAAGCAGCCAGAAAGAAGCAATTTAAATATCATGGAGCCACAGTCAGGATTGCTCAGGACCTGGCAGCTTCAACATTAAAGGACCGCAAGGCTTGGAATATGATATTCCAGAAGGCAAAGGAGCTTGGATTGCAGCCGAGAATCTATTGCCCAGCAAAAATGTGCATTTTCTTTCAGGGGAAAAGATGGACATTTAATGACATTGGGGACTTTCAATCTTTCCTGGTGAAAAGACCAGAACTGAATAGAAAATTTGATCTCAACATACAAGACTCAAGAGAAGTTTAAAAAGGGAAACAGAGGGGAAAAAAAAAAGTTACCCTATTAGGTTAAACTGTTTATATCCCTACACAGGAAGATAATACTCATTACTCTTAAGAACTGTAAGTGTATTTGGGCAGAGAGAAGGACTTTATATAGAGGGTATAAATATAAATTGTCTTTGATGTGATGATACAAAAGAATTAAGGGGTTAAAAAGGGAGTCTATGGGGAGGAGAGGAAAGGGGAGGTGGAATGGGATGAATTATATCATATGAAGAGGTGGAACAAAACCTATTACAATAGAGGGAAAGAAAGGAGGGGGGAACATTGTTTCAACCCTATTCTCATTAGATTTGACTCAAAGAGGGAATAACATATACGTTCATTGGGAAAAAGAAACTTAACTCATTCTTTAGGGAAACAAAAGGGGAAGGGAAAGGGGGGTCTGATAGAAGAGAGGACAAAAGCAAGGGAGAAAAGGGTAAAGAAAAGAGAGGGGGGTAATAAAAAGGGAGGGCAGATCGGGGGAGGCAGGGGTAAGAAGTCAAACATCGGTGAGGAGGAATAGAGTGAAAGAAGGGGGGAAAGTACAAAGGGGGTAAATAGAATGGAGGGGAATAGACAGTCAGTAATAATAACTGTGAATGTGAATGGGATGAACACTGCTATAAAACGGGAGCGAATTGCAGAGTGGATTAAAAACCAGAACCCTACAATATGCTGTTTACAAGAAACACATTTGAAGCAGAGAGATACACACAGAGTAAAGTTAAAAGGCTGGAGCAGAATATATTATGCCTCAGCTAAAGTAAAAAAGGCAGGGGTAGCAATCCTTATCTCAGACAAAGTGCAGGCAAAAATAGATCTCATTAAAAGAGATAAGGAAGGAAATTACATCTTGCTTAAAGGTACTATAGATAATGAAGTAATATCATTATTAAATATGTATGCACCAAGTGGTATAGCATCCAAGTTCTTAGAGGAGAAGTTAAAATGAGTTACAAGAGGAATTAGACAGTAATACTATACTAGTGGGGGATCTGAATCTCTCCCTCTCAGAATTAGATAAATCTAGCCAAAAAATAGATAAGAAAGAAGTGAAAGTGGTGAATAGATTACTAGAAAAGTTAGACATGATAGATGTCTGGAGAAAATTGAATGGGGATAGAAAGGAATATACCTTTTTCTCAGCAGTACATGGCACATTTTCAAAAATTGACCATGTATTAGGGCACAAAAACATCATAGTCAAATGTAGAAAGGCAGAAATAGTAAATGCATCCTTCTCAGATCATGATGCAATAAAAATTACATGTAAGAAAGAGCCAGGGAAAAGTAGAATGAAAATCAATTGGAAACTAAATAATTTCATTCTAAAGAATGAATGGGCCAAACAAGAAATCATAGAAACAATCAATAACTTTATCCAAGAGAATGACAATAATGAGACAACATACCAAAATCTATGGGATGCAGCCAAAGCAGTGCTTAGGGGAAAATTTATAGCTCTAAATGCTTACATGAATAAGAAAGAGAAAGAGGAGATTAATGAATTGGGCATGCAACTTAAAAAGCTAGAAAAAGAGCAAATTAGAAATCCGCAATTAGACACTAAATTAGAGATCCTGAAAATTAAAGGAGAAAATAATAAGACTGAAAGCAAAAAAAATCTATAGAATTAATCAATAAAACTAAGAGCTGGTTTTATGAAAAAACCAATAAAATAGATAAAATATTGGTTAATTTGATTAAAAAAAAGAAAGAAGAAAACCAAATTACCAGTATCAAAAATGAAAAGGGTGATGTTACCACCAATGAAGTGGAAATTAAAGCAATAATTAGGAATTATTTTGCCCAACTGTATGCCAATAAATTTGACAATCTAAATGAAATGGATGAATATTTACAAAAATACAAACTGTCCAGGTTAACTGAAGAGGAAATAAAATCCTTAAATAAACCCATATTAGAAAAAGAAATTGAACAAGCCATTCATGAACTCCCAAAGAAAAAATCCCCAGGGCCAGATGGGTTTACGGGTGAATTTTACCAAACATTTAAAGAACAATTAATTCCAATATTATACAAATTGTTTGGAAAAATAGGTGAAGAAGGAGTTCTACCAAATTCGTTTTATGACACAAATATGGTGGTGATACCAAAACCAAGCGAAGCAAAAACAGAGAAAGAAAATTATAGACCAATTTCCCTAATGAATATTGATGCTAAAATCTTAAATAAGATATTAGCAAGGAGATTACAGCAAGTGATCACCAGGATAATACACTATGACCAGGTGGGATTTATACCAGGAATGCAGGGCTGGTTCAACATTAGGAAAACTATTAACATAATCAACCACATCAATAAGAAAACCAACCAAAATCATATGATTATCTCAATAGATGCAGGGAAAGCTTTTGACAATGTACAGCACCCATTCCTAATAAAAACACTAAAGAGTTTAGGAATAGGGGGAGCTTTCCTTAGAATAATAAACAGTATCTACCTAAAGCCATCAGCAAGTATTATATGTAATGGAGATAAATTATAGACCTTCCCAATAAGATCAGGGGTGAAACAGGGATGTCCATTATCACCCCTATTATTTAATATTGTCCTAGAAATGTTAGCTTTAGCAATCAGAGAAGAGAAAGGAATTAAAGGAATTAGAATAGGCAAGGAGGAAACAAAACTATCACTCTTTGCAGATGATATGATGGTATACCTAAGGAATCCTCGAGAATCAAGTCAAAAATTACTTGAAACAATTAACAACTTTAGCAAAGTAGCAGGATATAAAATAAATCCACATAAATCATCAGCATTTCTATATATGACCAACAAAGTCCAGCAGCAAGAGATAGAAAGAGAAATTCCATTTAAAGTAATGGTAGATAATATAAAATACTTGGGAGTCTACTTGGCAAGAAACCCAGGAACTCTATGAACACAACTACCAAACACTCTTCACACAGATTAAATCAGATCTAAATAATTGGAAAGATATCAATTGCTCATGGATAGGCAGAGCTAATATAGTAAAAATGACAATTCTACCTAAATTAATATACTTATTCAGTGCCATACCAATCAGACTACCTAAAAATTATTTTATAGAGCTAGAAAAAATAATAACAAAATTCATCTGGAAAAACAAAAAATCAAGAATATCCAGGGAAATAATGAAAAAAATTCACAGGAAGGTGGGTTAGCAGTACCAAACCTGGAGCTTTACTATAAAGCGGCAGTCATCAAAACTACCTGGTACTGGCTAAAAAATAGAGTGGTAGATCAATGGAATAGGCCAGGCTCAGGAAATGCAGTAGTAAATGACACTAGTAATGTAGTGTTTGATAAACCCAAAGATTCCAGCTTCTGGGATAGGAACTCAGTATTTGACAAAAACTGCTGGGAAAACTGGAAGATAGTATGGCAGAAATTAGGCATAGACCAACATCTTACACCTTATACTAAAATAAGGTCAAAATGGATACATGATTTAGACATAAGAGGTGATACCATAGGTAAATTAGGAGAGAAAGGAATAGTGTACCTATCAGATCTTTGGAAAGGAAAACAGTTTTTGACCAAACAAGAGATAGAGTATATTATAAAATGCAAAATGGATGATTTTGATTATATTAAATTAAAAAAAAAATTTGTACAAACAGAAGCAATGCATCCAAAATTGGAAGGGAGGCAGAAAACTGGTAAACAATTTTTGAGGCCAGTGCTTCTGATAAAGGCCTCATCTCTAAAATATATAGGGAATTAAATCAAATTTATAAGAATCCAAGTCATTCCCCAATTGAGAAATGGTCAAAGGATATGAACAGGCAGTTTTCTGATGAAGAAACCAAAGGTATCTATTCCCATATGAAAAAATGCTCTAAATCTCTAATGATTAGAGAGATGCAAATTAAAACAACTCTGAGGTACCACCTGACACCTATCAGATTGGCTAAAATGACAAAAAAGGAAGATAATAAATGTTGGAGAGGCTGTGGGAAAATTGGAACACTAATGCATTGTTGGTGGAGCTGTGAGCTGATCCAACCATTCTGGAGAGTAATTTGGAATTATGCCCAAAGGGCAATAAAGCTGTGCAAACCCTTTGACCCAGCAATTCCACTTTTAGGTCTTTTGCCCAAAGAAATCATGGAAGGAGGAAAGGGACCCACATGTACAAAAATATTTATAGCTGCTCTCTACGTGGTAGCAAGGAATTGGAAGTTGAGGGGGTGCCCATTAATTGGGGAATGGCTGGACAAGTTGTGGTATATGAATACAATGGAATACTATTGTGCTGTAAGAAATGATGAGCAGGAAGAGTTCAGAGAAACCTGGAGGGTCTTGCGTGAGCTGATGATGAGTGAGATGAGCAGAACCAGAAGAACATTGTACACAGTATCATCAACATTGAGTGTTGACCTACTGTGATGGACTATATTCTTCTCACCAATGCAATGCTACAGAAGAGTTCCAGGGAACTCATGATAGAAGAGGATCTCCAAATCCAAGAAAAAAAAAAGAAAGAAAGAACTGTGGAGTATAGATGCTGATTGAACCATATTATTTCTTTTGTTGTGGGTGCTGTTTTTTTTTTTTTTTTTCTATTTTGAGATTTTGCATCACTGCTCTGATTCTTTCTCTTGTAACAGGATTAATGCAGAAATAGGATTAATGTTATTATGTGTATATATATATATGTGTGTGTATATATCTATATGTATTTTATAGAGTTATATAGATATAACCTATATCAGATTACCTGCTGTCTAGGGGAGGCGGGAGGGAGGGGAGGGAGGGATAAAAATCTGAAATTGTAAAGCTTGTATAAACAAATTTGAGAACTATCTTTACATGTAATGGAAAAAATAACATACCTTATACATTAAAAAAAAGAATACTTAGGGAATCAATGTAAAATATGTGAAGTAAAGCATACTAGAAGATCCACATTTCAAAGTATATTACAAAGCAGTAATCATCAAAAAAAATCTGGTGCTGGCTTGGAAACAGAATATTAGATCTGTGGAATATATTAGGTACATGGTACACAGTAGTAAATGACTTTAGTTATTTAGTATTTCATAAACTCAAAGATTCAAGCTTTTGGTGTAGGAATTCAATATTTAACAAAAATTTCTGGGAGAACCGTAAAGCAATTTAGCAGAAATTAGGCATAAACCAACAGCTCAAAGCACATACCAAAATAATGTCAAAAGGGGTGCATAATTTAGACATAAATGATGGCACCATAAACAAATTTGGAGAGCATAGGAAAATATAGCTGTCAAATGTATGCATAAGAGAAGACTTTATGATCAAAGAAGAGATAAAGAAGATCCTAGGAAATAAAAAGGAATAATTTTGATTGTACAAAATTAAGAAGGTTTTACAAAAACAAAAATAATTCAGCCAAAATGAGAAGGAAAACAGTAAACTGGTAAAAATAAAAAATAAAACATTTCTCTAATAAAGGCTTCATTTTTCAAATATAGAGGTAACTAAGCCAAATTTATAAAAAATAAGAGTTATTCCCCAATTAATAATTAGTCAAAGTGTACAAACAAGCCATTTTCAGAACAAAGAACACAAACATTAAAAACATAGTCTAAATCATTATTTATTAGATAAATGCATATTAAAACAAATCTGAGGTACCACCTATCAGATTGGCTAACATTACAGAAAAAGAAACCTACAAATGCTGAAAGGGACATGAAAAAAATAACTTGGTAGATTAATGCATTGTTGGTGGAGTTGTGAACTAGTCCAACAATTCTGGAGAACCCAAAGGGCTATAAAATTTTGTATGTCCTTTGACCCAAGAATATCACTATTAGGTCTGTCTCCCAAGGAGTGTGTTGGGTTTTTTTGTTTTGTTTTGGGTGAGGCAATTGGGGTTAAGTGACTTGCCCAGGGTCACACAGCTAGTAAGTGTTAAGTGTCTGAGGCTAGATTTGAACTCAGGTTCCCCTGAATCCAAGGCCAGTGCTCTATCCACTGTGCCACCTAACTGCCCCAAAGAGTGTTTTTTAAGGGAAAAGGACATATAGGTACAAAAATATAGATATAAAATAGAACTCTTTTTGTGATGGCAAAGAATTGAAAATCAAGGGGATACTCATCAACTGGGAAATGGCTGAACAAGTTGTGGTATATTATTTTGATGGAATACTACTATGCTATAAAAATGACAAGCAAGATGGTTTCAGAAAAACTTGGGAAGATTTATATGAACTCAAGCAAATTGAAGTGAGCAGATACATGAAAATATTGTACGTAGCAATGTCATAAGGGTGATCAACTGTAAAAGACTTAGCTACTCTCATCAAGACCATCATCCAAGATAATTCCAAAGGACTCATGATGAAAATACTATCCACTTCCAGACAGAGAACTCATGAACTCAAAATACAGAATTCAACATATTTTTTTCTTTTGGGGGGTGTTTCTTTTGTAACAAGATTTATATGGAAACATCTAAATCAAATCATTGCATTCTCAAGAATAAGGAAGTTGAAGGAAGGGAGAGAATTTGGAACTCTATTTTTAAAAAAATGAATGTTAAAATATGTTTATATGTGCTCAAGTAAAAGAGATGAAATAAATTTTAAAATTCTAACACAGAATAAAAAGTAATCCTCCATCTTCATGTCATTCAGATCAATAAAACAAAACAAAACAAAATTTATACAGATATTTTTTCAAATGTTATTTTCCTAAGCCCTAAGTGAGAAAGTTTTTGTTCTAAAGGAAGTTGTCTGTGGTATAACCAATAAACTTGTTCCAATTCGTTTGTCTAAAATGTTAATTAAAATGCACTAAGGAAGGAATTCAATGACATGGGGAAAGACATTTAAAAGGATATATCTTAATAAATTATGATGACTATAAATAACTATAATTCAAGCACTTCCTCTGGCTGTATGTTGTGAGAGAGAATACTTTACTAGGATCCTTTGCTATTTTTTTCTACTGGACCTGTGATTTCATCAATATAGGGAACTCTAGGTGTGGAAATTCTCTTAAATCAGGTCAACACTTTCTTTGCCATTTAATTATAAAGAGTTACTGGGCTAACAGCTCTTGTAAAAGCCACACACACTAACAGAAATGGAAGGCTTGGGATATGTTACAATATCTATCATTGTCACATTTTTAGATATCTCTAGACCATGCTCCTGTTCTCCAACATATAACTCTATCAAGATCTTTAGGTCCCACCACTGTGATACCTAAATTGAGATTGGTAAACAGTCTCCTTATCCTGTCAAATTTAAGTACTTCTTCTTTGAAGACCACCCTCTTTCCCCAGTTTCCAACTCTAGGTTTGAAAATAGTATTTAAGAATAACAATTCTCATATCTACACACCTAAAAAAGAAAGAAATATTATGATACATTTAAACCTCTTCTAGATGAAAAGGTTAACTGCTGGAACATAATATTTTAAAAATATAAAGAAGGCATACATTCTAATTAGCTTGTAAGAACAATTTCCTGGGGGACAGCTAGGTGGTGCAGTGGATAAAGCACTGGCCCTGGATTCAAGAGGACCTGAGTGCAAATCTTGCTTACAACACTTGACACTTACTAGCTGTGGCAAATCACTTAATGTGCATTGCCCTGAAAAAAAAATTAAAAGATGGAAAAAGAACACATTCTTGCCATCAGAGAAAGTTTTCAATTTTCTACCTGAATCCATCTATACTAAATAGTTATTATTGTATAGATTATCTCCTTTTGGGGTCTAAACTCAAGAGTATCAACTTATTTCACTCCTCTTACTTTCACTTTCTGCTGATTTCTGACCTGATCATTCAACTGAAATTATTTTCTTCAAAGTTATCAATGAAAACTTTTATCTTTAAATTGCAATTGATCTTTACATTGCAAAACCCTAATGGCCTTTTCTCAGTCCTCTATCTCACCACCCTTGCTCCTAACATGTTTAATCTTTCATTACATTTTTTAAAATTTTGCACCATCTATTATATTTGCCTCCTTTCCTTTGACCGTGCTTCCACCCAGGGCTAGCCCATCACCTCACACACTGATTATTGACATTCTCTGCTGACTTTTCTCCTTGTCTGAAGTCTCTCTCCATTATGGTTTGTTGGACAAGTTATGCTCTACTCAGCTTCTAAAGTATTTGTTTTCCAATGTGCATCTATGATTGTTTTATTCTTCACTCAGTAAATAGCAGTGGATCCCTTTACTTTCATCATCAAATATGAATTCTTCTGTTTGAGATTTAAAACTTTTAATCACCTTCCACCTTATGTTTACCATTTTTTATACTGTACTTATATTCAATGCTCTCTACATCATAGCAACATACTCATCTACTTGCTATTCCTCACACATGACCTTCTATCTTCTACTGGCTCCATCCCATCCCTGGAATATCCTCTCTCCTCTTAAATTCCCAACCTCTGTAGACCTTTCATTGTCTCCTCAGATATTAGTGGCTTCCTCTCTGAGATTTTCTTTACTATATATTATACAAAACTTGTATTGCCTAGTTATTTGTATGTTGCTTTCACCATTAGAATGTGAAATCCTTGAGGACAGAGATTGTCCATCTTTTGTCTCCCCAGTGCTTAACACAGTGTCTAGCATATGCTTGCTGTATTTTTAAGGAATGTATGTTTATTATAATAAATTAAATATCTATTAAATATATTAAATAAACATAATAAATAAATAAAACTTTTAATGAATATTTGTTGATATGACATCATTAATATTTTCAATAGGTTCATCATCTTTACTTATTCAAGAGAACTTTCCTGAATAATGGAGATTAAAAATTAAGAAAATATTTCAGTAAAACTGATCAAGTTATTGGGGGAAAAATAACCTCTAATATAATACTGCATATCTATAGTCACATATCTCTGAAAAGAAATAAAGGGAGATGTTTTCTCATTTCTTTGGATACAAATTTGGTCAATATAATTTTATAATATTTACAAAAATTTAGTTGATTGATTTGTTTTTGTTTCTTCATATTTACATTCTTGTATTCATTTTATATATTATGTCCTGGTTCTGCTCAGTTTACTTTAAATAATTTTTTTAAGTCATTTTTTTCTATATTCACAATGTCCATTATTTTTATAACAAAGTATATATCATTATATTAATGTAAATAAATATTTTAACCATTCCCCAATCAATGGACAAATATGTTTTCCTCTAGTTCTTTGCTACTAAAAATTTAGCTGCTATAAAAGTTTTGATTCTTATGAGTTCTTTCTTTTATCATTAATGTTTTTGTGGGATACATGTAAGTCAGAGATATTAAGAGCCTTTTCATATGGAGAACTTTTTTTGTAATGAAAAAGTATAAAAAAGAACTGTTGAAAGATGTTAAGCTACTGCCACATTTCAAAGCAATGAATCTGATGCATGAAAGGAGTAAAAAGTGATTTTGGTTCAATAAAAAGTTTAAATATATTTAAGAGAAATTTCTAGAAATACTTGGGTAGTAAAACATATGTTGGCAAAGTACTGTATAAATTTAATCTGGTTCCTGCTATTATCATTATCATTTTACAGTTGAGTAACCTGAGATAAAGGTGAAATAAATTGTCTAGGGTTAAAATACCCAGGTCTGAGAACAAATTTATACTTAGATCTTCCTGACTGCACATGCAGTGCTCTACCTATTGTACCACCTAACCTCCTGAAGCAATTTTTTCCCCAGATATTTCAACAGAAACATAGTTCTGGACAGAAAATGAATTGTTGTATAAAAATAAAGACTTAACCCAGCTTCTAAAAGTTTGTAATTTTTAAAATAACTCATCTGTTAATAGTTTAGGGGATTAAATGGTAAGATATAGAACTTTTATTGATAAAAAACAGGAAAATGTGAGTATGATGAAATATAATTTCAATTATTAAAATTGAGGTGTGGGTCTGGAATTTTAGAGTTGAAAGATGTTATAATTACTCAGATAATTTACATTTAAACTAATTTAAGATTAAAAAGAGTAAAAATTTTTAAAAAGGGGAAATGTTTAAATATTTATAATCTAAATATATCCATGTTTATATATGCATATATTTATATAATATTTTGATTATTGAAGTATGCATATGATTATCAATTTCATAGGCTTTATGAAGTTGAAAGATTGAAGAACAGCAGAAGGGGAATACTTATCTGGGGGTAAAACTAGCTTTGTCAGAGTTTTTATTGAGAGCAGCAATAGGAACAATCCACAGACAAGAACATTTGACTCTTAAGTTGTTCATTGATTAGATAAAGATTGTAGTTCCAATTATTGCCCTTAAGTGATATTTGGACTTTAAAGAAAGGGAAATAACCTCAAGACTATTGCCTTTCTGTTTCATTTAGTTTGAATACCCATAACAGAAAGTACAAAAAGAGATACAGCTGTTTTGCTAAATTTGAAGTGATTAGAATGATTTTCTTTGTTCAGTGAGTCAAGTTGAGCTTTTTTTCCCCCCAGATCTCTTCTGATTGAATAACTTTATGAAAGAAAATCTGACAAGTTTGGCCTATGTAGCCTGATGAAATTTTATATTCTATAATTAAAAGAAAATTAATAAATAAATTAAGAATAAAAATTTTATCATCACCTTTTTAAGAAGTTACTTTTTCTATACATGACCAGCAATGCTCAGCAGCAAGAGAGAGAAAGGGAAATTTCATTTAAAGTAACTGTAGACAATATCAAATATTTTGGAGTCTACATGCTAAGACAAAACTAGGAACTCTATGAACACAATTACAAAACACTTTCCATGAAAATAAAATCAGATCTAAATAATTATAAAAATAGCAATTTCTCATGGATAGGTCAAGCTAATTTAATAAAAAATGACAATTCTACCTAAATTAATTTGATTATTTGGTGTTATACCAATCAAGTTACCAAAAAAAAGTTGTAGAGCTAGAAAAAATTTAAACAAAATTCATCTGGAAGAACAAAAGGTCAAGAATATGAAGGGAATCAATAAAAAAAAATGCAAAGGAAGGTGGGCTAGTTGTACCAAATCTGAAGCTATATGATAAAGTGGCAGTCATCAAAACTATTTGATACTCGCTAAGAAATACAGTAGTTGATCAATGGAGTAGGTTAGGTACAGGAGACATGTAGTAAATGACTATAGTAATCTACTGTTTGATAAACTCAAAGCCTCTACCTTTGGGGATAAAAATTCAGTTTTTGACAAAAACTGCTGGGGAAACTAGAAGATAGCATAGCAGAAACTAGAAATAGACCAATATCTTATACCATATACCAAAATAAGGTCAAAATGGGTACATGATTTAGACATAAAGGGGGATACCAAAGGTAAATTAGGAGAGGAAGGAGTAGTTTACCTTTCATATCTATGGAGAGGGGAACAATTGATGACCAAACAAGCTAGATAATATTAAGAAATGCAAAATGGATGATTCTGATTATATTAAATTATATTTTTTGTACAAACAAAGGCAATGAAGCCAAAATTAGAAGGGAAGAAGAAAATTAGGAAATAATTTTTGCAGCCAGTGTTTCTGATAAAGGCCTTATTTCTAAAATTAATATGGAACTGAATTAAATTTAAAAGAATGCAAGTCATTCCCCAATTGAGAAATGGTCAAAGGAAATGAACAGGCAGTTTTCAGATGAAGAAATCAAAGCTCTCTATTGCCATATGAAAAATACTCTAAATCATTATTGATTAGAGAAATGCAAATCAAAACAACTTGTAGGTAACACCTGACACCTATCAGATTGGCTAATATGACAAAAAAAGGAAAATAATAAATGTTGGAGAAGCTGTGGAAAAATTGGAAGACTAATGCATTGTTGGTGGAGTTGTGAACTGATCCAACTATTGTGGAGAGCAATTTGGAACTATGCCCAGAGCTGTATGGGGCTGTACATACCCTTTGACCCAGAAATACCACTACTAGGTTTGTATCCCAAAAAGATCACAAAAAAAGGAAAAAAGGCCCACATGTACAAAAATATTTAAGCAGCTGTTTTTGTGGTAGCAAAAAATCAGAACTCAAGGGAATGCCAATCAATTGGGGTATATGAAAGTAATGGAATACTATTGTGCTGTAAGAAATAATGAGCAGGCAGATTTCAGAAAAACCTAAAAAGACTTAAATGGATCGATGCTGAGTGAAGTGAGGAGAACAAGGAGAACATTGTACACAGTAACAACAACATTGTGTGATATTTAACTTGGCTCTTCTCAGCAATGCAATGATCCAAGACAATTCCAAAGAACTCATGATGGAAAATATTCTCCACATCCAGAAAAAAAGAACTGTTGAATCAGGATGCAGATTGAACCATACTGTTTCTACTTTATTTCTTTTTTGAGGTTTATACCTTTTGTTCTGATTTTTCTTTTAGAATATGACTAATGTAGAACTATGTTTAATGTTATTGTACATATGTAACCTATATCAGATTGCTTTATGTCCTCAGAAGGAGGGAGGGTAAGGAAAGAGAGAGAGAAAAATTTGGAATTAAAAATTTTATGAAAACAAATATTGAAAATATCTTTACATGTAACTGTAAAATAATAAAATAATTTTATCATTAAAAAGAAGTTACTTTTAGTAGACAATAATAGAATTTTGACTAGCAGACAAGTAGTTAGAACAAAAATTTGTTCAAGTGGTATAGATGTTTTTGAATGGACTAATAATAATTGAGTCTAAAGTCCAGAATTGAGACTTATCCAAAACACATAAATTTTTATTGACATCTACTTCCCTGCCAAGTTTAATTATATATTTGCCCATTCCTCTTTACATATACTTAACACATTTTTGGGAGAATGTGATTAAGGATGTATATGTATTGTGATATATTAATTAATAATGCTATTACTGTTAGTGCTGCTGGTTTTTTTCACCTTTTTGCTAAGTATTTGGTTATGGTTGACATGTAAAATTTTAATTTTTGTGAGCTATGCTTTGTGCAAAAAAGAAAGAAATTGATGGTACCTCAAGAGCTAAAGTGATCAATAGGGAGATTATATTTTATCACAAGAAGATAACCTTTAGGACTCTGAGAGGATCTAAATGAAAACATATGGTGAATCTTTCTCTGAAAACCTAGATATTCTAGTATGAGAGCATGTAGTGAACAATCACGTAGTGAGCAATCTAAACAAAAGATTAAGTTGATGCTCACATGGCTAAAGGGAAAAAGAAAGTGAGGTTACTACAGAATGCAAGAATTACAGCATATGTTTGTAATTTTTGAATGATAAATTTACTTTAACTACTTTATTTACATAATCCCAAATATTGATAAAAATGGTTGAACTGTTTTGGAGTGTTGAAAATCATATGTATATATGTACCTCTCTTGTCTTTCCATGACTCAGTGAGAAGTGATTATTCTTATATTTTTTTTTCATCTTTGCTAAACTTCAGGGTATAAACTAAAAACTCAAAGTTGCAGTTGCTTTGACTGTTGCATTTAGTTGTAATTGTCTAGTTCTCTGTACTTACATTTTTATAATCACTAAATATATTATTTTCCTTTTTCCACTTACTATTCTTTACATCTCTTCATATACCTTACAATGCAACTATGTATTCATCATTTCTTAGAACACCTTAATGTTTCATTAAATGAATTTGACCTATTTTGTTTTCCTATTTTCCAAGAAATTATAGCTTGCCATTCTAATACCTATTATTCTGTTGGACTCTATTTTTTTTTTGTCTTTCTAGGTTACCATTTAGTCCCTTATTTTTCAGGTGGAGAATCAAAAGGTAATAGTACTATATGAAAGATTGATTTCCCCAAAACATTACACTTAATAAGGTAGCATACTAAGAATCCATAATCATGCTTTTTTGATTTTTTAAAATGTTCCCAAACAAGGTAGAAATACATAGAGAAGGGGGCAGCTAGGTGGTGCAGTGGATAGAGCACCGGCCCTGGATTCAGGAGGACCTGAGTTCAAATCTGGCCTCAGACACTTAACACTTACTAGCTGTGTGACCTGGGCAAATCACTTAACCCCAATTGTGCCACACACACACACGAAAAGAAAGAAATACATAGAGAATACATAGAAAAAATAATCAATGTTTTCCACTTGTTTGAAGAACTACCTTTCTCCCCTTAGGATTTGGATTCTTCTTTAACAAACTCAAATTTGCATTTTTTGTTTTTTAGTAATTGTGTCAGAGAAACAAATTTAAATTTTGGAAACCAGTCTCCATTTTGTTACTACTGTTATTATTGCAGAAAGTAAAAAAAATGAATGATTGTTCTTGGGCCTTAAGAAAAAAATGTAACTGTGCTCATATGTTGACAGATTTTAGCAGATATAGATAATTCCTACATTAAATTTTCCCTCCTTCAGTTACTTTAAAGTACAAAAATATTTACTTTGTAGCTTCCTTTTTGATATGGTATAAGTCATCTGTAGTTTTATCAATACATGTTACTGACAAAAGTAGAAAATAAAATTGAAAAAGCAAAAAAGATATTGAAAATGGGTCCCCAGAGGGCAGCTAGGTGGCAGAGTGGATAGATCACTGGCCCTGGAGTCAGGAGTACCTGAATTCAAATCCGGCCTCAGATAGTTAACACCTACTAGCTGTGTGACCCTGGGCAAGTCACTTAACCCCAATTGCCTCACAAAAAAAAAAATGAAAGAAAATGGGTCCCCAGAATTTAATTCTAAGGTATGGGAGATTTGTATAAATTCAAATTGAATGTTTTCCTCAATAATTATAAATATGAGGCAGTTATTACACTAGAGAATCTATAGTGCTGTTTAAAAAAAACCTAGATTTTCTTCTTTGATGTGTATGTTAACATTACATTTCATTGCTATTTCAATTGTCACTTCTTTAAAATGATTTTTTTTTGTAGAATGGTTTAAATATACACAATTTCTATCAAAAATTTCACATAGAATTGAAATAAATAAATTTCCCTCTTCCAAAAATTGGTTTAACAATGTCAAGGTCTGTTGTTGGAACTAGAAAAGTTTTATAGAAGAAGTAAGTATCCTAGTAATGATGAAAGTAGAAGGCTGTTTTATTTTATTTTTAAGAGGATGCCACAGTTCTTAAATGAAGAAACCCAACAGAATTGGAAGGTGGGGACAATGAAAGATGCTCAAGGGTGAGCAAATAACTATCTAGCATTTATTTTTGACCATACAATATTCTAGACACTGTGATAGCATCCAGGGAAACAAATACAACAAAAAGAGCAATTTCCTATTCTGAAAGAGCTTACAATGGGGGAGACACAGGAAAGATATGAAGACAATAAACACAAGGTAATTAGCAAAAGAAGCACCAAAATTTTGAGAAATTATGAAAATCTTCATATAGAAGGCAATGCTTGAACTGTATCTTAAAGAAAGAGAGCAATTCAGTAAGGCAGAAGTGAGGACAGAATGCATTGGAAATGGAGTGCCCTGTGTGAAGACAAGAGAAAATGACAGTTTGGCTTGAATATAGAAAGGGAAGTAATATAAAATGACACTAGAAAAAACATATGGGGGTGAGATTGTGGAAGTTTCAACAGTTTAACAAAAAAGTTATGTTTTATTTTGGAGGCAATAGGGAATCAATAGTGGGGTTTTATTGGGTGTTTTTGTTTTTATTTTTGTTTGTTTGTTTTGTTTTGTTTTGTTTTTAAGCAAGGGGAGTGACCTGATCACATTATTATTTAAGGAAAATCACTTTGGTAACTCTGAGAAAGATAAACTGTCTCCGTTTGAGAGATCAATAAGGAAGCTAATACAATAATGTAGGTGACAACTAATGAAGGCCTAAGCTAAGGTGTTGTCTATGTTAGTAGAGAAAAGGGTCAGATGGAAGAAATCTTAAGTGCAGAAATTATAAGATTTGTCAGCAATTTTTCAAATGTTTTATGGGGCAAAATGAAGTATCAATCATAAAAATAAACTCAGACATAAAATCTTGGAAGAATAATGATGATTATAAAATAAATAAAGAGGTTGAAATGAGAGGTGGCTTTTCTGGAGGAAAAAAGAAAGACAAGTTTAGCTTTGGACACAATTAGTTTGAGATGTCTCTGTGTCACCTAGCTTGACATATACATCCAATGAGTAGTTATTTATGTGATACTGAAGCTCAGGGGAGATTGTGCCTGAATTAATAGATCAGTGAGTTATCAGCTGAGAGCAGTTAATTAAACCAATGGGAGCTGATGAGGTCATTAACACTAGAAGGAACATAATTTAAGAATACCTCAAAGGACCATGTATCAATTGATATTTTTTTATCCACAAAGCAAAGCAAATAGGAATCCTTGGATAATGTTGATATTTCAATACAAAATTATAATATTTTCTTCTAATTAATTGTATTTGAAGTCTATTTCCATGGATAGGAGAATTCACAATAAATTTTAATAAAGTTACTATTACATTTCTAACCCATGTCAATTGACTTGAAGGAAGCCAGGAGACATGATGAAAGAGAGAATTCCAGGTATGAGTGGTAATCAGTGAAATGCCCATTGTCAGAGTTTCATATGCGAAGGAGTATGGAATCTAGTGTCACTGGACTAGAACACATGGAAGTTAGGAATAAAAAAAGACTATAAAGTAGAAGGACAGAAGGTCAAAAACTTTAAAAGCTAAATAGGATTTTATATTTGCTCTTCAAGGTAAAAGGGAGTCATACATGCACTTTCAGAAAATAAACCTTTTTTTGTTTGTTTTCTGGTATATTGATAGGCAGGGAGGCAAGAAAATAGTTTATTGTAATTTTCTAGATGTTTTATGAGGAAGTCCACAATGACAGAGGAGAGAAAGGAGCATATATAAAAGACATTATGGACCTAGAAATGAGAGAACTTTACCAATAATGAAATATTGGGTTGGGAGGGAATGAGAGGGTGAGGATCCAAGATGACACCTGGGTTATAAGCCTGAATGATTAGGAAGATGGTGGTACTATGGAAAGTAAAAGGGAAGTTAGGAAGAAGAAAAAGGTTTTTGGGGTAAAGATAATGGCTTCTTGTTCAGATATGTACAGGATATCTATTTTTATATTTTAATAGGTAATGTTATGTGGTTAATTGGACAAGTACATCTGAGAGTTATCTGCATTGATATGAAGATATGTCATATGGGGCAAAATGCAGTATGAATGATAAAAATAAGCTTACAGACATAAAATCCAGGAGAATCTTGGAGGACATCTGTACTTAGAAAGGTATGACCTGAATGAAGATTGTGATAGCACCAGCATTTTCTTGACATGATTTTGCTAAAAGCTTAATCTTCCCTGATAGTCCAAGCCTCATTAATTGCCCAACTTTTCTGATGTCCCTAAATTCCTGGATAAAACTTCCTCCCTAAATGCAACCTTATCAGTGTCTGCTTCTCTGATGCAATTTCCTGTTTTGAAGGTATAAAAGTTCACAGCTATATAATATATTCTTTATAGACTTGTTGAGTGTCTAAGGATCTGATGACTTACTGATCAGACACATTTCAAGATTAAGATTGGGTTTGAGGTAACATTCAAAGGATTAAATACCACTGGTGTTTTTTTTTTTTTGGATGAATTGTACAGGCAAAGTAAATCTCCTCATTTATTAAAACTTCAGTGGCTTTCAAGTGCCTCATTTCACCCCAATATAGAGTCTGGGCTAAGGGGGGTTGGTATCTAATAAATCAGTAAATAATTTTTTTGATTGTCTAGACAATAAATTGATGCAGGCTTTAATGATATCCATTAAACTTAAAAGTGTTTCTTATGCATTTTCTCCACAAAGTCAGTTTCTAAAAAACTTACTAGCTTAAACTACAACAACTTAAGAAGATATTCAAGGATCTGCAAACCTGGATCCATTTATTAAGTTCCACTTATATATAAGAAGGGAGTAAGGATTAAGGGACAACTAGCATCTCTGCTATGAGGGCTTCCTAAACTGTTTTTAAGACTGTTCATCTTTGATTTCCAAACATTCAACCAGCTCTCACCTGTAGCTCCAAGAAGCTGTAGCAGCTATACTCTGACAAACCATGTGGAAAGTACACCTAAACCAAGTTAAGGATAACCAATGTGCTTCAAACTCATAGGTGAATTGGGATATATACCCCAAGCATGTGAAAACTTCCCAGGACACAGGCAGTCATCTTGACTTTTGTCTTACCACTGGACTCCCATGACTCTGGAAGAAAGTGAGGCTAAGGAGCATACAGCTCTCCCTCACTTAAAGTAAATTCAAAAGTAGACCAAGACATTACCCCATTAGGTTATTGGTCCTATTTAAATATGAAGGACAAACAACATTTTATACAGGAAGGTGTTAGAGTTAAATAAAGCTCAGCTGAAGTATTGTGCATATTACCATGCAGGTTACTATCTTACAGGGAGAAAGAACACATTTCTAGGATTGAATTCTTCCCCAAATCTGTCTCCTTCCAAGCTTCCAAATTTTTATAATCAGCCAGATTCAAAGCATTTTCAAGTCTTCTAGCATCCCATCAATCTTGTCAGTTGCCAAGTAGATGCTACCTCTATCAGCTTTTTAAAGGCATACCCACCTCTCCACTACACAAGCAATCACCCTGAATAAAATCCTAATTACTTTTCAATTTGATTACAACATTAACTTATGAGCTACTCTCCCTTTCCCCATTTCTCTTTTTACTTTATTCTTTACTATGATGTTGAAATAATGAGAGTGATATACAGTTCTATTTCCATCATTAACCTCTTCAAAAATAACCAGTGACCCTTACTTTATCAAATAGTGCCTATCCTACCAGAAACATCACCAACAAAACAACAAGCAACAGCAATTAAAAAAAAAAAAAAGAACCTGAGCTTAGATTTAAGGTCTTATAAAATTTGGTCTACTTATCCAAGCTTTATTAAATAGTACTTCCCATAATGGGAAATTTCTAATATTCTTTTGGCTGCTTCAGTGAACAGTATTAGGGATGTCAGTGGTCATTGCTGAGGGATTTCCATAGCACATCATAATAAGCCACAGCAATTATTATAAGATAAGTATTCCCCGGAGTTAGACAATGATTTCACAGATTGATAGGTAGAAGAGACATAAAGTATGAGGAATGAGTTGCAAGAGGAAATGTTATGACACTGCATCCCAGTACTAATGCTCATGAGGGAGGGTCTATAAAGGATCTTCAAGAGACACAATATAGGTAGGACCATTTCCCTTCTATAGGATGTCAGTATGAATTCAGAGGTTAATGAGTTTGGAAAGGTTCCCACATTCAAGGTCATTCATTTGTTCCTTAGTTCTGTTGAAGAGCGGTCCTAGTTATTATTCCTGTAATAAAGTTATTAGCCTGACATAAAATGTGTCTATCTTCTATCATCACTATCTGATGAGATTAGAAAGTATCTGTTGCATGTATACATATGAAGAAAATGTAAAAAATTCTTATTCTAAACCAAATAATTATAAAATAAATTCATTCTGATGTGGTTGTTTTATTAAAGGCAAATGAAGGAACCATTTTCCAAGATAACAAAATAAGAGCTTTCAAGAGAATGAAAACATAAATGATGTTACTATGACTTCTTCCCTCAAAAAAAAAAATGATGAGACATTAGATGATGTCAACTCCTCTGATTAAGTTCTCATCTCTACAAAAATCTTGTGATAAGTCTATGGATATAGTGAGGATAACTTTTTTTTTTTAATTATAAGAGTGAGCCAACTTTGTAAGTCAATTAATTGTCTATATCAAACTACCTCTTTACAATGACATACTGAAGGATGACCCCCTACCAAAAATTCCAAAATCCAGATTATATTCCCCTCTTGACTTTCTCTGGGTCATTTATAAAGTTAGCAGGACTGCAAGACAATGATATATTTGGCAATCTTCTGATACCATATGCTATATGATATACTCCATAATAAAACTATCTTCAAGTTTTAGTCTTCTTATCTGTGAAACCAATTCATTCTAATTTCCACAGTCTCAGTTCCACATAGTCCAAATACCATAGTTTGCTTACTAAATATATAAAGATGAATACATACTGGAAATATTTAGTCATGTGAAAATTGAGGATTTAAAAATATATTTTTTTACTGAATACCTAAATAACTGCTCAGTTGTCTCCTATAGCACTCCACAGTCCCATCCCAAATACAGATATAGGTATTGTGGTTTCATTCTAAAGTTGGAAAGTTAAGAAAAATAAGTACATTTTATATTATGAATTAGGATAGCACATTTACAAATAAAATTAGCAATAAGGCTAAAATTATAAGATGGAATCTCCTCTTTCACAATGGAGCCATGTAACAAAGGGAAATGTAAAATAGAAGGAATAAAAATATTTTAATATACTGCTGACTTGCATTTATAATATTGAATTGACAATATTTCTTTCTTTAGTCATCATTCTCATGATTTGAGCTATCTGGCTCAGTCAAAAGCAGGTTCATCACTGAATATGAACATTTTATTTTAAATTCAAAACTATCAATGCATAATTAAAATCCAAGTGGTTAAAGGAAAACTGTCAAGAATGACAAGATGAGATTTAAGCCTGCTTGACAAAAAACCTTTCTTTCAATATCCTAGAATTCATAGGAAATTACATTAGTTTCACTAAAACAACTATGGGTTCCAAACTTCAGGTGGAATATTTAAAAAAAAATCTAGAATTCTCATCATTTTATTGTTAAATCTTTTATTTTTGTAAGTATTTCTTTTATTATTATTATTTTTTTTTACTTTTCCTCATTCTAGGTTCATGTGAGACTGCTATCATGAAACCAGTGCTAAGTTAAGGCTAGATGTCCTGAGTTTGAAATCTGGTTCTGAAATTTACTGTCAAGGCAATGGAATTTTATTAAGTAGTCACTATGTGTCAGACACTGAGCTAAGCCAGGATGATGCAAACAAAAGAAGAGACAGTCCCTGCCCTCAAGGAATTTACATTTTAATGGAGAGGAGTACACAGTAAATAAAAAGTAGCTGAGAAAAGGGGAGTAAAGTACCAAGTGAGGACAAGTGTTAAAGTGTAGAGAGTCAGAATTAGATCTGGAAAGGAATGAAGGGAGGCTAGCCTAGGCCATTCCTTAAAACTGAGGTTCCCAGAAGAACACACAATGGAAGAAAGGGACCACAGGAATGACAATATCTTCCAGGGTGAGAAAGCTACAGGAGCCAAATGTACAGAGTGAAAAAAAAGATGGTCAAAAAGTCCAGAGAGTCAGAAGACATTAAAGAAGTAAAAGTAAAGAAGACATTTGCTAAATGTTACTGTAGAAATCACCTTAACCTTCTCGTCCCCATTCTGCTAATCTGTGCAAGAACAATGATAATAGTAATTGTTCTACTTAACAGAGTTAATTTGAAGAAACTATTCTATAAAATTTAAGTATTCTGTAATGCTAGCTGTTGTTACAGAAGGTTTTTTCTATTCTTCTCTTCTTGTTATTCATTCAGCAAAGGAGCCTCTCTTAATGCAAACATGAAAAGAAACCATATTATTTCTAAGGATGCTATACAGCAATTGGGCATAATGAGCAATAAACACTTTTTTTTTTTTGCAATACTGTAGTTTTTTCTTACCATATTTTTTTCTTCTTTACTTGAAGGATTTCTGGTGTCATAGTTCCACAAAGTTATACAATTATAATGCAGAATCCATTTACTCCTCTCATAATTGGAGTACAGCCATCACTGTGGGAATAAAAGCAAGACTCATTGTTCAGAACGAAGAACAAAGCATGCCATGTTACAGCTTATGCATAAAGGGTAGGGTACCATTTGGCCCAAGTGACACTGTGAGCCTCACGGCTGAATTTTAATTGCTATATGATTTACTTTGGAAAATAAAGGAGTATGTTTAATGTGCTTTCCAATCGAACTAATTTTAAAACAAAATTAAAGCTCCCTACCTGCTATTGAAATTGATACATTTGATGTCTCATACAGCAGTTTACATAGTAGGGCAAATACTCATGTAATTAGATATTCTGTTGTCAATGGTGACAATTACATAAATTCAATGACATTATGAAAGTTAAAATGTGGCACTTTATGACATTAAATGGCAATTGGTGCTTATAATTATTTTTCAGATGCATTTCTTCTCATTCAATTTCATAATTATAATACTTGCTAAATGGGTACACCAACTATGGGCTTGTAATTAGCCCATTCCTTCCATATCCATAATCCTTCTTCTGTATAGTCAAACACATGCCTCCCACACACCTGTGGCTCAAAATAGGTATTTGTACTGCTTTATGGACAGACACAACTTTGAGATTTTCAAATGAAGAAAAGTTTTGTTTGTTTTTTGGTTTTTAATGAAAGAAATCATAGAATAAAAATGGCATTTATGTATATAATATGTAGAAACTTTAAGCATTGTACAAAACACAGAGTGCTTTACAAATATTATCTCATTTTAATCTCATAACAACCTTGAGATAAAGGTATTATTATTATTCCTCTAAGGAATTGATAAGGAATTGAGATAGAATGTAATTATGTGCCTTGCCAAGGGCCATAAAGCCAGTAAACATCTGAACTCACACTTGAATTCATGTCTTCTTAACTTCATGTCTAGGACTCTTCCCATTATTCCACCCGTATTTTATCTGGATACTTATTTTAAAATATTTAAGTTCAAGTCCATCTATTCCAACAATAATTAGAAAAAAAAACCTTTTAGAGATTGTTGATTCTTATGTCTATTCTCCAAGATTTTTACTTACTTTGACCACTATTTGCAGTCCATCAGTAATACTAATCAATTTTTCCTTGATGCTATCATCAATATCTGCATCTTCCATTTCATTGTTTTTATAAATCTTTTTTTTTTTTTTGGGCGGGACAATGGGGGTTAAGTGACTTGCCCAGAGTCACACAGCTAGTAATTGTCAAGTGTCTGAGGCCAGATTTGAACTCAGGTACTCCTGAATCCAGGGCTGGTGCTTTATCCACTGTGCCACCTAGCCACCCCCTCTTCCATTTCATTTTACCAACCAATACTTTGGTTTAGATGTCTAAACTCTTATCCCCTGTGCATGGACAAATGTTTCAACCACCTTTGGAACTATCTTCTCCCTTTTACACCCACCTGCAACTCCTGACAATGTTGCTAAAATGTTTTGATCTAATATTTTTCCTCACATAACATTTTTATCATGGCATAATTCTGTTCTTACCTAGGGTGAGAATCATGGGAAGGTGATGGAATCAGAAATTACTTAGAATTTAAGTACCCCAAATCTTCCCCAAAATAAATTGGAGCTACCTTAGCAATTACAGGAAAGTGCTTGTGGTGGGTCCTTTCTAAAAGAAAGGACCCACCACAAGATAATTCAATTTTAAATGACAGCAACAACAAGAATAATGATAAATAACTAAAGATCATCTCATGGTACTTGGGGCTCATGAAAGTACAACTTTCTCCAACCTCACACCTCAAGGTCACACTGGCACTGTTAAAAGAAATCTCTGATAGTTCAGGTTTTATCCTACTTAACAAGGCAAACTCAGAAAAAGAAATTAAAAATTGTTTTATTTAACTCACAAATGCAGCAAGTAATTGGGTGTGACAGTACTGGATTCGAACTGTGTAATACTTTTTATAGAGAAAAGTAAACAACTTCCATATAGATGCAAAAAATTTTTGATTGGTATACATAATCATAATCATGAAAAAGTAGCATAGCTCACAGTGGCCATATATTCTTTTTTTAAAAATTAATAAAGTATTTGGTTTCTTTCCTGTTACATGTAAAGACAGTTCTCAACTTTTATTTATACAAGCTTTACAATTTCAGATTTTTCTCCCTCCCTCCCCCCTCCCCTAGACAGCAGGTAATCTGATGTGGGTTTTATATATATATACATAATAACATTAATCCCATTTCTGCATTAGTCATGTTATAAGAGAAAAAAATTAGAGCAATGATGAAAACCCTCAAAATAGAAAAAAACAACAGCACCAAAAACAAAAGAAATAGTATGGTTCATTCAGCATCTATACTCCACAGTTCTTCTTTTTTTTTTTCTTGAATTTGGAGATCCTCTTCTATCATGAGTTCCCTGGAACTCTTCTGTACCATTGCATTGGTGAGAAGAATATAGTCCATCACAGTAGATCAGCACTCAATGTTGATGATACTGTGTACAATGTTCTTCTGGTTCTGCTCATCTCACTCATCATCAGCCCACACAAGACCCTCCAGGTTTCTCTGAACTCTTCCTGCTCATCATTTCTTACAGCACAATAGTATTCCATTGAATTCATATACCACAACTTGTCCAGCCATTCCCCAATTGATGGGCACCTCCTCAACTTCCAATTCCTTGCCACCACGTAAAGAACAACTATAAATATTTTTGTACATGTGGGTGCCTTTCCCCTTTCCATGATTTCTTTGGGAAAAAGACCCAAAAGTGGTATTGCTGGGTCAAAGGGTATGCACAGCTTTATTGCCCTTTGGGCATAATTCCAAATTGCTCTCCAGAATGGTTGGATCAGTTCACAGCTCCACCAACAATGCATTAGTGTTCCAATTTTCTCACAGCTTCTCCAACATTTATTATCTTCCTTTTTTGTCATTTTAGCCAATCTGATATATGTCAGGTGGTACCTCAGAGCTGTTTTAATTTACATCTCTCTAATCATTAGAGATTTAGAGCATTTTTTCATATGGGAATAGATATCTTTGGTTTCTTCATCAGAAAACTGCCTGTTCATATGCTTTGACCATTTTTCAATTGGGGAATGACTTGGATTCTTATAAATTTGATTTAGTTCCCTATATATTTTAGAGGTGAGGCCTTTATCAGAAGTACTGGCCACAAAAATTGTTTCTCAGCTTTCTGCCTCCCTTCTAATTTTGGATGCATTGCTTCTGTTTGTACAAAATTTTTTTTTTAATTTAATGTAATCAAAATCATCCATTTTGCATTTTATAATATACACTATCTCTTGTTTGGTCATAAACTGTTTTCCTTTCCAAAGATCTGATAGGTAGACTATTCCTTTCTCTCCTAATTAACCTACCTACATAAGAGGTATCACCTCTTATGTCTAAATCGTGTATCCATTTTGAACTTATTTTAGTATAAGGTGTAAGATGTTGGTCTATGCCTAATTTCTGCCATACTATCTTCCAGTTTTCCCAGCAGATTTTGTCAAATACTGAGTTCCTTTCCCAGAAGCTGGAGTCTTTGGGTTTATCAAACACTACATTACTGGTGTCATTTACTACTGTGTTCCTGCGCCTATCCTATTCCAATGCTCTACCACTCTATTTTTTAGCCAGTACCATATAGTTTTGATGACTGACACATTATAGTAAAGCTCCAGGTTTGGTACTGCTACCCCACCATGCTCTGAATTTTTTTTTTCATTATTTCCCTGGATATTCTTGATTTTTTGTTTTTCCAGATGAATTTTGTTATTATTTTTTCTAGCTCTATAAAATAATTTTTAGGTAGTCTGATTGGTATGGCACTGAATAAGTAAATTAATTTAGGTAGTTTTGTCATTTTTTCCTATATTAGCTCTTCCTATCCATGAGCAATTGATATCTTTCCAATTATTTAGATCTGATTTGATTTGTGTGAAGAGTGTTTGGTAGTTGTGTTCATAGAGTTCCTGGGTTTGTCTTGGCAAGTAGACTCCCAAGTATTTTACATTATCTACCATTACTTTAAATGGAATTTCTGTTTCTATCTCTTGCTGCTGGACTTTGTTGGTCATATATAGAAATGCTGATGATTTATGTGGATTTATTTTATATCCTGCTACTTTGCTAAAGTTGTTAATTGTTTCAAGTAATTTTTGACTTGATTCTCGAGGATTCCTTAAGTATACCATCATATCATCTGCAAAGAGTGATAGTTTTGTTTCCTCCTTGCCTATTCTAATTCCTTTAATTCCTTTCTCTTCTCTGATTGCTAAAGCTAACATTTCTAGGACAATATTAAATAATAGGGGTGATAATGGACATCTCTGTTTCACCCCTGATCTTATTGGGAAGGCCTCTAATTTATCTCCATTGCATATAATACTTGTTGATGGCTTTAGGTAGATACTATTTATTATTTTAAGGAAAGCTCCCCCTATTCCTAAACTCTCTAGTGTTTTTATTAGGAATGGGTGCTGTACTTTGTCAAAAGCTTTCTCTGCATCTATTGAGATAATCATATGATTTTGGTTGGTTTTCTTATTGATGTGGTTGATTATGTTAATAGTTTTCCTAATGTTGAACCAGCCCTGCATTCCTGGTATAAATCCCACCTAGTCATAGTGTATTATCCTGGTGATCACTTGCTGTAATCTCCTTGCTAATATCTTATTTAAGATTTTAGCATCAATATTCATTAGGGAGATTGGTCTATAATTTTCTTTCTCTGTTTTTGCTTTGCCTGGTTTTGGTATCACCACCATATTTGTGTCATAAAACGAATTTGGTAGAACTCCTTCTTCACCTATTTTTCCAAATAATTTGTATAATATTGGAATTAATTTTTCTTTAAATGTTTGGTAAAATTCACCTGTAAACCCATCTGGCCCTGGGGATTTTTTCTTAGGGAGTTCATTAATAGCTTGTTCAATTTCTTTTTCTAATATGGGTTTACTTAAGGATTTTATTTCCTCTTCAGTTAACCTGGACAGTTTGTATTTTTGTAAATATTCATCCATTTCATTTAGATTGTCAAATTTATTGGCATACAATTGGGCAAAATAATTCCTAATTATTGCTTTAATTTCCACTTCATTGGTGGTAAAATCACCCTTTTCATTTTTGATACTGGTAATTTGCTTTTCTTCTTTCCTTTGTTTAATCAAATTAACCAATATTTTATCTATTTTATTGTTTGTTTTTTCTTTCATAAAACCAGCTCTTAGTTTTATTGATTAATTCTATGGGTTTTTTTGCTTTCAATCTTATTATTTTCTCCTTTAATTTTCAGGATCGCTAGTTTAGTATCTAAATGGGGATTTCTAATTTGTTCTTTTTCTAGCTTTTTAAGTTGCATGCCCAATTCATTAATCTCCACTTTCTCTTTTTTATTCATGTAAGCATTTAGAGCTTTAAATTTTCCCCTAAGCACTGCTTTGGCTACATCCCATAGATTTTGGTATGTTGTCTCATTATTGTCATTCTCTTGGATATAGTTATTGATTGTTTATATGATTTCTTGTTTGGCCCATTTATTCTTTAGCATGAAATTATTTAGTTTCCAATTGATTTTCATTCTACTTTTCCGTGGCTCTTTCTTACATGTAATTTTTATTGCATCATGATCTGAGAAGGATGCATTTACTATTTCTGCTTTTCTACAATTGACTATGATGTTTTTGTGCCCTAATACATGGTCAATTTTTGAAAATGTGCCAAGCACTGCTGAGAAAAAAGTACATTCCTTTCTCTCCCCATTCAATTTTATCCAGACATCTATCATGTCTAAATTTTCTAGGAATCTATTCACCTCTTTTACTTCTTTCTTATTTATTTTTTGGCTAGATTTATCTAATTCTGAGAGGGGGAGATTCAGATCCCCCACTAGTATAGTATTACTGTCTAATTCCTCTTATAACTCATTTAACTTCTCCTCTAAGAATCTGGATGCTATGCCACTTGGCACATACATATTTAATATTGATATTATTTCATTATCTATAGTAACTTTTAGCAAGATGTAATTTCCTTCCTTATCTCTGTTAATGAGATCTATTTTTGCCTGTGCTTTGTCTGAGATAAGGATTGCTACCCCTGCTTTTTTTACTTTAGCTGAAGCATAATATATTCTGCTCCAGCCTTTTATTTTGACTCTGTATGTATCTCTCTGCTTCAAATGTGTCTCTTGTAAACAGCATATTGTAGGATTATGGTTTTTAATCCACTCTGCAATTCGTTTTCCATTTTATAGCCCAGTTCATCCCATTCACATTCACAGTTATTATTACTGACTTTCTATTCCCCTCCATTATATTTACCCCCTTTTTGTTTCCCCCCTTCTTTCACCCTATTCCTCCTCACTGATGTTTTCCTTCTTACCCCTGCCTCCCCCAATCTGCCCTCCCTTTTCATCACCCCCCTCTCTTTTCTTTACCCTTTTCTCCCTTGCTTTTGTCCTCCCTTCTATCAGTCCCCCCCATTTCCCTTCCCCTTTTGCTTCCCTAAAGAATGAGCTAAGTTTCTTTAGCCCAATGAATGTATATGTTATTCCCTCTTTGATTCAAATCTAATGAAAGTAGGGTTGAAACAATGTTCACCCCTCCTTTCTTTCCCTCTATTGTAATAGGTTTATGTTCACCTCTTTATATAATTCATCCCATTCCACCTCCCCTTTCCTCTCCTCCCCATAGACTCCCTTTTTAACCCCTTAGTTTTCTTTGTATCATCACATCAAAGACAATTTATATTTATACCCTCTGTGTAAAGTCCTTCTCTCTGACCAAATACATTTACAGTTTTTAAGAGTTATGAGTATTATCTTCACATGTAGGAATAAAAACAGTTTAACCTAATTGAGTAACCTTTTTTTTCCCTCTGTTTACCTTTTAAAACTTATCTTGCGTCTTGTATGTTAAGATCGAATTTTCTCTTCAGTTCTGGTCTTTTCACCAGGAAAGATTGAAAGTCCGCAATGTCATTAAATGTCCATCTTTTCCCCTGAAAGAGAATGGTCAGTTTTGCTGGTTAATAGATTCTTGGCTGTAATCCAAGCTCCTTTCCCTTCCAGAATATCATATTCCAAGCCTTGCAGTCATATAATGTTGAAGCTGCCAGGTCCTGAGCAATCCTGACTGTGGCTCCATGATATTTAAATTGCTTCTTTCTGGCTGCTTGGAGTATTTTCTCCTTCACCTGATAATTCTGGAATTTGGCTACAATATTCCGTGGAGTTTTCCTTTTGGGGTCTCTTTCAGGAGGTGATCGGTGGATTCTTTCAATGATGATTTTATCCTCTGATTCTATGATATCAGGGCAGTTCTCCTTAATAATTTCCTGGAATATGGTGTCTAGATTCTTTTTCTGGTCATGGCTTTCAGGCAGACCAATGATTCTCAAATTGTCTCTACTTGATCTGTTTTCCAGATCAGTTTTCTTTACAATAAGGTATTTCACATTTTCTTCTATTTTTTCATTTTTTTGATTCTGCTTGACTGATTCCTGGTGTCTCATGGATTCCTTATCTTCCAACTGACCGATTTTAATTTTTAAGGCATTGTTTTCTTCAGTGAGATTATGCACCTTTTTTTCCATTTGGCCAAATGAATTTTTTAAGGTATTGTTTTCTTCAGTGAGATTATGCACCTTTTTTTCCATTTGACCAGATTAATTTTTTAAGGCATTGTTTTCTTCAGTGAAATTATGCACTTTTTTTTTCCATTTGGCCAGATGATTTTTTTAAGGAATTGTTTTATGCAGTCAATCTTTGTGCTTCCTTTTCCAAGTTGCTTATTTCTTTTTCAGTTTTCTTGTTTTGCTTTCATTTCTCTCCCAATTTTTTCTTCTACATCTCTCAATTGATTTTTGAAATCCTTTTTTAGCTCCTCTAGGAAGGCTTTATGTTCTTGAGACCAATTCACCTTCCCTCATGAAGCTTCACATGTAGGCAATTTGAGGCTATTGTCCTCATCTGAGTTTGCATTGCCTTCTTCCCTATTGATACAGAAGCTCTCAAAGGAGAGGGCTCTTTTTTGCTTCTTACTCATTATTGCAGCTTATTTATTTATTTTTTAAGTTGAGGTCTGCTCTGGGGGCACCAGGGTCCCTGTTTTGGGCTTCTTGTGAAGTGATATAGGTGCTGTGTGACCGGCTTTTCACACTGAGGCTTTTACAGTGTGTGCAGTTTGCCCCCCTGCACTTCCTGTCTAAGTGCTGCATTTGTCTGCTTGGTCACGCCTATCCTGTTCGTGACCCTACCGCTGGTGATTTGGCCTCTCAGCTGGTACAGGTAGGTTTTTCCACTGTCCTTCTTGGCCACCAGATTTTTTGAGCCAGGTTCCAGGTGCCTCAGTTGTTTGGCTGTGGCCTGCTTTTCCTGCTGACTTGCCCCAAACCCCTTGGCGCTGGGCTGCTGCCCTGCGCTGTGCCTCCCTTTTGCCCGAGTTAGACCGACCTTTTCCTGAAGTCTTCTAAATTATCTCTGGTTGGAAGACTGTGTCTCTCTGTCTCTTTGCAGGTTCTGTAGTTTCAGAACCTGTCCAGAGGCTTGATTTAATGTTCTTTTTGAGGGAACAGAAGGAGAGCTCAGGCAGCTTGTTGTTTCCACTCTGCCATCTTGGCTCGCCCCCCCCCCCCCCATATATTCTTACTTGTATCAATATTTGAAATTAAAATCACTCTTGGGAGTGATGAAAGTTAGTCACAGAAAGCAGAAAGGAGCCCAGGAGAATGAAACTGGACAAGGTAAACTAATATAGTCATAACTATACTGCTTTCTCAGACATTACTGTTTAAATGTGTTCATTAATTCATTGACACAATAATTGACTCCTTTTGAGTGCTACAGATTTTCCCAAAAATCAGTGATTTGAGAGAATAAGCAGTAGGGACTGACAAAGAAGTCCAACAACATTTTTAAAATTTTATTTATTTATTTTAGTTTTCAACATATGTTTAGATAAGATTTCCAATTTCAAAATTTTCTCCCTCCCTCCCCCTCCCCTAGACAGCAGGTAATCTGATATAGGTTATTTATATATATATATATATATATATATATATATATATATATATATATATGTATATATATGTATATATATGTATGTATATATATGTATGTATATATGTGTATATATGTATATATATGTGTGTATATACAAATACATAACATTAAACATATTTCTGCATTAGTCATGTTAGATGAGAAGAATCAGAGCAAAAGAAAAACAACAGCACCAAAAACAAAAGAAATAGTATGGTTCAATCAGCGTCCATATTCCACAGTTCCTTTTTTTTTTCTGGATTTGGACAGCCTTATCCATCATGAATCCTTTGAAACTTTCTTTTACCATTTGATCGGTGAGAAGAATCTACTCTAACAGAGTTGATCAACACCTAATGTTGCTGATACTGTGTACAATGTTCTGCTGGTTCAGCTTTTCTCACTCATCATCAGTTCATGCAAATCCTTCCAGGTTTCTCTGAACTCCTCCTGCTTATCGTTTCTTACAGCACAATAGAATTCCATTACATTCATATACCAAAACTTGTCCAGCCATTCACCAATTGATGGGCATCCACTCAATTTCAAATTCCTTGCCACCACAAAAAGAGCAGCTATAAATATTTTTGTACATGTGGGTCCTTTTCCCTTTTATATGATCCCTTTGGGAAAAAGACCCAAGAGTGGTGTTGCTGGGTCAGAGGGTATGCACAGCTTTATAGCCTTTTGGGAATAATTCCAAATTGCTCTCCAGAAGGTTTGCATCAGTTCACAGCTCCACCAACAATGCATTAATGTTCCAATTTTTCCACAGCTTCTCCAACATTTATTGTTTTCCTTTTTTGTCATATTAGCCAATCTGATAGGTGTCAGGTGGTACTTCAGACTTGTTTTAATTTGTATCTCTCTAATCAATAGTGATTTAGAGCATTTTTTCACATGGTAATAGATACCTTTGATTTCTTCATCAGAAAACTGCCTGTTCATATCCTTTGACCATTTCTCAATTGGGGAATGACTTGGATTCTTATAAATTTGTTTTAGTTCCCTATATATTTCAGAAATGAGGCCTTTATCAGAAGTACTGGCCATAAAAATTGTTTCCCAGCTTTCTGCCTCCCTTCTAATTTTGGATGCATTGCTTCTGTTTGTACAAAAAAAAATTTAATTTAATGTAATCAAAATCATCCATTTTTCATTTCATATGGGAATAGATATCTTTGATTTCTTCATCAGAAAACTACCTATTCATATCCTTTGACCATTTCTCAATTTGGGAATGACTTGGATTCTTATAAATTTGAGTTAGTTCCCTATATATTTTAGAAATGTGGCCTTTATCAGAAGTACTGGCCATAAAAATTGTTTCCCAGCTTTCTGCCTCCCTTCTAATTTTGGATGCATTGATTCTGTTTGTACAACCCCTTTTTAATTTAATATAATCAAAATCATCCATTTTGCATTTCATAATATTCTCTATCTCTTGTTTGGTAACAAACTGTTCTCCTTTCCAAAGATCTGAAAGGTAGACTATTCCTTCTTCTCCTAATTTACCTATGGTATCACTTCTTAGGTCTAAATCACGTACCCATTTTGACCTTATTGTAGTATAAGGTGTAAGATGCCAACAACATTTTTTAACAGAAGAGAAAGAAATAATAATTGTTGCAGGGAAGACACAAGAGAAAAGTCAACAAATTGACTGAGAAAGAATGATAAAAAATAACTATGAAAACAGAACAAAAAAAGAAAGGATTTATCACAAAGGAAGAGTGCTTTTTCACAAAGGGAAACTGTTGTTTGTTTGTTTTTTAACACTTGGGAGGAAGGTGCAAATTGGGAAGAAGGAAAGCAAATAAGAAAACAATCTGCAAGTCCACCTGAAGCAATTTAAATTCAGTTATAGAATCACTATAATGATTCAGAAGAAAAAACTGAAAAATTAAGTGAAAATATCTAATAAAGACAAAAATTGCAATGCTAGGAAGAGAAATTAGAAAGGTATGTGAGACTAGAGAATTTAGAACAAAGGACAATGACACTTTACAAAACAAAATATTTGTGAAAGAGAATGATAGAAAAATAACAAAAACAAATTAAATTCAAAAAGCAAGGTTAATAAAAGAATAAAAGAACAGAAGAAAGTTATACAAAATAAAAATATAGAAATTTAAGATAGGATAGAAAAATGAACTAATGATTATAAATATTTTCCAAAAAAAATTCAAACCTAAATCTATTTCTGGATATAAATTGTCCAGGAATTTTTCAGGCATATGGCAAATTAGAAATCAATGTGTCACTGGGGAAATTGGTGGTGAGGGTTATTTGGTATTCTTCCTTAAAGAATTACACCCTACCACACACAATCTAATTAGAATAAAATAGTCTTTTATTTGGGAAGTAGAGAAAGTGACCAAGAAGGAAGTCAAAGACTTCTCTTGAGGAGAGAAATTGGCTTTGAGACAATATGATTCTCTGAAACTCGTTTGTCCTTTAAAAGAAGAAAGGCAAAAGCTTTTATAGAGGATAGATGGTGGGAGAGAGATGTGATGACCACCTGACTATGTAAAGTTCCCTTTGGGTGTGGGGAAAGGCTTGAATGAGAGATAATGGTCTTGACTTCTGGAATTATCTATGTCTACTGGTGCTGATTAAGCAGAAATCATGCCTAATAGGCTTATCTCCCTTAATTCTTAGATATGTCCTTCCTGATAGCTAGTTGGCCCAAACCCCATGTCAAAGGGAACCCACAAAACATCAGCAGAAAAAAAAAAACAGATAATTAACCAAGAAACATTTTCATAAAATTTCATATATTTATATTATTTGTTTTTTTTTAAATTCCTATGAGAAAAAAAAAAACATTCTAAGGAAAATTAATCAGAATAAGGCAGGATTACTTTTTTTTCCTTTAGGAAATCAAATTAAAACTTATACTGTAATATTCTGAAATCAAAGATCCATCAGTACACAGAAAGAACATAGGCTGTGATGGTATAACATCAAATAAAATTTTTAGCTTTTCAGCAAGAGGTAAGAATTTTTGTATCTTTTTTTACCAAAGAACCATCAAATGAGCAAGATGTTCAATATACAAGTAAAAGAAAATCAAATACTTTCAGAAAATAATAAATAACTAAGGAAATAGTCTTCCCCTTGCCCTGAATCTTGGGCTTGAGAGTGAGTGGCATGTTAGCAGGGGTATCCCACATAATGAAATATATATAATTACAAGGTACATTCAGTGAAGCATAGAGGAAAGAACCATTGTTCTGAATTTGAAAAAACCTAATTCAAATATAACTTTAATGCTTGCTCCCTGAATAACTTTGGGCATATGAATATACATAGATTTAATAGTTATAGTAGTGAAAAAAAACCCTCATTATGATCTATGCTGAAACTATGACATAATTATGAGACTATTAAAGTGTTTTTTTTTTAAGTTCCAACTTGGGTGGAGGGAAATAAGGGTTAATAAATCAACAAACAAACTTTTTTTTTAAACTACTATGTGGGGGACAGAGCCAAGATGGCAGAGGAAAGGCTGTGACTCTTGGTGCTCCTGACACGAACCATCTACATACCTTCAAAAAATGCTATATGACAATTCTTGGAGCAGCAGAACCCACAAAAGAACAGAGGGAGACCATTTACCAGTCTAAGACTTCCTAAAAGGGTGATAGGGAAGGTCTGTGGAACCAGGCTGAGAGAGGAGTGAAGCACAGGGCACAGATCCAGCCCCAGACAGGGGGGCTCAGAACCATCAGCATCAGCCACTACTTCTGAAACTCAGCTCATGGACCAGTGAGGGGGTCCAGTGGTTGGAATCTGGGAAATAGCAGGGGTATCTGCTGGAGAAAAGGCAGAGCACCCATATTCTGAACCAGTAAACAGACTCAAGTGGCAGTGGACCAGTGGTGGAGGGGCATAGGCACACCAAGCTTTTGATCATAGAGAATCAGATTTCAATCCGATTTCTGCTTCCAGTTAGAGAGAAAGAATGCCCTGGGAAAACTGAAAGATAGTATGGCAAAAACTAGGCATAGACCAACATCTTACACCTTATACTAAAATAAGGTTGAAATTGGTACATGATTTAGACATAAAAGGTGATACCATAGGTAAATTAGGAGAGGAAGGAATAGTTTACCTCTCAAATTTATGGAAAGGAGAACATTTTATGACCAAACAAACATGAGGTAGAGAATACTATGAAATGCAAAATAATGGATTTTGATTACATTAAATTAAAAACTTTTTGTTCAGACAGAAGCAATGCATCCAAAATTAGAAGGGAGGCAGAAAGCTGGGGAAATAATTATATATCTAGTATTTCTGATGAAGACATCATTTTTAAACTACATCAGGAACTAAATTAAATTTATAAGAATGTAAGTCATTCCCCAATTGAGAAATGGTTAGAACATATGAACAGGCAACAGTTGCTCTAAATCACTATTGATAAGAGAAATGCAAATTTAAACAACTCTAAGATACCACTTTATTCCTTTTAGATTGACTAATATGACAAAAAGGGAAAATAATCAATGTTGGAGAAGCTATAAAAAAATATTGGAAGATGAGTGCATTGTTGGTGGAGCTATGAACTGAACTGGCCATTATGGAGAACAATTTGGAACTATGCCCAAAGGGGCATAAATCTGTTCCTACCCTTTGACCCCATACTATTAGGTCTTTTTCCCAAAGAAGTCATCAAAAAGTGAAAAGGACCCACACATACAAAAATATTTATAGTTGCTCTCTTTGTGGTGGCAAGGAATTGGAAATTGAGGGGATGCCCATCAAGTGGAATATGGCTGAACAAGTTGTGATATACGAATGTAATGGAAGACTATTGTGCTATAAGAAACAATGAGTAGGCAGATATCAGAGAAACCTAGAAAAACTTAAATGAACTGATGCTGAGATGAGCAGAATCAGGAGAACATTGTACACAGTATCAAAAACATTGTGTTTTGATTATCTGTGATAGATTTGATTCAGCAATACAATGGTCCAAGATCATTAAAAAAGGACTTATGGTGGAAAATGCTCTCCAAACCCAGAAAAAAGAACTGTGTAATCTAGATAAAGATTGAACCGTACTATTTCTTCTTTTGTTTTTGTTTTTTGAGGTTTTTCACTTTTGTTCTGATTCTTCTTTCACAGTATGTCTAAAGCAGAAATATGTTTAATGTGATTGTACATATATAAGCTATATCAGATTGCTTGCTATCTAGGGGAGGTAAGGGAGGGAGAAAGATTTGGAACTAGAAATCTTATAAAAACAAATGTTGAAAACAATCTCTACACGTAACTAGAAAATAATAAAATATTTTTATGATAAAAAAGAGAAACCAGGCCCATGGTTATTTACAGGCCAGGCAGGCTGAGAATAAGCCCCTTATTAAATTGTACCACCTGGGACCCCTACAGCTAGGAACAGTCCATCCTGGAAGCAGGACTCCACTGTAAGAATTTTTTTTGGAGTTAAAAGACAAAAAAGAGGCTGGCATGATGAGCAGACAGAGAAAGCAGCAGACCATTGAAAGTTTCTTTGGTGACAAGTTAGATAAAAATACACCCTCAGAAGAAAAAAAGTAAAGTCAAAGCTCCAATATACAAAGCTTCCAAGAAAAATATGTATTGGTCTCAGGCCATAGAGGTGCTCAAAAAGGACTTTGAAGATAAAGTAAGAGAGGTAGAGGGAAAAGTAAAAGAGGTAGAGGAAAACATGAAAAGAGAAATGAGAGTGATGCAGGAGGGTCATGAAAAAAATTAAACAGCTTGAAAAGGGAAATTTTCCAAATTGAAAAGGAGGTACAGAAGTTCTCTGAAGAAAATCATTGCTTAAGGATTAGGATAGAGCAAATAGAAGCTAATGACTTCATGAGAAATCAAGACACAACAAAGCAAATCCAAATGAATAAAAAAAGAAGGCAATATGAAATATCTCCTTGGAAAAACAGCTGACCTGGAAAATAAATCCAGAAGAGATAATTTGAAAATCCTTGGTCTATCTGAAAAACTTGATCAAGTAAAGAGCTTAGACATCATCTTCCAAGAAATTGTCAGAGAAAATTTCCCTGATATTCTAGAAGCAGAAGGTAAAATAGACATTGAAAAAAATCTACCAATCACCTCCTGAAAGGGATCCCAAAAGGAAAGCTTCCAGGTATATTATAGCAAAATTCTAGAGATCCCAGGTCACGGAGAAAATACAGCAAGCAGAAAGAAAAATGGAATTCAAATACTGTGGAGCTACAATCAGGATAACACAAGATCTAGCACTATCTACATTAAAGGACTGGAGGGCATGGAATATGATATTCTGCTAGGCAAAGGAAGTGGGATTGTAACCAAAAATCACCTATGCAGCAAAACTGCGTATAATCTTTTAGGGGGAAAATGGCACTTCATGAAAAAGAGGACTTTCAGTCATTTGTGATGAAAAGACATGAACTGAATAGAAAATTTGACTTTAAAATACAAGACCCTAGAGAAGCATAAAAAAGTAAATAGGAAAAAGAAATCATGAGGGATATTTAAAGGTTAAAGTATTTACATTTCTACATAGGAAGATGATTCTTCTAACTCATAAGAACTCTCAGTATTTTGGAAGGTAAGAGGAATATACTTAGAGGACATAGATGTGAATTGAATATGAAGGGAAGTTATATGTAAAAATTTATTTATTTATTTATTTTTGTTTATCCTTATCTGTTGTGAGGCATTCAGGATGGGATGGCTTATGTCTGGGACCGGATTTCAGCTCAGGGCTGCCTGGATCCAAGGCTGGTGCTTTCTCCACTGTATCGCTTAGCTGACCCATGATGACATATTAAAAAAAAAAAAAGGTTAAAGGGTAAGCAGAATGCAATGGAAGAAAGGGAAAAGGAGAGGTGGAAAATGGTAAAGTAACTCACATAAAATAAATGAGAAAAAGCTTATGGAGTAGAGGCGAAGATGGGGAAGGAGCAGGGAATGAAAGAGTCTTACATTAGAATTGTTGGGAATGGAGGGCAGCTAGGTGGTACAGTGTATAAAGTACCGGCCCTGGATTCAGGAGGACCTGAGTTCAAATCCAACCTTAGACACTTGACACTTACTAGCTGTGAGACCCTAGGCAAGTCACTTAACCCTCATTGCCCTGCAAAAAACAAAACAAAACAAAAAAATGAATTGGTGGGAATGGGGCAGCTAGGTGGTGCAGTGGATAGAGCACCAGCCCTGGAGTCAGGAGGACCTGAGTTCAAATTGCCCTCAGACACTTAACACTTACTAGCTGTGTGACCTTGGGCAAGTCACTTAACCCCAATTACCTCACCAAAAACAAAGAAAACAACAAAACAACAAAAAAAAAGAATTGGTGAATTAGTGGGAAGAGGGAATAACACACACACCCAAGTGAGTATAATAATATATCTTGTTCTTTGGGAATGTGGGAGAGGAAGGGGATAAGGGGGGAGAGGTGAAGGAAGGGAAGGAAGATTGGGGGAGGGGGCACGCAAAAGAAAAACACTTTTGAGGAAAAATAGGATGAAAGCAGGTAGAAAACAGTAAATATCAAGGGTAGGGAATAGGATGGAGTGTAATACAGTTAGTAGTAGTAACTGAAAGAAATGATAAGCAGGAAGCTATCAGAAGGATTTATAGAAAATGCAATTCATCTACAGGGAACGAACTGATGATATCTTAATATAGATTGAATTATATTTTTTGTCAGTTCCTCTTTTCTAAATTTTTTTCTGTTTTCTTTCCCAACCTAACTAATGTGGAGATGTTTTGCATTACTGCATATGTATAACTTATATTGAATTGCTTGATTTCTTAGGGAGTGGCAGAGAGGGTGGAAGGAAGAAAATTTGGAACACAACATTTAAACAATCAATGTGAAAAATTCATTTATTTCTTTTACATGTAATTAGGAGAAAACACTAAATTAATTAATGATTTAATTGATTGATTAATTAATTAATTTTTAAAAAGTTACTATGTATCTCTCACTATAATATTGGTGATACAAATTGGGTGTATAAGCACAAAAATGAAACACTCCCTCACATCAAAAAGTTTATATTGTATTATTGGGAGAAATAACAAATATAAATCTATGCAAAATAAAAGAAAATTAGATTGAGATGAAGGTACTAGTAGCACCAGCAGCAGCATGGTATATGTATGTGTGTATGGGAGGAAGATTAAGGATAAGCATAGATATGAATTAATATTTTGTTAATTTTCAAGATCAACCCCAACTACTCCTCAAATCTTCTTTAAAGAATAAACACAAGATAGAGCCAATTTTAAAAATTTTCCCTAGAAAAAATTTCAAAATGTCCAGTAAGGATTTTGGAAACCTTTCTGAGACTTACGCAATTATGATATCATATTTATTCAAGTTCTTCATGATATTATCTATCATATATCTATCTCTTTGTGTACTTATAAATATATATTGTACATTGATAGATACATAAAAACCAATATATTGGATACATTACTGAACATCTTAAAATTCAACCTGTAAAATGTATTCTAGCATTTTGCAATGTGTTTGGGTTAACACAATATATATTCTATGTTTTAAAGTTTTTATCCTCTGGTAAAGAATGTTTTCCAGTGTAACAAGAACAATCTAAATACACTTCTACTTAACAGAGTATTTTAGAGAAATATTGACTCAAATAAGGTTCCCTTCACTTACTTTAATCCTGCTATTTAAAATACAACAACATTTAAAAGCAACTGTGTTCCAAAGGCATTTTCCATCACTTTGTCAATATGTATAGAATAAACTTTATGCCCACCAAAAAAAAAAAAAAGAAGAAGAATTCTCTTACCAGTAGTTTGAAGCTGGTCACAATGGGAAGCCTTATTGAGAATAAACTTTATTAGTATTAGAAAAAATCTTGTTAAGACCACAGCTGAGAATTTTTCCATGGAATATTTTCCTTGTGTTATTCATCATTTAAAATCACTATACGGGGGCAGCTAAGTGGCTCAATGGATAGAGCACCATCCCTGGAGTCGGGAGGGCCTGGGTTCAGATCCGACCTCAGACACTTAACACTTGCTAGCTGTGTGACCCTGGGCAAGTCACTTAACCCCAATTGCCTCACCAAAAAAAAAATCACTATACACAAATTTCTTTATAAGAAAAACAAAACCACAAAATTATGATTGATGAAGGCAGCCTGAAGTGTTTTATGGACTCCCATTTTCAGGTCCTTCTGTAGGGCAAGTGAAGGTAAGAAGAGGATGAATAGAAAGTGAAAGTGCTGTTTAGTTGGAACCACGGAAACATGTTAGTACTGTTGTTGATACTTGATTTCACAAGTACAGTTGTATTGTGAATAGCACTAGTGTTCATCAGATTTAGTTGGGTATTGCTGTGATGATTAAGAACAAGTGAAATTGTATCTGGGTAATTTAATCATTTTATTAATATGACTGTATTATTTATAAAATGAAGTACATGGATGTCTCTTTCTGACCAAAAACTGCTTTCTGATGGTTGGGTCTGGTTCATATACTTTTCCCACTAAAGGAGGACTAGCACACAGCAAACAAATCTAAATGGTTGACATGATTTGTAGATGGGTTATATTAAAATGAGGTCTAGGGATATGAGGCTCAAGTAAAGATGACATCAGGAACAAATGTAGAGACCTCCACCCAAGCTGATGGTTGCACAATGGTTCCCATGTAGAAGTGGTTCAGGTAGGCCAAATCTCATCTGTAAAGTCCTTCATCTTATCTAGACAAAAGAAGCTGCGTCCACCCAAGGCTCCTTTTGTGGGCTTGGATTTGGATTGCATTTGACCTAAATGAGATTTGATAAAATCTCTCAAGGAAACCTTGTCTATGAGTGGAAGAAAGAGAATACAAAAAAAGGTACATTTCTGTGTCCCCTTACGATATTAATTATTAATAAACATTTCTCATACTCCTTACAATGTCCCATCCTCTTTTAGTTTTACAAACATGTATATAGACAGGCTGGCTTAAAGACAACAAATATTTGTGAAGTCCTTACTATGTGCAAGACACTTTGCTCAACATTCAGGATACAAATACAAACAGAAAAAATGCTCTATGCCTTCAAGTCTATTATATTTTCCATTTAAGGAGAAGGCCCACTGCATCATGGATGATCTCCTGTACTTTATCATTGTCTCTAATAACTCATTTTACTTAAAGATTGAATTAACACTTAAACTTCCAAATCTTAAGTAACCCTTGGCCTTGGGACCTGCTTCTTCCTCTGAATGTAACAACTCGAGAATAGAGGCAGGCAAGATACTCCCGCAATCTCCACCATATCAACCTTACCATTTCCTACCCTTCATATCTTCATTATGTTGCCACACTAGGTACCCTTTTTCCCCATCCTACTGATTTTCAGTTTTTTTGTATTTATTATCTTCCAGCTTTTGACTGTGAGCTCCTTGAAAGCAGGGATTGGATTTTGCCTTTCTTTGCATCCTAATGTTTAGTATAGTTACTTAAAGTTTGTTGGGAACACATTATAATGAGAGGAAACAACACATAAATGGTACCTGAAATGGCAATCCCATAGTAATACTCAAAATGGAAGCCCATTACAGAATCCACACATGGGGATAAAGAGGCTAGAATTTTACAGAGATGGTTGAGGGTAAAATGAACTCAGGCACTGAGTGAAGCCATGTGAAACAAGGTAGCAAAGTCCATAAAATCAGAATCACATTCCATGGAGAGCTGAATTAAATCTAAAGAAATACACCATTAAACAAGCACTCTGAATTTTTTTAACTGATACTACTGAATTGTCTCAAGCAAATCTACATTTAAAACACAAGTTTTAAGAGCTTATGTTGTTTGCTATTTACTAATATGCCTCTGCTATAAACTTAGCCCTATAGAAACTTTTGTTGTTGTTGTTGTTGTTGTTGTTTTTTTAGTGAGGCAATTGGGGTTAAGTGACTTGCCCAGGGTCACACAGCTAGTAAGTGTTAAGTGTCTGAGGCTGGATTTGAACTCAGGTACTCCTGACTCCAGGGCCGGTGCTCTATCCACTGCGCCATCTAGCTGCCCCTATAGAAACTTTTTTAACAGGGACAGTTATCACAAATCACAGTGAACTGTGATACAAGTCAATCAGTCAGTTAACATTTGTTAAGCATGTACTATGTATCAGGCACTACCATGATATGGCAAGTTGTTAGGTTTCAACTAGTAATGTAGAAGAGAGAGAAGGGTGAATAAAATACCGAGTCCAAAAATTGTGCATTTTTTATAAAGGAATAACATTTTGGTTTTGGCCTTACCCTGGTGGAACTGAGAAAATCATATAACTGCATAATCATAGTAGTTTAAATATTCATTAATTCTTTCATTTTGTTCATTCAATTGGAATTTATTGTCTACTATGTGCTAGATGATACAAGAATGTATCATCATGTTTTGTTTTTCACATTGTCCTACTATTATCTTTAGCCAATTTAAATTTATTCTAATCAGTCTTATCATAATAAATATGTTCTGTGATTCTGGCAAATGGTAACCAAAGTTTCTACTCTCATATTGCTACTAATAACTTCTTTAAAAGAATTCAGTTTTCTGATGTAACCCAAATATAGGTAGTATTTGCTTGTTAGTACTTCAAATCTCTTTGAATAAATTCTGAAGAACAAAGGAAGATGATCCAACACTTGACAAGATGGAGAAATGTGGAAATTGAGATGTACATGGGACCACAACATGGTGTTTCTAAGTGGTTTAAAAAAAAACATAAAAAATAGAGGAGCAAAATATGTCTTGCACAGGACTGAGAAATTTATTGTGTTCTGGAAGTTATATTGTGGAGGCTTTGTAATGATTGGAATGACACTACCTGCTGGAGACTTACTGTAGAAAAGCTGCGCCATGAGGCGAACGTCTCTGAGGGCAAGACCATGGGTCTTTTCTTTGGCGTCAGGAAGTGACATTTGCTGGTGGGGGGAAGAAGGAAGAGCCTGGTGCTCTGACTAGTGTTTCATTTTGTTTTTTTCCCCCTGGGGACTCTGGTGGAGAGCGGAGCTAGAAATGCATTCTCCCTTTAATAGATAGGAATCTAGGCCTTTTCTTCTCTCTTTACTAAATTCTTATTCTTTTTAATAAATGCTAAAAAGCCTAACTCTTGCTAAAGCTTATAATTTATTGGCAACCACTCATTAGATATTTTAGACAGAATAGCTAGAATTTTAGCCCCTAACAGATGACTGATGATGAAGAGGAAAGCTGAACCTCAGTCTTCTGATATTCTGGTTGGGTAAGAAATTTCCCCTACCCTGTCCCTTTAAATACGAAGTACTGCTGAATTGCCCGGTGTTTTCCCTTTAAATTTTTTCAAATGGACCTTTTAAACTCCCTAATTACCCTATTTTTGATTTTAGTCTGTTTAACCAGACAAGTGGTATATAAGATCATGTTAATGCTTTGTTTTTGTGTATTTTCTATTTTTATTTTTATTTTTGTTGGAGGAGCCATCCCCCCCTCTCCCAGCCATACTTTTTCAGAGAAGCCTTGCACTCATGTATTTTTTTCAAATTCTAATGCTGAATGATTCTCTAATTTTGCATGCCTGGGGGCAACAACCCAAACTCTAGAAGCTTTTAATCCCCTAGCAGTGGGGGTAGGGCCTGAGTTCAAAATCAAGTCTGATTCAAATTGCCCTGGTCCCTCCCCTCCTCTACAGACCCTACCTTCTACCCTTCCCATGGTTGAGCCCATTGCTTCTCCTGCCCAGGAAGTCTAGAGATCTGATGCACATGCGAAGCTTTCTCTACCTGCATTTCCAGCTTGAGGCTCAGCCCTTCCCCAGCCTGGCTGTGCTTCTAAGACAACCTTAGAAAACCCTTTAAATTCCAGATGTGCTCATTTTGTTCATAATTTTGCTAATCTGCTTTTGTCTTTAATTAGTAACATTCTAAAGCATTTGTATTATGAAAGGACTGACAGACAACATAGAGGGGTTAAAGAAGAAAAACTTAAGCTGAATAAGAATGACAATCATAGTTCAAGACTCTGCTTCTTTTGCCATGGAAGGGTACATATTTTACAGAAATGTAGAAGTAAGCTGCAAGGTATTGATATGAGTACTGGGGATTTTAGATATCAGAATCAAAAGTGTTCTAAATTCACTCAGAGTAATAGTGTCAGTTCAGAGGTTACATAGGATTTCTATGCTATTACATCTACATTTTGAAATTAATGGTATGCGTTTATTTTCATAGAGATTTCCATGCTTTTGAGATTTTGTTTTATATTTAGTTTTTAAAACAAGGAGAATATTTGTAAAAGCTTTTTATAGTCATGTGATCAAGTTTGTATTTTATAATACTCTTATTAATATTAAGTTCATATTCATTTAGATTTCCCTAGTTTGAATTTCATTATCTTTTTATTATTCCATGTGTATTTTCTTCTATTCATTCATCTATCTAATTTTGAAACATTACAAGATGGTTTTGATTTCATAATACAATGTTAATTCTAGGAGTATTGTGCTCCCATATTCTGAGTTATTTGTGTTTGTTATTTTTCTCTCAACTGATTATTGGATCAAACTCTTTAAAGCATTTCCCTGACAAATTGGTTGCCATGGCAAGTGTAAATTGATTCTAGAAGTATTATTTTTGATAAGCATATTAAAAAAAAAGAGGGGACCATTTGTAAGTTTTCTTTTTTTAAAAAAAAAGGTTTTCTTTGAGATTGTGTTGTGTTTTAACTTATATTTAAATATGTTCTGATTTTTCACAAAACTAATTATATACTTAGTAAAAAAAAAGGGTATTTGAAATTGTTGCATAATTATATATTGTGTTCTGAGTCAAGATGTATTTTCTAATGTCTATAGTTCAGAAACAATCACAGCTTTACAAAGAATCAGTAGTTAATGAATATATACAAAAGTGCTTTAAATTAAACCCTTCTGCCAAAGGAAGTAGTTGAAGATCTATTTCCTAGCTTCCTTTGAATTCACTTATCTCTCTCTCTTTTTTTTTTTTTTTTTTGGTGAGGCAATTGGGGTTAAGTGACTTGCCCAGGGTCACATGGCTAGTAACTGTTGGGTGTCTGAGACCAGATTTGAACTCAGGTCCTCCTGAATACAGGGCCAGTGCTCTATCCACTGTACCACCTAGCTGCCCCAAATTCACTTATCTCTTACTGCTCAAATACATTACCTAGCAAACCTATGGTTTTCCAGTTATAAAACAATGCATTATATGACAGCAAAATTTATGTGGACTGCAACGCTTTTTTCTCCAGTTGTTACCTTTATGATATTTTCTGGTTAAAAAAAAAAAAAGAAAACTTAAATGTTCAAATAGAGCAAAAGGTCATAAGCTCTATATCCCCTAGCAATGATGGAGTTGTACTTTCTGACATATGAATCCCATATATTACTAAATTCACAAAGTTAAGTTACTGACCTGGTTAAAAGAAATCAGTATTATGACATAGTTCACAAATGTTTCTATTGATATCCCTGGATATGAAAGTTTTAAAAAAAGATAAAAAAATAAGATGTAATGAAATATGAAGATGTTTCATTAAAAATACATCATTGTAACATAGAGCTTTCCCTAAAGAATATTCTATAATCTTTATCTGAAATTCATAGATATAAATATCTGTTTATTCTCCTTTTACTGCCTTCCCCTTTCCCTCACTCTCTTTTCTCCTTCTCATTTCCTCCATCCTCTCTTTCCCTTTCTGTCTCTGTCCCTCTCTCTCACTGTCACTTTCTGTCTTTTTAGATTTATGATCAAAGTAATATCAAATGTTAGCAAGAAGACCCTTTTTATTATCTTGTTTAAAAGACAAGAAAAAATATGCATTTTCAGTAGTTGGATATTTAAACAGTAGGAATACATTGGGAGTGAATGGTGATCTTCACTGATACATCTTTAATCTCTTCATTGCTCTTTCTACCTAGAGGCCATGTAAATATGAATATTTACTCTTAGTGGACAGACATGTTCTTATGTTAGTCTCTCATGACCTGTTAAGTCTATAAGATTTAATACTGTTCCCCTTGTATATATTAGCAATTCCTACCTTTAACTGGTTTTACCTCTCATATTCCCTGCCCATTTTAGGTACAATAATGCATTATTCAATAATTGTAGTCAACTATAAATTATTAACAAGCAAAATATCATGTTTCATTTCATCATCCCAAAGATTAGGTAAGATAACACTTTAGACATTTATTTTTGTAATTTACCATGTGACAATTAATAATGTTATTCCCAAGGCTGCCTTGACAATAATCTAGTATTTGGATCTATGATCTCTCTGAAGTCTGTACTACTTCTCTTTGATCAAATAAAAGCCTGTCTTATATTTTGTATCCTGTGTAATGCTTGTGCACTTTTTTGTTAATTCATGATGTAGGCTCAACCCAGCATAATGACAATTTTCCTCTGGTTTTTAATATATTTTTGGATAATTCATTTGTTTTGATAGGTTAAATCAATGGGTTTTCTGTTCAATAATTGGAGCATGAATTTAATCACTTAATCTTTTCTGGAAGACTTTTGATTTCTATAATCAATCAAAAGAATGTTTCCTAATATCTGGATAGGAAATGTGAAGTAGATAAATAATACCTATTATCCAAAATTTGATATTAATTGGATGAATAGCTTCTAGGGCTGGTTCATAAAGACTTATATCATGAATAGACAGTGCTGTTGAAAAAATGAATTGGGCTCAGTATTATAAAGAAAACAGAGAGCAGGATAGATAATAGGTATAAAATTATATAATGTTCTTAGGGAACCAAAGCTTCCCAATGAAGTGAAAACCCGTTTAAAAAATATATATTTTTGTATCTGAACAAAGTCAGGGAAATAAAGAAAGGCCTCCAACATAAAGGGACAGCCTCATGTGGCAAACTTATGGGGAGATATGGACAAGAATTATTCAGAAAAATCAAGTACAGATGAATTGTATATCTCAATTATTGAAGTAAATAAACTCATCAAAGAGCTCATAAATCCATTTGAACATTTTAGCATTCTTCCAGAAAGATGATATGGTAGTGTACATGAAATGACATAATCCTTTAGAAATCAAAAGTTAGTTCACTTATAGAGGATTGGAGAGATATTTGGGGAACACAAGTATTAACAATGATTAATTTCATGAATAATCAGATATCAAAACATTTGTTTTAAAAAGACATACTGTAAGCATTTATTAAGCACTAAATGTATCTCAAGTAATTTACTAGAGGCTGGGAAAACATGTTTCTACAAGAAGCATAAGAGATAGTGAAATATAAAAATACCTGTGGGAAAGACTCTTCGACATAGGTTATGATTTTCAGCGATTCTTTCCTTCAAATTTTTTTCCCGACATCACTTATTCTTTTATGAGATAATCTTTTTTTACCAGTCTTTTAATTTTCTCTCTGTATAATACATATGTATGTGTGTGTGTATCTCTCTCCTTATCTATCTCTGTCTCTATCTCTCTGATCTTTCTCTGTCTCTTTCTCTCTCTCTCTCAAAAAGATATTGCTTTCTGTTTGATCCATTCTAATTTTCAAGAAGTAACTTTTGGTTGAAGATTATCAATGTCTCTTCTAAGCTGTTAATTCTTTGCCATTATTTCTGCCCCAGTTGCAATTTGTTTTAACATTTCATTTTTTATCTTTTGTTTAATTTTGTTGAGATATTCTTGAAATCCTTGTGGCTAGGAAATCAATTTGTTGGAAAGCCTACTTGAACTTGCTGTAGTGTTAGCTATTGTTTTATTTTGAACTTACCTTTGTGTTTTCTTATAGTGTAAGGAATATATTCATTTTACTCAGCATTTTCTTCTGTTTACTCATAGCCCAAGGTTTGACTTACCATGTATTTAGTTTGTGTATACATAGTTCTTTGCATGTTAGCTCCCTCTCCATTTTGTCCTCCTTGAGAGAAGTGACTTTCTTTGGCATTTCATAACATCCCTAGAATTTAGCACAGTGTCTGGCACAGAGAAAGGCCTTAGAAAATGTATTGACCCATTGGCTGGATTTAGGCTTTGTATCTGATTCAAAATCCAATCCCTGCCACATATTTGGATATGAGCAAGCCTTGCTTAACATGGAAAGTAGTAGCAAGGGCTAGGCTTTTCTGCAGAAATTCCTGATTTGTTATCAGTTTCTTAGAAGACCAATTTAAGAGGCAGAGCCAAGATGGAGGGTGGGAGGAGCGGGGAGGGGGTAGAAAGCCAGTCACTCAACTGAGCTTCCTCTAAAACCCCACCAAACACCTATAAATGATGCCATAAGACAAATTATGGAGTGGTAGAAGCCCCAGAAGGATAAGGTGAAATAATTTTCCAGCCAAAGACAAGATAAAGCATCAACAGTGTGAGAAAATAATAGGTTTTTGAATGGCCTGATCCCCCCCCCCAAACCCTGTTTGAGGGGATTATATTAAGATTGATTGGATTGACTTTGCTGATTGACTCACTTGAAGTTCACTTGATTGAAACCACACCTACCTGAGAGCAAGGCTCTCAGGGGTTGGGTTCTCTGACCCAGACATGTTCTGCTCATGGAACACCTTCAAGTCCAGTGAACCAATGGATTTTGGTGATGCTAGCCAATTATCATGGAGTGGTGTGTAGGGGCTGCCTCTCGTCCAGACCCAGAGGTAGCTTCTGCTTTCACAGGCACAGAAACTTCCTCTTTTTGGCCTGAGAATCTGAGGTGGTGCATAGATAGGCTTCTTAACTTTATAATTCAGGTGTTCTCTTTTTGCTAATACTTGGTATACTTTAATAAATGCTTAATGCCCCAAACTGGTGCTAAAGCTTCTAATTTATAAGTAACAAATATATTAGAAACACCAGCTAATTTTTCACACACTTGGGACAGAAATAAGGCAATCACATATAGTTTTACTTGTCACAATAGGAAAGGTTTTTCCATCTGTTGAAAGTGGAGCACAGTCAAGCCCAGGCTTCTATAGCACAGAACAAGCTCAAGCAAACCAGGAAAAGGCCTTGGAAGCCACTGAATATATACCACTAGTGGCTGATTCTGGACGTTTCAGAATACAGATAGTATGTAGGTTGAACAACTGATCAGAAGGAGATTAAAGGGTGTCCTTTCTGGCACTGGGGGACAGGACTCTGTTGCTTTGCCCAGACTCATATCCAGGACCAAGTCCTTGGTGGCAGACCCAGAGCAAGGAAGATCACTAGGACACCAGAGCTTCTAGTTTTATTAGAGCAGGGACCCTTATCACAGTTTCAGGGCAGATAAGAGTGCTTATGGTGACTCACAGAGCAGAGCACAGGTCAGGAGAACGATAAACAAATCTCTCCATGGGCCATACCATATTGGAGAAACTGAAAACTTACAATTTCCTAGAAATATATTTGAAAATAACTGCACAAAGTCCCTGAGTCTAGCGACAGAGAATCCTTCACCATGGAAGCAGAGCCCCAATTAAAAAAAAAAAAAAAAGATTTAATAGACTGTTAAAGTAAGAAAAAAGCAGAAAAAAATTCTGACTATAAAAAGTTACTATGTTGACAAGGAACACAACTTTCTACATGCAAAACCTGCAATAAAAATATGAATTTATCTAGGTCTTGGAAGAGCTCAAAAAGTAATTTGAAAATTGAGTAAGAGAAGTAGAAGAAAAATTAGGAAGAGAAATGAGACTGATGCAAGAAAATCATGAAAATAGAGTCAACAACTTGGTAAAGGAGACACACACACACACACACACACACACACAAAAAAAAACCTAAAAAAATAATAATTTTAAAAACAAAATGACCTAAATGGTAAATGGTATAAAATGTACAAAAACACAATGAGGAGAAGAATGCCCTGTAAAACAGAACTGGTAAAATGGAAACTGAGATGCAAAAATCACTAAAGAAAAACACACAAAAAGTAGAATCCACAAATAGAAAAGAAGGTACAAAAGATCACTGAAGAAAATAATTCATTAAAAATTGGAATTGAGTAAACAGCACCTAATGACTTTATGAGAAACCAAGAATCAATAAAACAAAAATAAAAGAATGAAAACATAGAGGACAATATGAAATGTCTTATTGGGAAAAACAACTAACCTGGAAAATATATCCAGGATGGAAAAAATAAAATTATTGGACTGCTAAAAACCATGACCAAAAAAAAAAAAAGCCTAAAAGAACTTGTGGTATATGAATGTAAAGGAGCACTATTGTGCTTTAATAAATGATGATCAGGCAGATTTCAGAAAAAAAACTGGTAAGACTTACATGAATTGATGTTGAGTGAAATCAGCAGAACCAAGAGAATATTATACACAGTATCAACAATATTGTCTGATGATCAACTATGATAGGCTTAGCTCTTCTCAGCAATAGAATGATCAAGACAATGCCAAAAGACTCATGATAGTGTAACGATTGTAATGATGCCACCTACTGGAGAGCTACTGTAGGAGAGCTCTGCCAGGAGGAGAAGGCGTCTGAGGGCAAGCTATGTGGTCAAGGTCCTTGGCTTCAGGAAGTGACATTTGCTTGTGGGTACTGTCAATCAAAGCTATCAGCCAATTAGCTTGGAGCTGTGTGAGTGGGGACAGGACATTTCCAGTTTTCACAGGAGGCTTGTGGAATTGAGGAAGGTGTGGTTCATGCTCTTTCATGAGGACGCTCATGGAGAGTGGAGCTAAAATGCACTCTCCCTTTGATAGATAGAAGAATCTAGGCCTTTTTCTCTCTTCACCAAATTCTTATTCTCCTTAATAAATGCCTAAAAGTCTAATGCGTGCTAAAGCTTATAATTTATTGGCGACGACTCAGATATTTTATACAGACTAGCTAGAATTTTAGCCCCTTACAATGGAAAATGCTCACCACATGCAGAAAAAGAACTATGGAGTCTGAATGCAGATTGAAGAATACTATTTTCATTTCTGTTGTTTTTTTTCTTTTTGTTAGAATTCTTCTCTCACAACATAACTAATGTGGAAATATGTTTAAAATTATTGTAATGTATAATTTATATCATATTTCTTGCAGGTGTCAGGAAGGCATAGGGAAGGAAGAAAAAAGAAAAATAATGGAAGTCAAAATCTTACAAAAATGAATGTAAAAGCCATATTTATATGCAATTGGGAAAAATAAAATAAAAAATACTTTTTTTTCAAAAATGCCTAGACACAATCTTTTAAGAAATTATCAAGCACAACTGCCCTAATATTCTAGAACAAAAAGGTAAACTAGAAATTGAAAGAATCCACTGATCTCCTCCTGAGAGAGATCCCAAAATGAAAACTCCCACATATTTTACAGCCAAATTCCAGGATCCCCTGTCAAGGAGAAAATATTGAAAGCAGCCAGAAATAAATAATTCAAGTATCATGGAGTAACTGTTAGGATAGGTCAATATTTAGCAGAAACTACATTAAAGGCTACCAGGGCTTGGAATATGATATTCTGGAGGGCAAAGGAGTTAGGATTGCAACCAACAATCACCTACCCATCTAAACTGACTATAATCATTTAGAGGAAAAATGAATATTCAGTGAAATAGAGCACTTTCAAGCATTCTTGGTGAAAAGACCGGAGCTGAATAGAAAATTTAACTTTCAAGTACAAGACTCAAGAGAAGGGAAATCATAAGGAACTTAGTAAGCTTAAACAGATCACAGTCCTACCAGGGAAGATGATACTTGTAACTCCTAAGAACTTTCTCATTATCAGGGCAGTTACAAGGAGTAAATACAGACAGAGAGCACAAGTGTGAGTTGAATATGAAGGGATGATATCTAAAAAATAAATAAATAAACAAAGGTAGAGCCAAGATGGCAGAAAGAATCCAGGAAGTTGCCTGAGCTCTCCCCAGTTTCCCTTGGAAACCACATTCAATCAAGCCTCTAAACAGATTCTGGAGCTGCAAAACCTACAATAAGAGGGAGTGAAGCAATCTTCTGACTTAAGATTACTTAGAAGAACTCCAGGAAAAGTATGTCTCACTTGGGTAAAAGAGGAGCACAGTATAGTGCAGAGGGTCTTGGGTCAATCTAGATGGGGGCTTTTAATGACAGCACAGACTAGTAGCTGAGGCCCCTTGGTCCTGGGTCTGCAAGCTAGTGGCACAGAAATTCAGTTGTGAGGTCTCCAGCCCCAACAGAGGAGGCAAACTGCCAGTTGTGGTATCACCTACACAATAGGCACAGATAGGCTGGGCCACTCTAGTGCTGATAGCAAGCCTGTGAGATCCTGAGGCCTTAGGGCAGAAAGCCAGTTATCAAGCCCCTGGTTTCCAGCACAAAAAGCCTGGAATAGTGCCTACTGTGCTTCAGGAGCAGAGCTCAACTTTAAAATTCATGAAACAGGATAAAATATAAGTAAGAAACAGAAAAGACCCCTCACCATAGAAAGTTACTATCTCAACAGGGAAGACCAAAGCACAAACTAAGAAGAGGATAACACTGTCAAAATGCCTACATGCAAAGCCTCAAAGGAAAAGGTAAACTGAAAACCAAAAAGCCTTCTTGGAAGAGCTCAAAAAGAACTTTAAAATCAAATAAGAAAAGAATCGTGAGATAAAAAAATGAGTCAACATCTTAGAAAAGGAGCACAAAACTTGACTAAGAAAACAATTCCTTAAAAAATACAATTGGTCAAATTGGAAAAAAACAAACCTCAATGAAGAATACAACTCCTTAAAAAGTGGAATTGATTAAATGGAATAAAGTACAAAAGCTGACTAAAGTAACTAATTCCTAAAAAATTAGAATTAGTCAGGTTGAAGCTAATGACTAGAAATATTAGGAGTCAAACAGAATCAAAAGAATAAAACAAATAAAGAAAATGTAAAATAACTCATTGGAAAAAATAAAACTTTTAAGCAGTGAAAAAGAGGAATGCACTATTAGAAAGGGAAAGAAAGAAGTAGAATGAGGTAAATTATCTCATATAAAAGAAGCAAGAAAAAGCTTTTGCCCTCTTCAGAATTGGTTCAAAGAGAGAATAACATACACATTCAATTGGGCATAGACATCTATCCTATCTTACAGGTAAGTAGGATGGAATGAGAAAGGGAGGTGATGGAAGGGAGGTCAGATTGGGGGAGGTGGTAGTCAGGAGCAAAACACTTTTGAAGAGTGACAGGGTAAAAGATGAGAGAGACTAGAATAAAAAGGGGAATAGGATTGTGGGAAATAGAGTTAGCATTGATAACGGAAAAAATGAAGCAATTTCTCTAATAAAGGCCTCATTTCCCAAATATATAGAGAACTAAATAAAAAGTATAAAAATAAGAACATTCCAAATTAAAAATTATCAAAAGATATGAAGTCTTCAAAAGAAATTATGAAAACTATCTGTAGCCATGTGAAAAAATGCTCTAAATTACTATTGATTCGAGAAATGCAAATTAAAACAATTCTGAGGTACTAGCTCATAACTATTAGATTGACTAATAGGACAAAAAATGAAATTGACAAGTATTGGACGAGCTGTGGGAAAAAATGAGATTATAATGCACTGTCAGTGGAGTTGTAAACTGATTCAGCTATTCTATAGAGCAGTTCAGAAAAATGTCAAAGGGCTATAAAATCACACAAACTCTTTGAACTAGCAATGTGACTAATAGACATATATCCAAAAGAGAAATTTAAATAATAAAATGGAAAAGGAACTATACGTACAAAAATATTTAGAACATCTCTTCTCTGGTGGAAAAGAACTGGAAATTTAGGGGGATACCTACCAATTGGTGAATGATTGAACAAATTGTGGTTATATGATTATGATGGTGTAAGGAATTAATTGTGATTTGGGGTTTTCATAACCCTATCTTTGCTTTATTATGGTCAGACTGAAAAAAATGTAACCTTAAAAGCCTAAGAGAGAATGGGTGTGTACTTTGAGAGATAATTGAACAAACAAGAGGAACTCCGATGACAGGGAACATTTATTGAAAATATTTAACTATGCCTCCTCTTTTAGCCTTCCCCACACCCACATGGGTCTGGCTATATTTTAATGGGGACAGCCCATGTGGGTGTGCTGAGCCAATCAGAGACTTAGCGTGGCTAATAACCACCCCTTCCCTTCTAGTGGGAGAGTCAAGTTAGTTACAGTTGGAGATACAGTTAAAAAGGCAGTTAGAGAGGGTTCTGAGGGAAATGGGGAAGGAAGGCAGACATTTAGAGGAGCTGCTGGTGTTTGACCTTTGGACAAAAACAGAAGAGACTACACAGCTAATTCCCCATTAGAGCTACAAATTTTGGATGTGGTGAGTTTGTTTTGTTTTTGAGGCAAAGCTGTCTCTTTGGAGCTAGCTGAGTTGGAGGCAGGTTTGGGTGGCTTTTTACCCCAGAGATTTATACATTGTTTCTGGTTCTATTAATCTCATTTGTGTGATTCAAATGTTTTACATTTGTTCCCATTAAATCCTGTTTGGTTTTTGAAAGAGGCTGTTTCTTTTCTTACTCAATATTAAGGTGAGCCACCCAATTAAGGCTTCCAATACTAAATTTGGCCCTTACAGCTATGGGATACTATTGTGACATGAGAAACAATGAGCAGAATGCTCTCAGAAAAATCTGGAAAGACATGAGCTGGCCCAGCCCTGTTCTTGTGTTGACTCAGATATATGCCTTGTTGGTATGTTCAGTAGGTATTAGTCTGGCCTTGTCTCCTTCAGTGGAACTTATCTGCTTTCATTCTTTACTGAGATTCTCTAATAGATTCTGGTAGGCTTTTTGTAGAGTCCTGTACAGGATGGAGGATACTATACCTCTTCAGTTTTATTTATCACTGTTACTTCTGGTGCACTATTATATTTTAATTGGTGTATTCGTGACATATATGGGCTCCTTTATTCTAATGTACCACAATTTCCCCAAAAATCTCCCCTCAGACCTCTGAGCAGATATCCTTTAGAGGATTTATGAGAGTACTTGGATAAGGATAAGGATTAGAAATGCATAAAATATCCTATATGAAGGAGTAGACATATGATAGATAATATATAGATGTACTGAAATATATAGAAATTAACTTTGCTTAATTTCATGTTTTTAAGAGTATAAAAAGATGGGCATTTTTCTTTTTGCTTTGTGAAATTTTCTATTCTCTTTAAAAGGGCAACACAGATGGAGACCAAGTAACTTCATAGGAAAGGAAGTAGATTTACTATGGGAAAGACCTTGGAAAGATATCCTGCAGGTATTTGTGAACTCTTGTCTATAACACCATATGTGCTAAAGAGTTCCCTGCTGGAATCAGCTTTCCTAGGTTGTAAATATATATATTTTTTTCTCATAGAGATAACATTTGGGCAATGTGACACCTTTTATTAGCCTAACTGAAACAAAAAAAAAATAGTAATACAAGCTGTCAAGACCTTTAAAAAGCCCTCTATTATGTATGTCAAAGGAGAAATAACAGTTTTTTGAATCTTTGGAAGTGAGGTACTGTCATTCAAGTCAATTATGAAGCACCTTAAAGGGCAAAGATATAAAAATGCTTATTGTTTATTATTGACATTCAAAATTGTGATATTTTTGATTCTTAGACATTAAAATAAATTTCTGAAAAGTGCTTATATTTTCATAAACCCCTTTAATTTGGTGATCTTTTGTTGTTGTTGTTGTTGTTGTTTGTTTACAAAATAAAATAGAATGTTTAGAGTCTCTACATATATGTGCTGAAGGGCAGTAAGTGCAGGCTATGGTAATTTTTCCTATTGTTTATTGTTTTAATATCACAAATGTTGAAGGACACAGAAATGTTTGTACTCAAAATAACAACCCCATGTCTATGTTAAAAATTTCAAAGGTAGTCCTGAAACAAGAAACCTTTTTCTTCTCAGGAATTTCCAGTTGCTTCTTATTTCCTCTGATTTTACATTATTTTTACATTGAGAAATCTTACTCCTATATCTCAACATGGCATACAAGTGACTTTTGGTTCAGATGCTTTTCTGGTGGAGCATAAGTCCCTATAGTTTCTACCATGGGCAAAAATAGGGTCATAGAAACCACTAAGGTTTATTTTCCTGAGACTACCTGAGCTATATATATCCTGAAAAAATAATAATAGATCCATATTCATGAAATATATGAAACATATAACAATGTATGCATATTTGTGAAACCCATGAAACAAAGAAAAAAATATGAAATGATCCTCAGTCCTCTGTGTTGCTCTTTTGCTTCTTCAATGCTTATTGAAAGGTAGAAAGAGGCATAGGGCCCTAAGAAATTGAGTTTCTAGACAATCTAAAAATATTAACTTAATTGTTTCTGCTCTACCTTTCAGTAATCAGATCATAGTCTTATGGACTTAAAGCTGGAAAAAACATTAGGTGTCTCTTCAATTTATATGATAATAGATACAGAACTAGAAGACAGATCAGAGGCCCTCTTGTCTAACTCCTCTTTTTGTTAGATGAGCAAACCAAGGCTCAAGAGAGTTATGTGACTTGCCCAAGGTCACCCATGTAATTCTAGTTACAACTGGAATTTAAGCCTCGATTTTCTGACTCCCGAGCCAGATTTGCACTCTACTATTCTGACTTATAGGCCAATACATAAATCTTAGATATAATGAAATTGAAGACCAGGAAAATTATGTGAATTACTCAAATCCACACAAGTAGTAAATAGCAAAGCTGGGATTTGGATTAAGGTAAAAGGATCATAGATGCAGCTAGATGGTTCAGTGGATAGAGCACTAGCCCTTGAGGCAAAAAGACCTGAGTTCTAATCCAGTCTTGGATGCTTACTAGCTGTCTAAATCTGGGCAAGTTAACTTAACCTCTATTTGCTTCTGGAAAATGAACGGCCAAAGCACTCCAATAGGCTTGTCAAGAAAAACTCATGGAAGGTATTGTGTAATTTAATATTCTAAATGTGGGTTCTAATCTGTTCCCCCAGTTTTGGGGGAAACTGACTAAAGTCACTCATAAAACGAGTTTAGGTTTTTAAGGGTTTATTGAAAGATAGAAAGAGAAAGATTGAGAACAGAATTCCAACAGCATGGCAATCCTATCTTTCCTCAATTTTCCTGTGAAGTCCTCTGCCACCACCATCACCACGATGAAGTCAGGAACCAAAAAGAGACAGACTTCTCTGCACAGGCTCTCCTTCCTCCTTCCTGTCCCCTTCCAGAAAATGGGAGGCTCCTCAATTTGATTGACTAGTAGCCTTGATAGACAGTACCCATGCGCAGATGTTACTTCCTGACACCAACAAAAAGCTGCCCTCTGAGGCATTCTCCTCATGGTGGAGCTTTCCTATAGCAAGTCTCCAGTAGGTGGCATCATTCCAATCATTACAGTATTATCATAATAGTATACACAGAGTAACAAAGAGCCCAACATTACTTAACAATTGAAAAATAAAACAAAAATCATAATAACATAAATGAAAATATTAAAACCTTAGAGACCATTAAGTCCATCTCTTTCATTCTGCATATGAAGAAATTGAGGCATGAATATATTGTGATTTATCCAGGTTCCTAAAGATAGGAGAAATCTAAAGGAGGATTTGAATCTAGGTCTTCTTGACTCACAGTCTACTATTCCATTCATTGTACCATACTCCCTGCCCAGTGACCTATGATCAAAATAGTGATGGAAGAGCTAAATCATTAAGATGTTGACATTCTTGCTATAAATCAAACCTAAATAGAGTCCACATGCTTCTGCCTAGAAGACCCAGACAAGACTGTGAGTAGCTCCCCTTGGAATAGAAGTCAGCTAGGAAGGAGGAAGAATTGATAAAAATACAGATAAATTGGGATGATAGTAACTATCTCTGAACTGGTGAGACATTGTGGACAGAGACTAACCCTTTTTTCAATATGAGTGTCACCTCAGGGACCAAGGGCCAAAGGATAAAGTTTGCTGAAGAGTATCTAGAGAGGCATGGATAGATTCAAGTCAAAGGCCTGAGCAAATAGGAAGATGGCATAGCCCAAGTTATCAAGGAGAATTTGAAGAACAATGCTGCAGTGGGACATGATCCTTCTAAGGAGTTAACTAAACATTGGTGGAGGCAACTCTTCACCAAAGCAGATGCCAGCTTGGTGGTGGAGACTGGGAAGAAAGAGTAAAAATGAAGATCAGGGTCAAGGATAACTGCAAGCAGAAACACTCTTGGGGCTCCAAGTCTAGCCTGTTGTATGGGCATTTCATAAAGAGTGCCACTCTCACTTCAGGAGGGAAGAAAATAGAGAAGCTGAGTGAACAAAGCAGCAATGATGAGGTGCCTCTACCAACAAAGATCCTAACAAAGGAGGAGTTCATTCAAACTTGTAAGGGATGTGCTATACACAAAAATTCTTTCTATGGACTTACTATGAAGTCAAAACATGACGAGAAGAAAAGGGGGCCTTCTTGAAACAGTACAAAGGACAGAATTATGCTATCCCTGACTCTCCACCTGAGGATAGGAAGAAGTAGTGTGGGGGGAGGAGGAGAGGAAGAGGAAGAGGAAGAGGAAGAGGAAGAGGAAGAGGAAGAGGAAGAGGAAGAAGAAGAAAAAGAAGAAAAAGAAGAAGAAAAGAAGAAGAAGAAGAAAAGAAGAAGAAGAAAAGAAGAAGAAGAAGAAGAAGAAGAAGAAGAAGAAGAAGAAGAAGAATCAGTAACAGACATGGCAGAGCATGTAGAATTCACAGAACAGACTGATGAGAATTCAGGAAGAAGAAAAAGAAAAACAACAACAAAAGAAAATGGAAAGAGAAAACAGACAATGAAGTAGGAATTCATGTAGAAGAAATCAGGTTCCTGGAAAACCAAAAGGAAGAAAAAAAGCTCTTAGAGCATAGTGAGGACTGTCCTAATAACCACCTGAGTTCCTTTGTTACAAATCAGGACTCAGGGATTTCTGGGCCCTTTTCCTATTGAAGGAGATGAGAGGCAGAAAGGAAAAAAGAAATGATTCTTCTTCAGTTACTGAGAAGGCCATTGGAGATCAAGGGATTATGCCCCTCCCCCTGTTATTTTACACAGAGAGAACAGTAAACACCTCTCAGGTCCCAGCTTTTCAAAATAAATAAACTAAATATGAAGGAGAACAATTTATGACTGGAAACAAATGGGCTTTTTACATAGCAAGAATAAGAAATGGTTGATATACAGGCTGCATGTTCTGTCCAGACAATGTCTAGCAATTAAGAGGGAGTTCCCCCATCTGGTTAAGAATTAACACAGGATATAAATGAAATCCTTCTAGAATGATCAGACTTGGGTGAGTTGTAATTAGCATTAATGAGAGAAAACAAACACCAGAACATAGGTCTTTTGGAATATCGAATGTCTGAATGACATTACCGATCAGTTTTGTATCTGAGGAATCACATTGAAAAGATATAAAAAAGTCTGACCTCACTTATTTACTCTCATTTCCATGGCTCTTCTCCATACCTAGATAAAATTCATCTGAAATCTATGAAATCACTAGGCTTCTTGAGTCTATTTCATGCTTAAATGAATAGTTTTAAAATAAAATATCTAAATCTGTATAAATGGATTATCTGTGAAGTAAAATTTGCAGGGATTATTGCATGAGTAAATACAAATCATGAGCACAGATTAAGTGCTAGAAAACTCATTAGAAATAATAAAGGGCAACCACCTTATTTACAAATGAATGAACTGTGGTTGATGAGTAAACTCTTAAGCATAGTGGATAGAAAATTGTCCTTAAAGTTTGGAAGACCTGGGTTCAAGTCTTACTTCTTGCTACAAATGAACTGTGTAACCCTATGCAAATCATATAACTTTAATGTTTTGCAGGCAATTCAAATAACAATTTTTCAAAGAAAGTATTTTTATCCATTTAGTTGCCAAAACTTGGTCAATTCTTTAGCAATGATTTCTCTTTTTTAAGTATCTTTTTTTCTGTACTGACACAGCCATCAACCATTACAATAGCTTCCAAGTTGGACTATCTACCTTAAGGATATCTATTCCAATCTATCTTATGCATAGCAGCCTGCCAAAGTGATTTTGCTAAAGTGTTAAGTGTGACCATGTTCCACCTCAACTCCCTACTCAATATATTCCAATGGCTAAGTATTATCTCTATAATCATGTTCTGTTTAGCATTTGAAACTGTTACCTGGATCTTTCCTACATTGCCAAATTTAATTCAGGTGCAATGATTGAAAATATGATATTGTTGTTTTATTCATTGTACTATAAAATTAAAACAAAATCTGTTTTGTCACTTCATTTGAAGATATTTCATCTTCAGAATAGTGAAATTAATCTAGCAGTAGTCACCAACATCTCTCTCTCTCTCTCTCTCTCTCTCTCTCTCTCACACACACACACACACACACACACACACACACACACCATGGTATGATATGGTACCAATTATTTTTATGTAGCTAGGAGGACTGTCACTAAATGAATTTCATTCTTTCCCAAAAAGCAGTTTTCTTCCTTGAAATACCCTCTGAAGGCAGAGCAGATACTGTGATGACATCCACAATAATTGTTTTAAGTAGTTTCTCTTTCCATTTTCAGAACCACAAGCTCAAATCAAGGATTTTATTCCACAATCTCATCAACCCTACTGATACAAATTTTCCTGAAATAAATCAGCATTTAATGTGAATGCTCTCAGGAAATACTCCCATAACTCATTGCAATCACTGTTTTTCATGGAAAGATAGTATGACACCTTTTTGTACATTTCAATAACCTCATGAAGTTAAGGCTGATATGTACTAGCACTTCAAAATTAGTAACGGATTAATCAAAGGAAAAATGATAATTCTATCTTAAATATAAATGTAGAGTAATATTTTTTATTAAAGAGCTTGGATATTTTATATGATGGAATGTGTATGTCTAAACATATCATACATACATACATTCATAAATATGTATACATCTATCTACTTATCTATTTTCTAACTATCATTTATCTATGTATGCATATAGACATATATTTCTTTTTTCCTTCACATTTGGGGTGGGTAATTTTCTAAAATTTCCTATTAATTCAATTGGTTTTTACTTGGTTCAATTTTTTGGTCTTCATTTTAATATTAAATAAATTCAAATAAATTAAACAAGAATTTATTCTGTGTCATCTATGTGCAAGATACAATATTAAGCATTATGGAAAGACAAAAACAAAAGAACTTCTAACAATAAGGATTCTACATTTTTCTAAATAAAAAAATGCATACAGATAGGCAAAACATATATATATACTAACTGCAAAGGAATTTTATAGGAGTGGGACATCATTAACAGACTCATGGAAAGCCTCTTAAAGATAATGGAATTGTATCTGATCCTTGAAGGAAATTGGAGATACCAAGAGCCAGACTGAGGAAGAAAATGACACGCTGAAGGTATGGGAAACAGACTGACTACCCTACAAGAAATGTGGGTTATATAAGGCATAGCAAGGAGACTAGTTTGAATAAAATGAACTAACATTCACATCATATTTTAAAATTTACAAAGTATTTTCCCTGTGAGATAAACCATGTAAGAGATGAGGAATGTGAGGCTCATAGGATAAATAACTTGAACACTGTTACATGACCATAAATTACTGGAATAGAGACTAGAGCGTGTATCTTTTGAAAGAGAGTACAACATTATTTCAAATAAATTGTATTTTTTTCTCAAAATCATATACTATTTTTATTGATTTTGTGTGAATTACAGCTTCATTAAATGTCGGAGAAATCATGACCACTCAAGATACTGGTAATCATTCTATTCAATATTGTTTTTATTTTCATTTTTTTTTAAAGAAAAAGTCTTTGCTTTGTTGGAGAAAGGTAGTCTTTATGTGGTAATGTATAAAACACAAACATCCCTATAGTTAATTCTATGTATGATAGAGAGACTGACAAATGAAGGCCCATTCTTATTAGCAATATAATGTTTGCTGATATTGTGCTCCCATGTTTAAGTAAAAGAGGGCCATGCTCTGGAGCTCAATCTGTAATTTTATGATTGTTTCCTGTCCACTTACAATGTGATGACAAAGGACTTTTTGATTGGCTCTTAAGCAAGAATTGAGTTTACATGTAAAAGATATTCATATATTCAACTCAGATTCACCTTCCCTAGCTATTTGACTGAGGAGGATGAACTGTTAAGGGTCTTTGCATTGAAAAACAACTAAGGGCCATCTTTTTCCCTGTCTATGGTCAGTGAGCACATGACCTTCCTATTGCTTCCATCTCTTTCATAGAATCTATTCTTTACTGGTTTCAGGTGAAGTATTGGACATGGCCATATATTTGTATACTTCAAATTGTGAAAAGATACATATATACATGCATAAATACACATATGTGTATGAATATATGTGGATATATGTTTAGAAGGAAGAGCAAGAAAGGATTTTTTTCAGGTAGTTCAGATCAGGAAAGTGTGATAGAGAATATTTGAGAGAAGAAATAATGATGGGAGAAAAAGGAGCAAATATGTCATCTGAATATACAACACACCACTTGGACAGAAACAAAAAGAAATATATGATAAATTTAAGGAAAAAATCTCAACAAACATAAAAGCATGATAGAGTATAGTTATCCACTAGTACTCTGAAACAAGTGATGTAGTAGATAGAGCACTAGACATAGGTTCAGGGAAACCTGAATTCAAAACTATCCTTAGACTTTTGCTAGCTATATGGCCCTGAGAAATTTATTTGTCTGTTTTTTTTTTCTTTCTTGCAGGGCAATGGGGGTTAAGTGACTTGCCCAGGATCACACAGCTAGTAAGTGTCAAGTGTCTGAGGCCACATTTGAACTCAGATCCTCCTGAATCCAGGACCGGTGCTTTATCCACTGAGCCACGTTGCTGCCCCAATTTATTTGTCTTTTGCCTCAGTTTTCTCCTCTGTATAACGGGGATAATAATACCACCTACATGAAAGGGTGATTTTGAGGATCAAATGCTAATAATTTTAAAGTGCCTTGCACAGAGTAAATACTATGTAAATGACAGCTATTATTAAAAAGCCCTCTCTCTACCAAAGATCAAAAAGCTACTTCTCCACTTGTCTTAATGATCCACAAAGGGAAATATAATATTGATGTAATTCTTATTAATATTTAGGAATTGTTTCCTAGGTGGATACAAAGGGAACTGTGGTGATAAGTAATTAGTGTCTACTAGAATTTGGGAAATAGGAGAGAAATCTTATATGGGTTGTTCATTTTGGAAGAACAGATCACAAAGTGATGAGAAGCATCAAATGACTAAAGAATTTAAGAAGATAACTGGAGAATTTAAAAAAGGCTTCATAGAGAAGACAGAACATGATCTGGGCTTTGAAAGACAATATCTTTAATATCTTATATCTGTACTAGAATTTTGGTAAGTGCATGCATGTATTTGTATGTGCATATGTCCATGTGTGTGCTTGTGTGCTTACATGAATTCCTTAATATGGAGAACACATTTTGGACTTCATTTTTATTTGCATTCAAAATAGTGAACAAACAGATCATAGAGGTTGAGTAGGGCTAATTTCTTGCTTTGTCTTGCTATTGCCTTCTCATATTCTTTGATGTAGCTGGGTTTATACAAAAACAAAACAAAACAAAAAATTTTTTAAAATACCAAATTGTAACCACATTACTGTTATGCAAAATACCTAGAGAATGATCATTCCCAAAGACTTTTGAATAACTAAAATGATCAAAATTTTGATACATATAACTTCTCTGCTTGAAAATTTTCAGGGGCTACCTAAAGTAACTAGTGTAAAATATAAACTCCTCACCTAGGCATTTAAAGTACTCCACAGCAACCAGTCTCTAGGCTTCTTGGACAATAGTCTTCTCTTTCCATTCTACATTTCAACCAAACTAACTTCCTTGTTTACGGTGAATTCAGCACTCCTTTTTTTCCTCTGAAGAGGATGTCAACTGAAGAATGAAGAAAAGGTTTCATAGATAAAGTGGCATGTGATCAAAGTCTTGAGGGATAATATCATATTTCATTATTGTAGTATTAATATGTGTGTTTATGTGAATTCTTAAAAAAGAGAAATATCTGGAGTATATATTCCAATCCCCTCTTAGAATATGTAACATTTCCATAATCTCAGTTAAAGTGCTATTTCCTAAAGGAAGCCTTTCATAATCTATTTATTTAGGGTTTATACTTATTTGTTGTCACATTGTTTCCCCCCAGTGAAATATGATCTCTTTGTAGACAGGGATCCCCCCCATTATGCATTTGTATTTCTATTATCTTTTATGTAGTAAGCCCTTAATAAAAGTTTATTGGACTGAATTTGATCAGCATCTTATGCCAAAAAATTACCATGAAGTTGTGCTTGCTGGTTCAAATTTTCTCTAATATATTATTGACCTCTATTGCTGACAAATACTGTGAGAATTCATTATGTCTTATACAGTATGGAAAGAAAGAATGTGTAAAATGAAAGTGTTTTATTAGATGTTCTTTCATGTCTCTACAAAGCAAAATCTTATGAACTGCCATAGATATAATATTTGGCAGTATGAGTCAATACAAAGTCACTAGGGAAAGTTGTATTACATTAAAAAAATCAAAGAAAAATGTTTAACATCTCATTAAATTTCCCTTAATGAAGCTAGATTTGCTGAGTAGTTCTTAATTATTGCTGATTTTTTATTTTTTCCTTCTTATTATTCCTATGGTTAACATACATACATAGCATGAGTATTTTAGTAATAAACTATAACATTTATGGCATGTGAGACAATATGCTAGAGTACAAGTATGAAGTTATAGATAGATATAGGGAAAGGTTCATTATTCTAAGACATTTTAACACTTCCAGATATACAATTCTTTTTGACTGAAATTTCTCAGAAGCTAATTAAAAACTAATATACAAGTTGAGATATAGGAAGATGTAAAATAGGAAGATCTATTATGATAACAGTACAAATGTGAATGTATTCAGCTAGTAATGAACAGCTGATAATCAGATACATGAAAGCTTAATGAACCAGGTCCTTTCAGATTGATGGGTTCCTAACTAAAAAGTCCAGCACACAGATAAATATTTCAGAAAGGAAAGAAACCACATAATGAAATAAGAAGTATACACATGTGTTGTTCAAGAAGATAAAAATTTAAATTCATACTTTATTGATACTGCCTTAGACAATCTTTAAATATTTTTGTTGTCCTAAAGAATAAGTAAACCAAAGAATGTATATGGCTCAGAATTGTCATTAAGTAGAAATAATCGAGAATATGAGCTTTACTGGCCTAACTGACAAATTTCAAGGCACACTGAACTTCAAAGACAATGGATCTCTTTGAATACTTGGGAAGGTGTTTCCTGACATTTTATATTCTCTTGTGTTATAATTATGAGAGGTGAATATATTAAATATGATAAAAATCAATTAATTCCTGCATAACACTACACAGTAAATCCCATTAATTTAGACCAAGGCAGGCAAGATTGAAAAATATAATACTTTTAAAGGAAATGCTGATTGATATTTTTAATTCCAGATATTAATTCCACCTTAACTATGTTGGGAAGTAGAAGGGTTTTAATCAAAAACTTTAAATAAGAAGAATTACATTTTATAGATATATTCCATATTACAATTATTCTATGTAACTGATATTTCTAAAATCCTCTTAAAATGTCTTCTCAAAGTAGAGAAATATTACAACTATACTTGCTGTAGCATCCTCAATTTATTTTATTTATTCTCTTTTTTTTAATGTATGAGGTATTTTATTTTTTCCGTTACATGTAAAGATAGTTCTCGACTTTTGTTTATACATGCTTTACAATTTCAGATTTTTCTCCCTCCCTCCCCCCTCCCCTAGACAGCAGGTAATCTGATATAGGTTATATCTATATATCTCTATACATATACATATATATATATATATACACACACATACATATATATATACACATAATAACATTAATCCTATTTCTGCATTAATCCTGTTACAAGAGAAAGAATCAGAGCAGTGATGCAAAACCTCAAAATAGAAAAAAAAACAACAGCACCCACAACAAAAGAAATAATATGGTTTAATCAGCATCTATACTCCACAGTTCTTTCTTTCTTTTTTTTTTTTTGGATTTGGAGACCCTCTTCTATCATGAGTTCCCTGGAACTCTTCTGTACCATTGCATTGGTGAGAAGAATATAGTCCATCACAGTAGGTCAACACTCAATGTTGATGATACTGTGTACAATGTTCTGGTTCTGCTCATCTCACTCATCATCAGCTCACGTAAGACCCTCCAGGTTTCTCTGAACCCTTCCTGCTCATCATTTCTTACAGCACAGTAGTATTCCATTGTATTCATATACCACAACTTGTCCAGCCATTCCCCAATTGATGGGCACCCCCTCAACTTCCAATTCCTTGCTACCACGTAAAGAGCAGCTATAAATATTTTTGTACATGTGGGTCCCTTTCCCCCTCCCATGATTTCTTTGGGCAAAAGACCTAAAAGTGGGATTGCTGGGTCAAAGGGTATGCACAGCTTTATTGCCCTTTGGGCATAATTCCAAATTGCTCTCCAGAATGGTTGGATTAGCTCACAGCTCCACCAACAATGCATTAGTGTTCCAATTTTCCCACAGCCTCTCCAACATTTATTATCTTCCTTTTTTGTCATTTTAGCCAATCTGATAGGTGTCAGGTGGTACCTCAGAGTTGTTTTAATTTGCATCTCTCTAATCATTAGAGATTTAGAGCATTTTTTCATATGGGAATAGATACCTTTGGTTTCTTCATCAGAAAACTGCCTGTTCATATCCTTTGACCATTTCTCAATTGGGGAATGACTTGGATTCTTATAAATTTGAGGCTTGATTCTCGAGGATTCCTTAAATATACCATCATATCATCTGCAAAGAGTGATAGTTTTGTTTCCTCCTTGCCTATTCTAATTCCTTTAATTCCTTTCTCTTCTCTGATTGCTAAAGCTAACATTTCTAGGACAATATTAAATAATAGGGGTGATAATGGACATACCTGTTTCACCCCTGATCTTATTGGGAAGGCCTCTAATTTATCTCCATTGCATATAATACTTGCTGATGGCTTTAGGTAGATACTGTTTATTATTCTAAGGAAAGCTCCCCCTATTCCTAAACTCTCTAGTATTTTTATTAGGAATGGGTGCTGTACTTTGTCAAAAGCTTTCTCTGCATCTATTGAGATAATCATATGATTTTGGTTGGTTTTCTTATTGATGTGGTTGATTATGTTAATAGTTTTCCTAATGTTGAACCAGCCCTGCATTCCTGGTATAAATCCCACCTGGTCATAGTGTATTATCCTGGTGATCACTTGCTGTAATCTCCTTGCTAATATCTTATTTAAGATTTTAGCATCAATATTCATTAGGGAAATTGGTCTATAACTTTCTTTCTCTGTTTTTGCTTTCCCTGGTTTTGGTATCACCACCATATTTGTGTCATAAAACGAATTTGGTAGAACTCCTTCTTCACCTATTTTTCCAAACAATTTGTATAATATTGGAATTAATTGTTCTTTAAATGTTTGGTAAAATTCACCCGTAAACCCATCTGGCCCTGGGGATTTTTTCTTAGGGAGTTCATTAATAGCTTGTTCAATTTCTTTTTCTAATATGGGTTTATTTAAGGATTTTATTTCCTCTTCAGTTAACCTGGGCAGTTTGTATTTTTGTAAATATTCATCCATTTCATTTAGATTGTCATATTTATTGGCATACAGTTGGGCAAAATATTTCCTAATTATTGCTTTAATTTCCACTTCATTGGTGGTAACATCACCCTTTTCATTTTTGATACTGGTAATTTGGTTTTATTCTTTCTTTTTTTTAATCAAATTAACCAATATTTTATCTATTTTATTGGTTTTTTCATAAAACCAGCTCTTAGTTTTATTGATTAATTCTATAGTTTTTTTGCTTTCAATCTTATTAATTTCTCCTTTAATTTTCAGGATCTCTAATTTAGTGTCTAATTGGGGATTTCTAATTTGTTCTTTTTCTAGCTTTTTAAGTTGCATGCCCAATTCATTAATCCCCTCTTTCTCTTTCTTATTCATGTAAGCATTTAGAGCTATAAATTTTCCCCTAAGCACTGCTTTGGCTGCATCCCATAGATTTTGGTATGTTGTCTCATTATTGTCATTCTCTTGGATAAAGTTATTGATTGTTTCTATGATTTCTTGTTTGGCCCATTCATTCTTTAGAATGAAATTATTTAGTTTCCAATTGATTTTCATTCTACTTTTCCCTGGCTCTTTCTTACATGTAATTTTTATTGCATCATGATCTGAGAAGGATGCATTTACTATTTCTGCCTTTCTACATTTGACTATGATGTTTTTGTGCCCTAATACATGGTCAATTTTTGAAAATGCGCCATGTACTGCTGAGAAAAAGGTATATTCCTTTCTATCCCCATTCAACTTTCTCCCGACATCTATCATGTCTAACTTTTCTAGTAATCTATTCACCTCTTTCACTTCTTTCTTATTTATTTTTTGGCTAGATTTACCTAATTCTGAGAGGGGGAGATTCAGATCCCCCACTAGTATAGTATTACTGTCTAATTCCTCTTGTAACTCATTTAACTTCTCCTCTAAGAACTTGGATGCTATACCACTTGGCGCATACATATTCAATATTGATATTACTTCATTATCTATAGTACCTTTAAGTAAGATGTAATTTCCTTCCTTATCTCTTTTAATGAGATCTATTTTTGCCTGCACTTTGTCTGAGATAAGGATTGCTACCCCTGCCTTTTTTACTTTAGCTGAGGCATAATATATTCTGCTCCAGCCTTTTACCTTTACTCTGTGTGTATCTCTCTGCTTCAAATGTGTTTCTTGTAAACAGCATATTGTAGGGTTCTGGTTTTTAATCCACTCTGCAATTCGCTTCCGTTTTATAGCAGAGTTCATCCCATTCACATTCACAGTTATTATTACTGACTGTCTATTCCCCTCCATTCTATTTACCCCCTTTGTACTTTCCCCCCTTCTTTCACCCTATTCCTCCTCACCGACGTTTTACTTCTTACCCCTGCCTCCCCCGATCTGCCCTCCCTTTTTATCACCCCCCTCTCTTTTCTTTACCCTTTTCTCCCTTGCTTTTGTCCTCCCTTCTATCAGTCCCCCCCTTTCCCTTCCCCTTTTGTTTCCCTAAAGAATGAGTTAAGTTTCTTTATCCCAATGAACGTATATGTTATACCCTCTTTGAGTCAAATCTAATGAGAATAGGGTTGAAACCATGTTACCCCCTCCTTTCTTTCCCTCTATTGTAATAGGTTTTTTCCACCTCTTCATATAATATAATTCATCCCATTCCACCTCCCCTTTCCTCTCCTCCCTATAGACTCCCTTTTTATCCCCTTAATTCTTTTGTATCATCACATCAAAGACAATTTATATTTATACCCTCTATATAAAGTCCTTCTCTCTGCCCAAATACATTTACAGTTCTTAAGAGTTATGAGTATTATCTTCCTGTGTAGGGATATAAACAGTTTAACCTAATAGGGTAACTTTTTTTCCCCCCTGTTTACCTTTTTAAACTTCTCTTGAGTCTTGTATGTTGAGATCAAATTTTCTATTCAGTTCTGGTCTTTTCACCAGGAAAGATTGAAAGTCCCCAATGTCATTAAATGTCCATCTTTTCCCCTGAAAGAAAATGCACATTTTTGCTGGGCAATAGATTCTCGGCTGCAATCCAAGCTCCTTTGCCTTCCGGAATATCATATTCCAAGCCTTGCAGTCCTTTACTGTTGAAGCTGCCAGGTCCTGAGCAATCCTGACTGTGGCTCCATGATATTTAAATTGCTTCTTTCTGGCTGCTTGGAGTATTTTCTCCTTCACCTGATAATTCTGGAATTTGGCTACAATATTCCTTGGAGTTTTCCTTTTGGGGTCTCTTTCAGGAGGTGATCGGTGGATTCTTTCAATGATGATTTTATCCTCTGATTCTATGATATCAGGGCAGTTCTCCTTAATAATTTCCTGGAATATGGTGTCTAGATTCTTTTTCTGGTCATGGCTTTCAGGCAGTCCAATGATTCTCAAATTGTCTCTCCTCGATCTGTTTTCCAGATCAGTTGTCTTTCCAATGAGGTATTTCACATTTTCTTCTATTTTTTCATTTTTTTGATTCTGCTTGACTGATTCTTGGTGTCTCATGGATTCCTTATCTTCCAAATGTCCCACTTTAATTTTTAAGGCATTGTTTTCTTCAGTGAGATTATGCACCTTTTTTTCCATTTGGCTAAGTGAATTTTTTAAGGTATTGTTTTCTTCAGTGAGGTTATGCACCTTTTTTTTCCATTTGGCTAAGTGAATTTTTTAAGGTATTGTTTTCTTCAGTGAGATTATGCAGCTTTTTTTTCCATTTGGCCAAATGAATTTTTTAAGGCTTTGTTTTCTTCAGCTTCTTTTTCCAAGCTGCTGATTCTTTTTTCATAGTTTTTTTGTTTTGCTTTCATTTCTCTCCCCATTTTTTCTTCTACCTCTTGAAATTGATTTTTTAAATTGTTTTTGAGCTCTTCCAGGAAGGCTTTTTGTTCTTGAGACCAATTCACCTTCCCTTGTGAGGCTTCAGATGTAGACAATTTGAGGCTATTGTCCTCATCTGAGTTTGTGTTGGCTTCTTCCCTATTGATACAGAAGCTCTCAATGGAGAGGGCTCTTTTTTGCTTCTTACTCATTATTGCAGCTTATTTATTTATTCTTTAAGTTGAGGTCTGCTCTGGGGGCACCAGGGTCCCTGTTTTGGGCTTCTTGTGCAGGTGTATAGATGCTGTGTGACCGGGCTTTTACTCTGAGGCCTTTATGGTGTGTGGAGATGCCCCGCCCTGCACTTCCTGTCTGATTGTGCTCGGCCAGCCAGGCGCCAGACCCCGGCGTCTGATCCCTCCTGACCCGTTTGTGGCCCTGTCAGCCGGTGCAGGTAGGTTTTTCCACTGTCCTTCTTGGCCACCAGATTTTTGAACCAGGTTCCGGGAGCCTCAGTTGTTCGGCTGTGGCCCACAGCTCCTGCTGACTTGCCCCGACCCCCTCGGCGCTGGGTTGCTGCCCTGCGCTGGGCCTCCCTTTTGCCTGAGTCAGACCTACCTTTTCCTGAACTCTTCTAAATTATCTCTGGTTGGAGGACTGTGTCTCTCTGTCTCTTTGCAGGTTCTGTAGTTTCAGAATCCATCCAGAGGCTTGATTTAATGTTCGTTTTGAGGGAACAGAAGGAGAGCTCAGGCAGCTTGCTGCTTCCTCTCCACCATCTTGGCTCCGTCCCCCTATTTTATTTATTCTTCAACTGGCCTGTTAGATGGTCCCTATGCCCCAAATTCCATCTCTCATTTTTGTTCCTTTGTACATGTAATCCCCAATTCCAGGATAAATTCTGTCACCTACATTTCCTAGAATCCTTAAGTCACATTTAGTCAAAGTTCAGGTGCCACTTCCTACATGAGAACTTTACTATATCTCCAGTTATTCATACTTAATTTGGGATTATTTTGTATATGCTTCTTTGTGTACATATTGTATCCCTGCAGTAGAATGTAAGGTATTTGAAGACATTTATGTTTTGCATTTGTAATAGTTCCAGTATCTAGTAAAATCCATTGCATACAGTACTAGTATTACTACTGATACTATTACTTGTATCCCTACCATTACCACCTCACCATGACCATTACCACCATCACCATTACTATTCCTACTACCATCCCACTACTTCTACATGACTACTGCTACTACCACCACCACCTTTACCACTACCACACTGCTACTACTACTACTACTACTACCAACAATAACAACTAGCATTTATAGAGAGCTTTAATATTTATAAATGCTTTAAAAATATTATCTCATGTTCTCCTCACATAAACCCTGGGAGGAAGGGCCTATTATTATCTTCATTCTTAAGATGTGGAAACTCAGGCTAGTATAGGTTAAGTGACTTACCCAGAGTCCCACAGCTAGTAAATGTTTAAGGCTTGATATTAACACAATGTCTCATGGACCTATGATATTGTTTTTGGTTAACATACAATAGATGCTTAATAAATGTTTTTTCATTCATTCATAAAGAGGGGCATGGTCATTTTCCATATTAAGTATGTATTTTCATTTATTTATTGCTGATGGATGTTGATTACTAAAAATTATATGGTAGAGAGGATTTTTATGCTCTATATAAGGTTGTTAGTCACTCAAGAAGACAACTAAACAGAAATGAAATATTCTGTGCATGAAGCATTACAAAGTTACATGTTAAGACTGAACTAATCTATTTATCTCATTTTTGTCTTCCCATATGAATCAAACCCACAGAGAGCCATGTTGCAAAGATGGTCTGTTGCTATTTTAATTCTATTATCTTGAGGACATATCCTATATCAAAATACTTGTTTCATTTTTGATAATGTTTTTATATTTCCTCAATCAGGTTATTACCAAAAAAAGAAAAAGAAACAATGCACTCTCACTTTGTTTTTGTTCTAAATCTACCTTTATGTTTTGATTTGGAGGAAATTCATAGGATATAAATTTCTGAAGTTTTGAAAATATCAGTCTAAGAATTTTAAACCTGTTCTGATGTATTGATACAGAGAAGAATGCTTTCAAGCATGACATAGGTAATCTGTACCCCCATGGAAATTGATCAGATTTGTCATTCCTGGTTCATGGAAATAGTATAGAAACATGTGCATAAAGAAATTCTAGTCACATATAATCTTCATTCAATTATTACACTTCTAGTTGACAAATAATTTCCTTATTACTTGTAGACCTATAGTAGCTAATGATTCAATAGCTATACAAAAGGGAAAGACTACCCTTTACCTTTCCTGGTTTTCTGTTGTGAATCCTATTAGTATGTTTTGAGGTGTGTTTATGAATTTGACTGGGGAAGGGGAGGTTTGCTCCCCTTCTCCCACTTCAGATTCTATGTAGCTGTGAGCACATAACTACTAAGCCATATCTCACATCTGTAAGGCAAAATCTGTTTCCTTTTGTATGTTTTTCTTTTTTTTTTTTCTTCTAATTTTTTTTTTTTTGGCGGGGCAATATGGGTTAAGTGACTTGTCCAGGGTCACACAGCTAATAAGTGGCAAGTGAACTCAGGTACTCCTGAATCCAGGGCTGGTGCTTTATCCACTGCATCACCTTGCCGCCCTTCTTCTTCTAATTTTAATCAAATAACTACAAATCTTGAGATGGACTTTCAGGCTTTTAAGTTACCTTAATAGTTTGATAGATTTAAAGGTACTTGTTTTCCTAAAAGGAGTGGCAGGTTGCAACAATTTTGCTGCAGAGTAGGTACTGTTATTATCCCATTTTAGAGTTGAGGAAACTGAAAAAAAACATGTTAAAGGACTTGTCTCTATACATAGTCATATATGCTGTAGTGATAAGGGTATGTTGATGTGCACTTAGTTTTTATTTAGCTAAGCTTTTAGGGAATTGACTCTAAAACTTATCTTTTTGCTTGTTTGTTATTATTGTTTTAATGGCTTTTAAGCCCTTTTATGTGTTGTTACATTTAACCTTTATATATTGTTTTAACATTTGAAAAATTATTTAGGTTTTACCTCATTTGATGCTCACCAATATCCTATGAAAGAGGTGCTCTTATCACTCCCATTTGGTATTTGAGGAAACTGAAACTGAGGAAGATTAAGTGAATTGTCCAGAGTCATACAGCTAAGTTTTTAAAGACAAATTTTAATTTAGGTCTTTCTGGGTACCAAGTTCAGCCAACTCTCCAGTGCAGCACTTAGCTGCCTTTCTATAACTGATTTAAAAAATACAACAAATTCATAATAAATATATTTTTCTTTTAGAAATGGATTTCATCGAGGGGAGAAGCCAAGATAGCAGAGAAAAGGCTGTGAATCCCCCAAGCTCCTGATAAACACATCCACACACTCCAAAATAATGCCATAAGACAACCCCCAGAGCAGCCTAACCCAAATAAGTACAGAGTGAGACAAGTTTCCAGCCAAAGACAGCAATTTGTATCACCTGCTGATCTGCAACTGGGATCACCTGCTTATGGAGCAGAGAGAGAGAGGAGCTCAGCAAGTAGTCTGACCCAGCCAGTAACAGACTGTATCTCTAGGGTCTTGGAACTTTTCCCACCAGCAGCTTCTTCTGAAGCTTGGCTTGCAGATTGGTGAGGGTGTTCATAGGTTGGTTGGGGTGAAGTGGCTGCCATCTCTGCTGGAGTTGAGGCAAAAAGCCCTGGTTCTGAACCAGTGGGACAAATCCTGTGATGGTGGCCCAGTGGGGGAAGGGCACAGGCATGGCAAGTTTCTGATCATAGAGAATCAGATTTCAATCAGACATCTGCTTCCAGGTCGACATGAGTAAGTGTAGAAAGCAGCAGAATATATAAATGTTTTTTGGCGGGGCAAAGTAGACCAGAATACACCCTCAGAAGAAGATAATAACAAATTCAAAGCTCCAACATGCAAAGCTTCCAAGAAAAATATGAATTGATTTCAGGCCATGGAAGTACTTAATAGGGGCTTTGAAGAGAAACTAGGAGAGATAGAGGGAAGATTTAGAGAGATGGAGGAAAGAATGGAAAGAGAAATGAGAGCAATTCAGGAAAATCATGAGAAAAAAGTCAACAGCCAAAAGGAAAAGGAGATTAAAAAAGCTCTCTGAAGAAAATTATTGCCTAAGAATTAAGATTGAACAAATGGAAGCTAGTGACTTTATGAGAAATTAAGACACAGTATAGGAAATCCAGATGAATAAAAAAATAGGAGGCAATATGAAATAACTCCTTGGAAAAACAACTTACCTAGAAAATAGATCCAGAAGAGATAATTTTAAAATCAATGGAGTACGTGAAAACAATGAAAAAATAAGAGTTTAGACAGCATCTTTTAAGAGTTTGTCAGGGAAGATTCCCCTGATATTCTGGAATAATAAAGCAAAATAGAAATTGAAAAAATCCACTGATCACCTCCTGAAAGAGATCCCAAAAGAAAGCCCTCCAGGAATACTATAGCCAAATTCCAGAGCTCCCAGGTCAAGGAAAAAATATTGCAGGCAGCTAGAAAAAAGGAATTCAAATACTGTGGAGCTAAAGGCAGGATAACACAAGATCTAGCAGTATCTACATTAAAGGAAGAGAGGGCATATAATAGGATATTCTGGAGGGCAAAGGAACAGGGACTACAGCCAAGAATCACCTACCCAGCAAAACTGCGTATAATCTTTTAGGGGAAAAATGGGACTTCAAAGAAAAAGAGGACATTCAGGCATTTGTGATGAAAAGACCTGAACTGAATAGAAAATTCGACTTTCAAACAGAAGATCATAGCGAAGCATAAAAAGGTAAACAGGAAGAAGAAATCATTAGGGATATTCAAATATTAAACTGTTTATATTCCTACCTGGGAAGATAGTACTTCTCACTCATAAAATCATTCTCAGTATTAGGACAGCTAAAAGGAATATACTTAGAGGGCACGGGTGTGAATTGGATATGAAGGGATGATATTGGTAAAGCATTTATTTTTTGTTTATCAATGTTTTTTGTGGGGCAGACAGGGTGGGGTAGCATATTTCTGGGCCCAGATTTGGTCTTGGGTTGTCCTGGGTGCAGGGCAGGTGCTTTGTCCACTGTGTCACCTAGCTGACCAATGATGACATCTTCAAAATACTGTTAAGGAGTAAGAGGAATGAACTGGAAGCAAGGGAAAGGAAGGGGTGGATTGGGGAAAAGTAGTTCATATAAAAGAAACAAGAAAAAGCTTATGGAATGGGGAGGAAAATAGGGAAGGAGTGGGGAAGTAAGTGAGTCTTATTCTTATTAGAATTGGCTCATAGAAGTAATAACATACATACTCAAGTGGGTATAGTAATAGATTGTGCCATAAGGGAAAGTGGAAGGGGAAGGAGATGGGGGGGATTAAGGAAGGAAGGGCAGATTGGGGGAGGTGATAGTAAAAAGCAAAACACTTTCAAGGAGGTCTAGGCTTAAGGAAGATAGAAAATTGAGTAAATATCAAGGGGACAGAATAAGATGGAGGGTAATATAGTTAGCAATAGTAACTGTGAAAGAAATGATGAACAGGATGATATCAGAAGGACATATGAAAAATGCAAACTATCAACAGAGGAAGAACTGATGGTACTTGAATACAAATTGAAGTATAATTTTATTTAACTCCTCTTTCTAAAGTTATTTTGTCTATTTTCTTTCACAACCTGACTAATGTGAAGATGTTTTGCATAACTGCACATGCATGACTTATATCGAATTGCTTGATTTTATAGGGAAGGTCAAGGAGAGAGGGAGGAAGAAAATTTAGAACACAAAGTTTTACAAAATCAATGTGAAAAGTATTGATGAGCAGGGGGAGTTCAGAGCAACCTGGAGGGACTTAAATGTTGTGATGCTGACTTTGAGCAGCAGAACCAGGAGAACACTGTACATAGTAACAGCAACACTGTGTGATGAACAATGGTGATAGAATTGGCTCTTTTTAGCAATGCAATCATCCAAACAATTTTAAAGAATTTATTGATAAAAAAATGTTCTCAATATACAGAAAAAAGAACTGTGGGTTATGAATACAGATTGAGCCATAAAAAAGAAATGGATTTCATCAATGACAAACACGCTGAAATTATTTTAAATACTGATCCAGTCAAGTAATACATTAATCAACTAATATGTGCCAAACACTGTAGTAAGTTGTGGGGATACAGAAAGAGGCAAAAGACAGTCCCTGTGTTCAACCAGATTTAAATATATCCTATATTATTTGTTTAAATGGCATCAATTCTTTATAGCATTGTTTGTTTGTTTTTTCATCTTATAAGCATTATAACTGAGTGGGATTCTTGAAGAAGATAAGGCTATCATTGATACATGAATTGCCATTTTTTGATCTAGTAGTTCTTGACCTATAATAAATTATATTTTTATCGCTCAAAAGAAACCATTTTGTATTCCTATTGCCTACAGTAGGTATGGAAAGCTTTCTATGATTTGTTATAATTTGATATTCAGTGTCCAAAGGATGAATATATTTTGAACTTTGGTCCTTAATATTTGGTTTAAAGTATAAGGTATAGAAGTAAAAGAGAGGGTTGTAGTTAATGGATGCCTTAGCTCCCTTCTTTTACTTTAATAATTAACATCAAAATTTGGGAGGAGAAGACAAAATTCTATGCTGTGCTTTTGTTTTAGTTATTTTTAATGAATTCCCTTGGCACTTTCATCTGTGATGAAACAAATAAGTAGAAATAGCTGTCTTAGACAGGATTTTTCAAAACCAAAATCTTGAACAATTATCCCACATGCAACTCTGGATTACAGGCAGGGTTGTGGTGAGTTGGTTTGAATTTCTGCTTCCCATTCTGCTGACAATTTCTTATGTTGTTACAGCTCTTTCTTTCTCTACAATGTCTTTCATCATAGTGCCTATCCCCTCTGGCAGACTCAATAGCAACAAATCTGTAAAGAAGAAACTTCCATTTAGTTGGAACCATGTCAGGTGAATGGCAAGGGTTGTGACACATAAAGCATTTTAGTCTAGTAACAATGATGAATCCCATGAAATGTCCATATTTTATGTCAGTCTGAGGTTCTTAGGCTGTACGTCCTCAATTCTCTTTGAACTGCTATACTTAGTGGTGACGATTCCTCCAAATCCATCACTGAGCTGTTAGATCTCCCTTGTTTTTATGTGAGAAAAATTGTAGGTAATTGGGACAATGCTTATATTTGAATTTGATTATATAGAAAAAACATGCAAACTATTTTATAATGGTGCACTGGCAAAGAAAGTTTCTCTTTTTTTTTTCGGTCTGTTTCCAGTTTCATAGACATACACATAGCAAGCAAAATTGAGCTGACTCCTGAACTGAATTGAAGTATAGTTAAATATAGTTAATGGTAAAGCACATTATATGTTCAGGTAATGACTGTTGATTCCTAGTAACTGTATGGAAGAATAAATTTAAGAAACAGCTTCAGAGAAGACAAGAAGTGTAGGAAAATTTCAGATGGTTTGAGATCTGATGTTTTTGAATATTATTTTCTCTATTTAGAAGAAATTGTGTAGTAATAAGAAACATACTTTTTTTATAAATAGGGTGCTAATTTAAGAAGAGGATCGAGTTTTCTGACTAGAATGCAGTAAAACAAAAAATAGTGTCTCAGGAAGACTCCTACTTAATGTCTTAATGTCTTTCACTGATTAACTGCTTTTTCATACCCCCAATTGTGGATCCCATGGCTTTGTTCTTGGTCATCATCTCATTAGGCTATGCTTTTGGCCCTAGAAAGTTTAAAACATTAGCAACCTTAAAGTGATCAATTATAACATATAGCCCCTATATTTCTTTATAAACAGTTCTGATTTTTCCACAGAATACCAATTTTACATTTTAAGCTATCTGCTTCATCTAGATGTGAAACTGGCACTTGGAACTGAAAATATTTCAAACTGAATTTTTCGATTCTTCTTCAAAATATAACTTTCTCCCTCCTTTCCTATGCATGCTAATGGCTTCAGTTAGACAGGCTCAAAACTTGGAAATTTTAAAAACCTAGCTAGTTAATATTGAGAAAAGAAAATAGTGATTACAAAGAACATAAAAAGCTCCAAGAAGGGGTCTTTAAGCAGATTTGAAACTTGTTAAATGACTTAATAATGACAACATGTTACTATATTCTATTCATATTTATTAATTGTTCAATGTTTATCAAATATACCCAAACATGAATAAATCATTTTAAAAACCCAGAAAAACTAAAACAGAAAATCGAAACAATGGATTCCAGAGTCAGGATGTAAAAATGATCCTAACAACCTCTAGTGGTCCAAATTAAGGAGAATGAAATTTAATAGAAAACAATAAAGACTTTTTAAAAATCCAATTTCACAAGAAGATGTGGTTAGGTAGCAGTAACTAACAATATTTGAGAGTTTTTAGTGAAATGAAAGCTCAATAAGCATCAGCAATATATTATACTAGTAAAGAAAGTTCATGAACTCTTCCACTGTACTGGGGCATATAGTAGTCTCTGCTGCCGCTGCCACTGCCGCTAGAGCTGCCACAACCACTAGCACCACCACAACCGCTACTGACATGTTCCAGGGGTGGGAGAATGAGGGTGGCAAGCCAAGCTCCAGGATAATGAAACCCCCTGGAGGAGACTCAAGCCATCTCTTTAGAACTCCAAAAAGCCAAATAGACCAAATAGAATGGCATTTAATATCTTTGGAGCATCTGAGGAACCTCAGAATACACCCAAAATGTCAAATCCTCCAGGAGACAAAGGAAATGCTTTCTTTGAAGGGCCTACTCCTGTGCAGGCTCAATATTGTGAGAATGGGGGAGGCGGAGCCAAGATGGCAGAGGAGAGGCTGCGACTCCCACAAGCTCCAGATAAACTTGTCCTTTCACGCCCAAATAATGCAGTAAAAAAAACAAAACCCAGAACAGCCTAATGCACATAAGAACAGAGTGAGACTATTTCTCCGCAAAAGAGGGCAATTCTGATCACCTACTGATCAGGCTGAACAGCTCAGCGCGCAGTCCAGACCAAGCCAGGGACAGTGCTTCCAGCGCATGTCAGAGTCTTCAGCACCAGCAGCTTCTGAGGCTCTGATCACAGACTGGTGAGCGGGTTCAGCGGCAGCCTGGGGTGAAGTGGAGGTAGTATCTACTGGAGTTGGGGCAAAGCGCCCTGGGTCTGAACCAGTGGGCTGAATTGAGTGGTGGTGGCCGAGTGGGGGAGGGGCAAAAGCCCACCAAGCTTCTGACCATAGAGAATCAGAGTTCAATCAGACTTCTGTTTCCGGGTCAAAGAGAAAGCAGCCCTGTGATTACTCACAAGCCAGGCAGGCTGAGAAGAAGCCCAATCACCCCCTGGGCCACGCGGTAGCACCAACAGTGTGTTCTGGAAGCAGTGCTACACTTTAAGAAGGAGTAAAAAGCCAAGAAATAGTAAGCCAGGATGAGTAGGTAGAGAAAGCAGAAGACCATCGAAAACTTCTTTGGGGGAAAGGTAGACCACAATACATCCTCAGAAGAAGAAGATAATAACAGGGTCAAAGCTCCAACATCCAAAGCTTCCAAGAAAAATATGAACTGGTCTCAGGCCATGGAAGCTCTCAAAAGGGACTTTGAAGAGAAAGTAGGAGAGATAGAACGAAGATGTAGAGAAAGAGAGGAAGGAATGGAAAGAGAAATGAGAGCAATGCAGGAGAGTCATGAGAAAAATATCAACAGTTTGAAAAGCCAAATAGAAAAGGAGATTAAAAAACTGTCTGCTGAAAATAATTGCCTAAGAATTAGGATTGAATAAATGGAAGCTAGTGATTTTATGAGAAATCAAGACACAGTAAAGCAAATCCAATTGAATGAAAAAATAAAGGGCAATGTGAAATATCTCCTTGGAAAAACAGCTGACCTGGAAAATAAATCTAGGAGAGATAATTTGAAAATCATTGGACTACCTGAAAACCATGACCAAAACAAGAGCTTAGACACTATCCTCCAAGAGATTGTAAGGGAAAAGTGCCCTGATATTTTAGAAGCAGAAGCTAAAATAGAAATTGAAAGAATCCACTGATCACCTCCTGAAAGAGATCCCAAAAGGAAAACCTCCAGGAATATTATAGCCAAATTCCAGAACTCCCAGGTCAAGGAGAAAATATTGCAAGCAGCTAGAAAAAGGAATTCAAATACTGTGGAGCTCCAATAAGGATAAAGCAAGATCTAGCAGCTTCTACATTAAAGGACCAGAGGGCATGGAATATGATATTCCAGAGGGCAAAGGAACTGGGACTACAGGCAAAAATCACATACCCAGCAAAACTAAGCATCATCTTTCAGAGGAAAACATGGAATTTCAATGAGAAAGATTTTCAAGCATTTGTTATGAAAAGACCTGAACTGAATAGAAAATTTGACTTTCAAAAACAAGACCCTGGAGAAGCATATAAAGATAAACAGGAAAAAGACTTCATGAGGGATATTAAAAGATCAAACTGTTTATATTCCTACATGGGAAGATAAAAAGTCTCTGGGCATAGGTTTCCAACTGTTTTTCAGACATCTTTTTTTTCGGGGGTGAGGGGTTTAGGGCATGGGAAGCAATCAAGGTTAAGTGACTTGCCCAGGGACACACAGCTAGTAAGTGTCTGAAGCCATATTTGAACTCAGATCCTCCTAACTCTGGGCTGATGCTCTATCCACTTTGCCACGTAGCTGCCTTAGATGTCTTGAATTGGATGCCCAGTAGACATCTTAAATTCAGTATGTCCAAAACACAACCCACTGTCTTTTCCTCTAAACATTCCCCCCCACCCCACTCGATCTTTCCTATTACTGTAGAAGGCAACACCATCCTTCCCGTCCCTCAGGCTTGCAATCTAGGAGTCAGCCTGAATTCCTCAATATCTCACCCCCAAAATTCAGCCTCTTGCCAGGGCCTGCCAATTCCACTTTTGCAAAGCTATCTTCTGAATATTCCCTTTTCTTTACTCTGACACTGCCATCACTCTAGTATAGGCCCTCATCACCTCATGCCTGGATTATTGCAATAACCTGCTGGTGGGTCTGCCTGCATTAAATCTCTCCCCATTCCAATCCATTATCCATTCAGCCACTAAAGTTATTTTCTTAAAGCCCAGTTGTGATCATGTCACTTCTCTACTCAATAAACTCCAGTGGCTTCCTACTGCCTCCTGGAACAAATATAAAATGCTCCTTTTGGCTTTCAAAGCCCTTATTAACCTGGCTCTCTCCTACCTTTCCTTTTTTTTTTTTTTTTTTGGTGGGGCAATGGGGGTTAAGTGACTTGCCCAGGGTCACACAGCTAGCAAGTATCTGAGGCAGGATTTGAACTCAGGTCCTCCTGAATCCAGGGCTGCTGCTTTATCCACTGCGCCACCTGGCTGCCCCCTCTCCTACCTTTCCAATCTTCTTATACCTTTCTCCTTGATGGGTACTCTGATCCGGTGACATTGGCCTTCTGGCTGTCCCCCATGTATCAAAGGCTCTTACCCCTTTACCCTGACTACTGACCTCCCTGGATTCCTTTAAATTCCAACTAAAATCCCACCTTCTTCAGGAAACCTTCCCTAATACCTCTTAATTCCAACCCTTCCCCTCTCCTAAATATATGTCTTATTTATCCTGTAAAAAAAAATATTGTGTGAATGTCCCTGTTGGGAAGACCAGTGACATCTTTGGGTCTCCAGTCACCATTAGTGCACCCTTAGCTCACCCAAACAAGTCCAAGGATCATATTGTGTTATGTGAAGGTGAGGACACAAAATTGCAACTTAAAGCTACAGAGAATATACAATCTTCAAAAGAAACACATGATGAGAAATGTGATAAATGAAAGGAGGAACTAGGCAAGAAACTGAGTCTAAACTCAAGATTGTACATATATAACCTGCTTGTGGTGTTATGGAGAGGGTAGGAAATGGAGGGAGGAAGGGAGAAAAATTTGGAACTCTAAATCTTACGAAAATGAATGTTGAAAACCACCCTTACATTTAACTGGAAAAAAATAAATATTTGTTGAAAAGAAGGGTTTTCACCAGCCCTGGATTCAGGAGGACTTGAGTTCAAATCCAGCCTCAGACACTTGATACTTATCAACTGTGTGACCTAGGGCAAGTCACTTAACCCTCATTGCCCCATGCAAAGAGAAAAAAGAAAGAAAAAAGAAGGGTTTTGTGAGATGTGGCTGAAAACCAAACTGTTACTAAGTCTCATCAGGAGAGCCTAAACCCTAGATCAAAATTTATTTTAAAAACAAGATATTCTTAATTAATAAGCAAGCATTTATTAAGGGCTGAACACATATCAGGGGCTGTGCTAGCTGCTAAAAATGAAAAGAAAGGAAAAGCAAAAACAAAGCCCCTGCCTTCAACATGCAAGTATGCATATGCATGCTATATTCAGCATAAATGAGAGGTAAAGTTAGCATGGAGGTAATAGCAATTGGAGCAAGGAATGGGAAAAGTCTATTGAAGAGGGTGGGAATTGAACAGAGTCTTAAAGGAAGTTGGATTAGCCAGGAAGTGGAAGTAAAGAGAAAGAACTTTCCAGGAATGGGAGACAGCAGGTGAAAAGGCAATACATGGAGAGAGGGAGTTTTTTAGATAAGGACAGCAAGAAAGTCAATATCACTGCATAGTAGAGTACAGGAAGGGAAGTAAAGTAGAAGACCATATAGGTAGGGGACATGTTATGAAGAACTTTAAAAGCAGAGGACTTTGCTATCAGACGCTAGATATAGTAGGAAGTCACATAAATTTATTGGGTAATGGACTGACATGGTCAGACCTACATTTTGCAAAGATCATTTTGTTGTCTGAGTAGGAAAGTGATTGGAGAGGGGAAAGAAAGACTTGATACAGAGAGACCATCTACCATCTAGAAGGCCTGAGTTAATGAGGCTGTCCCCTAACCAAGTTGGCAGCTCTGTGAGTGGAGAGAAGTGGGCATAAATAAAAGTTATTGTGAAGGTAAACTGTAATTGGTGAACATATTAGAAAGAGAAATCCAAACATCCTGTGGCTAATAACAGAATGTCTAAGACAACATTCTAGTGTTCAGGGAACACTAGTTGGAATAATATATCTACTTGAGACCCTGCCAAAACTCCACCTAGAGGGACACAGTGATTTCATGATATATGAATAATTACATAAACTGAGGGAAGGTCATTAGTCTAGAGAGTGTTTCACACAAACAGAATATTTTATGGGAAAAAATTAATCTTCTGAGAACTACATATGACTTTAGGGAAGGTATTCCATGAGAGCAGAATAGCATGTTGGGTAGTGAGATGACTTAAAAGACAGAAAGATATGGATTCAAGTTATGAACCTATTGTGTATGGGACTTAGGACAAGTCACTTAAATGATCAGGGCTCTAGTAAGGTCAGTTGCAGCTCTATAATAATAGCAGTTATCTACTTGAAATGGTAAAAGAGGTTGTTTATCTGGAATTCTCTGTAACAGTGAAATCATAAGTATAGTATTTTCCTTTAAGAGGCCAGGGGATATTATGGGGGGAATTAAGAATATTATAATTTGACTGTTGCCAAACAACAAACATTTGTTGTTTTTATTTTCCATTCTCTTTTAAAATAAAACTTACTTTGTTACACTAAATTCCGAGTGTTTGTGGATTAGGAAGTTGAACTAGGAATTTAGTGTCAAATGTTTCTGAGGTTCCTGGGAACAGCACTTTATTAGACCAAGGACCTAAAAGTTTTAGTAGGCTGCAAGTTCTAAATGAATTAATTGTGTCATGTGGTTGCCAAAATTTTTAATGTTATATTAGAGCACATTAATAAAAATATGCATTCCATATAAAGAGACAGTCTTTCTGTAATGTCAGACTGGTCAGAATCCATCTGACACAAAGTATTGATCTTTCAGTGTCAAATTTTTATAAGAGATTTTGATAAATTGCAGTGTATCTAGTGGAAGATGAATAGGATGGTGAAGTTCAGAAACATGCTGCATGAGGAAGAAAAAAATAATTGCAATTGGTTAAGATAGAAAAGAGAAGATTGAGGAGTTATAGGGTAGCTGCCTTCAAATATTGAGACACTGTATAACAGATTACAGCTCAATATCAATGAGGAAGAATTAAGTAACAAACACTTCCCCAAAAGAATACCCTCCCTCTTGTGGTTATGTCATTCCCATCCAGTTAGGTGTACAATCAGAGGCTGGTAGCACTAGCCAGAGATGATGCAGAGCAGGTATGTGAAGCAGGGAGGAGATTCACAAGAAGATTACAAGATTCTTGGAATTCTAAGATTGCATATATCTTTGCAGAGAGTTAAACTTTCAACTATGTGGAGGAAAATTTGAACTCTAAAAGCCAAACAGTTTTGAACTCTTGAAAAGGCTGTAGCTTGTTTCCAAGTTAATTCGTTATAACTTCAAAAGTTCAAAGCTATACTGTTTTGATAGCAACTAAGCTGCAGTCTTTTGTTTTCATGGGAAAAATACATTTCTTTTGAAATGATATTAATATACTGTTTTAAAAAACTGTCAGTTAAAATAATTGCAATGGAAGCTAAGAATAAAAAAAGCAATTAAATTGTGACCTTTGATAAAAGAAAATGTATTGGCTCTTATTATGATATGAAAGCAAAATATGCCAGTTTAGAGTAATGCTGGGAACCTCTTTTGCCCCCATATTATTTTTATTTGAAAGTATACTCTTTGGAATTATCAAGGAAAATACTGAATATCCTTTACATTTTTTTTCCATTTTCCCACTCCCTCCTTATTTCCACCCCTCCCCCCAAAAGTAGGTTTCATCTTATGGCACATCTATTTCTCCAGGCTGGTTTGGTTATGTAATGTTTAGATGACAGTATATGGAGTCAATACCTTTTAACCATCAAGGGCTTTGATATTCATGCTTGTTATGCTTGGGAATTCACAAATATATATATATATATATATATATATATATATATATATATATATATATATATATATATATATATATATATATATACGTGCTTTCCATATACACACACATTAGCTTCCTTAAATGTTTTAAATAATTGATGCTAAAGAGAGAATGAATGATATCTTTTTGTTAGTTGGCTGGAATTAAAAAGTGACTGCACCTTGTTAAGATCACTATAAAACCAGGTACTTTAAGTTTTCAAAATTCAGTTTTATAATTTCAACTAAGGGAGATTAGAATATAGACTTGATCCAGTATTACAAGAGACTGATTAATAAACATAATATTAGCTTGTTAATTTACAGAAACAGCTATGCTTATTAAGATAAGCAGTACTAGACAGTTGCTCAAAAATACTTCCTCAGTACATTTAGAGACAGCATTAAAGCTAAGAAAGTTGTTTCAAAATTAATGTAAGGGGGGCAGCTAGATGGCACAGTGGATAGAGCACCGGCCCTGGATTCAGGAAAACCTGAGTTCAAATCTGACCTCAGACACTTACTAGCTGTGTCATCCTGGGCAAGTCACTTAACCCCAATTGCCTCACCAAAAAAAAAAAATAAATAATAATAATAATAATAATAATAATGTAAGGAAAATTGGTGTTTCTGAAGGATATTCCATTGGAAATAATTCTGTTAATTTGGTTAATTTCTTTTTTTGTGGGGCAATGAGTGACTTGCCCAGGGTCACATGGCTAGTAAGTGTCAGGTGTCTGAGGCTGGATTTGAACTCAGGTTCTTCTTAATTCAGGGCCAGTGCTTTATCCACAGCACCATCTAGCTGCTTCGTTAACTTCATTTCTTCAGGAATGTTTACATCCTGATAACTGCTACCAATAATGATCATATAAGTATAGATTTAGAGATAGATATAAGATACTTTGAAGGTCTTCTAATTCAAGGAGGAAAAGGAGAAAACAGACTCAGAGATATTAGGCATAAGATAATACCTTATGTCAGAAGAGTGATGGAAAATACTAAGATATTACATTATTATTCTTTGACTCTATACTTTATGTATCACTAGACTTTTTTATTTGCTATTCACATATTATAATTTCCTAGCAAACACCTTGCCATTCCTTAATTATATCTATTTGTCTTTCTAATGGTCTTTGAAAGACACTCTCAGTCCCTTGAAACAATTTAGGAAAACCCTAGTTACATGAGTAGTATATTTAAAATGGCTTACTTTTGTATGTCATAATTCTCTTCTGTTTTATTTCTTTTTAGAACAACCACAGAAACTAGCAAGTGAAAGATCATCTAGTAAGGGTCAGAGTAAAAGAGAATAGTGGTGGTGGTGGTGGTGGTGGAGGATGGTGGCAGTGGGAGATGGACAGTCTGCTCAGAGATTCTAAGATAGGTGTTTATCAATATGATTACAGCACTAGAGACAACTGTTCTTTTCCAAGGACAGATATAGGAAGGGTTCCTATTTGGGTACAGATTGAAAGATATGCCTTAAAGTTCCTTAGTTCCTTCCAAAGCTAAAATTATATGATTTGATGGTTCTATGATTATTTGCTTTGATTTCAGAAGGTAATAAATGTGATATCCCACCCCTAATCATTTTGGACATTTCTTGTTTCTTGATGTGATGTTAGCCACTTCTTGTGCACTGCCTAAAATCATGTATTTAACGCCAACATTTATTTTTTAAACTGGGCTTCCAGTTTGTTTATTTAGTTGGTTTTGTTATGCCTTTTTAATTTTCCTGTATTCGTTCAACAAGGAGCATGAGCATGATTATGAGATAGTAAAGTATTTTATACTCACCACTAAGAAATATTTATAGATACTTTCCACAAGTTGATGTCATTTCTTTCTAGCAGATATGTGTGTATATATTAATACATGTATGCATATATGTATGCATGTATATGTATATAGCCTATGTTACTTGATTTGTTACAGAAATCATATTTAACTTAATTGATGTTTTAATTTTATATTCAATAATATGACATGGATATTTTCTTTGGATCTTTTATTATTTTGAGCAATCTAGTTAGATCTGGTGGTTTTCCTTGGCAGATAATTTGTGGGAATGCTAACTTTGGAAATTTGCTCATGGGGAACCCCATGTTTGAAAATTTGGGGATCTAACCCGCTATCTTAAGAAAGAGAATTTCCTAAGAATCATTTTAACTTGTAGATTATTGATTATTTCTGTATGCAAATATGTGTATATGCATTGACACATATATATAAATGTGTGTATATGTATGTGTATACATATATGTATATATGCATGTATTTAAATATACATGTATACACACACACGTATATATATATATAAAATTTCTAATCTAATATCTCATTGTCTTATGTACACTGCTCTGGGTATATTCCTTTTTTTTTTTTTTTTTTGGTGAGGCAATTAGGGTTAAATGACTTGCCCAGGGTCACACAGCTGGTAAGTGTTAAGTGTCTGAGACCGGATTTGAACTCAGGTCCTCCTGAATCCAGGGCTGGTGCTCTATCCACTGCGCCACCTAGCTGCCCCTTTGGGTATATTCTTGAAGGCTTTTCCCACAATAATGCAAGCTCTATATAGTCCTAGCAAGCTGAAAGGATTTTTAATATAGGACCAGCAATAGACAATTTATCTGTTGTCTGGAAGCCAGTATAGTCAAATGCAGAATGTTCATCTCCAGTCTGGTCATACTGTGAAAATATTTTCTATCACATCAGTTTTCAAAGTTATGTTTGTCAAAGGGGTGTGATGTATTTTGGAGAACATAGAATTTACAACAATAAAATTCTATATTTTTGAAATATATGAATAACATGTGCATATATATACATATATTCATATACACATATTTTTATAATATTATTCAATAGCAAAACAGAGCTTAATAGTATATACTGAATGCAAGAAAATATAATCAATTATTTTGTCCATTTTAAAAGAACATATTTCTAAAATTAATAATGTGGTCTACAAGTAACAAGCATTTAGCAATTTTTTTAATTAAACTAATATACAATCTATATATGGAAACTTACTAAGTTAGACGAAAGCTTTTGCCAGAAGTATAAATGTGGCTCCTGAGTGACATTGAAATTCTCCACATCTACTAACTTCAGCACAAATGCTGATATGCAGCAAAAATTCTAGCTGAACTTTATATTTGCTATAAGGTCACCTAGGTTTCAATGATTAAAATTGCCCTGAGATGCTCTTCATATTAATCTTGGGATGAACATAGATTGAACAACCTCTGTTAAATTAAATGTAATTCAGGAAGGAACATCATTCTTAGGAGGTGATCTATTTAAATTGATTCAGACAAAATTTTCTTGCATTTTGTTTTTATCTATTTATTTCATATTTCCATTTAATTAACTGAATTCCATGAAAGGAAATTGACAAATATTTTCTAATTGAGACAATCTTCCTAAGCTAGTAAATAACTATTATAACATCTTTGAACCTCTCTAGGAGCTATTACTGAAATTCTTAATATGTTTTAGATAATCCTGTTCCCTCCTCCATCTAAAATATGCACAATATCTCTGTATTAATTTATAGGAGAAATGATTTCACCAAGGTTAAATAGTGACAAGCATAGGATTTGAGCTTGAGCAAAGTTTTAGGACGTATTATCTTTTCTAATGTAAACTTTCTTAAATGAATCAAGAACCTAGGGAATTATCATACAATTAAATATTTGTTTATTCTCTCAACCTCATTTCAACACTCATAGACTCACAGAATTTTAGATTTGGAAGAGATCTCTATGATCACCTAGTCTGAATATAACTCCCAAATGAGCTCCCACTATGACTAAGTTAAGCTCGATATTAAGAGGAAAAAGAAATCGTAGGAATTTACACTATCATAAATGTTAAATGATCTCTCTCAGGAGTCAGTGGGTTTCCTTTCATTGAAGAACTTCATGAAAAGCCTAGAAAATTATTTCCAAAAAGATAGCAGCAGCTAGGGATAGTATTTGCAATGTGAGGTAAGAATAGACTAGATGGGATGACTTAAAGCAAATTCAAGGCATTTTAAAATACAGTAAAAAACCTATACTATAAGAACTTCATGAGTACTTTCATAAAGGGTAGAAAGGGGCTGTCATTTGAGTCCACTTTCCTCTGGTCTCTATATGTGCTTATGCAAGAGGGTCACATACTTTTTGGGGAATATTATGTTTTGTGCTAATAATGACAACAGAGTAAATATGTACTTATAAAAATTAATTATATCTGGAGGAAGAAATTATAACCATGTGAGTAGTACATTGGTGAGGGAGAAGCTAGAAAAATTTTCAATGAAATATTTATTTAGAGTTGTTTTCCAGACATTGTGCTAACCACTGAGAATATAAATACAAGTAGAAAGGTCCTGTCCTTTAAGACCTTACATTCTAATTGGGGAACACAATACATGAAAGGGAACTAGAAAGGGTGGGGAAAAGGCAGATTGAAGAAGGCAACTGACAAGCTGGGATATTGCAGAAAATGTCTGAAAGAACATTCCTCAACATGAGGATGAAAGAAAGAATGACAACTTCTAACCCTCAGGTCTTACCTCTAAAACACTGAAGGTACAAGTAGCCACCTGTCCTCTGGAGCCTCAACCAATCAATGCAAGCAGGGGCTAGGTGAGGTAGTGTAAAGCCTATATCTGCTATATCAGACTTGTGAACATCTAGCCTTTTCATGAAGAGCTCCAATGAAGACTCAGTACCTTCTGAGGCAATCCATTCCATTTTCTGACTATTCTAAATGTTATAAGATTTGAGTTTTATGTTGTTGTTCTTATAGTTTTATTTTGTTTTGGTGACATTAAGGTTTAATTTACCTTTTTCTAATTTCCCCCTTTTGCTTCTAGTCCTCAAAACTATCATAAGTCTAGAGAGAAAATGACTCACTTTGGAAAAGATACATTAGGTAGACAAATGTTAAAACTCCACATATGAAAAAATTAAAAAAAATTAGAAAAAAGTTCCACATGTGATATAATATTTTTCAATCAACCAATAGAAAGCATTTGTTAGGTGCTGTGATTTCTTCCTTCCTTTTTTATTCCTTCCTTATTTCTTCCTTATTCATTTTTTCCTCTCTTTCTTCCTTCCTTCCTTCCTTTTCAGTGTAGAGAGATCACTGGATGTAAGTTGGCTATTATGTAATAATATCAGAATTTATAAGATTAAAGGATGAGAAAGAGGGGTGTACCTCATATGTAGAAGATTGGCTAATATGACCAAAAAAAAGAAAATAATTGTGGGAGGGGATGTGAGAAAATTGGGATACTCACTCATTGGGAGGGTAATTTGGAATAAAGTGCTATAAAACTGTGCATACACTGTGATTGAGCAAAACACTGTTAGGTCTGTATCCCAGGGGGCAGACCCAAGATGGCAGAGGAAAGGCAGTGACTTGCCTGAGCTCTCCCCAAGATGCCTCCAAATACCTTCAAATAATGTCATAAGACAATTCCTGGAGCAACAGAACCCACAAAAGCATGGTGTGAAATCATTTCCAGTCAAAGACAACTTAGAAGGCTGGCAGGAAAGATCTGTTCTACCAGGATGAGAGTGAAGCACAGCCCAGTGTCAGCCACATTAGCACAGCAACAACCCAATCAGAGACCCAGCCCCAGAAAACCAGGCTTGAGGAGTCTCTGAATCAGTTGTGGTAGCAGCTGCTTCTGGACCTAAGCTCAGAGATAGTGAGGGGGTTGAGTGGTTGGCCAGGGGGAAATTACAGGGGTCTTTGTTGATTTTTTGCCCGTGCTCACATCTGTGTCTCAAACCTAGGTGGTGTTTCCAGGTGGGGGAGGAGCACAAGTACACCAGAGTTTGCATTCACACTGGAGCAGCACCCTCTTCTGAGTTCCAGGGCAGAGAAGCGGGTCTACGGTTGTTTGCAGAACACAACACATGCCAGGAGAGTGGTGAAAACATCTTCCTTAAATCATACCAACTTGGAAGAACTAAGGACTCACAAATTCCTAGAAGGATTTCTCAAAATAATTGCTCAAACCCCCTGAAGCTTGGAACAGTGTGCCTTCCTCCCTGAAAGCCGTGCCCCACTTTAACAAAGAAATAAAGTCAAGAAATAGGGTGGCAAAACGAGCAAACAGAAAAAAAATGCTGACACTAAAAATTTCTATGGTGACAAGGAAGATCAAAATACATTCTCAGAAGAATATAACAAAGTCAAACCTCCTACATCCAAAAAATAGAAATTGGTCTAGGGCCACAGAAGGGCTCAAAAAGACACTGAAAATAAAGTAAGAGAGGTAGAGGGAAAAATGGAAAGAGAAATGAGAGTGATGAGAGAAAATCATGAAAAAAGTCAAATTGGTCAAATGGAAAAGGAGGTACAAAATCTCCCTGAAGAAAATAATTCTTAGGGGCAGCTAGGTGGTGCAGTGAATAAAGCACTGTCCTTGAATTCATGAGTACCTGAGTTCAAATCCAGTCTCAGACACTTGACACTAGCTATGTGTCTCTGGGCAAGTCACTTAACCCTCATTGCCCTAACAAAATAATAATAATAATAATAAAAATAATAATAATAATAATGCATTCCTTAAAAGTAGGATTGAACAAATGGAAGGTAATGACTTTATGAGAAATCAAGTAACAATGAAGCAAATTCAAAAGAATGAAAAAATAGAAGGCAATGTGAAATGTTTCCTTGGAAAAACAATTAATCTTGAAAATAGATTCAGGAGAGATAGTTTGAAAATTATTGAACTACCTGAGAACCATAATCAAAAAACAGTCTAGACATCAACTTCTAAGAAATTGTCAGGGAAAATTTCCCTGATTTTCTACAAGCAGAAGGCAAAATAGAAATTGAAAGAATCCACCAATCACCTCCTGAAAGAGATACCAAAATTAAAACTCCCAGGAATATTATAGCTAAATTCCAGAGCTCCCAGGGCAAGGAGAAAATATTGCAAGCAGCCAGAAAGAAATAATTCAAGTAATGGAGCTATAGTCAGAAAAATACAATATTTAGCAGGTCCTACATTAAAGGATCAGAAGGCTTATAATATGATTTTCTGGAGAGCAAAGGAACTGGGATTACAAACAAGATCACCTACCCAGCAAAACTGACTATAATCCCTCAGCAGGAAAAATGGGAATTCAATGAAAGAGATGATTTTTCAGGCATTCTTGATGGAAAAAAACCTGAGCTGAATAGAAAATTTGACTTTCAAATACAAGACCCTAGAAAATCATTAAAAAGTAAACAGGAAAAAAATAATGAGATATTAAAAGGTTAAACTGTTTACATTCCTACATGATAAGAAGATACTTGTAACTCCTAAAAACTGTCTTCATTATTAGGGCAGCTTGGTGGACTATATTTAGATAGTGGGCACAGGTGTGAGTTGAATATGAAGGGATGATATCTTTTTAAAAATAAAATTAAGGTGTGAGAGGAATGCAATGGGAGAAAGAGAAAGTTGGAATGGGGAAAAGTATCTCATATAAGAAAGCAAGAAAAAGCTTATGGAATGTTGAGGAATAAAGGGGAGGTGTAGGGGAGTGGATGAGTCTCACCCTCATCAGAATTGGCTCAAAAAGGGAATCACATACACACTCAATTGAGTATAGTTATCTATATTTTTATTTATTTTTATTTTTAATTTGTTTTGTGGGACGATGAGGGTTAAGTGACTTGCCCAGGGTCACACAGCTAGTAAATGTCAAATGTCTGAGGCCAAATTGGAACTCAGGTCTTTCTGAATCCAAGGCCAGTGCTTTATCCACTGTGCCACCTAATTGCCCCCAGTAATCTATTTTACTAATCTGCAGGAAAGTAGGAGGGGAAGGGGGATGGGGAAGTTGAAAAAATTGAGGGCAGATTGGGGGAGGGGGCAATCTGAAGCAAAACTCTTTTGAGGAGGGATAGGGTGAAAGAAGATAAGAAATACAGTAAATGCCATGGGGAGGGAATAAGATGGAGGGAAATACAGTTAGTGATAGCAATTATGAAAAAAATGAAGTAAGTTTGTCTGAGAGGCCTCAGTTCTGTCGGGAAAAATTTTAAGTCCGATGGAAGAACGAAAACAACAAAGTTTCCAGGCTGAAGCAAATAGGTTTATTGAGAGAGGGTTAGTCCCCCAACAAAGCCAATAGGTTTATTGAGAGGGTTTTAGCCTCCCAATAAATCCGGTCATTCAGGCATTGGGCCTGAAAGACCCAGAATTACAAAATACATGGGCTTATATACCCTTCCAAAGTTAGACTTGTACAGTATTATATCATTAATTGTGTTTTTAAAATTAAAACATATTCTTAGGAAATATGAGGAACTACCTAAATGACCATAAATGACAACATTATGATAACAATAGGGTGGGTCATTGTCAGGCCACTGGTCAGTAGCATGAACTCTTTATAGAAAAGTATGTCACTCGTGATTATTAAAATATAGTATTGCTGACTACTAGATCTTGTGATATTACCTAATGCTTGACACTGGAAAATTAGGAAATATGAGAAAAGACAACCTTTTGAACTTATGCAATCTATATTAAATAGAATAAATCACATTTTTTTAGTTAATATATTGATTATTATCTTAATCAAATCACTTATAACTATGGTGAATCTCTTATAACTAAGGGATGGGGAAAATCTCACTTACAGTTCTCAAACAGATAGAAATTTGAGTCCAATTTGTTAAAAGAAGAGCCATTCTCCAATTGATAGATGATCAAAAGATGTGAAGTTTTCAGATGAAATACTTAAAGCTACCTATAGTCATAAGAAAATCAAATACTCTAACTCACTATTGATTGGAGAGATTCAAGCTAAGACAATTCTGGGGTACTACCTCATACCTAGGGGACTGGATAATAGGACAGCAGAGGAAAACAACATGTTGTAGGAGATATGGGGATAATGTTACATTAATACACTCTTGGTAAAGTTGTAAACTGATTCAAACATTCTGTAGAGCAATTTAAAACTATGGCCAAAGGACTACAAAAACCATGCATAGTCTTTGACCTAGCAATACCACTACTAGGTTGGTATACAAAAAAGAGATTTCTTAAAAATGTTGAAATTGAGAAAATACCCAACAATTGGGGACTGGCTGAACAAACTGTGGCATATTATTTTGGAACAGTATTGTGCTATAAGAAATGAATTACAGCATGCTCTCAGAAAAACCTGGAAAGACTTATATGAGATGACACAAAGTGAAATGTACTCTATACAAAATAATAGCAATATTTTAAGATTATCTTCTATCAATGACAATTATTTTCAGCAATACAATGATCCAAGACAACTCTGAAGTACTTATGAAAAAATGCAGTCCATCTCCAGATAAAGAACTAATAGTATCTGAATACAGAATGAAGCATATGTTTTTTAAAAGTTCCTTTTTCTAAAGACTTTTTTGTCTGTTCTGTTTCACAACTTGACTAATGTAGTAATGTTTTGCATGAATACACATGTATAACTTATAATGAATTGTTTGAATTCTTAAGGGGTAATGAGGAGTGAGGGAGGAAGAGAATTTGGAACACAAAGTTTTAAAAATCAATGTTAAAATTTTTTTTTGCATACAATTTGAGAATAAATTAAATTCTAAATAAATGGGGGAAAGGAAGTGGCAAAACAAAAACAAAACAAAACAAAACAAAACAAAGTCTTCATCCCAAAGAGTTAAAAAGGGAAATAATATATAGGTACAGAAAGTTGAGGGGATACCCATAAATTGTGGAATGGCTGAATATACTGTGGTATAAGATTGTGATGGAATAGTACTTTGTTATAAGAAATGATGAGCATGAAGCTTTCAGAAAAACCTGGAAAGATGTAGATGAACTGATACAAAGTAAAGTGAGCAAAACCAGGAGGATATTATTGGCAGTAACAGCTGTATAGTAGAATGATCAACTGCAAATGACTTAGCTATACTGAGCTATATAATAATCTAAAAGAGTTCTAAATGACACATGATGAAAATGCTATTGTACCAGAAAAAGAACTGATGGAATATTAATGCAATTAAAGCACGTTTTAAAAAAGATTTTTTTATTTAGTGTTCTCAGTCATCTTTGATAAAATTACTAATATGGAAATATGCTTTACATGATTTCACATGTATAGCCTATGTCGAATTGTTGGCCTTCTCAATGATGAGGAAGTTAGGCAAGGGGAGAAGTTGAAACTCAAAAAAATTCTGAAAATTGTTTTTAAATATTATTTGAAAAAAATATATATATATACACACACACAATAATTTAACAAAATACATTTTGGAATGGTGACCTGACAGTAATAAATTAATATGGCCTACTTAAGTGCCCAGGGTCATTTACAAGACACTATGAATTTTGAGAGAATTGCTTCAATAAAGTTAGTTATCTTCCTTTTCAAAATGAGTCCATTCAATCCCTCTTCTCCCAGATAGCATTACACTAATTCCTATTATTTAAAAAGTAATTTGATCTAATCAACATGCACTTTGCACTACCTTTTGAGATGTAGCCTGATCTAGTACATAACGAATCAGATTTTGAATCACAAAAATATGAGTTCAATTACTTCCTCTGAAACATACTGGCTTGTAATTCTGGACAAATATGAGGGAGAACATTCCAAGATTCATATCAATTTACCTTTCTATGTTTTCTTAACTCCTCCTTAGTCTACAGGTAATTATGTAAGACTAGAAGATACAGAAAGACTGTAGTTCTGCCTTGAGCTCCTTCTCTTGCAACATTCTATAAAAATTATATCAGATGTGTCATTTAAAATGAACAATTCATTAAAAATAGTTTCAAGGGGGCAGCTAGATGGAACAGTAGATAGAGCACCAGCCCTGGAGTCAGGAGGCCCTGAGTTCAAATCCAGCCTCAGACACTTAACACTTACTAGCTGTGTGACCGTAGGCAAGTCACTTAACCCCATCTGTCTCACCAAAAACAATAATAATAATTTCAAAAGCAAGAATTCAATTCAATTTCAAATCCTTGAATTCAATCTCAGTATTTCTTGATTCCAGGTCCAGAAATATTAACACTTTTGAGGACAGAGAAAGACCCACACAACCTTTCTTAAGTTATGTGTACAACTGATAAGCTTTTCCATGTTGAAGAGTTATTCCAAAAAGAAATATACCACAATTTGAACAAGGATATTTCAGCTATCATTCCCATCAGTATCACCTCAACAACATTTTATTAAAGGTGATTTTGTGGATTTCTTGTGACTGATTTTTTTAATCATAAAAGTATTTTATTATTTTCCAGTTACATGTAAAGATTTTTTCAATATTTGTTTTCATAATATTTTTAGTTCCATTTTTTTCTCCCTCCCTCTATTACCTCCTCCTTCCCTAAGAGAGAAAGCAATCTGATATAGGTTATATATGTACAATCACATTAAGCATATTTCTGCATTAGTCATGTTGTGTAAGAGGAATCAGAACCCAAGGGAAAATACTCAAAAAAAAGTAAAAACAAAAACAAAAGTAGAAACAGTATGCTTCAATGTGCATTCAGAATCCACAGATCTTTTTTTCTGAATGTGGAGAACATTTTCCCTTATGAGTTCTTTGAAAGTGTCTTGGATCATTTCATGACTGAGAAGAGCCAAGTCCACCAGAGTTGATCATCATAATGTTGCTGTTATGTGACTGATTTTAATATACTATGTTCTCACTTACAAAAATTATCAAAATGCAGGTCCTGAATTCTTTATCTCTAATTAGGTCACTATTATGAGAGCAGGGTGTGCTCCAAAGTCAAATATATGGCATTCTTCATTTTAAAAAGATGCTATTCCACTACGTTCAATGTAATAATAAATAAAGAACCATCTTGGACATTTTAAGAATCTTTGATAAAATTTCTAAAATTTTACCTCTCTCTGGCTTTCTTCCTCTTCCTATCTATTCTCTCCTACAATCTTCTGTCTCTCCTATTGTCCTTTTTTCATCCCCCGTCTGTTCTTTCTCCCCTACATTTTGTCCTCCTCTCTTGTTCTCTCTTTCCCTCTTTTTCTTCTCCCTTTCCTTGATTCTGAATCAGTGGATTCTTTATCAATCATCATAATTAGTCCTAGGATGATGCCATTTCATCCCTGTTAAATATAACTTTTACTTGATATTTTTAAATGACATTATTTAGAGGTTGGCAATTTCAATAGACCAAAGACATTTATTATTATTTGAAATTCGTAAGCACCTTGCTGATGTGCACTCAAATGTTGGGAGTATGAACAAAAGAACAGGATAAAGGATGACAGAGTCATACTTCTCATTAAATAACCTGCTTTATTTAAGATTCTCTAGGTGCTTCAGAGGTATTTTGCAGTCATCAATTAATTAAGTCCCACAACAACTATGTTGTGAGTAATAGAATAAGTGGATGTGTGGGGATCAAAATTACTCTTCTTTGCTCATAATAAAATTCAATGATTCAGAGCAAGTCAGGTCATTTGAGCATTAAAAATTCATTTTGTCAAGTACCATATTGTAATCTTTTATAATAAAAGGAATTTCAGTTTAGAGTGCTGAGCTAAAGGGAAAATGCAAGACATGAAATGTGGAACCAATCATAAGTGGATTTCCCTCCCACTGTCCTTATAGTAAAGCAAATAAGCTAGCTTAATGTCTTGAAGCCATTGATGACATTTTTTTCCTACTGCATGAACAAGCATTAAGTCTCTAAAAGTAAGTATGAATAAGATAGTGCAGAAGATGTTTTTCACAAATTCTGTGATGTCTGAGTTTTATAAGAAAGTATTAATTGGCATTATTAAATCATTCTAAATATGTCCATCAGTGATAAAACCATGTTGATTAGATTATGAAATAAATCTTAGTGAATGTTAATGTATATGTATATAGCCATAAAATGTGATTTCACACATATTTGCATATATAAACATGGTTCTGCATAAAATAAATAGCTACTAGTTGCTACGGCTCTTTTTAATAAAGGATCTGTTACAATTGCTAGTGTTTTGTAGTTTACTATAAACAGTATACAGGGATAGATTATGAAAATTTTTCATATAATTTTATATAACTGTCATATAACTTCATATGAATATTATATATATATATAATTGTTAAGAATATAATAATAGGGGCAGCTAGATGGCGCAGTGGTAAAGCACCAGCCCTGAATTCAGGAGTATCTCAGTTCATATCCAGCTTCAGACACTTGACACTTACTAGCGGTGTGACACTGGGCAAGGCACTTAACCCTCATTGCCCTACAAAAAAAAAAGAATATAATCATAGAATAATTAAAAATGATGTTGTGATATATCAGAGTGAATGTAGTTGTCTATTATTGAATATTGAAATATAGTTTTTGTGTCTGCCTGTCTCCTACAAACAAATCAGAGAAATAATTATAATCTCTCCTACGAAATTAATAAAACAGATCATAGGAATTATAATGTCTTATACTATCTCCTACCAACTAGATCAGAGAACAAGATATCCATACCTGTCCTCCTATGAGAAAGATCAGGGATAGACAGAAAAACAAAACCATTATATCAGTTTAATATTTTGTCCGAAGAAGGAACACCACATGATCATATAGAGATTCCCCTCCTAAGACTGAAGGCTCAGAGGACCCCCATTTCTGAGGGCATATATGGTTTTAGTCCACTGATTACAGGGCATTGTCATTTTCAATAGTATGATACAGAAATCAACCCAGAAGCAAAATGCAGTTTAATAATTTCAGTTATAATAAGTATAGAGGGAATACAGAAGCATCATGATAAGACTACAGGATTCCAAAAAATAGTTTGGCAAGGATGAGGATGCCCAGACATTACCATAAGATATGGACTTATTATCCTAAGGGAAAAGAAGTCACTAGTTAGGGTCTTTTATCTGCTAGCTATCCAGGTTCAGGGTTGGAGTTCAGTTCAAGGACATTTTGTTCCTATTAATTCAGGGTTTCATAAAAATACTTTTTGGATAATAAAGTATCTCCATCAAATCCAGGTGATCCATATATTCATTTAACACTATATTTTGGAGAAAACAGAATTCTCATATGTAAACTTTAATATATTATATTTGAATATAATGTCAGTTTACAAAAATGTTAACAATCAACTAGAAAATCAATGAAAAGCACAAAAAGTCTAAAGCAAGATTTTAAAATGTGTAAATTGGCAAATTGATGACACTGTCACATTCCTTGTGTGATGGTAGGCATGTCATTTCATTTCTAGGCCTCAACCATAAAATTAGGGGATTAGACTAGAGAGCATCTTGATGGATTCCTTTCAGCTCTAAATTTATGATTCTATGAATATGTAGAACAATAAGGTTCAAATGGATACTCACCTTAAATATAAAAAGTCACATCATTTCTTAAAGGGAAGAAAATGGAAAGAATTAGTCTCAATTAAAGTAAGAGGATGAATTCTTAACCGATATAGGAATTGAGATTACAAAAATGAAAGGTACACAATTTTAAATTTGTAAAAATTTTTAAAAAGCTGTGCATGAACAACATCAACACAGCTAGAATAAGATGAAAAATTTGGTTAGGAAATTAATTTTATTATAAAATATTTGAATTGAATTAAAAGATATGAACAAAAATTCTTCTCCAAAATATAAATGCTAATAAGAACTGTAAGCTATTATTTATATAAAAGTTTCTCCAAATCATTCATAACAAAATAAATGCAAATAAAAAACATCTGAGGTGTTACCTTACACCTACAAAAATTGCAATGATAGGAAAAGATTAAAATTTTCAATGTTAGTGTTGATAAATGAATAGAGGCATATTAATAAGTACTGATGATGAAATAGTTATTCCGACCCTTCTGGAAAATTATGGTATCCTATGGAAAAAATGACTAAAATTCCTATATCCCTCTAACCAAAATGTCCATTGATAAATATATATTCCAAGAGGTCAACGACAAAATGAAAGTACCATTTATATCATGAGTCTTAGGAGTGTTTCATAAACTTGCAAATATCTAGAATATGTAGGACAAAAAGATTCAAGTAGATATTCAACTAAAATATAATTAATTGAGGAATGGTTTAACAGATTGGGTTACATGATTATAATGCAATATTATTATACCATGAAAATATATAAAAGCAAATAACTGCAGAAAATACAGATGATCCTCATGAGAAATGATACAGAGTGGAGTAAACAGAGCCAATAGGACAGAAGCACTACAATTATAAAAATAGAAATGGAAATAAGAAAAAAAATTAAATTTGAAACTATTTGACTTAACATTTCTCAAATATTTTGGCCTCAGTCATCTTTACACATGGAAAAAAAATTAGTATCCCTGAAATAAGTTTTGTTTATATCTATAAATATTTAAAATAATCCATATTAAAGCATCCTATTATTACTATGAAAATAGTTTTGAAACTATTAGGCCAATTGAAAGGATGTGAGGGACACCAAGAGGTCTAAATGAAAAAAATATATATACCTCTCAGTTTCTTTTTTTAAAAATAAAAGTATTTTATTTTTTTCCAGTTAGATGTAGAGATAGTTTTCAACATTTGTTTATGTATGATTTCAAATTTCCAATTTTTCTCCCTCCCTCCCTCCCTTCCCTAAGCCCCTAAGCAGTAGACACCAGGTAATCTGATATAGGTTATATATATATATATATATATATACATATATACATAATAACATTAAACATATTTATGCATTAGTCATGTTATAAGAGAAGAATCAGAGCAAAAAGGAAAAACCTCAAAACAGAAAAACAACAGCACCAAAAACAAAAGTAATAGAATGGTCTAATCAGCAACCATATTCCACAGGTCCTTTTTTTTTCTGGATTGGAGAGCCTTTTCTGGATTGGAGAGCCCCTGGAACTTTCTTTTACCACTGTGTTGGTGAGAAGAATCTAGTCTATCACAGTTGATCAACACTTAATGTTGATGATACTGTGCATAATGTCCTTCTGGTTCTGCTCATCTCACTCATCTTCAGTTCATGCAAGTCCTTCCAAGTTTCTCTGAACTCCTCCTGCTCATCCTCTCTTACAACACAATAGAATTCCATTACACTCATATACCATAACTTGTTCAGCCATTCCCCAACTGATGGGCAACCCCTCAATGTCCAATTCACTGCCACCACAAAAAGAGCAGCTATAAATATTTTTGAACATGTGGGTCCTTTTCCCCTTTCTATGATCTCCTTTGGAAAAAGACCCAAAAGTGGTATTGCTGGGTCAAATGGTATGCCCAGCTTTATAGCCCCTTGGGCATAATTCCAACCTGCTCTCCAGAATGGTTGGATCAGTTCACAGCTCCAACAACAATGCATTAGTGTTCCAATTTTCTCACAGCTTCTCCAACATTTATTATTTTCCTTTTTTGTCAATTTAGCCAATCTGATAGGTGTCAGGTGGTACCTCAGAGTTGTTTTAATTTGCATCTCTCTAATCATTAGAGATTTAGAGCATTTTTTCATATGGGAATAGATAGCTTTAATTTCTTCATCAGAAAACTGCCTGTTCATATTTTTTGACCATTTCTCAATTGGGGAATGATTTGGAATCATATAAATTTGATTTAGTTCCTGATATATTTTAGAAATGAGGCCTTTATCAGAAGTATTGGCCATAAAAATTGTTTCCCAGCTTTCTGCCTCCCTTCTAATTTTGGATGTATTGCTTCTGTTTGTAGAAAAACTTTTAAATTTAATGTAATAAAAATCATTCATTTTGCATTTCATAATATTCTCTATCTATTGTTTGGTCATAAACTATTCTCCTTTCTTCTCCTAATTTTCCTATGGTATAACCTCTTATGTCTAAATCATGTATCGATTTTGACCTTATTTTAGTATAAGGTGTCAGATGATTTCCAGTTTTTCCAGCAGTTTTTGTCAAATACTCAATTCCTATCCCAGAAGCTGGAGTCTTTAGGTTTATCAAACAGGACATTACTAATGTCATTTACTACTGTGTCTCTTGTGCATAGCCTATTCCATTGATCCTCCTCTCTATTTCTTAGCCAGTACCAGATAGTTTTGATGACTGCCACTTTATAGTAGAGCTTCAGATTTGGTACAGATAACCCACCTTCCTGTGAATTTTTTTTCCATTATTACCCTTGATATTCTTGACTTTTTGTTTTTCCAGATGAATTTTGTTAATATTTTTTCTAGCTCTATAATGTAATTTTCAGATAGTCTGATTGGTATGGTACTGAATAAGTAAATTAATTTAGGTAGAATTGTCATTTTTACTAGCTCTGCCTATCCATGAGCAATTGGTATCTTTCCAATTTTTTAGATCTGATTTGATTTGTCTGAAAAGTGTTTGGTAATTGTGTTCATAGAGTTCCTGGGTTTCTCTTGGCAAGTAGACTCCAAGTATTTTATATTGTCTACCATTATTTTAAATGGAATTTCTTTTTCTATCTCTTGCTGCTGGACTTTGTTGGTCATATATAGAAATGCTGATGATTTCTGTGGATTTATTTTATGTCCTGCTACTTTGCTAAAATTGTTAATTGTTTCAAGTATTTTTTCAGTTGTTTCTCTAGGATTCTCTAAGTATAACATCATATCATCTGCAAAGAGTGATATTTTTATTTCCTACTTGTCTATTCTAATTCCTTTAATTCATTTTCTTCTCTGATTGCTAAAGCTAACATTTCTAGTAAAATATTAAATAATAGGGGTAATAATGGACATCCCTGTTTCACCCCTGATCTTATTGGGAAGGTCTCTAATTTATCTCCATTGCACATAATACTTGCTGATGGTTTTAGGTAGATACTGTTTATTATTTTAAGGAAAGCTCCACCTATTCCTAAGCTCTCTAGCATTTTTATTAGGAATGGGTGCTTTATTTTTTCAAAAGCTTTCTCTGCATTTATTGAGATAATTATATGATTTTGGTTAGTTTTCTTATGCATGTGGTTGATTACGTTAATATTTTTCCTAATGTTGAACCTGCCCTGCATTCCTGGTATAAATCCTACCTGGTCATAGTGTATTGTCCTGGTGATCATTTGCTGTAATCTACTTGCTAATATCTTATTTAAGATTTCTGCATCAACATCCATTAGGGAAATTGGTCTATAATTTTGTTACTCTGTTTTTGCTCTTCCTGATTTTGGTATCACCACCAAATTTGTGTCATAAAACGAATTTGGTAGAAGTAGTTCTTCACCTATTTTTTCAAATAATTTGCATAATATTGGAATTAATTTTTCTTTACATGTTTGGTAGAATTCACCTCTAAACCCGTCTGGCCCTGGGGATTTTTTCTTAGGGAGTTCATTAATGGCTTGTTCAATTTCTTTTTCTAATATGGGCTTATTTAAGGATTTTATTTCCTCTTCAGTTAAGCTGGGTATTTTATATTTTTGTAAATATTTATCCATTTCAGTTAGATTGTTAAATTTATTGGCATACAGTTGGGCAAAATAGTTCCTAATTATTGATTTAATTTCTACTTCATGGGTGGTAACATCACCCCTTTCATTTTTGATTCTGGTAATTTGTTTTTTTCTTTCTTTTTTTAATCATATTAACCAGTGGTTTATCTATTTTATTGTTGTTGTTTTTTCATAAAAGCAGCTCTTACTTTTATTGATTAATTCTATAGTTTACTTGCTTTCAATTTTCTTAATTTCTCCTTTAATTTTAAGGATTTAGAATTTAGTTTCTAATTGGGGATTTATAATTTGTTCTTTTTCTAGCTTTTTAAGTTTCATGTCCAATTCATTGATATCCTCTTTCTCTTTTTTATTCATGTAGCAGTTAGAGCTATAAATTTTCTCCTAAGTACTTCTTTGACTGTATCCCATAGATTTTCATATGCTGTCTCATTATTGTCATTCTCTTGGATAAAGTTATTGATTGTTTCTTTGATTTGTTGTTGACCCATTCATTCTTTAGAATGACATTATTTAGTTTCCAATTGATTTTTAGGCTACCTTTCCATGGCTCTTTTTTTTTTTTTTTTTTTTTTTTGTGAGGCAACTGGGGTTAAGTGACTTGCCCAGGTTCACACAGTTAGTAAGGGTTAAGGGTTAAGGGTCTGAGGCTGGATTTGAACTCAGGTACTCCTGACTCCAGGACCAGTGCTCCATCCACTGTGACACCTAGCTGCCCCTCCATGGCCCTTTAATATATGTAATTTTTTTTTTTGCATCATGATCTGAGAAGGATAAATTTACTTGTTCTGCCTTTCTATATTTGACTATGAGGTTTTTGTGCCCTAATGCATGGTCAATTTTTGAAAATGTGCCATGTTCTGCTGAGAAAAATGCATATTCCTTTCAATCTCCATTCAATTTTCTCCAGACATCTATCATGTCTAACTTTTCTAGTATTCTATTCACCTCATTCACTTCTTTCTTATTTATTTTGTGTCTAGGTTTATCTAATTCTGAAAGGGGAAGATTCAGATCCCCCACTAGTATAGTATTACTGTTTATTTCCTCTTGTAACAAATTTAACTTCTCCTCTAAGAATTTGGATGCTGTACTACTTGGTGCATACATGGATAATATTGGTATTACTTCATTATTTATAGTACCTTTTAGCAAGATGTAGTTTCCTTCCTTATCTCTCTTTTTTTTTTTTAAGTGAGGCAATTGGGGTTAAGTGACTTGCCCAGGGTTATACAGCTAGTAAGTATTAAATGTCTGAGGCCAGATTTGAACTCAGATACTCCTGACTCCAGGGCTGGTACTCTATCCACTGCGCCACCTAGCAGCCCCCCTTATCTCTTTTAAAAAAGATCTATTTTTGCCTTTGCATTTTCTGAGATAAGGACTTATACCCCTTCTTTTTTTTATGTTAGCTGAAGCATAATATATTCTGCTCCAACCTTTTATCTTTAATCTGTGTGTATCTCTGTGCTTCAAATATGTTTCTTGTTAACAGCTTATTGTAGGATTCTGGATTTTAATCCACTTTGCAATGAACTTCTCTTTTATGGTAGAGTTCATTCCATTCACATTCACAGTTATTATTACTAGCTGTCTATTCCCCTCCATTCTATTTACCGCCTTTATACTCCCCCCCACTTCTTTCACCCTATTCCTCCTCACCAATGGCTTGTTTCTTACCCCTGCCTCCCCCAGTCTGCCCTCCCTTTTTTATCACCCCCTCCCTTTTCTTTACCCCTTTTCTCCCTTGTTTTTGCCCTCCCTTCTGTCTGTCCCCACCTTTCCCCTTACCCTTTTACTTCCCTAAAGAATAAGCTAAGCTTCTTTGTCCAAATGAACCTTTATGTTATTCCCTCATTAAATGAAATCTAGTGAGAGTAGCTTTGACACAATGTTCATGTCTCCCTTGTTTGGCTCTATTGTAATAGGTGTTTTTCACCTCTTCTTATGATATAATTCACCCCATTCTACCTCCCCTTTCCTCTTCTCCCTATAAATTCCCTTTAAACCCCTTAATTTTCTTGATATCATCACATCAAAGACAGTTTATATTTATACCCTCTGGGTATAATCCTTCTGTTTGCCCAAGTACATATACAATTCTCAATAGTTAAAAGTATTATCTTCCTGTGTAGGGATATAAACAGTTTAACCTTACTGAGTAATTTTTTTCACCTGTTTACCTTTTTAAACTTCTCTTGAATCTTGTATATTAAGTTTGACTTTTCTATTGAGATCTGGTCTTTTCATCTTTTCCCCTGAAAGAGAATGCTCAGTTTTGCTTGGGTAATAGATTCTTGGCTGCAATCCAAACTTCTTTGCCTGCCAAAATATCACATTCCAAGCCTTGTCATCCTTTCATGTTGAAGCTGCCAGGCTCTAAGCAATCCTGACTGCGGCTCCATGATATTTAAATTGCTTCTTTCTGGCTGCTTGGAGTATTTTCTCCTTCATCTGATAATTCTGGAATTTGGCTATAATCTTCCTTGGAGTTTTCCTTTTGGGGTCTCTTTCAGGAGGTGATTGGTGGATTCCTGCAATGACCATTTTATCCTCTGATTCTATGATATCAGGGCAATAATAATAATTTCCTGGAATATGGTGTCTAGACTCTTTTTCTGATCATGGCTTTCAGGCAGTACAATGATTCTCAAATTGTGTCTCCTGGATCTGTTTTCCAGGTCAGTTGTCTTTCCAATGAGGTATTTCACATTTTCTTCTATTTTTTCATTCTTTTGATTCTCCTTAACTGATTCCTGGTGTCTCATGGATTCCTTGCCGTCCAAGTGTCCAATTTTAATTTTTAAGGCATTGTTTTCTTCAATGCGATTATGCACCTTTTTTTCCATTTGGCCAGATGAATTATTTAAGGAATTGTTTTCTTCAGTCAATATTTGTGCTTCCTTTTCCAAGCTGCTGATTCTTTTTTCATAATTTTCTTGTGTTGTTTTCATTTCTCTCCCCATTTCTCTCGATTGATTTTTAAAATCCTTTTTGAGCTCTTCCAAGAAGGCTTTTTGTTCTTGAAACCATTTCATCTTCTTTCTTGAGGCTTCACATGTAGGCAATTTGGGAGTATTTTCATCATCTGAGTTTGTGCTTGCCTCTTCCCTGTTGATACAGAAGCTCTCAATGGTGAGAGCTCTTTTTTGTTTCTTATTCATACTGCAGCTTATTTTTTTTTTAAGTTGAGGTCTGCTCTGGGGGCACCAGGGTCCCTGTTTCAAGCTTCATGTGCAGGGGTATAGGGGCTGTGTCACTGGCTTTCTAGACTGAGGCCTCTAAGGCTTTTAGTTTTCTACCCCCCTGGGCTTGCTGGCTGTGAGCTGGGATTGGTAGGCTTGGTCACTCCTGTCCTGTATGTGGCCATCCAGCCGGCAACCTGCCCTTCCAGCTAGTGCAGGTGGGTTTTGCCACTGTCCTCCTGAGCCACCAGCTTGTTGTGCCAGGATCCAGGGGCCTCATTTGCTTGGCCATGGTACATAGTTTCCTGCTGACTTGCCCTGACCCCCTCGACACTGAGCTGCTGCTGTGCACTGTGCCTCCCTTTTGCCCCAGTGAGATCGAACTTTCCTGAAGTCTTCTAAATTATCTCTGGTTGGAAGACTGTTTCTCTCTGTCTCTGCAGGTTCTGTAGTTTTAGAATCTGTCTAGAGGTTTGATTTAACATTCTTTTTCTTTGTTTCTTTGGCAAGGCAATGGGGGTTAAGTGACTTGCCCAGGGTCATACAGCTAGTAAGTGTCAAGTGTCTGAGGCTGGATTTGAACTCAGGTACTACTGAATCCAGGGCCGGTGCTTTATCCACTGCGCCACCTAGCCACTCCCTGATTTAACATTCTTTTTGAGGGAACAGAAAGAGAGCTCAGGTGATTTGCTGGCTACTCTCCACCATCTTGGCTCTGCCCCCCTACCTCTCAGTTTCAATGAAGAGTAGAGGTCTAAGAGCAGATTCAATCAGATCCAGTGGTTAGTTTTGCTAGAAGATTTTTTGTTCATTACTTTTAAAAAATTTACAAAAGAATATTTCCTAGTTAGAGGCAACTCTTTTCACAATGTAAAAACAAAAGCCATCATTAAAACTAAAATCAAATTTTTATGAAAAACAAATGACCGCAAAAATATGATGTGTTATATGAGGTTTGTTGATTTCTGGAAGCTTCCCCCTCCAATAGGCCCTTTGGAATAAAATCCATTGTTCAGGAGGACATCAATTTTTTCTGAGGTCTATTTCGGCTAATTTTTTATATTCTCTCTCTCTCTCTTTCTCTCTCTCTCTCTTTCATTCAGTAGTCATGGATTTTGAATCCCATTTCTACCACTCTCTACTTATATGACCATAAGCATATCCCTTAAACTCTGATTCTCAGTTTCTTCATATTTGATATTAAGGGTTAAACTAAATGACCTGTGAGGTCTCTTTGAAGTTTAAATATATGATGAATTATTCAAACTCATGGCACTAGGGAAAAATGTGCTATCAACTCTTATTAGATAGAATTTGAAATATATTAGAAAGAACAGTGTATGTATAATCTGAAGTCCTCAGTTTAAATTCTAACTTTACTACTTACAGGGCTAGGCTGGGCTAGCTTTTATGAATCATAGTCTCATGAAAGCGTATAGTTAAATTTCGAATTTTCTAGTCTACACCCCAGAAATTGGCAAATTTTACTTATTGGGACTTGATTTAGTATTTTATAGAATTTATGGACTTAAGAAAATAATTGAGAAAATATTATTACTGCAAATTAAACATAAAAAGTGTGTTTCCTTAATGTTGTGATTATTTTGGAAAGTTAGCTTTTAAAAATGTATTAGGTTATATTATTCATATATATTAATATGATTCTTTTCTAGCACCTAATCTGATCATGTGCTGAAAAAATGGATGCTTTTAGATATGTGGAAGTTAAGTGTCTTCAAGACGTATAATATAAATCTTAACTTCTATATTGAATCAAATAAAATCTAGAATCCTGAACAATAATATATCAGAAAGGGGACTAGAGTTAGAATTTGAGCCACTAGGTTTGAATCTCAAATGTCATTTTGACTACTCATGTGACCTTGTCCATGTGACTATGTTCCAATCCCTCTAGGTTTTATTTCACTCATCTACAAAGCTAGAATATTGAGACAGATGATCTTTAAAGTCATTTCCATTTCTAAGTCTTCTGAATTTATAAGAAACGCAATGTATTCCAGACGATGTGTGGAGTTTAAACATATGCCCTAATAAGTTCAATCACTGCCTTATCTTTACTTAGTATCATTACATGATGAACTTGTGGAATTATCAAAAGTATCATCTTAAAAAAAAATAACAATACTAGTTGTTTTTAGAGGTTTCAATTCACAAATTGAATAAGAGTATGCATGCACATGAAACAAATATATCAATTATGTAGATACTGTTATTTAGGAGATTTTTTTAAATGACTTATTTAATAGTCATATATAATGTGAAATTCATAATGAAGCTGTCCTAGAATCCCTCTTTGGAGAATCCATGTACAAATGATATAATCTGAAACAAGATTATAGACAAGTGACATTGCAACATTCAAAGACATAGAAAATAAAGAAATACTGCCTATTGTAAATTACAGAGTCATTGTGGTAGAGTGAAAATATCTATAGTTCTGAAGGAAGAAGACTAAGTTTCAAATACCACCTGTGAGAAAATAATGGGATTTGGCAGATACTCAAAGGCCCCACCTAGAGATTAATCTAAACTAATTGAATTAAGTGAGAATGATTGACTTTCTAATTAGCCTACTTAAAGTTAATTATATTGTAACCACATATGGCTGTCCCTTAAGAAGGTATTGTTCACAGAAGCTAAGGACTTTGAATTCAAAATGAGGCCATCTTCAAATCCAGTGAACCAATGGATTTGGATGACACTAATCAATCAGCTTGAAGCAGTGTGTAAGGACTGCCTCTGCTCTGGACCTATAAAAAGGTTCCACACTCAGTTTGCTTGGGGAGTACTTGGTTGAAGCAGGCTCATGGTGGAGGACTTAAGGAAGAACCAGACCAGGCTGGAACTCTAGGCTAGATAGGCCTTTTATTAACTTTCTGAACTCCACGTTTTCCTTTTTACTAATACCTAGTATGCTTTAATGAATGCTTAATGCTCAAAGACAGATGCTAAAGCTTCTAATTTAAGGCAAACATATATTTCGATTTTAAACAATACACACCTCTGCAAATTACTGTATTTGATGTGAGGCAGTTATTTAACCTTTCTCTGCCTCAGTTTCCTAATCTGAAAAAAGGGGGTTGGGCTAACTGACCTCATGTCTCTTCCAGCTTTTATTCTTGAGACTGTGGTGTCCTTCATACTCAGAAAGACATTGATAAAGGTGTGGGAGAGCTGATTAGAAACTAATATTTCTAGAGTACCTCATTGTATAGCACTTTCAATATTGTAAAGACCTTTTCACTCAACAACCACTTGAAATGCATTATAAGTGGTATTACCCATGCTTTATGGGCATGGAGAAGCCAAAGCTCATAGAAGTTAAGTATCTTGACTTCAGTTTACAGGCTGGTAAATAGAAGAGCTAGAATTAACTTACAGCTGGTTTTCCATTTCATATACTACACTTTTGAGATCAGATGAAATATATGTGTCACAAGAGTAATAGATTTACTCAGTCATATCAATCCCTTCTTACATTGATACTGTTTTTACCAATACATGTCTTATATATTCAGAGACAGAGATTATTTTTTGCAAGAGGAACAATCTTTAAAAAATTTGCTGTTTGAAATTCAAAATAAGTATGTTCAGGAATCTCAGTTTCAGGTACTCCTGGCATCAGATAAGATTGAAAATTCACATGCCAAAAAACAAAACAAAACAAAAACAAACAAAAACCCCTTGAAATTGTTTTATATTAGAAACACCATAACATATGTCAGGATACTGAATCACTTTCAATATAATCCACAAATGGTAGAGAGCATAAAAGAAATGCTGATTCTAGTTGTGTTATAACAATAATCAATAAAGATCTCTTCCATGGTTTCTATTCCCTTCTTGCTATCACCAAAGTCTTATAAAGTTGTTAACTCTAACATCAATTTCTCAATTCAATTTATATTGAGAGAAATAGTGTTAGTATATAGTAATAGGGTACAGAGGCCTAAGGAACACAGGTGAATTATAATGAATTGCAAAAAGAGTCAGTCTGAATAAATTTAATTTTACTATCATCTATAGGCTCTCATCATATCTTGTCTGGAACAACAAATATAAACTCTTTCATTTTGCATTTGAAATACTTTACAACCTGGACCAAACATCTTTCCTGTCTTACTCCATATTACAACCCTCCCTGTCTAGTCAAACTCTCATTCTTACTGTTCATCATATACATCCCTCTATTTTCAGTCTCCATAATTTTGAGCTGGTGATTCCTGATGTGTGGAATGTACTCTTGCATCATCTATGCCTCATAAAATACCTAGTGTTATTAAATATTCACCTCTAGTATTTACTTCAAGAGCCCCTTTCTGTTAACTCCAGCTACAGTGTTTTCCCATCATATCACCTTGCATATGCCTGTCTGTCTGTCTGTCTATCTATCTATGTATTGTGTTGTTTAAAATCTAAATTGTGGGTCCTAATCTGCCCCCCCCCAGTCTTGGGGTGGAAGCTGGCTAAAATCACTGATAAATTCAGCAAGAGTTTAGGCTTTTAATGATTTATTAAAATATATATTATAAGTTAGTGAAGAGAGAGAGAGAGATTGAGAACAGATTCCTTATAGCATGGAAATCCTAGCTTAGATCTAATTCAGTATAGCCAGAGAGAAAGAAATCAATTTTCTTTCCTAGCAGCCCATGTGAAATCTCTCACCAGCAAAGAGATGTCCCGAATGACAAGGAGGACTCCTGTTCTCCCTCTCTTGCCACACATCTTTTTCCTCAAAAAAAAAAAATCTTCTCTGATTGAGTGTTCACTTCCTTGTTCCACTCTCACTCCCTGAAAGGGGAGGTCCTTCAAGCTGATTGGTTGTGAGTGGTCTCTTGCTGAAGTCAGTAGTACACCAGCAGGGCACTCAGGGCTGGCCAGGTGTGGCCTCCATCAAATCACCCTTAAGTACGTACTCAGTCAGTTTCTCATTCTCACCCAATTCCAACAATACTAAATCAATCAGGTGGGGCCCCTGGGGATTTGCTAAATTCCATTATTTTATTACACTATCTATCATCTATCTACTTATGTAATTAGTGATCTATTTATCTATTGACTTAATTAGTGTATTTATATATTTACTAATACACATATATGTTTTGCAATTCTTTTAGGACTCAAATATGTAAAGAATCAAAGTCATCAAATACCTTTGTTCTTTTAATTTTTTTTTCCTTGCTTGTCTTTGGTATTAACTCCTGCTTAGTGGTATGGAATAGGTATGGATGTATTATACATATACATATGGCTATACATATACATACAAATATACATACATATGCACATACACACATTAATGCATAAATTCATACATACATACACATATACACAAATATATATGCCTGTAAATCACTAGCTCCTTCCAGAAAAATGGTTCCAAGATGCTGACAGGAGTTTCCCTATGTCAAACTTTTTTGGTCGGCTTCTTTTTTTCTAAGCCTCAGATGATTCCAATTGATTCACAGAAGTGAAGGCTTCTCAGAAACAATCTTTAATATTATCAAGGTTTCTTCTTCCATTTTTTAAAGAAAAAAATGCAACTTTTGAAAATGTGGAACAAGTGGTGTCAATCAAAGATCAAACTTTACCACTAACTTTGCTATTAACTTTACCACTCTAAAATTTTCCAAGTTGGAAAACTATTGTACTTCTTGTATATTTGGGGAGTTGAATGGTGGTTCTTAGGTAAAACTGGTGCCCATAAAATACTGTAACTCCATATTATGTGAGAGTAAAATGTTTGAGAATCTGTGAAATAACCAAGTTGAAGCAGAAACAAATTTAATTTGCTAAGAGGAATGTAAATATATATTTTTTAAGTTTTCAACTAAAACCTACAATAATTCTTTTATGTGGACAGTGTCCAAATGCAGTTATTCTGAATGAAAAGAGAATTCTTATAATATACATGTATATATAATGGATATGTTGAGTTAATAAGCAGCTAATCAAAAGTAGGTAGGTGGGTAAATGAAGAGAGAGAGAGAGAGAGAATTTATTAAGTGCCTACTATGAACCAGGCAATAGTTAAAACACTGGTGATAAAAAGAAAAAGGAAAAAAAAATTCTTCTCTCAAGGATCTCACAATATATTTTCTTTAGTAGTAAACAGTTTTATTTATAGTTTTGAGTTGCAATTTTTATCCCTTCTTCAGTCCCTCTCCTCTCTCCTCCCTGTGGTGGTAAGCCATCAGATACGGGTTATACATGTGCAGTTATAGAAAGCCATATTAGTCATTTTGTAGAAGAAAACTTCAATAAAAGAAAAAAATGAAAGAAATGAAAAAATAGCATAATTCATTTTGTGTTCCATCAGTATCAATTTTTTTCCTTTGGAGGTGTATAGTATGTTTCATCAATAGTCCTTTGAGATTATCATGGATCATTGTATCATTGAGAATAGTTGTCATTCACAGTTCATCAAAAAATATCACTGTCTCTGTGTACAATGTTCTCTTGGTTCTGTTCACTTCATCATACATGAGTTCATAAAAGTTTTTCCAGGGCTTTCTGAAATCATCCTGCTTGTCATTTCTTATAGAACAATAATATTCCATCATCATTATATATACCACAGCTTGTTTAGCCATTTCCCAAATGATGGGTATTCCTTTGATTTCCAATTCTTAGCCACCACAAAAGAGCTGATATAAGTATTTTTGTACAAATAGGTCTCTTTCTCTTTTTGAGGATGTCTTTGGGATATATACCTACCAGTGGTATTGCTGGATCAAAGGGTATGCACAGTTCTATAGCCCTTTGGACATACCAAATTGGTCTCCAGAATGGTTGGATCTTTTCACAAGTCCACAAACAGGATTAGCTTCCTAGCTTTCCCACATCCCCTCTGTCATTCTATATTTTCCATTTTTTAAAATATTTGCCACTCTGATATGTGTGAGGTAATACTTCAGAGTTGTTTTAATTTGCATTTCTCTGATCAATAGTGATCTAGAGTAATGTTTTCAAATGATAATAGATACCTTTGATTTCATTGTTTAAAAACTGCCTGTTTTCTATTCCTTTAACCATTTATCAATTGGAGAATGGGTTGCATTTTTATAAATTTGACTCAGTTCTCTACATAACTGAGAAATGAAGCCTTTATCAAAGATGTTGATTTCAAATATTCTTTCCCAGTTTTCTGCTTCCCTTGTAATCTTGGTTACATTAATTTTGTTTGTGCAAAAACTCTTTAATTTTATATAATATATATATAATCAAAATTATCTATTTTACATTTTTTGCTCTCTATATCTTCTTTGTTCCTAATTTTTCCTCTGCCCATAAATGTGACAGATAAATGATTCCATGTTCTCTTAATTTGCTTATAGAATTATCCTTTATGTGTAAATCGTGTATCAGTTTTGACCTTATTTTAGTATATGGTGTGAAATGTAGGTCTATACCTAGTTTCTGTCATACTGTTTTCAAATTTTCCCAGCAGTATTTGTCAAATAATGAGTTTTTTCCCAAAAGCTCAGATTTTGGGGGTTATCATATACTAGATTACTACAATTAGTTACTATAGCATAACTTGTGCCTATTCTATTCCACTGATCCACCTCTCTATTTCTTAGCCAGTTTTAGATTATTTTGATAATTACTGCTTTAAAATACAGTTTGAGATCTAGTACTGCTAAACCACCATCTTTCATATTTTTTTCATTGATTCCTATGATTTCCTTGAACTTTTGTTTTTCTATATGAGTTTTGTTATTTTTTTTTGGTCTATAAAATTTTTTGATAATTTTGTATAGTACCAAATCAATAAATTAACTCAGCTACAATTGTCATTTTTATTATATTGACTTGGCCTAACCATGAGCACTTAATATTTTTCTAATTGTTTAAAGGATCTCACAATATAAGAGGGAAGACTACCTGCAAACAACTATGTACAAACAAGATATTTAGATATCTATATCTAAATATAGCTATATATATCAACAAAAGGAAAATAATAGAATTAAGAGGGATTGATCTCTATGTGCTTATTGGTATATATGTGTTATATATGGATAATCTACATATTTTTATACATATGCATATATACATACACACATTTCCTATATATAAACATAGAGCCAAACAGACACATCTGGGACAGACATGTGGTGCAGTATATAGAATACTACGCTTGATGTTGGGAGGACCTGAGTTGAAATCAAGTTTCAAAAATGTCCTGATTGTTTGAACTGACAAATACAATTTATGAAGAACTTATGTTCATTTAGTTTCCTTTCCTAAAACCAAAGAATTATCTGGGGCTGACCCAACCTTGTCAATTCTAGCCTCTGATTACTTTGTAGATCTCTCAAATAATTTTGTTACTCGGCATTTGTAAAAAAAAAAATGTAATTGGTGAAACAAATGGTAATCAACCCCAAGCATAGTCTTTTCAGGTGCTGTTTATTTTGTTTGTTTTGGACCCAGTATAAAATGTTTTCTGCCCCACCTTTTGGGTACTCCTAGCTAGCTGTTGTGAGTTATAACTCCTCTGCCCAGATTAAAAACCTTAATTTTATTATATTGATTACTTTAATAATTTTTCAGGTTGAGATTTCCCAAGATCTCCAAGAAACTGAGATATAAAACCCAGATTATTCCTGGTACAGTGATGGTTCCTGCTGCCAAAATGATTCTGGTAAAATAATTGTCAGGTAGGCTATCACCACTAGTGTGGAAATTGAGTCAGCTTCTCTTACTTTGGCTTCTTCAGCACAACAGTCATAACTTGAAGCTCTGCTAAAGCTTTCAAATTAGCAAATAGAAAATGGGTGAAAATTTAGACAGACAGCAAGTATGCTTTTGGGGTGGGACATGATTTCAAAATGTTATGGAAATATTGAGGGTTCCTAACTTCCTCTGGCACACTGTTTTTGAATTTTCCCAGCAGATATTACTTGAATCTCTTTTGCTATCAGCAGTAGTGGCTATTATTAAAGTGCCAGGACCCTCCCATGGAGATTCTCCCCATGGTGGTAAAAAGTGTTATTGATTGCATAACTACCTCAACCCTCTATTAGAAGTCTAAGGATATAAAGGAGGGAATGTAATGGAATTTATTAATTTGATTGTTGACAATGGTATGCTAAGGTTTAGTAAAAATGCAGCAATTCAAACAGTTAAAGAAGAGAATCCAGCTTTCCAGACCAGAGTCCAGAATCCAGTTTTTCAGACTAGAATCCAGTTTCCTCCTGATGACATCTTACCACTTCAAGAAGACAAGAGAACTCAGAGACTTTACATGAACTGTTTTGTTTTGTTAGTTTTTACTAACTTCTTTCTGTTATAATATACACCATCTGTAACATGTACTCTCTGCAGAGGTCCTCCCTTTGCAAGACTAATATCAAAGCGTTGGTTCATGAGGACAAAAAAAACACCCCTCTGGACAAAACTTTCCTCTCTTCCTTTTCTATATTGTTGTTAACATATTATTAGTTAGCAATAGTTATTATATTCTATTATTTTTTACTGTTCCGTCAAGGAAACATTTCGTTTCTTGAGGAAGGAAAGGGGGAAATGTGGTAAAAAGTGAAAGTTTTTAACTGTCAGCAAAAACTGAAGGACCATCCTTTCGGGGAGGAGACCATGACCAACCACCAGGTCTGTCTGTTAGGCACTCCACTTCCGGTGCAAGCTTAAAAGGCAAGGAGAGAACGGAAGTGAGGTCTTTTCCGCTCTCCTCCTCCGCTGACTGGCGCTGCTCACACAGACACTGACTGAGGTTGAGCTCAGTTCACCATAACAGCACATGCTTGATGCGGCTTTCAGCTTCAGAGGTGGTCTTGGGTTTTTTGGTGATTCCTATACGGTTTTTGGTAAGTTTTATATGGAATATAGACTAAGCTTAGATTTAAGACTATTTGTTTTTCTACTTTCCTGTCTCTCTAATCAACATCACCTTGTAATTTCCAAACAATAAAAGCTCTAACTAAAGATCAGAGGCTTCTTCCACTTACTAGTCTGGGAGATAAATAACAAAAAGGTTAAAAGGGGAGGTTAGTGCTCTAGTATCCAATTTTAAATCTCACATGCCCTTGCTGATCTATATGCCAAGCAGGTTGCTTGGAAGCCCCCAGACCCTATTATTCAGCATTACTTTACATCTGTAGAGCCCACCCTCAAATTAACATTGACTTTAGCAGAGCTTGTTACTGCCCAAAAGACCATGTCCTGTTTATCCAAGACAGGTCAAGATGGGAAGTGTACAAGAAGGATGAAAGTTCTGGGCTCTCATGGGCCAGATGAATGCCTAGTCTTCCATGCCTTTTTTGTTGGTCTATTATGGAATAACTTCACTATTTAAGTCCCTGGAGCTCTGATAAACTGTTTATTTGGACCACAAATGTTGGGGGAGAGGGGGAATAAGATGAGCTACACATGATGTTTGTGTACAATGTGAAATTTCCCAAATATAATGTTAGAAAGCCCCTAAGACGTCCCTCCAGGAAAATTCTGTCTTGCTGAGGCCCCAAGTCTGGCAGATTGATTTTATTCAGCTCCCACCCTTCTCTAGGTATAAGTACCTATAAGTTATGGTTTGTATGATTTACCATTAGATAGAAGCTTTTCTTTGAAAGCAAGCCATGGCAACAGCCCTAGTCAAATGCTTATTAGAAATTTTTTTCCCTACCTGGGAAATTTCTAAGGAAATTCAGTGACAGGGGCACTCATTTTACTGATTCCATTGTCCCCTGATTGTTAGCTATGTAGCCAGTGCTTCAATACTTACACTGTGCTTACCACCCCCAATCCTCTGATGCAGTAGAACATATCAATGGAATTATTAAGGTTTAGCTTGGTAAATTTATGGATGATTTGGGTCTACCCTGGTCAAAAGGCCTTTTCCAAAAGCATTCTTTGAATGCCTTTTGGTAAATATTCTTTCACCCTTTTAAATCATCACTGGGTATCCTATGCCTCTTGTTTTTCCCTCCAGTAACTCTCTCACCACCAAGGGCTCCCTTCTATCCTACTGCTGGGACTCACTCAAAACTTTATGAGGCCTTAACTACCTACCTACTTACCTAGTCACTCAGTTATATTCTAGAGACTCAACCTTAAATCACAATACCCTACAGCTAAAACCTAGAGACTGGGTCTATTGGAAAAAGGCACCTATACAAGGATTCCCTGAAACCCAGTTGGAAAGGTTCCTACCAAGTTCTGCTGATCAAACCCTCTGCCACAAAATTGAAAGGAATTAACAGATGATACACCTATCACATTTGAAAAAGGCTGCAACCCCCAAATGCACAGATCAGCTCATTACTAGTAATACTAAACACCATCTGACTTGGAAAAGGAAGCAGACAAAAGCAGGGTAACTCACTTTCCCAAGACACATTGCTTTAATAACATTTCAGGTTGACAGAATTTAGGCAAGTGGTTTAACCTCTATTTGTCGCTTAAGGAAATCACTAACCACTTCACTATCTTTGCCAAGAGAACCCCATGGCTAGAGATCCACGGGGTCACACAGAGTCAGAAATTACTGAAACAACTGAACAACATTTATGTATATGTAATCATTGCAGTCTTAAAATAATTTTCTTTAGCTGATTAAAAAAATAAAGGAAGCAAACAGCTCTGTATCGGTTCTCACGTATCATTAATCATCTACCTCTCAATTGTGGTCCTTTACCTTTGGGAGTTCTTGATGTAATGGAACAGATACACATACACACATAATATGATCTGGGTTCACATCTGTACCTCAGATGTATACTATCTATATGACATTTCTTAAAACTCTTACCTGTCCTAATCTTTAAGTTCTTTATCTATAATAGATCATATTGGACTGGATCATCTCTGAAGTCCCTTCCACTTTTGTGATCTGAGATTTCCTTAATCCTCCTCTTTTTAAAAATTCCTAAATTTGGTTTGAAACTTTTTTTTTGCTTTGTTATGTTTTGCTTTGTTTTCTCCTTACTCAAGTTCAAGTACATTTTTTGTTTGTTTTTTGTTAGATGGTTCAATGGAAAAAGCATAGGATTTGCAATAAAGAAGATTTTAGTTGGGGGCAGAGCCAAGATGGCAGAGAGGAATCAGCAAGCTACCTGAGCTCTCCTTCTGTTCCCTCAAAAAGAACATTAAATCAAGCCTCTGGACAGGTTCTGAAACTACAGAACCTGCAAAGAGACAGAGAGACACAGTCTTCCAACCAGAGCTAATTTAGAAGACTTCAGGAAAAGGTCGGTCTGACTCGGGCAAAAGGGAGGCCCAGCACAGTGCAGCAGCCCAGTGCCGAGGGGGTTGGGGCAAGTCAGCAGGAGCTGCGGGCCACAGCCAAACTAATGAGGACACTGGAAATTGGCTCAAAAATCTTGTGATCAAGAAAGACAGTGGAAAAACCTACCTGCACCGGCCAGGAGGGCGGATGGTAAGGCCACGAACGGGACAGGCAGGATCGGGCGCCTGGCCGAGCACACCCAGACAGGAAGTGCAGGAGGTAGAACTGCACACACAATAAAGGCCTCAGAGTAAAAAGCCGGTCACACAGCACCTATACCCTTGCACAAGAAGCCCAAAACAGAGACCCTGGTGCCCCCAGAGCAGACCTCAACTTAAAAAAATAAATAAATAAGCTGCAATAATGAGTAAGAAGCAAAAGAGAGTCCTCTTCATTGAGAGCTTCTGTATCAATAGGCAAGAAGCCAACACAAACTCAGATGAGGACAATAGCCTCAAATTGCCTACATCTGAAGCCTCAGGAGGGAAGGTGAATTGGTCTCAAGAACAAAAAGCCTTCCTGGAAGAGCTCAAAAACAATTTAAAAAATCAATTGAGAGAGGTAGAAGAAAAAATGGGGAGAGAAATGAAAGGAAAACAAGAAAACTATGAAAAAAGAATCAGCAGCTTGGAAAAGGAAGCACATAATTTCACTGAAGGAAAGAAAGCCTTAAAAAATTCATTTGGTAAAATGGAAAAAAGGTGCATAATCTCATTGAAGAAAACACTGCCTTAAAAAATTCACTTGGCCAAATGGAAAAAAAAGTGCATAATTTCAGTGAAGAAAACAATGCCTTAAAAATTAAAATGGGACAGTTGGAAGATAAGGAATCCATGAGACACCAGGAATCAGTCAAGCAGAATCAAAAGAATGAAAAAATAGAAGAAAATGTGAAATACCTCATTGGAAAGACAACTGATCTGGAAAACAGATCGAGGAGAGACAATTTGAGAATCATTGGACTGCCTGAAAGCTATGACCAGAAAAAGAATCTAGACACCATATTCCAGGAAATTATTAAGGAGAACTGCCCTGATATCATGGCATCAGAGGATAAAATCATCATTGAAAGAATCCACCTATCACCTCCTGAAAGAGACACCAAAAGGAAAACTCCAAGGAATATTGTAGCCAAATTCCAGAATTATCAGGTGAAGGAGAAAATACTCCAAGCAGCCAGAAAGAAGCAATTTAAATATCATGGAGCCACAGTCAGGATTGCACAAGACCTGGCAGCTTCAACAGTAAAGGACTGCAAGGCTTGGAATATGATATTCTAGAAGGAAAAGGAGCTTGGATTGCAGCTTAGAATCTATTACCCAGCAAAACTGATCATTCTCTTTCAGGGGAAAAGATGGACATTTAATGACATTGGGGACTTTCAATCTTTCCCGGTGAAAATACCAGAACTGAAGATAAAATTCCATCTTAACATACAAGACTCAAGAGAAGTTTAAAAAGGTAAACAGAGAGAAAAAAAAAAAGGTTACCCAATTAGGTTAAACTTTTTATATCTCTACACGGGAAGATAATACTCATAACTCCTAAGAACTGTAAATGTATTTGGGCAGAGAGAAGGACTTTACGCAGAAGGTATAAATATAAATTGTTTTGATGTGATGATACAAAAAAAATTAAGGGGTTAAACAGGGAGTCTATGGGGAGGAGAGGAAAGGGGAGGTGGAATGGGATGAATTATATCATATGAAGAGGTGAAAAAAAAAACCTATTACAATAGAGGGAAAGAGAGGAGGGGGTGAACATTGTTTCAACTCTACTCTCATTAGATTTGATTCAAAGAGGGAATAACATATATGTTCATTGGGATAAAGAAACTTAGCTCATTCTTTAGGGAAGCAAAACAGGAAGGGAAAGGGGGGACAGATAGAAGGGAGGACAAAAGAAAGGAAGAAAAGGGTAAAGAAAAGAAAGGGGGTGATAAAAAGGGAGAGCAGATCGGGGGAGGCAGGGGTAAGAAGTAAAACATCGGTAAGGAAGAATAGGGTGAAAGAAGGGGGAGAAAGTACAAAGCGGGTAAATAGAATGGAGGGGAATAGACAGTCAGTAATAATTGTGAATGTGAATGGGATGAACTCTGCTATAAAACAGAAGGGAATTGCAGAGTGGATTAAAAACCAGAATCCTACAATATGCTGTTTACAAGAGACACATTTGAAGCAGAGAGATACACACAGAGTAAAGATAAAAGGCTGGAGCAGAATATATTATGCCTCAGCTAAAGTAAAAAAGGCAGGGGTAGCAATCCTTATCTCAATCAAAGTGCAGGCAAAAATAGATCTCATTAAAAGAGATAAGGAAGGAAATTACATCTTACTTAAAGGTACTATAGATAATGAAGTAATATCAATATTAAATATGTATGCGCCAAGTGGTATAGCATCCAAGTTCTTAGAGGAGAAGTTAAATAAGTTACAAGAGGAATTAGACAGCAATACTATACTATTTCTGGACCTGAATCTCCCCCTCTCAGAATTAGATAATTCTAGCTGAATAATAAATAAGAAAGAAGTGAAAGAGGTGAATAGATTCCTAGAAAAGTTAGACATGATAGATGTCTGGAGAAAATTGAATGGGGATAGAAAGGAATATACCTTTTTTCTCAGCAGAACATGGCACATTTTCAAAAATTGACCATGTATTAGGGCACAAAAACATCATAGTCAAATGTAGAATGGCAGAAATAGTAAATGCATCCTTCTCAGATCATGATGCAATAAAAATTACATGTAAGAAAGAGCCAGGGAAAAGTAGAATGAAAATCAATTAGAAACTAAATAATTTCATTCTAAAGAATGAATGGATCATACAACAAATCATAGAAACAATCAATAACTATATCCAAGAGAATGACAATAATGAGACAACATACTAAAATCTATTGGATGCAGCCAAAGCAGTGCTTAGGGGAAAATTTATAGCTCTAAATGCTTACATGAATAAAAAAGAGAAAGAGGAGATTAATGAATTGGGCATGCAACTTAAAAAGCTAGAAAAAGAACAAATTAGAAATCCCCATTTACATACTAAACTAGAGATCCTGAAAATTAAAGGAGAAATTAATAAGATTGAAAGCAAAAAAAAAAAAAACAACTATAGAATTAATCAATAAAACTAAGAGCTAGTTTTATGAAAAAACCAATACAATACATAAAATACTGGGTAATTTGATTTTTTTAAAAAAAGAAGAAAACCAAATTACCAGTATCAAAAATGAAAAGGGTGATGTTACCACCAATGAAGTGGAAATTAAATCAATAATTAGGAATTATTTTGCCCAACTGTATTCCAAAAATTTGACAATCTAAATGAAATGGATGAATATTTACAAAAATACAAACTGCCCAGGTTAACTGAAGAAGAAATAAAATCCTTAAATAAACCCATATTAGAAAAAGAAATTGAACAAGCCATTAATGAACTCCCTATGAAATAATCCCCAGGGCCAGATGGGTTTACAGGTGAATTTTACCAAACATTTAAAGAACAATTAATTCCAATATTATACAAATTATTTGGAAAAATAGGTGAAGGATTTATACCAAATTCATTTTATGGCACAAATACGGTGGTGATACCAAAACCAGGCAAACAAAAACAGAGAAAGAAAATTATAGATCAATTTCCCTAATGAATATTGATGCTAAAATCTTAAATAAGATATTAGCAAGGAGATTACAGCAAGTGATCACCAGGATAATACACTATGACCAGGTGGGATTTATACCAGGAATGCAGGGCTGGTTAAACATTAGGAAAAGTATTAACATAATCAACCACATCAATAAGAAAACCAACCAAAATCATATGATTATCTCAATAGATGCAAAGAAAGCTTTTGACAAAGTACAACACCCATTCCCATTAAAAACCCTAGAGAGTTTAGGAATAGGTGGAGCTTTCCTTAAAACAATAAACAGTATCTACCTAAAGCCATCAGCAAGTATTATATGCAATGGAGATAAGTTAGAAGCCTTCCCAATAAGATCGGGGTGAAACAGGGATGTTCATTATCACCCCTATTATTTAATATTGTATTAGAAATACCAGCTTTAGCAATCAGAGAAGAAAAAGGAATTAACAGAATTAGGCAAGGAGGAAACAAAACTACCACTCTTCACATATGATATGATGGCATACTTAGAGAATCAACTCAAAAATTACTTGAAACAATTAACAACTTTAGCAAAGTAGCAGGATAAAAAATACATCCACATAAATCATCAGCATTTCTATACATGACCAACAAAGTCCAGCAGCAAGAGATAGAAAGAGAAATTCCATTTATAGTAATGGTAGATAATATAAAATACTTGGGAGTGTACTTGCCAAGACAAACCCAGGAACTCTATGAACACAACTACCAAACACTCTTCACACAAATCAAATCAGATCTAAATAATTGGAAAGATATCAATTGCTCATGGATAGGAAGAGCTAATATAGTAAAAATGAAAATACTACCTAAATTAATTTACTTATTCAGTACCATACCAATCAGACTACCTAAAAATTATTTTATAAAGCTAGAAAAATAATAACAAAATTCATCTGGAAAAACAAAAAATCAAGAATATCCAGGGAAATAATGAAAAAAAATTCACAGGAATGTGGGTTAGCAGTACCAAACCTGGAGCTTTACTGTAAAGTGGCAGTCATCAAAACTATCTGGTACTGGCTAAGAAATAGAGTGGAGGACCAATGGAATAGGCTAGGCACAGGAAACACAGTAGTAAATGACATTAGGAATGTAGTGTTTGATAAACCCAAAGACTCCAGCTTCTGGGATAGGAACTCAGTATTTGACAAAAACTGCTGGGAAAACTAGTAGATAGTATGGCAGAAATTAGGCATAGATCAACATCTTTCACCTTGTACTACAATAAGGTCAAAATGGATACATGATTTAGACATAAGAGGTGATACCATAGGTAAATTAGGAGAGAAAGTAATAGTCTATCTATCAGATCTTTGGAAAGGAAAACAGTTTATGACCAAACAAGAGATAGAGTACATTATAAAATGCGAAATGGATGATTTTCATTATATTAAATTAAAAAATTTTTGTACAAACAGAAGCAATGCATCCAAAATTAGAAGGGAGGCAGAAAGCTGGGAAACAATTTTATGGCCAGTACTTTTGATAAAGACCGCATTTCTAAAATATGCAGGGAACTAAATCAAATTTATAAGAATCTAAGTCATTCCCCAATTGAGAAACGGTCAAAGGATATGAACAGGCAGTTTTCTGATGAAGAAATCAAAACTATCTATTCCTATATGAAAAAATGCTCTAAACCCCTATTCATTAGAGAGATGCAAATTAAAACAACTCTGAGGTACCACCTGACACCTATCAGATTGGCTAAAATGACAAAAAAGGAAAATAATAAATGTTGGAGGAGCTGTGGAAAAATCAGAACACTAATGCATTGTTGGTGGAGCTGTGAACTGATCCAACCATTCTGGAGTACAATTTGGAATTATGCCCAAAGGCCTATAAAGCTGTGCACACCCTTTGACCCAGCAATACCACTCTTGGGTCTTTTTCCCAAAGAGATCATGGAAAGGGGAGAGGGACCCACATGTACAAAAATATTTATAGCTGCTCTGTACATGGTGACAAGGAATTGGAAGTTGGGGGGATGCCCATCAATTGGGGAATGCCTGGGCAAGGTGTTGTATATGAATACAATGGAATACTATTGTGATGTAAGAACCGATGAGCAGGAGGAGTTCAGAGAAACCTGGAGGGTTTTGCGTGGGCTGATGATGAGTGAGATGAACAGAACCCAGAAGAACATTGTACACAGTATCATCAACATTGTGTGTTGAAAAACTGTGATGGACTTTATTCTTCTCACCAATGCAATGGTACAGAAGATTTCCAGGGAATTCATTATAGAAAAGGATCTCTAAATCCAGGAAAAAAAAAAAAGAACTATGGAGTATAGATGCTGAATGAACCATACTATTTCTTTTGTTTTCGGTACTGTTGTTTTTCTATTTTGAGATATTTTGTCATTGCTCTGATTTTTCTCTTATAACATGACTAATACAGAAATATGTTTAATGTTATTATGTGTGTATATATATATATATATATATATATATATATATATACATATATATATAACCTATATCAGATTACCTGCTGTCTAGGGAAGGGGGGCAGGAGGGGAGAGAGGGAGAAAAATCTGAAATTGGAAAGCTTGTATAAACAAAAGTTGAGAACTATCTTTATATGTAATGGGGAAAAAATAAAATACTTTATTAATTTAAAGAAATACAATATATACGTTAGATAATTTGAATGGCAAATATTTGTTTAGAAGTTTCTTTATAATGATAAAATTTTATTATTTATATATTGACTGTGAGGATGGTAGCCAAATGACAATAGGTTTAAAATGATTACAAAGGACATATATTGAATGCCTTGTATTTAGTTATTTGTACCCATATTCTACTCCTTAAATAGAATGATACATAGCTCCTTGAAGAGAAGAGTATTTTTCTTATTTGTTTGTTTTCTTTTGTATTTTTATATCCACTGCTTAGCACAAGATTGTACACATAGTTGGTACTTAATAAATATTTGTATTAAATTAAATTGATTTAATTGAATTAATTTTGATTAATAAATTGTACTTAGTCTTATAAGATGTTTTATTTCTTATAATTATCAGCAATCCTCCACTTTAATACTTGGTAAATCAATTTATATACTAAACTATTTTTCCCTTGGACTCTCTGTTTAGAAAATAGATTAAAGGGTCTTTTTTTCTAGCTAAGTTATTTCCTTGTTTTTCTGAGTTTATCATTGTCAAAATTATTTTATATCCGTTAAATTTATCTATAAATTCTCTATAGTCTTGGTCAAAATCATAATTCTTCCACTTGCCATTTTTATGTGTTTTTTATTTTTATTTTTGGGATGAGGCAATTGGGGTTAAGTGACTTGCCCAGGGTCACACAGCTAGTAAGTGGTAAGCGTCTGAGGCCGGATTTGAACTCAGGTCCTCCTGACTCCAGGGCCAGTGCTCTATCAACTGTGCCACCTAGCTGCCCCCCCACTTGCCATTTTTAGAATCTTAACCAATATTTATTTTTTTTAAATTACTTTATATATGGCATTGAGTATATTGGATCAAGAATTAAACCATCCACTCCCTCCAGGAGTTTTGGAACTGCTGAGGAACAAGGTCAGGGCAGTAGGCTGAGGTATAGAACATATACGTACTTAACTGGAGACGAGTAATTTGAAGAAAGATCACCTAATGGGATCAAATAAAAAAAAAAAAACTTTACATAGGTTGTATTATCTGAATTAAACCATAAAGGAAAGTAAGAAATCTCAGTCAGAGGTTAGGAGAGAAATTATTTTAGGTATAGGTGAAACTGTTTATGAAAGCATAGAAACTAGAGATGGAATATCTATTTTGGGAATGAGCTAGAAGGCCAATCTGACTGCAATGTAGAGTATAGGAAAGGGAGAAAAATGAAATGAAGAAGAAAATAGTTTGGCACCAGACTGTGGAGAATAAATATTATCATGAAGAATATGCATTTTATTCTGGAATTAATAGGAAACTACTGAAGGTGTTTAGGCAGGGATGTCATAGGGTCAGATCTGGACCTTTGTTTTTATATATGTGTGTATATGTATGTATATGTATATATGTATGTATATATATATATGTGTGTGTGTGTGTGTGTATGTGTGTGTGTGTGTGTGTTTGTGTGTGTGTATTATAGATTTTGGGGGAGTCAGTATCTATAACAAAGAGGTGAAAAAATAAAGAGGTCAAATGAGAAATATTTCAATTAAAACCAGTGCCTTTTCATTTTATTCTTCCTAATTTTATGTTAATTAAAACTGTCTCTCTTTTCAACATTCTGTACTCATGGAGTTGATAGTATTATGAATTACATCTTGGTAACCAAACATGCTTTGCCTGATATGATATAATAAAGGGTTTTTTTATGATATTCATTGGTCACTAGGAACCTCACCTTTTAAATCTGTTGTAATGCTGTAAATATAATTGAAGTATAAATACATATATGTAAATATTTACACACATATGTATATGTATATTATATATGAGCATATGCATATCTGATTCCATTGCACTCTACACTGTACTACTTGCTCCTACTTTCTTGCTTGCTAATCATCAATCTTTCACTATCTATGGGTTGCTTCCCTTCAAGCTGTAAACAAAACACACACATGGCATTTTTGCCTTCCTTAATATCTCTCATTTTATCTATTCCTCTTTACCATCTCTTGTCCTAGATCTCTCCTTTCCCTTTTTAGTCCTTCTTGAGAAAGTCTACTATATTAATTGTTTCTATTTTGTTTCCTTTCACTTGATTCTAAATTCTACAAAACGTCATTTCCAAAATCAACATTGAACTAAAACTGCTCCCTCCAATATACATGTTTGATGATATCTAAGTTTCTGAATAAATTGGGAAAAATTCTACTCTACTCTCAGAAAAAAATTAAAAAACAATTCTTGTTCCCTCAAACTAGAGTACTACAAAGAAAAAAAAATCCATGGAATTATTTATTACTATGTGACACTGAAAGAGAAAAACCACTCTTAAGATTATTACTATTTATAATGACAGTTCAATTTTCAGCAAATGACAGATTTCTGTAGTCTCTCTTGTCCTGTGTAGTGTATTTAAGTGCATCTGTTTCTTTTTCTTCAAAATATACACTATATGTTCCATGTAATTTCTTCCTGTGTATATTATTATAAATATTTCATGCTCTGCAAAAACTTTATTCTGTATTATAAGAGGGCTTGAAACTCAAAGATATATATGAGGTAAACAATTTATTCTGAAGACATCCCTTTGAAAGACTTATATTTGTGCAATTTCTAGAAACATTTTAAATCTGAGTAAGTTTATTTTAAAAGGACATAACTATTTCTTGAGTAATTCTATATTATAATTCCTTGAGTATTCCCTTTGTGGTAATTATTAAAGAAGTATTTAAAAATAAAAAATAGTATATTTAAAAGAGTATGCAATATTTGAAGAAGCACTGTTTTAATTCCTGGGGAATTTGAGTGGCAGAAATTCTGGAAAAAAGCAAATGTTCCATTGCTTATTAAAATTAAAAAAAAGTTGCCATAAAGAAATTCATTACACTCTCATGCTAAACTAGATTTTATTCAAAATTATAAATGAAGAGGCATTTTTTGGGGGAAGATTTTTCTATTGAGTATATATGTAATATTTACCACTACTATCCTCCTTTAATGCATTTCTTTATGACCCGAGTGTGTCTAGGGTTATTTGCCACTCCTGAGTAGAAACAACTGAAGGGATACTTTCTGGCTTCTATGTTATAAAAGGAAGTTGCAGAAAGAGTGCTGAGTTTTAAGGATGCAGTCTGTGGAAATCTTAAGGAGGGAGTAAGTGGAGGGATAGTAGAAGTAAGATGAAAGAGGAAGCTGTCCCCAAACAATCAGCAAAAAACTAAGAATCATAATTTCAGCTGCAGGAAGAAGATGAAAAGAGTGAAAGGAAGCATTGCCTCTATTATGTTGCCTATCATAGACCTGTATAAAAAGCTGAATTAGTGTGCACCCTATGGGAATAAAGATAAATAGAGAGGCAGTGACAGAGCCCAGCAGAAGCCTGCCAGACATCAGGAGTAGCTGTTTTCAATCATTCTCCAGCATAACTCACTAGGAGCAGGGCTATTTAAGGCAGTGTCAGAGCATGTCCATATGCTGTTGATAATCATACTAACCCACTTAGAATCCATAAAGCCAGATAAATTATATTAAGCCCAGCAGTAGACTCATAGCTCATTAAATTGGTATAGAATTACAAGTCCTGGAGAGATTCACTTTTCTCTGTGTGTTGTAGGGATGTAGTTTCCTGGAATTTCCTTTCAGATGGTTGAAAATCCAAGGTGTTTGTTGTGTAGAGTACTGTTGTAGATAAACAGGGACCACAAAGCAAAGAGGTGCCTGCTCATTTCCATGTATCCCTGCTTTATGTGAGGGATGTAAGTTGTGACTTTGTCTTCTCAGATTTCAGATGTTAAAACCCTATGAAACGAATTGTTCCTTGGTTCTGCTAACTAGTTTATGTGGGAAACAAGAAAAAAGCTATGTCCAGCTCTGTGGTATAGCACTGAGCTGGGATTCAAGGATATAATTTTAACCAGATTCATAGGGGTGATGTTTACTCATGATGTTTGCATTATTTGAGTAAATTTATTTCCAAGTCCTTGGACTAGTAAACATTTCTCCCTGTGACTCAAGAAGAGAGACTGTACTTTGTTTCATCCTACCTGCAGTTATGTGTGGGAGATGACTAAGTAAAGGAATGTACTCTCCTGAGTACTCCCAAATTCCCCTTCAAACAACATTACAATAATGCCTACAAAATTTCTGGAGAGCAGAAACAACAAAAAAGACAGTGTAAAACATTTGGCCCACCCAAGACAGTATAGAAAATCATTAAGAAACTTCTGTCTCAGCTTACTCTCATCAGTATAGGTTCAAAGAGGGAATAACATACACACTCAATTGGGCATAGAAATCTATCTCACCTTGTAGGAAAGTAGGAGGGGAAAGGGATAAGGGAGGAGGGGTGATAGAAGGAAGGGCAGATTGGGGGAGGGCCTAGTCAGAAGCAAAACCCTTTGGAGGAGGCACAGGGTGAAATGAGATGGAGAATTTGGTAAATGATGTGGGGGGGAATAGAATGGAGGGAAACACAGTTAACAATAGTAACTGGAAAAAAAAATTTGAAGCAAGTTTGTCTGATAAAGGCCTTATTTTTCAAACATATAGTGAACTGAGTCAAATTTATTAAAATAATAACCATTACACTATTGATAAAAGATCAAAAGATATGAAGTTTTGAGATGAAATAATCAAAGCTATCTGTAGTTCTAACAATATTGATTAGAAAGATGCAAGTTAAAATAATTCTGGGGTACCACCTCATACCTATTGGATTGGATTATAGGACAGCAGAGCATAATGACAAATGCTGTAGGGGATGTGAGGAAATGAGACATGAATGTACTATTGGTAGAGTTGTAAATTCAACCATTCTGTAGATCAGTTTGGAACCATGGGCAAAGGCCTATAAAATCTTGATACTCTTTGACCTAGCAATACCACTACTACGACAATATCCAAAAAAGAGATAAAAAACCAAAAAGTTAAAGGACCTATATGCACAAAAAATATTTATATTGGCTCTTTTCTGGTGGCAAAGGATTAGAAATTGAGGTGATGCCCATCAATTGGGTAATGGCTGAACTAATTGTGTTATGTGATTATGATGGGACACTATTGTGCTATAAGAAATGATGAGCAGGATACTCTCAGAAAAACCTGGAAATACTTATAAGTGCTGATGCATAGTTAAATTTACTGTGTACAAAGTAACAGCAACAATGTAAGATGTTCAGCTGTGAATGACTTAGTGATTCTCAGCAATACAATGATCCAAGACAACTATGAAGGACTTATGATAAAAAATGCTATCTATCCCCAGAGAAAGAACTGATAGTGTCTGAAAACAGAGTGAAGCATCATTTTTAATGTTATTTTTCTTGGGCTTTCTTGTCGGTTTTCTGACTAGTATGGAAATGTTTTGCATGACTGTACATGTATAGTTTATATTGAATTGTTTGACTTCTTAAGGGTAGGGGTGGAGAGGAAGGAAAGAAAATAATTTGGAACACTACATTTTAAAATGGATGTTAACATTGTTTTTACATGTAATTGGGGGAAAATAAAATTCTAAATAAAAAATAAAGGTCTTGTCTAACTGCATTGAGTCTAACTCAGACGCTTCCAGTGCAGGCCCACAGCACTGACCCAGCAACAGGCTTTGGGAGTGACTACATCTACAACTTCAGCTTCCAGAACTATAAGCCCACAGAAAAAGGGACTCAGATACTGATAAGAAATAGATTAAATAATACCCTTTGTTTGCATTTGGAGCAGGACTCTGTTCCACTTAACATATGCTATTGTGAGTTACAGTCTGAGGGCAAGAAGGAGTATTAGTAGGAGTGGAAATGTAAGACACAGTTCCAGGGGAAAAGCATCTCTAATGAAAAGACCAGAGTTGAATTTTAAATACACACACACACACACACACACACACATATATATATATATATATATACACACACACACATATATTTATATACATATATATTCAAATACAAAACTCAAGAAATTAAAGGAAACCACTATAGAGAAATAATCAGAAATTCAATAAGGTTAAATTGTATACATTCCTAAATGAGAAGATGATAATTGTTACTCTGAAGAACTTAAGCAATATTAGGGCAGTTAGAAGGAATACTCATAGAAAGCATGGATGTGAGTTGACTATTATGGGATAGTATCCAAAATAATAAAATTAAGTTGAAAGAGGGATGCACTTGGAGAAGGGGTAACAGAAAAGAGAATGAGTTCAATTGTCTCACATAAAAGAAGCATGAGGTTTTGTTTTATTTGTTTTTGTTGTTGTTTTTTACATTGAAGGGGAAGATGGACAGGTAACAGGCAACACCTGAATGTTACTTTCATTGGAATGCACTCAGAGGGAATAACATACAAAGTCAGTTGGGTATAGAAATCTATCATACCCTATAGGTGTTAGAAAATATTTATTAATTATGGATTTCTTGGGGGGACCCAGGGACACAGTTCTAGCCTTTCTCTTCACCCTTACTTCTGGAGGCTTAGTCCAGGAGACTTTAGCTAAAGTCAGGGCCTAATTCTGTTCAGGGGCAAAGGATATGAACAGGAAGCTTTCAGATGAATAAATCAAAGCTATCTATTGTCATATAAAAATGCCCTAAATCCTTATTAGAGGAATGCACTTTGAAACAACTCTGAGGTATCACCTAGTAGATTTGCTAATATCAAGGAAAAAGAAAATTATAAATAGTGAAGGGGATGTGGCAAAATTGGGGCACTCGTGCATTGTCAGTGGAGTTGTGAACTAGTGCAAGTGTTTTGGAGAAAAATTCGGAACTATGCTCAATGGTTTATAAAATTTTGTATACCACACTACTAGGTGAGGATCCCAAAGAGATTTTTTAAAAGGGGGATGAGAAAGGACCTACATGTGCAAAATTATTTGTAGCAGCTATTTTTGTGGTAGCAAAGGATTGGAAATTGACAGGAATCCCAACAGTTGTGGAATGGCTGAAAAATTGTTGAATATAAATATGATTTTACTATTGTACTATACTTTTAGAAAAAACTGGAAAAATTTAGATGAACTGATGCAAACTAAAATGAGAAAAATCAGAACATTATATATAGTAGCAGCAATATAATACTGTGATTAATGACTTAGATATTCTCAGAAACACACTGATCTAAGACAATTCCAAAGGATATATGAGGGAAAATGACATGTAGCTTCAGAGGAAAATAACAGGAGTCTGAATCTAGATCAAAGCATACTTTTTTACCATGTATATTTTTTGATCTGTGTTTTGTTTCACATGACTAATATGGAAATGTATTTCTTCATGACTGAACATGTATAATCAATACCAAATTATTTACCTTTTCAAGGAGAGTAGAGTTGAAGGAGGTAGGAAGATAATTTGCAAGTCAAAATTTTAATAAGTAAATGTTAATGTTTTTACAAGTAATTAAAAAAGAGAAATGTCTGGAGTTTGTCTCAGGTCACCAATTAGATGACTTTTACAAAGTAAAGCTTCATTTATTTTATATTTTTTAGTTGTATGAACCAAACACAATTTCTTTTCAAACTATGGCAATGGTTTTATTTTAAAAAGATATTTTATTGTAGTCTTAATGAGATTTTAAAGTTGTTACAATATGCTTTATTAAAATCAGGTATTGTAAAATAATTATCTATCAGAATTAGATCCATCCCTTCACTTCCATAACCAGTCAGGTCTAGAAGTACATTTGTGAGTATGAATAATTAAGGACAATTTTGAACATCCTTGAAAAAGTTTTAATTATAAAGCTGATAATTATGTAATAAGATTTTTTTTGGTATCTGGTAAAGTTCAGCTAATTGGAAAAACAATTTCATTATCATTTCCCATCTGTGGTTGTATCAATGTTGTTCTTTGGGCTAATAAATGGTTATATGGTGAGTTCTGAAAGAAAAGTTGACAGTTCCATAGACTTGGTGTTGTACAACCTTTCAAATTCAGTTCCAGAATTATGTGTCATTTTAATGTAATTAAAAACAAATTATAAATCAGTGTTTAAATTCAGTAGCATAAAATATTTATTCCAATATTTTATGAGTAAATGTAACATTAAAGTTGATTATTGCTCATGCATAATATTTTGCTGTTGAGTCTTTTGATAATACAATTACATGACTAGGAAATTTCATCACCTCTTCAACCATGTCATGTATCCAAATCCCCTGATACTCTATAATTAACTAATTCCTCTAATTCCTTTCAAAGACAGAATTTTTGATAGGAATTTCTTCCTATCATGACAATACAAGACAGTTCTATCTTGATCTCACTCAGGAATCTATGTCTAGATTTCTGTCTCTTCTCTCCTTATTTTGTCCCTCTATCACTGGTCTCTTGAGTAGGAAACAGCGCTAAAACTTATCTGTATACTTTGAGATTTGTAGTTCCAGTCATATAGACAGGATGCTAGTCATAAAAATGGGAAGGCATGCAATTTAGAGCTGTTTAGGTTGTTTTGTTTTGTTTTTGAGAGAGAGAACAGGAGTGATCAGGAAGAATAATGATGGTCTTAAGGGAATAAGGGAGAAAGAAAGACAAGGACAAAAAGAGGGAGACAGAAAGGCAGAAAGGCGGAGAGAGAGAGAGAGAGAGAGAACCCTGTCCTATCACAAGAACCCTGGGATAAAGGTGCTTTTATTGGTATTGGCCTTATTTTAAAGTTGAGGTTAAGTGAATTGGTCTAGGGGTCACACAACTAGTAAGCATATAAGTCAGAATTTGAACTTTTCTTCCTGATTGTAGGCTCAGCACTGTATCTCCATTGTACCACCCACCGCATCTAGCACAGAAACTAAGAGTCTGGGTGTTCCCAGATTAGTTTTAGCAGCCGCAGCTATTGCTTATTAGAAAATCTTGAATGGTAGTGATGAGAGGAAGGAGAGTAAAGATTATCCTTTAAACTAAGTCTGAGGCTTTTAGGCATCTTCTACATAATTTCTTTCTTAAAGCTATTCTGAATTCTTGATGTTTTCATGTAAAATTTTGACCAATCATAAATATTATGATTCATTTCTGTTATGAATAGTATACTAAGGTATTGTGAACAGAGATTGCTAGGGAGGCAGCACTGAATCACTTTTAATACACAGAATGAAAAGGGACAAAATTCTGAACCTCAGTTGAAAATAGCTAGTTTTCTTTTGTATGCTAACTGGTCTTTGAGCTTTATTTGGAAGTGCATCTTAATGTTTTGATTTTACTAAATTCTTTATTCCCAAATACCAGGAGATTAACCTACCTCGATTTAGGGAAAAGTTCAATAACTTTGTTATAAACTATTAAATTATTTTAGAATTATTTGTTAGAAAGAGGAAGGTCCCCCATCCACGCAAAATTGACTGCCTTCACTAGCCCCTCTCACACAGAGTCACATGTGCTATTTTCATTTCTAGGTAATTCAAAGGTTCTCATCCCCTCTGGAGAGAGGGGCAGAATAGAATCTTGGGCCCCTACACTTTCTAAAAAGCAATTGTAAATGACTGATTAAGAACACATTCTAAAGGTGGAAAAAAGGAGAGTTATCTTTCCCTTTAATGTTCGTTTCCTGCTTAGACTGCAAAACTTGATCCAAAGAACTGACTAATGATATTCCTGACTACTGGACAAAGAAACAAAAGATAATTGTCAACATTTTGCTTCTAAAGGGCAAGCATTTTTTAATTTCATGGCTATAGTTGCTCTCTACAGTTATCTATTTTTTCTCTTGATAGTATTTTATTTTATTGTCTAATTAGATGTAAAAATTGTTTTCAACATTAATTTTTGTAAGATTTTGAGTTCCAAAATTTTCTCCCTTCCTTCCCTGTCCCAATACTGCAGCAACCAGCTATATGTAGGTTTTTATATTTCTATCTCTATATATCATCTCTCTATCATCTAGCAATCTATATCTTGCACAATCTCAAGCATTACCTTTTTGGCATGTAAAACAATCTTTTTTGGGGGTACTTTGAGCATTGTTTGACATTGCCCTTTTTTAGGAGTTGGATATAAACTGATATTATCCAATCCATTGTGCACTATTGAATTTTCCCTATTTGCTAGTATATTGAGTGCAACATTTTAAAAGCATCAGCTTTTAGGGTTTAAAATAACTAATATTTCATCAGTTCCACTAGTCTTATTATTAAGTCATGCTTCCTAAGGACCACTTGACTTTATTCTCCGGGATTTCTTGTTCTAAATCAGTAACTACATATTGATGATTATAGGTGATATTGTGATCTTTCTTAAGCTCTCTATAGTGCTGTATATTTTTGCCATTCTTCTTAATTTATTTTATTTCTCTTAAGTCCCTTTGACAAAATACAGCATCCATTCCTATTAAAAAGCACTAGAGAGCATGGGAATTAAAGGAGCTTACCTTAAAATGATAAGTAATATTTATCTACAACCATCAACAAGCATTATCTGTAATGAAGATAACATAAAAACTTCCCAAAACAATCAAGGGTGAAGCAAGGATGCCCATTATCACCTCTATTATTTAATATTATGCTAGAAATGTTAGCTATGGCAATAAGAAAAGAAAAAGAAATTAAAGGAAACAAAATTATCACTCTGCAAATAATATGATGTCGTACTTAGAAAATCCTAGAGAATCAACTGAAAAGCTACTTGAAATTATTGAAAACATTAGCAAAGTTGCAGGATATAAAATAAACCCATATAAACCATCAGCATTTCTATCTATTATCAACAGAATGTAACAACAGATAGAAAGAGGAATTTCATTTAAAATAACTGTGGCCAATATAAATTACATGGGAGTCCACCTGCCAAGACAAGCACGGGAAATATATGACCAGAACTATAAAACACTTTTCACAGAAATAAAGTCAGATCTAAAGTGGAAAAAATATTAATTGCTCATGGGTAGGCAGAACCAATATAATAAAAATGACAATCCTAACTGTTAAGTCATTTATTTGATGCTATACCAATCAAACTATCATGTCTCTACTATTTTTGTTTTTTATTATGCCAATGTTTTGTGGTAAGAGAGAAGAACAAGAAGGAACAAAGGAGTAAATGGCTTAAATAGATAGAGAATTACATTTAGAGTTCTCAGAAACCTGGATGTTTACCCAAGCTTTGCACCTTCCTGGTTTCCTCTGGGCAAAGAATTTAGAATTTAACTTCTCAAGACCTTATTGTCCTCATCCACAAAATTGCAATGCTAATACTTGCTCTAGACACCTCACTGGCTGAGGAAGGTATTTTTTAAATCTTAAAAAAACTACAGATGAATGCTATTACCACTGGTTAATGTGATCTAGTGGAGAGAAAACTTGGTTTAGATTTACAAAACCTGGTTTTTAATCCCATTTCTATTGTTTACTATCAGTTTGACCTCAGGTACATCACTTTATTTGGGAAAAGGATTTGAATCCCCTCATTTGCTAAATGAGAGGGCTGGCTGCGACAACCTCTAAGTCCCCTTCTAAATTTATGATAATGTTGTCTAAAACAATATGTACCAAAATCATCAGATGCATAATGTAGCAACAAACAGTTCATCTATATCTATATAATATGTATACATATATATGTATATATACATATGTGAACAAATATATGTGCATGCCCATACACGTGAATAGATATGCATATATAAAAATTACATGATACGTTCAAACTAGATTCTTCAACTGGCAAGTTGTAGAGTTTGGATCACAGCCACTCAAGATCTGACCTACTTCATTTCTTATCTAGGTCTTTTCACCTTTCCTGAAAATGGTCTGTCATTGTTCCAGGGGATTTGTTTTATTGTTGCAAAACTCAATGTGGACACTATCACCTTTAGCCCACTGACATTTTGGAATTCCAAGCTTAATCTATTCATCTAAGTTAGCTTTCTATAGGCTTGTAGCACCGTGCTCATTTTTTCCTTCATTATTTTTCCCCTAAGATCCTCTAACTTTTTAATGCCAGTCTTGATTGTTGATAAAGAATATTAATACTAAAATAATCTATGTAGTCAGATTTAATCAAGTTCTACTTGCTTAGTAGTTTTGAAATAATATTGTAAAATGAAATTTTGGTGTAGAATTTGGTTTCTCACAATTTACCACCACTAAATTAAATAACTTTTACCATACCTTGGGCATCACATCAATCACACATATATTGCAGAGAGATTTTGGGAAATGTGCCTGACATTTTTCTTTAACTGAACAGTATATGAAGTCAGTAATCTTTGCTTTTTTAGCTACATAAAAGCTAAAGTGGAATTTATTTCAGCATAGAAAATTTCAGAAATCTTAATGAAGCTTTCATCATTCTGAACTTGTCTTGGCTGAATTGAATGCTAGTCTCAATCAAGAAGGGATTAAGGCCATTAGTTATCAGACTATTTGTTGCTAAATGATTATAATTTCTTAAAGCAACTCTTTAAATATCATAGAATGTCTTTTATATTATTTACTTTACATAAATGTCATTTGATATTTATGAGGAGAGCAATATTAAAAATGAAAATAAGTAAAAAAGTTAAGAAAAAAGTAATCTATCCATAAGACTGAAGACACAATAGTGACAGAAAATAGCTATTGTTGGAGTTTAAATTCCCAATTAATTTATCTCAAATAAATACATTTATAAATAAGGGGAAATAGAAAAAATGCTTATATTTTTAAAAATGTTTTATTTTTATTTTTTCCCCAATTACAAATTGTTGTGCTTTCCCTCTTGGGTTGGGTTGTTTAACTGGCAAAATGGGAGTATTGCATGGAGAATGATGGCATGGAACAATAATACCCTGGCTTTTAAGAGCCTCAATTATAGGGGTGATTCCTTCTATAGCTTCTTTAGACAATGGATACCATGTGAGGGGTTCATTCTGCCACTTTTGGGGCTTTTTTCCAAGACTCCTACCACATTTAAAGATAATACAGCATTACATACGGGGTCTAGTTTACTCAATAAAACTGGTTTAGAGACTCCTGTATAGAACAGACAATCATAATATCTGTCCCCATCTTTGAGGGTCACATGGGGTTCGTTACTCTGGGGAGGTGAATGGTTTGGTATAAGGGGCTTAATATATTCAGGGTCTGAAAAAGTGAAACTTTCATTATCTATTGTCCATTCCTCCCCTTCACATTGTCATTCATGTGCCTCCCTCTGAGGGAATCCTTAGTTACCCTGTTTCTGGTTCTGTCCTTCTGTACCTCTCTGATAGGGTCTACAGTTATTCTGATTCTGCATCTCTGTATTCCCCTGAAAAGATCTATATCCATTTTAATTCATCTTGTAACAAGGCCCATAATTACTGTGGTTGTTTCCTCTCTGATAAAAGTTTCCATAATTATCCTGATTTCCCCTGAAGAAATCTTCAAGGTTGTCAGTCATTGCCTGCTTAATTTCCTGTTTTCTACTTCTACATTCCCTCCACATGTGTCCTTGTTTATCATAGTAACAGCACACCTTAGGGTTTTTGGGCTGATCTTTAGATGCCTGACAAGAAAGTGCTGGTACCAGAATGTTCTTCTTAGTCTTACTTTCCTCATTTGCCTCAAAGATATAGGAGACAACTTCCTTAACCTTTTCTACAGTCAAAACTTTCCCACCTGGACACTGTGTTATAAAATATTTGCAGATTTCTGGCAAGGACTGGTGGATGAATGTGTTAAGCACAACATAGGAGTCCTTTGAATCTAGTGGGTCCAGTCTTGTAAATTGCCTAGCAGCTTCAAAAAGTCTACTGGAAAACCTATTAGGTTGTTCATTAGGCTCCTGAGTGAGTTTTAAGAATTTCTGCCAGTTTTCAGATTTTTTAGAACAAGATTCCATTCCCTTCAGAAGTGTTTCTGTAGTGTCTTTTAATTCTTGGGATTGTTGTATATCATTATAATTCCAATTTTGGTCCTGGAGAAGCCATTCTGTAGCAGCTTGGCCTGAAGTTACCAAGCAATTGTCTGCTGTCATAATATCTGTAATCTCACTTGGGAATAGTATAGTTCACATAAGACAAGTAACATCAGCACAAGTGGGTTGATATGTATTAAATATAGTCCTTAACTGCAAAATTACAGTCCTTGGCTTTTGATCAAATCTAGGGATGATTTTCTTCCATGCACTCAAGTCATTTGGTCTAAATGGGCTCTATTTTCTAAGCTGTAAAGGTGCTCCCTTGCTGGTATGTTCTATAACATCTTGCAGTGGGAATAGTTTCTGCTGATCTGATTCTAAAGATTGGTCAAGATTTGTTTTTGAACTCAGGTCATCTCCAGCAGAGGGAGCTGTCTTAGCATCTCTCTGAACACATGGTCTAATGTGGTCGCACCCATTTTTCTCTTTCCCCATTTTTATGAGAAAATGCCACCTTACAATATTGCTAATAGAGAGAATAAAAATTACAATCACTTGAGCTATGGTTATACTATCACAGTAAGGTTCAAATTTAGTTGTAATTTTCTCAGTAACATTAGACATGTGCTAGGTGAGGGGGACAGACTCTCCCACTCTATTACACCAAAGGTTTTATCCTAGATAGATGAGGAGAAAGCCTTAAAACTACAAGAAAATACTGAACAGGCCATCTGTTTGAACTTAGACATTAAGTAGTGCCAGTATACTCCAATGAGGAAAAAGCATGAGGAAAAAAATATTCAATCATGTTGCCCTTTAAAATGGACTGTCTTTAATTATGAGGTAAGACTTTCAGAGGCGTTTAAAGTTAGGGAGATTGGTTAAATGTGGGAGGGAGTGAAGGAGGGTTAGAGATCCACCATATTATTTGGTTCATGGCCAAATAAGGGGTGGGTGTGGTGGGTTAAAAAAAAATCAACCAGATTTTTCAGTTCCTAGCTTTCTCAACAAAACTGTGGGGGCCAAATTTAATATGGGGAGAGTTAATTGGGTGGATTGCTGTAATATTGGGGTTCAGAAAATAATGAGGGACCTCTAGGTCCAAAGTGTCCTCCCTTCCAAACTGCATTTTTAATTATTTCTCTCAGGCCAATAATAAAGGAATTTAACAGCCTCTTTTTTTTTTTTTTGGTAAGGCAATTGGGGTTAAGTGACTTGCCCAGGGTCAAACAACTAGTAGGTGTTAAGTGTCTGAGACTGGATTTGAACTCAGGTACTCCTGAATCCAGGGCAGGTGCTCTATCCACTGTGCCACCTAGCTGCCCCAACAGCCTCTTTTAAACAAGCAAATTATGTTTCATTAATGGGAATAAAATACACAGCAAAGGTGAAATTAAGTCAAGAACAAGAGGAATAGGGAAAGAGAAAAATGGATAAGCTGACTGGCTCTAGCAAAGACTGACACAATCAGGGGCGGAGCCAAGATGGCGGAGAGGAATCAGCAAGCTGCCTGAACTCTCCTTATGTTCCCTCAAAAAGAACAGTAAATCAAGCCAGAACCTGCAAAGAGACAGAAAGAAACATTCTTCCAACTAGAGATAACAGAAGATTTCAGGAAAGGTTGGTATGATGAGGCAAAAGGGAGGTGAAGCGCAGGGTGGCAGCACAACATGGAGGGTGTTGTGGCAAGTCAGCAGGAAGCTGTGGGCCACAGCTGAAGAACTGAGGCCTCCGGATGCAGGCTCAACAAGCTGGTGGCACAGCACGATAGTGGCGAAACCCACCTGCACCAGCTGAGAGGGCAGGTTGCCAGGTGGAGGACCATGGACAGGATAGGCGAGACTAGGACCACTGAGCACACCACTCTCAGACAGGAAGTTCAGGGTGGAGAAAATCCACACACCACAGAGGCCTCAGTGTAAAAAGGCAGTGACATACTCCCTATACCCCAGCACAAAAAGCTCAAAACAGGAACCCTGGTGCCCCCAGAGCATACCTCAACTTAAAAAATAAATAAATGATAGATGGATAGATAAGCTTCAATATGAGTAAGAAGCAAAAAAGAGCCCTCACCATTGAGAGCTTCAGTATCTGAAGGGAAGAGGCAAATACAAACTCAGATGAGGACAACAATCTCAAATTGTCTACATGTAAAGCCTCAAGAGGGAAGTTGAAATGGTCTCAAGAATAGAAAGCCTTCCTGGAAGAGCTCAAAAAGGATTTTAAAAATCAACTGAGAGAGGTAGAAGAAAAAATGGGAAAAGAGCTCAAAAAGGATTTCCAAAGTCAATCAAGAAAGGTAGGAGATGGGGCAGCTAGATGGCACAGTGGATAGAGCACCGGCCCTGGAGTCAGGAATACCTGAGTTCAAATCCAGCCTCAGACATTTAACACTTACCGGCTATGTGGCCCTAGGCAAGTCACTTAACCCCAATGGCCTCACAAAATTAAAAAAAAAAAAGGTAAGAGAAAAAATGGGGAGAGAAATGAAAGCAAAACAAGAAAATTATGAAAAAAAAGAATCAGCAGCTTGGAAAAAGAAGCACAAAGATTGACTGAAGAAAACAGTTCCTTAAAAAATTCATCTGGTCAAAAAGAAAAAAAAGGTGCATAATCTCACTGAAGAAAACAATGCCTTAAAAATTAAAATTGGACAGTTGGAAGATAAGGAATCCATGAGACACCAGGAATCAGGCAAGCAGAATCAAAAGAATGAAAAAATAGAAAAAAATGTGAAATACCTCATTGGAAAGTCAACTGATGTGGAAAACAGATCCAGGAGAGACAATTTGAGAATCATTGGACTGCCTGAAAGCCATGACCAGAAAAAGAATCTAGACACCATAATCCAGGAAATTATTAAGGAGAACTGCCCTGATATCACAGAATCAGGGGATAAAATCATCAATGAAAGAATCCACATATCACCTCCTGAAAGAGACCCCAAAAGGAAAACTCCAAGGAATATTGTAGCCAAATTCCAGAATTATCAGGTGAAGGAGAAAATACTCCAAGCAGCCAGAAAGAAGCAATTTAAATATCATGGAGCCACAGACAGGATTGCTCAGGACCTGGCAGCCACAGCATTAAAGGATGGCAAGGCTTCGAATATGATATTCCAGAAGGCAAAAGAGCTTGGATTGCAGCCAAGGATCGATTACCTAGCAAAACTGAGCATCTCTTTCAGGGGAAAAGATGGACATTCAATGACATTGGGGACTTTCAATGTATCCTGAGCAAAAGACCAGAACTGAATAGAAAATGTGATCTTAACATACAAGACTCAAGAGAAGTGTAAAAAGATAAACAGAGGGGAAAAAAGTTACTTGATTAGGTTAAACTGTTTACATTCCTTCACGGGAAGATAACACTCATAACTCTTGAGAATTGTAAATGTATTTGGGCAGACAGAAGAACTATACACAGAGGGTATAAATATAAATTGCTTTTGATGTGATGATACAAAGAAAATTAGGGGGTTAAAAGGCAGTCTATGGGGAGAAGAGGAAAGGAGAGGTGGAATGGGATGAATTACATCATATGAAGAGGTGAAAAAAACCCTATTAGAATAGACAGGGAGCAGCTATATGGCGCAGTCATAAAGCTCTGGCCCTTGATTCAGGAGGACCTGAGTTCAAATCCTGCCTCAGACACTTGACACTTACTAGCTGTGTGACCCTGGGCAAGTCACTTAACCCTCATTGCCCTGCCAAAAAAAAAAAAAAGAATACACGGAAAGAAGGCAGGGGTGAACATTGTTTCAACCCTACTCTTACCAGATTTGATTCAAAGACGGAATAACATATACGTTAATTTGGATAAGAAACTTAGCTCATACTTTAGGGAAGTAAAGGTGGAAGGGAAACCGGGGGGACTAACAGAAGGGAGGGCAAAAGCAAGGGAGAAAATGGTAAAGAAAAGAAAGGGGGGTGATAAAAGAGGGAGAGCAGGGTGGAGCCAAGATGGCAGAGAGGAATCAGCAAGCTACCTGAGTTCTCCTTCTGTTCCCTCAAAAAGAACATTAAATCAAGCCTCTGGATGGATTCTGAAACTACAGAACCTGAAAAGAGACAGAGAGACACAGTCCTCCAACCAGAGATAATTTAGAAGACTTCAGGAAAAGGTCGGTCTGACTCGGGCAAAAGGGAGGCCCAGCGCAGGGCAGCAACCCAGCGCCAAGGGGGTTGGGGCAAGTCAGCAGGAGCTGTGGGCCACAGCCGGACAACTGAGGCTCCCGGAACCTGGTTCAAAAATCTGGTGGCCAAGAAGGACAGTGGAAAGGACAGGCAAGCAGAATAAAAAAAATGAAAAAATAGAAGAAAATGTGAAATACCTCATTGGAAAGACAACTAATCTGGTAAACAGATCATGGAGAGACAATTTGAGAATCAATGGACTGCCTGAAAGCTATGACCAGAAAAAGAATCTAGACACCATATTCCAGGAAATTATTAAGGAGAACTGCCCTGATATCATAGAATCAGAGGATAAAATCATCATTGAAAGAATCCACCGATCACCTCCTGAAAGAGACCCCAAAAGGAAAACTCCAAGGAATATTGTAGCCAAATTCCAGAATTATCAGGTGAAGGAGAAAATACTCCAAGCAGCCAGAAAGAAGCAATTTAAATATCATGGAGCCACAGTCAGGATTGCTCAGGACCTGGCAGCTTCAACATTAAAGGACCACAAGGCTTGGAATATGATATTCCGGAAGGCAAAGGAGATTGGATTGCAGCCGAGAATCTATTACCCAGCAAAAATGCGCATTTTCTTTCAGGGGAAAAGATGGACATTTAATGACATTGGGGACTTTCAATCTTTCCTGGTGAAAAGACCAGAACTGAATAGAAAATTTGATCTCAACATACAAGAGTCAAGAGAAGTTTAAAAAGGTAAACAGAGGGGAAAAAAAAAGCTACCCTATTAGGTTAAACTGTTTATATCCCTACACAGGAATATAATACTCATAACTCTTAAGAACTGTAAATGTATTTGGGCAGAGAGAAGGACTTTATATAGAGGGTATAAATATAAATTGTCTTTGATATGATAATACAAAAGAATTAAGGGGTTAAAAAGGGAGTCTATGGGGAGGAGAGGAAAGGGGAGGTGGAATGGGATGAATTATATCATATGAAGAGGTGGAAAAAAACCTATTATAATAGAGGGAAAGAAAGGAGGGGGGAACATGGTTTCAACCCTATTCTCATTAGATTTGACTCAAAGAGGGAATAACATATATGTTCATTGGGATAAAGAAACTTAACTCATTCTTTAGGGAAACAAAAGGGGAAGGGAAAGGGGGGGGACTGATAGAAGGGAGGACAAAAGCAAGGGAGAAAAGGGTAAAGAAAAGAGAGGCAGTGATAAAAAGGGAGGGCAGATCGGGGGAGGCAGGGGTAAGAAGTAAAACGTCGGTGAGGAGGGATAGGGTGAAAGAAGGGGGGAAAAGTACAAAGGGGGTAAATAGAATGGAGGGGAATAGACAGTAATAATAGCTGTGAATGTGAATGGGATGAACTCTGCTATAAAACGGAAGCGAATTGCAGAATGGATTAAAAACCAGAACCCTACAATATGCTGTTTACAAGAAACACATTTGAAGCAGAGAGATACACACAGAGTAAAGGTAAAAGGCTGGAGCAGAATATATTATGCCTCAGCTAAAGTAAAAAAGGCAGGGGTAGCAATCCTTATCTCAGACAAAGTGCAGGCAAAAATAGATCTCATTAAAAGAGATAAGGAAGGAAATTACATCTTACTTAAAGGTACTATAGATAATGAAGTAATATCAATATTGAATATGTATGCGCCAAGTGGTATAGCATCCAAGTTCTTAGAGGAGAAGTTAAATGAGTTACAAGAGGAATTAGATAGTAATACTATACTAGTGGGGGATCTGAATCTCCCCCTCTCAGAATTAGATAAATCTAGCCAAAAAATAAAGAAGTGAAAGAGGTGAATAGATTCCTAGAAAAGTTAGACATGATAGATGTCTGGAGAAAATTGAATGGGGATAGAAAGGAATATACCTTTTTTCTCAGCAGTACATGGCACATTTTCAAAAATTGACCATGTATTAGGGCACAAAAACATCATAGTCAAATGTAGAAAGGCAGAAATAGCAAATGCATCCTTCTCAGATCATGATGCAATAAAAATTACATGTAAGAAAGAGCCAGGGAAAAGTAGAATGAAAATCAATTGGAAACTAAATAATTTCATTCTAAAGAATGAATGGGCCAAACAAGAAATCATAGAAACAATCAATAACTTTATCCAAGAGAATGACAATAATGAGACAACATACCAAAATCTATGGGATGCAGCCAAAGCAGTGCTTAGGGGAAAATTTATAGCTCTAAATGCTTACATGAGTAAGAAAGAGAAAGAGGAGATTAATGAATTGGGCATGCAACTTAAAAAGCTAGAAAAAGAACAAATTAGAAATCCCCAATTAGACACTAAATTAGAGATCCTGAAAATTAAAGGAGAAAATAATAAGATTGAAAGCAAAAAAACTATAGAATTAATCAATAAAACAAAGAGCTGGTTTTATGAAAAAAACAATAAAATAGATAAAATATTGGTTAATTTGATTAAAAAAAAGAAAGAAGAAAACCAAATTACCAGTATCAAAAATGAAAAGGGTGATGTTACCACCAATGAAGTGGAAATTAAAACAATAATTAGGAAATATTTTGCCCAACTGTATTCCAAAAATTTGACAATCTAAATGAAATGGATGAATATTTACAAAAATACAAACTGCCCAGGTTAACTGAAGAGGAAATAAAATCCTTAAATAAACCCATATTAGAAAAAGAAATTGAACAAGCTATTAATGAACTCCCTAAGAAAAAATCCCCAGGGCCAGATGGGTTTACGGGTGAATTTTACCAAACATTTAAAGAACAATTAATTCCAGTATTATACAAATTATTTGGAAAAATAGGTGAAGAAGGAGTTCTACCAAATTCGTTTTATGACACAAATATGGTGGTGATACCAAAACCAGGCAAAGCAAAAACAGAGAAAGAAAATTATAGACCAATTTCCCTAATGAATATTGATGCTAAAATCTTAAATAAGATATTAGCAAGGAGATTACAGCAAGTGATCACCAGGATAATACACTATGACCAGGTGGGATTTATACCAGGAATGCAGGGCTGGTTCAACATTAGGAAAACTATTAACATAATCAACCACATCAATAAGAAAAACAACCAAAATCATATGATTATCTCAATAGATGCAGAGAAAACTTTTGACAAAGTACAGCACCCATTCCTACTAAAAACACTAGAGAGTTTAGGAATAGGGGGAGCTTTCCTTAGAATAATAAACAGTATCTACCTAAAGCCATCAGCAAGTATTATATGCAATGGAGATAAATTAGAGGCCTTCCCAATAAGATCAGGGGTGAAACAGAGATGTCCATTATCACCCCTATTATTTAATATTGTCCTAGAAATGTTAGCTTTAGCAATCAGAGAAGAGAAAGGAATTAAAGGAATTAGAATAGGCAAGGAGGAAACAAAACTATCACTCTTTGCAGATGATATGATGGTATACTTAAGGAATCCTCGAGAATCAAGTCAAAAATTACTTGAAACAATGAACAACTTTAGCAAAGTAGCATGATATAAAATAAATCCACATAAATCATCAGCATTTCTATACATGACCAACAAAGTCCAGCAGCAAGAGATAGAAAAAGAAATTCCATTTAAAGTAATGGTAGATAATATAAAATACTTGGGAGTCTACTTGCCAAGACAAACCCAGGAACTCTATGAACACAACTACCAAACACTCTTCACACAAATCAAATCAGATCTAAATAATTGGAAAGATATCAATTGCTCATGGATAGGCAGAGCTAATATAGTAAAAATGACAATACTGCCTAAATTAATTTACTTATTCAGTGCCATACCAATCAGACTACCTAAAAATTATTTTATAGAGCTAGAAAAAATAATAACAAAATTCATCTGGAAAAACAAAAAATCAAGAATATCCAGGGAAATAATGAAAAAAAATTCACAGGAAGGTGGGTTAGCGGTACCAAACCTGGAGCTTTACTATACAGCGGCAGTCATCAAAACTATCTGGTACTGGCTAAAAAATAGAGTGGTAGATCAATGGAATAGGCTAGGCTCAGGAAATGCAGTAGTAAATGACACTAGTAATGTAGTGTTTGATAAACCCAAAGAATCCAGCTTCTGGGATAGGAACTCAGTATTTGACAAAAACAGCTGGGAAAACTGGAAGATAATTTGGCAGAAATTAGGCATAGACCAACATCTGACACCATATACTAAAATAAGGTCAAAATGGATACATGATTTAGACATATGAGGCGATACCATAGGTAAATTAGGAGAGAAAGGAATAGTGTACCTATCAGATCTTTGGAAAGGAGAACAGTTTTTGACCAAACAAGAGATAGAGTATATTATAAAATACAAAATGGATTTTTTTTATTATATTAAATTAAAAAATTTTTGTACAAACAGAAGTAATGCATCCAAAATTGGAAGGGAGGCAGAAAACTGGGAAACAATTTTTGAGGCCAGTGCTTCTGATAAAGGCCTCATCTCTAAAATATATAGGGAATTAAATCAAGTTTATAAGAATCCAAGTCATTCCCCAATTGAGAAATCATCAAAGGATATGAACAGGCAGTTTTCTGATGAAGAAATCAAAGCTATCTATTCCTATATGAAAAATGTTCTAAATCACTATTCATTAGAGAGATGTAAATTAAAACAACTCTGAGGTACCACCTGACACCTATCAGATTGGCTAAAGTGACAAAAAAAGCAAAATAATAAATGTTGGAGAAGCTGTGGAAAAATTGGAACACTAATGCATTTTTGGTGGAGCTGTGAACTGATCCAACCATTCTGGAGAGCAATTTGGAATTATGCCCAAAGGCTATAAAGCTGTGCATACCCTTTGACCTAGCAATACTACTTTTGGGTCTTTTCCCTAAAGATATTATGGAAAAGCGAAAAGGACCAACATGTACAATAATATTTATAGCTGCTCTGTACATGGTGGCAAGGAATTGGAGGTGGAGGGGATGCCCTTCAATTGGGGAATGGCTATACAAATTGTGGTATATGAATGTAATGAAATACTATTGTCCTGTACGAAACAATGAGCAGGAGGAGTTCGGAGAACCTTGGAGTGTCTTGAATGGGCTGATGATGAGTGAGATGAGCAGGACCAGGAGAACATTGTGCACAGTATAATCAACATTGTGTGTTGATCAACTGTGATAAACTAGATTCTTCTCACCAATCCAATGGTATAAGAAAGTTCCAAAGGACTCATGCTGGAAAAGGCTCTCAAAATCCAGAAAAAAAAAAAGAAACTGTGGAATATGGATGCTGTTTGGACCATACTATCTCTTTTGTTTTTGGTGCTGTTCTTTTTCTTTTCTGAGGTTTTTCCTTCTTGGTCTGATTCTTCTTGTATAACATGACTAAGGCCAGCTAGGTGGTGCAGTGGATAGAGCACCTACCCTGGAGTCAGGAGTACCTGAGTTCAAATTTGGCCTCAGACACTTAACACTTACTAGCTGTATGAACCTGGGCAAGTCACTTAACTCCAATTGTCTCACTAAAAAAAAATAACATGACTAATGTAGAAATATGTTAATGTTATATATCAGATTACCTGCTGTCTAGGGGAGGGGGGCAGGAAGGGCAGGGAGGGAGAAAAAATTTGGAATTGGAAACTTTATCTAACCAAAGGTTGAAAACTTAAATAAATAAATAAGTAAACAAATGAAAAAAAAAAAGACTGACACAATCTCCAAACTTGCTTCCAGTTCAGCTAATTCAAAGAGCTGTACTCATTTTTATTGACTCATCACCTGGAATCCTCGGTTTCAATAGGAAACAGCTGTGCAACCCCTCTCCAGTCTGCTCATGGAAGCTCACCAATAGGAAAGACAAGCTCCCCTCAATGAGAGGTCCCTTTTCTACTTTTACTCTCCCTCCCCCAAAATGGAGGTCCTTCATGCTAGATGCTAGAGGTTTGTTCAACTGCTGACATCAGCAACATACGTCACTCAGGGCAGGCCAGGTGTAGCCCATATCCAATCATCCCAAGTAGGTACCTAGCAGGCTTCCTAAACAATATTAGATCATTCACGTGGAACCCTTGGACACCTGCCAAATTCCATTGTTTGATCACACTATCATGGCAAACATATTTTCTCATTAATCATAACAAAAGAGAAAAAAAACACAAGAAAGAATAAACAAGGACAATAACAAAAAAGCAACAAAAAAAAAGTGAAAATAGTATGCATCAGTCTGCATTCTGACTCCATAGTTTGTTTTCTGAATGTGGAGAGCATTTTCCACAATAAGTCTTTTGGCATTGTTGTGTATCTTTGTACTTCTGAGAAGAGTTAAGTCTCTCACAATTGTTCCTCACAAAATGTTGTTGATAGTGCATACAATGTTCTCTTGGTTCTGCTCATTTCACTCAGCATCAGTTAGTCTAAGTCTTTCCAGGTTTTTCTGCAATCAATCTGCTTATCATTTCTTACCAACATAATAGTATTCCATTACATTCATATAGCACAACTTGTTTAGCCATTCCCAATTCTTTGCTACCACAAAAAGCAGCTATGAATATTTTTGTACATGTGGATCCTTTTCCTTTTTTTATAATCTCTTTGGGATATAGACGTAGTAGTGGTATTTCTGGGTCAAAGGGTTTGCACAGTATTAGTCTTTTGGGCATGGTTCCAAGTTGCTCTCCAGAGTGCTTGAATCAGTTCACAGCTCCACCAGCAGTGCATTAGTGTTCCAAAAAAATCCACACATTAACAGAAAAACATATCCACTTTTTTTCTACATTAATGAACATGACTTTATCTCATTGCAAAGCTGGGATAAATGAAGTTGTTAATACTTGAGATTTCTTTTGATAAAGAATGAAAAAGTAGGTTATCATAATGCCCATAAACAGAAACAGTGCAAAATTGTTTCAAAATATAAAATGTCTAAGAAAATATTAATATTACTATTGATTTGGATACCGACATTTATTTTCTAATAATAAAAATATGGAATTAGTTCTTTTTAGGAAAAATACTATTTCACTTAAATTCAATTTAAAACAGATCATTAATTTTCATATTGTTACCAGAGGCCAAGGCACATTATTTTTCTTTAAATAAAATAAATCCTCATGAACTTTTATTGTTTAAGAGTTTTTCTTCTGTTTAATTATCCTTGTCAATATATTAATTATAAAAAATAACTCAGGACCTAACAATTTACAGTGGTGGTCCTTGGATAACGTCTTCCTCAACTCATCTCAATTTAGCCAGCAGAATGGAATGATGGAAAGTGGACAACATTACCTCAAAATAGGCAACATTTTTTGTTCTCAGCTTGGAGAGTAGGAAAAGAAAGTACTTTCTTTCTTTTCTATTCTTTTTTTTATTGCAAATCTAATTTAGTGTGTAGTATGCAACAGGGACAAAGCAGATTGTACCTAACCCTTATGGATTACTGAGGAGCAGTCTTCAAATTCAAAACAGATTCATATAAATTGAAATTATAATTATAATTAACTCTAGAGATATAGTGAACAAACATGCATTTGCAAATCCATGCCTAACAAAGACTAAGAAAATTAATCTTATTCCATACTATCTGTAGGAATATCGCATTTTACTTTAAAAAATATAATTTTAATTTACATAATACACATATAAAAGGTTTGCATATTAGTCCCAATCAGCATATAAAATATCCTTTTGTCCAATATTTATTGTTCCTGAGGTGATAGGGGAAGGAAGGTTGCTCAAAATGCTTTTCAAAAAATATATATCAACTTATCATTTATTTATTTTTAACATTCTTTTAATTTTAGATTTTGAGTTCCAAATTCTCTCCCTCCCTCCTATCCCTTCCTTAACCACTATAAAAGTAAGCAAAATGATATCAATTGATTTTACACATGAAATCATGGAAAACATATTTCCATATCTGATATATTAGTAGCGTAAGCAAAAAACTAAAGTGTGCTTACATGTATACGCACACACACCTACACAATTCATTTTGTACTCAGTGTGAAGAATTTTTCATCATGAGTCATTTGGAATAGTCTTCCATCATTGTATTGATTAGAAAAGACAAATATTTTATATCTGGTCATCATAACAGCATTGCTGTTACCATGCACAATGTTCAAATTTTCCCCACATTACTTTGCATCAGTTCATATAAGTCTTCCCAAGTTTTTTCCCCCTGAAACCCCCCCTTCAATATTTCTCTTAGCACAATAGTACCCCACCATAATCATATGCCACAACTTTTTTACCAATCCCCCAACTGAAGAACATCCCCATAATTTCCAATTCGTTATAATCACAAAGACCTACTATAAATACTTTTGTACAAATAGTTTTCCTTTTTCTTTAATCTGATTGGTGCAGAGACCTATTTGAGAAATTGATGGGTCAGAGAGTACAAAAGGGTTTTTTTTGTTTTGTTTTGTTTTTTGAGGTCAATGAGGGTTAAGTGACTTGCCCAGGGTCACACAGCTATTTAAGTGTCAAGTGTCTGAGGTTGGATTTGAACTCAGGTTCTCCTGAATCCAAGGCCAGTGCTTTATCCACTGCACCACCTAGCTGCCCCCTGGTACAAAAGGTTTTATAAACATTTGTCGATAGTTCTAATTTTTTTTCCAGAATGATAGGAGTAATTAACCCCATTTCACCTCCCCCTTGTCTCATTTTATTCTGCCCCTTAAGTGTCTTTATATCATCATATCAATGTCAATTTAATTACAATACCTTAATAGAGATACAGATTCCAATAGCTAAAAGTATTTTCCTCAAAGAACAACATCCCCCCACCCCCCTACCCCTTGTTTACCTCCTTATATGTCTCTAGAGTCTTGTATTTGGAGATCAAATTTTCTGTTCAGTTCTGGTCTTTTTCTCAGAAAACCTTGGAAGTTCCTTATTTAATTGAATGTCCATCTTTTTCCCTAAAAGAGAATACTCAGTTTAGCTGGATAGTTGATTCTTGGTTGTAATCCAAGCTCCTTGCCTTCTGGGAATATCATATTCCAAGCCCTGCAATCCTTTAATGTTGAAGCTGCCAGGTCCTGTGCAATACTGACTGTGGCTACATTGTATTTAACTGGTTTCTTTCTGCCTGCTTGGAGTATTTTCTCATTCACCTGAGAATTCTGGAGTTTGGCTACAATATTCCTTGGAGTTTTCCTTTTGCAGTCTCTTTCAGGACATAATCGATGGATTCTTTCAGTAACAATTTTATCTTCTGATTCTAAAATATCAGGGCAGTTCTCCTTGATAATTTCCTGGAATATGGTGTCCAGATTGTTTTTCTGATCATGGCTTTCAGGTTGTCCAATAATTCTCAAATTATCTCTCCTGGATCTATTTTCCAGATCATTTGTCTTTCCAATGAATTTTTTCACATTTTCTTTTATTTTTTCAGTCTTTTGATTCTGTGTGTTGGATTCTTGGTTCCATCTGCCCAATTTTAATTTTTGAGGCATTATTTTCCTCAGTAAGCTCTTGGACTTCCTTTTCCATCTGGCCATTGTTTTTCCTCCCATTTGTCCAATTGTATTTTTTTAAGGAATTGTTTTCTTCAATCAATTTTTGTGCTTCTTTTTCCAGAGTGACTCTCATTTCTCTCATTTCTTTTTCCATTTTTCTTCTATCTCTCTCATTTCGTTTTGAAAAGCCTTTTTGAGCTCTTCTGAGAAGGCTTTTTGGGCTTGAGACAAGATCATATTCCACTTGTGTCTTCACTTGTAGGCATTTTGACAAACTCATCTGAGTTTTGAGCTTTGGTATTCCCTTTGACCATAGAAGCTGTCAATGGTATAGGTCCTTTTTTGTTTCTTATTCATATTGTAACCTATTTCTAAACTTATAAAGTTGAAGTCTGTTCCTGGGGCACAGGGGTCACTGTTGTAAGCTTCTTATCTCTCTCAGCTTCACTACTCTCAGCTACCCCACGCTCAGCAGTGTCAAGCGGCAGTTGCACCCATCTGCAGCTGTATCAAGTTGCTGGTGAGTTGGTGAGTAGATGAGTTGGCTGAGATATCATCCCATATCACCCAGCTGAGACAGACCTTTCTTGAAGTCTCCTAAATTATTTCAAGTAGGAGGATTCTGTCTCTCTGTATCTTTGTAGGTTCTGTGGTTCCACAGTTTCTTTAGAGACCCGATTTTTTTTCTTTCTTTCTTTCTTTTTTTTTAGTGAGGCAATTGGGGTTAAGTGACTTGCCCAGGGTCACACAGCTAGTAAGTGTTAAGGGTCTGAGGCTGGATTTGAACTCAGGTACGCCTGACTCCAGGGCCGGTGCTCTATCCCCTGTGCCCTATTGCTGCCCCTAGGGACTCAATTTAATTTTGTTTTTGAGGGAAACATGGGAAAGCTCAGGCAGCTTCCTGGCTTCTCTCCACCATCTTCCATGCCACTTTTATGTGAGAACATTTTCCACTATCCCTCTCCCTTTCTCCTCCTCCCATCACATTACTCTTTCTCATACTTTCATTTACTTTTTGAGAGACAACACAAGTAACATTCATGCTCTCTGTGGCACAGTGAATTGGCACAGTTAATAGAGGTCCAGGTCTGAAGTCAGGAAATCCTGTGTTCAAATCAAGGTTCAGACACTTACTAGCTGTTTGATTCTGGGCAATCACTTAACCCTTTTTGCCCCTGTTTTCTCATCTGTAAAAAGAGCTGGAGAAGAAAATAGCAAACCAATCAATCTGTCAGAAAAGGGGTCACAAAGACAATGATATGGCTGAAAAATGAATCAACAACAATAATATGCCCTCAGTTTATATAGACAATTTATAACTGCCATAATAATGATAAAGTTCTTATGAGTTATGGGTATCAACTGAACATGTAGGAATGTAAAAATGTGTAACCTAATTGAATCCCTTATGATTTCCTTTTCCTATTTACATGTTTATGCTTCTTGAGTCTTATATTTGAAAGTCAAATTTTCTATTCTGCTCTGGTCTTTTCAACAGGTCAGCTTAAAGGTAAATTTTTGCTTGAAGGATTATACACAGTTTTGTTCAGTAGTTGATTTTTTCTTGTAATTCTAGCTTCTTTGCCCTCCAGAATATGATATTCCAAGACTTTTGATCTTCTTATCTAGAAGCTACTAAATCTTGTGTTGTTATCCTGACTGTGGCTCCATGGTATTTGAATTGCTTCTTTCTGGCTGCTTTTAATATTTTCTTTTTGATCAGAGACTTCTGTTAAGGGGTAATTGGTGCATTCTTTCAATTTCTATTAGACCCTTTGGTTCAAGGATATCAGAACTGTTTCCTGGATAATTTATTTAAATATGCCTAGTCTCATTTTTTGATAATGGCTTTGAGAAAGTCCATTAATTATTAAATTATGTCTCTTCTTGAAAGATTAGCACCTCTGGTGTGAGGGCTTGATGAGGTCTTTTCAGGGCTGCTTATCCACCTTTGCTATCCAACTGATTCATCTGTTGCTCTAAGAAGTAATAGTATGCTCAGTGGTTACACCCCAATAAATGATTCCAGCAGATTGCCTAACCAGATTAAGGATAAGTAATGTCTCAAACATGTTAGTGAGTTGGGCGGGATTCCATCCCAGGCATGCGAAGTCTTTCTCAGTAAGAATGGGTGGATATATGCAATTTGTAACAATGACCATGAAGGTGGCTGAAGAAGATACTATGGAAGCACTAGGGCTTGGTCAGGCATTGATGAAACCAAGATGATTTATTATATCTTGAACACTGCCAGTCCTCTTGACTTTTGTCTTGATATTGGATTTTGATGCTTCAGAAAGAGATTGAGGCTGAAGACTTTGTGAGACTCTGCCTTACATTAATACAATTCATGCATTCTGTACAACTGTATCATACTTTAATCCAATTCATATAAAAGTCAAAAAGTCACTCATAATGTCATTGATCCTCTTGGAAAATGAAGGATGAACAACAATTTTGCTTTGACCTATTTTTCAGGTCACTTGTTTTTCCAATGAGATAGTTTGCGTCATATATTTTTTAAATTTTTTTGACTTTGTTTTTATTATTTTTAGATATATCACAGAATCATTAACTTAAAGTTTAACAATTCTAATATTTAAGGAATTATTTTCTTCAGGGAACTTTTGTTTCTCATTTTCCATTGGACCAATTTTTATTTTTAAGGATTTTTTTCTTCAGTGAATTTTACCTCTTTTTTTGACCAATTCATTTTAAGATATTTTTTCAGTAATATTTCTGCCTCTTATACTAAGCTATTAATTATTTTTTCATAAATTATTAAATCCATCTCATCTCTTTTTGCAATTATTCTTCTACTAATCTTACCTCTTTCTTTAATTCTTCCAGGGTTTTTTTTTTTTATTAGGCTTGGGTCTGAATAGCATTTTTCTTTGAGTCTTTGGTTCTAGCTGTTTTTACATTGTTGTCTTCTTCTGAGTTTTTATCTTTGTCTTCCCTGCCACGATAGTAGAGTTTTTATGGGCAAGTTTTTGTTTGTTTGTTTTCTCAATATTCCAGCCTTCATTGACTATTAACTTCATGTTAAAGTTGAACTCTGTTCACCTGGAGGTAGGGGGACACTGTCCAAAGATTTTGGCCTTTTCTATACTACTATTTTCAGTGAGTTTTTGAGGTCTGCAAACTTTTCATGCTTCCAAAGTTGTATGAAACAGGGAGAGGTATAGTCTGTTCTTTACCAAGGGAGGGCCCCTGTTCTCCACTAGCCACAAAAACTAGCATTCCTCTTGACCCTGGAATTCTGACCAGATTCCCTGCTATCTGACAACCAAAAGTGCTAATGTTCCTCTTGGCCCTAGAACTGTGACCAGGACCTCTGCTTCTTGTGACCACAAGTGCTCCTCTTCACCCTAAAACTGTGACATAGAACCATGAATGGTTAAGAGAATTTCTCATCAGTGTCAGCTGTACCTAGTACCAACAAAGGGATCTCTGTAATATCTTTCTCACTAGTTGGCTGAGCCACATGCTATCTCTGGGCTTAGAACTCTTGAAACTTCTGCTGTTGCTGCTGCTACTACATCCACCTCCAAGACCTACTGCTGGTATTGCAGTACCCATTATGATGCCACAGATTTCACATGCTAATCTCCTAAGCTGTCTTAGTTTGGAAAAATGGCTCACCCCACCCTTTTCTTGGTTCTGCTGCTCCAAAGTTTTATTTGAGGAATTACTTTAAAGTAGTTTGGAGGAAAATGTTGCTGAACTTCAGCTAGATTTCAACCTGTTTTCTTCCAATTTTGCTTGGGGTTGAATGTAGCCTCAAAATGTTTTTGACTACAGTAACTCTAAGGAAATAGTAGTAGGTGACAAGTTGCTCAGGAAAGGAAAATGAGAATATTTGCAAACCAAATAGATCTTTTAAAAAAGAAAATAGGCAGATTATAAAACAAAACAAATTAAACAAAGAGTTAAAATATTAGAGTAGTTTATATGTAAGGAGTAACTGTATGCATACCCCAAGTAGAAATGAAGAGGATATCATATAAATCTTCATATATATATATATATATATATAAATATTCCAATTCAGCAAATACCAATTTGGTAGCTAGCCCCAACTTAAGGTGAGCCATTTATATTCTTCTTGTAAGTAGGATCATATCTGTTATGTTAATTTCTAAACTATCTTCTACCAATTTATTTTTGGACTCTAGCAGAAACAACCTTTTCTAATTCTATTACAGTTTAGAATATCCTATCTTAGCAACTTCAATATTATGTCCCCTCCCCTACAATGACATTTTCTTTAAATTAAAAAAAACTTATGACCTATATTGAAGACTTGTCTCATATTAATATAAAGTGAGAAATAAATTTGATGTTAGCCTGGAATGCATAAAATGTCAAGCTATTTCTGACAGGTTTTAAGAATGTGAAAATATTTCCTATAGTACTTATCTAAGTCACTTAACCCTCATTGCTCCACAAAAACAAACAAAAACAAGGTCATAGATACTAGGTTAAGAACCTCTAGTTTAGTGATTACTCTTTATGATAGTAATTAATTACTCTTTAAGAGGAACATACTATAGTTGATAGAGAACCTAGTTAAGAAGACCTTAACCGTAGTTAAGAAGGCCTGTATTTAAATCCTGCTTTTGATACTTGGACCATGTGCCAAAAAATCTATGAACAATCATTTAACTTAACAGTTTCTTAGACAACTTCCTAAGACCATAAGTTATAGGGGAAATTTCATGGAATCACAAAATATTAGATTTGGAAATTACCTTAGAGGCTGATAAAAGCCCTGAACAGGCTCTCAAAAATTTGCTTGAATGACATGCTATCCATGTAGCTTCCCAAATGAATGAAATCACTGATGAGAAAAAAAAAATCTTCTGGAATATCATGTCTAGTTGCAGGCTCCATATTTTAGATAAGACTTTAGCAAGATGGAGTGTACCCAGTTAATGGGGTCCTGAATGGTGAGTTACTAAAAATCATACCAGAGAAGAATCAGTTGAAAGAACTGTGGATGCTTACCCCAGAGAAGAAAATTATTAATTTATTTTATTGCCCTGAGGGTTAAGTGACTTGCCCAGAGTCACATAGCTAGGAAGTGTCAGATTTGAACTCAGGTACTGAATCCAGGGCCAGTGCTTTATCCACTGAGCCATCTAGCTGCCCCCTAATGAAGCAAGACTTTTTTTTTTTTGAGTCATCCTATTATGTAAAGTTCTAGCTTGTTTTGATTTTTTCCTACCTAAAATCAAGTCAAACTCTTTCTTCCTATTCCTTTCTAGGACCAGATTTAATATCCCTTCCATAATATATTGAAATACTAGAAGAAAATCATCATTGTTATTCTAAGAATTTTGCTGTCTGGGATGATTTAAAATATAGTGCTATCACTATCATTAGAGATCTTCAAATGGAGGTTTCCTGTTCACTGGTCAGGGATATTATACGGGATTTTCTTGTTCAGATAGCAGTTGGATGAGAAGATATATTTGGGCTTCCTATCTCTAAGATCCTATGATTTTACTTCCATTAGAAATCAGAATATGTTTCATCTGCTTCTATCATGTCATCAGTCATCATCTTTTCACTATTTTGTACCAGATTAGCCTAATTGATTTACTATTTTCTAAAAATCACCAAAGCAGGTGCAACTGATGGGCTAATTAGCCTCTGTAAACTAAAAGAGCCTACATTCAATTATTTTAATTTGCTGCACCTGGTAAAGTGATGTTTCACAACAGCAAGTGTTGTGCTTAACTTTTCTCACACAAAGTCAAAAGAGAACACTGCTTCCTACTGGTCCCAATAATTACTTAATGTAGCGTTGATCTAATCAATTAGATGTAGGTAATATTCCTGAAGATGAAAATCACTTTCTAAGTGCTGCTTTACCATAGATTGAGGGCCTCAATATTGTCTTAGTAACAACTACATAGTCTGGTTAATTTCTTTATTTTTTTAGGAATTGAAAATTATAATATCCCAGAGATGCTCAACTGCTTAGATGCTAGAGGCAGGGAAAAGATGGATTCACTGGAAAAAAAGTATTTTTGTTTCAAACGAATAACTTAAAATACTATGAACTCATATGCAAATGACAGTTTATCCTTTACAAAATTTTATTCCATGTCTTGGTCTTTATGAAAATTTTAAAGTAGGGTAGGCAAAGGGAAGAAAGTGAGTTAAAAGAGAGTTTAAGTGCAGAAGATCATGAAGTTAGTAAATTGAGCAGTCAGAACTCAAACCCTGGTCTTACAATTCAAAATTCAGTATTTTTTTCCATTGTATAATAATAAGCCTGTTGACTTTATTTGATTCTGGAGACCTTCAATACATAAATAATACATAAATACATTAATAAGCCAATGAATGAATGACAACAAATTAATGAGTAGGTAAATGAATATGCAAATAAATATATAAATTATTAAATGTGAAGATAGATGATAGATAAAAATATCTATTTATACTAGTCATATAACTTGGAAAACTTTATTTCCCATAATTGAAAATAACCTAGTATGATCTCATTAAGGAAGCAATGGAAATAAAAACACAAGATCTGAATCTCAGTCTTATCTCTGCCACTTGTCATCTACATAATTTGGTCAAATAACTATGCTTTCTGAGTCTTGGTTTCTTCATCTGGAAAATGAGGCAGTTGGTCTAGATGATTTCAAGTGTCTCAGACATTCTTTGATTTTATTCATAAATCTGTGATTTTTGAAATGTTGTGCCAAAACAAAGGATTAAGAGATATTCAACTTCATGACTTGAAGCATCTACAAAATAACATTGTTATTGTCTTTTATAACAACAATAACAAGAATTTTTATAGAACTTTAAGGTTTGCAAAGTGATTTTATGTATTATCTCATTTTATCTTCACAACAACCCTGACAGGCAGGAGCTATTTTTAACCCCATTTTACAAATAAGAAAGTAAAAGCAGAGGTTAAGTGACTTGCCCAGGATCACACAGCTAGTAAGTATCTGAGATTGGTTTAAATTCAGATCTTCCTTACACCAAATTTAGCACTCTCCTTGCTGATGCCCTGACTTCCTTTCAATAACTTTTGCTGCCCCTCAAGAACACATATAATAAATGGTCTGAAAGATGAGAGGATGGGATGGGAAAGATACTTTTTTTTCTTTTGAAATGATATATATGTTATTTTTTAATAAAGTATTTTTTTTCCTGTTACATGTAAAGATAGTTCTCAACTTTTGTTTATAAAAAATTTCAGGTTTTTCTCCTTCCCCTCCCTCCCCCCTCCCCTCAACAGCAGGTAATCTGATATATATATATATATATATATATATATATATATATATATATATATATATATATATATATATATATATATATACATATACATAATAACATTAAACATATTTCTGCATTAGTCATGTGATATATATGTTATTAATTGACTTCAGTTATTATTTGTATACTAAAACAGTACTAGAAAAAGCATAATCAGCAGTGTTATGAAGGATCCTCCTAAATGTGATTTCAAGAGTAATGTTGAGGTACCTAACCACTGTCAGCATATCCTTGAGAAGGTTAAAAAGCGATTATGGGATCAGAGACACTAGGAGTTATATAAGAAACAGGTAGTTTCAGGATGTTATGACCTATTTGATGCAAAAACAAATAGGTCTGGGGAGAGATTTCAAGTTAAAGTGATCAGCTCTTCTGAGAAAACCACTCTCATCATTTTTTAATGCCAAATAATTTGAATTTATATCCAAATAAGTGGACAAGAGGGTGCTGACATGACTTACTCCTACTAAATAAATGAAAATACATTTCCTTAAGAGAATGAAAGAAATATTTATTGTGAATTTACAATATAAGGACTTTCAAGAAAATTTCTAGCCTAATCCAAGTTTACAAATTCATAAAAAATAACTTCTATTAATTTTGTTTTATAAGTAGAATTCATATTATTCATCTATCTCATGATTTGGTTAATTGTAAATATGGATAACTATCTATCACTCAATCTATCATTGTACTAGATTACCTCACTAATTCACTTCTCCACAATTGACAGCCTCTCTAACAGTTTTCAAAGTGAAAATTAACAGACTGAAATATTTCTTTGTTACTTCTCTATCTACCATAAAAGGAAGTGGCTGAGCGGGTCCTGGGAAGTCACATACATCATCTGTTATTTCTTTCCAGCTTAGCTAGGTGCCTATAAAAGTAAACTCAGGCACCATTCTCCCCCCATGAAAATTAGTACCAAAATCATATTCTCTGCATTATAATGTCTGTGACATTATTACTCCGCATTGCAAGTATTTTATCCCTTTTAAAGGACATGACAGTTTTGAATCAAAGAAATCCAGCCCTGTTAGCAACAGATTCTTCTTTAATACAGTTATAATGTGAACCATTATTTCCCTGTTTTATGAGATTTATCATTTTGGCTAGAATTGGGGGCGGGAAGGTGATAAAAGTGAATTACTATGTCCTTCCCAAATTCTAAATAGACAGCAACAATGGCTTAATTTATTATTAAGGATATTGCTAAGAATAGCTTGAGCAAGGAAGAGAGCATGCTTCTCTGGTTGACATTGAGACATCAGAAATAATTTCAGACTCTGTCAGAGTAAACTCAAACTAGGAAGAGCCTTTGACCTATCCTCACACCTTGAAGGTAAAGGTCTGTTTTCCTTCTGTTTCTATTCAAAAGCAGGACAGACTACCGATTTAAGGAAAAAAAAATTCTGAAACCCTGCTTATAGGTTTTCAGGTAACTCTAGACAATCAGTATTATAACTTGGACTTCAGATTTGCCTGTATCATGCTTGGTCTGGGGGGGGGGGGGGAAATTATTACAACCAATGTCATTCTTGTTGTGCCAAAACAAAGGATTAAAAATGGACATGGTAGTGCTTTATTTATATGCTTATTTTAAATATATACTAATCTCAGAAATGTGGTAAATATCTAAATATGAATAACAAAATTAAAACATGCTCACAAAATTTATAAGGCATAAAGTGTCTTCTATATAACAATTATTTCTGTACATAAGGACTGGAAGAAGAGCCTCTTGAGTTCTATTTTCCTAGCTAAATAATCTCCAATTCTTTAACCTTCTCTTAATTTTTCCTCATTCTTTGCTTATTATTCTTATTTTTCCTGATTTTTAATGATTGGCTTTTAGAAGATGTCACCTACAGTAGACCTAGAAATTTTATAACATGTATCAACTTGTTATGCTTCAAATATTTTCATGGTTCTGTGGCCTTCTCATATGCATATATTCTTCAATGGTATAGGTTATAATATGTTCATGCCCTCATATAACTATGTATAAATCCTTCAAAAGCAGTACAATCCATATACTAGAGTTCTTCAAACTTTTTTGTAAGGTTATATGCATCTAATAAGAACCACATTATTTATACTGACAAGCATTAAAATGTTAATAAATGGGGCAGCTAGGTGGCGAGGTGGATAGAGCACTTGGGTTCAGCAGGACCTGAGTTCAAATCCTACCTTAGACCCTTGACACTTACTAGCTGTGTGACCCTGAGCAAGTCACTTAACCCCAATTGCCTCACCAAAAAAAAAAAAAACCCAGAACAAAACAAAACAAAAAAAAATGTTAATTGATGACAGTTTGGATTTGAACTCAGGTCTTTGATTACAAATTCAGTGCTCTTTTATCATTGTTTTCGTATAGTCTTTTCCCATCCAATTAGGGATCCATATCCTCACTGCTTACTTTTAAAAAGCATTTATAAAGTCATCTTTCCATTTTATCCTGTCCCTTCTCTAGAACCTTTACCCCCCACAGGTCACTAATATCTGAGTATTTAATGCTTAAATATTTCCATCCCAGAAACATCCAATTTTTTAGTTAATTAGAAGTTCTGCACTATTGACTTTAACAGTGACCAATCAATCAGATCCCTTACCAAGAACCTTCCATTTTCAATAATTTAAGCTCCCCTGACCTCTGAGTTCCCAAATTACCTGATGTATGGAATGAAAATGCATCCAATAATCCCAGCAAAATCTTATAACAGCAAATAAAGTTCAGGTCACAATTTTTCAAAATTTCATGGATCCTCCATACTGCCATGACCTAAAGACCAATGTACTTGAAATTGCCTGATGACATCTTTGGTGTTTCCCTTACATTTTCAGTGTGACTTTGAAAGTATCAATGCTGAGATGAATGGGAAATTACCCATTTTGAGATATCAATTGCTACCCTTTGGCGGAAGTAGGGTAGATGGAGAGACAAGAATGTTGCTCTTGTATCTTTCCCATGTTGTCCCTGATTACCACTCATAATTTTTTAGGTGTCTAGTTAAGTAATAGCCTTTCACTAAATACAACAAATAAATGTTTCTATTTCTTTGAGGATTTGCTGGTTTGTCTAATTTTCCTGTTAAAATTTCAGTCTCAGTTGCAGGTTCTGAGAACTATACTGTCTCTTTCTGCTTTTGAAAAAGTTGAAAACATCTTTAATAATCACAAATAATTTATTTAGTTTATTATACTACCCAAGAATGCTTGATTATAAAAAAAAATAAATTCTGCTTTAAAATTTAAAAAAGAGGGCCAGGCTAAACAAGAAAAATATTAAATGCTTAAATGACATTGAAAAGTTTGAAAGTCAATCTCATAAACCAACTACCATTCTCTCCCATGAGACCTTTTAAAGTTTTCCTTAATTTTCCCAAGAATTAGGGTCCTATAAGAGATATAAAATCCTAGTAGAGATATGAATGGTCTTATCTATGAACAAAAACTATTTTTTTCACTTTTTTTATGAATACTATATGTCAATATAAAATTCGGAATTGGGATGTACCTTCCTTGTAATTCATCTTTTTTAAAAATAACATTTAACAGCAGAAGAAATTGCCCCATATACCAAAAATGCCCTCCCTCCTCCCCTCTGCTTTTTTGAATTCCTTGCTTCTTTCAGAGATCAATTCAAGTATTACCACCTATATTGTATGCTTTATTTGTGAAGTTTAAGTTTACTTAAGTTCAGAATCATATTGATATTAAAATATTTCCTTGAAAAAAATATTGAGGCTGGATTGTTGGAAAGCTCTGAGGAGAACTCTCTTAATTTCATAGTTAAATGATGATTAAATTAAAAAACCTTTAGATTATACTTATAATTTCTCTAAATTATACATCAAAATCACCACATAAATAATTCTTTGGTATCATAAGCCATAAATCCCTAATAAATGTTTTATTAATTTTATTTTTTAAGTTCAAAAGTTATTAGAATATCTTTAGAGCAACATTTTTTAAACATTTTTATAATGTCTTAGAAGCTTTCCTTTGTAGCCATTCTTGGCAATATTGCAATTATTATATATGTAATTACATACTAGTTGTTTGAGATGGGAAAAACACAACTGCTAGCCAACACTCACTACCCATCTCTAGTCACAGCAGTAGTTTGCAGAAAAGAGAACAAAAACAAGTCATGGAACTTGATTGAGAAAGTGGTTGTCTGTCTATAAGGCAGGACTGTCTTGATTCAAAATTAACTTGTCCCTTTGGAATAGAATGACTCCATTGAACTCATATGAAAAATCTTGAAATGGAGAAGATACAATATGAACTCTAGTTCCCAAGAAGGTAGAGCTGAACAATTTCCTATAGATAGAAATTATACTAATAAATTAATTAATAACAGGACTTGGAGCATGTGATCCACTTAAAAGGAAAGAAGTAAGTGGAACATTCTTGCTTTTTCCTCCTTTTCTCTTTCCCTTGGCATGTAGAAGCACTCATTCTTTTTGTGTTCCATGTTCCTGTTGGTCAGAAAATTAATATTTCCCCTGACTTTTACAAGTCTGGTGGTTATATGAAAGGGTCCACTGCTCCTATGAGAGTAATCATTTGTTGATTCATTTTTTGTCCTACTTTGTAGGAATGCTTGATTGAATTTATATCATTATGGTTATGCAATTAACTCATAAGAGCCATTATAATGTACTTTTAGCAAAGCTAGATATTACCAAGCAAAAACATGTTTGACATTTTAGTTCTCCTTTAATCAATTTCCTCTTTTCTTTCCTTGCTGTCTCTTGTTTGTCTTTCTATATTTTCTCATTTTTTCTAAAAAAACAAAGAAGTAGGATTCAGCATACCCAGCTTCTTATTGCCTGTTGTGCAAAATGTTTACAATCATTAATACATACAAAATGATGTATAAAGATTAATATTAATAATATTTTCTCCCATCTGATGTTAGATTGTTGAAATACTTGTCTGATGAGAGGACAGTGGGAAATATTAACAATGGACTATTTGTATGCCATATAAAACAATTTTATATGAATTGTATTGGGAGCAAAGTACTTGTTTTCCTTCTTTCCACTTATAATACTGATTTCCACAGTGGAAAGCTAGCATAATCAGTCAGTGATAGTTATATGTGTTTTTTATACCATAGTGAATGGCCTGATATGTCTTCACATTTCAATTAAGCAATAAACAAGCAGGCAGAAATGTGGGATGAATCTGTGTCTTCTACCCTCTGATGATTTAACATATAAAATGTCACAAGCAACATATTTAAAAGGCAAAAATGTGGACTACACTTTCAAAAATACTAGAAAAAGTGCAAACATTTCAATCATAACTTTGATACTCAGTGTCTCTTTCACCATCTTTTGAATGCCTGGAGAGTTTGGGGGAGGAACACATTTATGTGGGTTGTAATATCACTAAATACTTAGATGTGTTAGTGGTCTTAGATTGTTACTCTTATATTTTAGATGAGAATGCACCTTTGGGGAAAAAAACATACTTTTTTTCCTCTTAAAAGGGTATTCCCTTGAATACCCTACACACACACACACACACACACACACACACACACACAACTTTCAAAACTGTAATACTTTCAGATTTGTGTATTGTCAACCTTAACAATTACACTTATTTAGAAAATGAAGGAAGAGATCATCTTGGGGATGTATAGGGGCAGAACCAAGATGGAAGGGTAGAGAGACACTTAGCATATTCCCCCAATATTCCATTACAAATAATTTTAAAATAATACCCTCAATAAAATTTTGGACTAGCGGGGCCAACAAAGGTAAGAGTGAGACATTCTTCTAAGCAAAGACAACATGAGAGGTTAAAAGAGAGATCTATGACATATAGATGGGGGTAGAACTATGTGGTGATGACAGAAGGAACAGCAGCTTCAGGAGTTCCCAAGCTAGAGGGATTGATTGTAATCACAAGGAATCAGGGGTGTGTCCTAGGTAAGGCCCATAAGGTAGACAAGAGAGTAGTTACCTTATCTCTCCCCAGATCACATCACCATGGAAAAACTGAAAAGATCCAATCTACCACAATTAGAACTGAAAGTAGTTGTTTGAAAAGAGATCAAAAAGAGATTACAAGATTTCCATATTCTATCAGTAGACATAGGACCAGATGCTATTTGGCAACTCCATTCCCTATAGCCACCTTTGGGTCATATTTCAAGCACAAAAAGGGAACAGTCTCAGTTAAGAGGTACCAGGAGTCCTGAGGACCAACTGTTTGGCAAGTTCATTGCCTGTATCTACTTCTGGATCACAGTTCAAAGGTGAAGAGAAGTACTTTAGGCCAAGAGGGAGTAGAAGCCCTAAGGGACAATTTCTAGTTTCAAGATATCAGGGACCATGAAAAACAGCATTATTTTTGGTTCTAAGGGAAAACTGGCCCTGAGGAGCAGGATCAATTATAGTTCTTTTTTTTTTTAAATAAAAGTATTTTATTATTTTCTAGTTACATGTAGAAATAGTTTTCAACATTTTTTTATATAGGATTTCCAATTTCAATTTTTTCTCCCTCCCTCCCTCCCCCCCTCCCCTAGACATCAGGCAATCTGATATAGGTTATATATTTATATAGGTTATATACATATATATATGTATATGTATATGTATATATATATATACACACACATAATAACATTAAACATATTTCTGCATTAGTGACATTATACAAGAAGAATCAGAGCACAAAGGAAAAACCTCAAATCAGAAAACCAAAAGCAATAGTATGGTCCAATCAGCATCCATATTCCACAGTTCCTTTTTTTTCTGGATTTGGAGAATCTTTGCCATCATGAGTCCTTTGGAACTTTCTTGTTCCTTTGGATTGGTGAGAAGAATCTAGTCTATCACAGTTGATCAACACATAATGTTAATGATACTATGTATAATGTTCTTCTGGTTCTGCTCATCTCCCTCATCCTCAGTTCATGCAAGTCCTTCCAAGTTTCTCTGAATTCCACCTGCTCATCATTTTTTACTGCACAATTTACATTACATTCATATACCACAACTTGTTCAGCCATTCCCTAATTGATGGACATCCCCTCAATTTCCAATTCCTTGCCACCACAAAAAGAGCATCTATAAATATTTTTGTACATGTGGGTCCTTTTCCCTTTTTTATGATCTCTTTGGGAAAAAGACCCAAGAGGGGTATTGCTAGGTAAAAGGGTTTGGACAGTTTTATAGCCTTTTGGGCATAATTCCAAATTGCTCTCCAGAATAGTTGGATAAGTTCACAGCTCCATCAACAATGCATTAGTGTTACAATTTTTCCATGGCTTCTCCAACATTTATTATTTTACTTGTCATTTAGCCAATCTGATAGGTGTCAGGTGGTAGCTCAGAGTTGTTTTAATTTGCATCTCTCTAATCAATAATGATTTAGAGCATTTTTTCATATGGCAATAGATAGCTTTGATTTCTTCATCAGAAAACTGCCTGTTCATATCCTTTGACTATTTCTCAATTGGGGAATGACTTGCATTCTTATAAATTTGATTTAGTTCCCCATTTATTTTAGAAATGAGGCCTTTATCAGAAGTACTGGCCATAAAAATTGTTTCCCAGCTTTCTGCCTCCCTTCTAATTTTGGAAGCATTGCTTCTGTTTGTACAAAAACTTTTTAATTTAATGTAATCAAAGTCATCCATTTTGCATTTCATAATATTCTGTATCTCGTTTGGTCATAAAATGTTCTCCTTTCCAAAGATCTGAAAGGTAGACTATTCTTTCCTCTCCTAATTTACCTATGGTATCATCTCTTATGTCTAAATCATGTATCCATTTTGACCTTATTTTAGTATAAGGTGTCAGATGTTGGTCTATGCCTAATTTCTGCCATACTATCTTCCAGATTTCCCAGCAGCTTTTGTCAAATACTATCCCAGAAGCTGGTGTCTTGGGTTTATCAAATAGAACATTATTATTATTATTTTTACGGGGCAATGGGGTTAAGTGACTTGCCCAGGGTCACAGAGCTAGTAAGTGTCAAGCATCTGAGGCGGGATTTGAACTCAGGAACTCCTGAGTCCAGGGCTGGTGCTTTATCCACTGCGCCACCTATCTGCCCCCAAATAGTACATTATTAATGTCATTTACTATATGTGTCTCCTGTGCCTAGCCTATTCCATTGGTCCTCTACTATATTTCTTAGCCAGTACCAGTTATTTTTGATGACTGCCACTTTATAGTAGAGCTACAAATCTGGTAAAGCTAACCCACCTTGCTGTGCATTTTTTTCATTATTTCCCTTGATAGTCTTGACTTTTTGTTTTTCCAGATGAATTTTATTATTTTTTCTAGCTCTATAAAATAATTTTTAGGTAGTCTGATTGGTATGGCACTGAATAAGTAAATTACTTTAGGTAGAATTGTTATTTTTATTATGTTAGGCCTGCCTATCCATAAATAATTGATATCTTTCCAATTATTTAGATCTGATTTGATTTGGGTGAAGAGTGTTTGGTAATTGTGTTCAGAGATCCTGGGTATGTCTTGGCAAGTAGACTACCACGTATTTTATATTATCTACCATTACTTTAAATGGAATTTCTCTTTCTATCTCTTGCTGTTGGACTTTGTTGGTCATGTACAGAAATGCAGATGATTTATGTGGATTTATTTTATATCCTGCTACATTGCTTAAGTTGTTAATTATTTCAAATAATTGTTGACTTAATTCTCTAGGATTCTCTAAGTAAACCATGATGTCATCTGCAAAGAGTGATAATTTTGTTTCTTCCTTGTCTATTCTGATTCCTTTAATTCCTTTCTCTTCTCTGATTGCTAAAGCTAACATTTCTAGTATATTATTAAATAAAATAGATGATACTGGGCATCCCTGTTTCACCCCAGATCTTACTGGGAAGGCCTCTAACATATCTCCATTACATGTAATGCTTGCTGATGGTTTTAGGCAGATACTGCTTATTATTTTAAGGAAAGTTCCATCTATTCCTAAGCCTTCTAGTGTTTTTGTTAGGAATGGGTGCTGTATTTTGTCAAAATCTTTCTCTGCATATATTGACATAATCATATAATTTTGGTTAGTTTTCTTATTAATGTTGTTGATTATGTTAATAGTTTTCCTAATGTTGAACGAGCCCTGCATTTCTGGTATAAATCCCACCTGGTCATAGTGTATTATCCTGGTGATCACTTGCTGTAATCTCCTTGCTAATATCTTATTTAAGATTTTAGCATCAATATTCATTAGGGAAATTGGTCTAGAATTTTGTTTCTCTGTTTTTGCTCTGCCTGGTTTTGTTACCACCCACCATATTTGTTATAAAATGAATTTAGTGGAACTTCTTCACCTATTTTTCCAAATAATTTGTATAATATTGGAATTAATTGTTCTTTAAATGTTTGGTAGAATTCACATGTAAACTCATCTGGCCCTGGGGATTTTTTGTTAGGCAGTTCATTAATGGCTTGTTCAATTTCTTTTTCTAATATGGGCTTATTTAAGGATTATATTTCCTCTTCAGTTAAACTGTGCAGTTTGTATTTTTGTATATATTCATCCATTTCTTTTAGATTGTTAAATTTATTGGCATACAGTTGGGCAAAATAGTTTCTAATTGCTGATTTAATTCCCACTTCATAGGTTATAGGATCAAACATTTCATTTTTTATACTGGTAATATAGTTTTCTTCTTTCTTTTTTTAATCAAATTAACCAGTGGTTTATCTATTTTATTGTTTTTTTTTCAGAAACCCAGCTCTTAGTTTTATTGATTAATTCTATTTTTTTCTTGTTTTCAGTTTTTTGTTTTGTTTTGTTTTTCGGGGCAATGGGGGTTAAGTGACTTGCCCAGGGTCACACAGCTAGTGTCAAGTGTCTGAGGCTGGATTTGAACTCAGCTACTCCTGAATCCAGGGCCAGTGCTTTATCCACTGTGCCACCTAGCTGCCCCTCTTGTTTTCAGTTTTATTAATTTCTCCTTTAATTTTCATGATTTCTAATTTAGTATTTAATTGGGGATTTCTAATTTGTTCTTCTTCTAGCTTTTTAAGTTGCATGCCCAATTCATTGATCTCTTCTTTCTCTATTTTATTCATGTAAGAAGTTTGAGCTATAAAATTTCCCCTAAGCACTTCTTTGGCTGTATTCCATCGATTTTGGTATGTTTTCTCATTATTGTCATTCTCTTGGATAAAGTTATTGATTGTTTCTATGATTTGTTGTTTGACCCACTAATTGTTTAGAATGAAATTATTTATTTTCCAATTGATTTTCATTCTATTTTTCCCTGGCTCTTTCTTACACGTAATTTTTATTGAATCATGATCTGAGAAGGATGCATTTCCTATTTCTGCCTTTACACACTTGACTATGATGTTTTTGTGCCCTAATACCTGGTCAATTTTTGAAAATGTGCCATGTACTGCTGAGAAAGGTATATTCCTTTCTATCCCCATTCAATTTTCTCCAGATAGCTATCATGTCTAACTTTTCTAGTATTCTATTCACGTCTTTCACTTCTTTCTTATTTATTTTGTGGCTAGATTTATCTAATTCTGAGAGGGGAAGATTCAGATCCTCTGCTAGCATGGTATTACTGTCTATTTCCTCTTGTAACTCATTTAACTTCTCTAAGAATTTGGATGCTATACACTTGGTGCATACATGTTTAATATTGATATCACTTCATTATCTATAGTACCTTTTAGCAAGATGTAGTTTCCTTTGTTATCTCTTTTAATGAGATCTATTTTTGCTTTTGCTTTGTCTGAGATGAGGATTGCTACCCCTGCTTTTTTTACTTTAGCTGAAGCATAATATATTCTGCTCCAGCCTTATACCTTTACTCTGTGTGTATCTCTCTGCTTCACATGTGTTTCTTGTAAACAACATATTGTAGGATTATGGTTTTTAATCCACTCTGCAATTCACTTCTGTTTTATGGGAGAGTTCATCCCATTCACATTCACAGTTAAAATTATTATCTGTTTATTTCCCTCCATCTTCTTTTACCCTTTGTACTCCTTTTCCCCCTTCTTTCCCCCTATTCCACTTAGCCAGTGTTTTGCTTCTGACTACTGCCTCCCTCAATCTGCCCTCCCTTTTAATCAGCTGCCCTTCTTTTTCTTGCCCCTTTTCCCCCCACTTTTGCCTTCCCTTCTATCAATACCACCCTTTTCCCCTTCCCCTTTTGTTTCCTTAAAGAGCAAGCTAAGTTTTTTTATACAAATGGCAGTGTATTTTATTCCTTCCCTGAACAAAGTCTGATGAGAGTAAGATTGCAACAATGCTCACACCTCCCTTCTTTCCTTCTGTTGTAATGGGTTCTTTTTGTGCCTCTTCCTGTGACATAATTAACCCCATTCCACCTCTCCCCTCCTCTCTTCCCCCTAGTCTTCTTTTATTCTACCCCTTAAGTTTCTTTATATCATTATGTCAAAGTTGATTTAATAACTATACCTTTACAGAGATATATATCTCAAGAGTTAAAGGTATTATCCTCCCTCACATGGACTCAAGCAGTTTAACATCATTGAACAACCCTTTTCTCCCCCTTGTTTACCTCTTTATATTTTTCTAGAGTCTTGTATTTGGATATCAAATTTTCTGTTCATTTCTGGTCTTTTTCTCAGGAAGCCTTGGAAGTCCCCTAGTTTACTGAATGTCTATCTTTTCCTCTGAAAGGGAATGATCAGTTTTGCTGGGTGGTTGATCTTGGGTTGTAATCCAAGCTCCTTTGCCTTCCTGTATATCATATTCCAAGCCCTGCGATCCTTTAATATTGAAGTTTGCAGGGAATGTGCAATCCTGACTGTGGCTCCATGGTATTTAAATGTTGTTTTATTTCTGGCTGCTTGGAGATTTTTATCCTTCACCTGATAATTCTGGAGTTTGGCTACAATATTCCTTGAAGTGTTCCCTTTCAGGAAGTGTTCGGTAGATTCTTTCAATGATGATTTTATCCTCTGATTCTACAATTTCAGGGCAGTTCTCCTCAATAATTTCCTGGAATATGGTGTCTAGACTCTTCTCTTCATCATGGCTTTCAGGTAATCCAATAATTCTCAGATTATGTCTTCTGGACCTATTTTCCAGGTCAGTTGTTTTTCCAATGAGGTATTTTACATTTTCTTCCATTTTTTCAATCTTTTGATTCTGCTCATCAGATTCTTATTGTCTCAGGGAGTTTTCTGCTTCCATCTGCTCAATTTTAATTTTTAAGGCCTTATTTTCCACAGTCAGCTTTTGCACTTCTTTTTCTGTTTGTCTAATTTTCTTCTCTCATTTGGCCAATTGTATTTTTTAAGGAATTGTTTTCCTCAGTCATTTATTGTGCTTCTTTTTGCAGTGTAACTCTCATGTCTCTTATTTCTTTTTCCAGTTTTTATTCTACCTCTCTTATTTGGTTTTTAAAAGCCTTTTTGGGCTCTTCAAAGAAGGCTTTTTGGTTTTAGACGAGGTCATCTTCTCTCTTGAGTCTTCACTTGTGGGCATTTTGACCAACTCATCTGTGTTTGAGTTTGGGTCTTCCCTTTCACCATAGAAGTTGCTCATGTTGTAGGCTATTTTTAAACTTATCAAGTTAAAGTCTGATCCTGGGGCACAGGGTTCACAGTTGCAAGCTTCTTACTGCTCTCAGCTGACCCACTCTCAACTGTGTCGAGTTGCAACAGTGTTGAGCTGACCACTGAGCCAACCTATGCTAAGTGAGCTGCCCACTAAGCCAACCTTTCCTGAGGTGAACTGCCAGCTGAGATGAGTGGTGCTGAGCCACACTGAGCCAAGGTGTCAACTGGAACAAGTAGTGCTGAGCCGCCCTCCCCTTTTACCCAGGTGAGACAGACCTTCTGAAGTCTTCTAAATTATCTCATGTAGCAGGATTTTGTCTCTCTTTTTGTAGGTTCTGTAGTTCCAGAATCTGTTTAGAGGCTTGATTTAATGTTGTTTTTGAGGGAAATACGGGAAAGCTCAGGAAAGTTCCTAGCTTCTCTCTGCCATCTTGGCTCCACCCCCATAGTCTCAATTATATTTCTAAAGTATGAGGGGCTCTACCTAGGTAATGAGTCATGGAACTTGTTTGAGAAAGTGGTTGTCTGTCTGTAAGGCCCACAGAAAAAATTAAGAGGACAATGAACCAATCTCTCCCTAGATCATACCACCTTGGAAAAACTGAAAAGATAAACACACAAAACTAAAACAAAGAAAAATATTTTGAAAAAAGGTTGAAGTTTGAGATAGAATCCTGCCAAACCCCATTATAGGGACGAAGTCCAACATTAGACATGAAGAAACAATAAAACAAAGCAAAAATAATGACAAAAATAGAATATAATATAAACGTCTCATTGTAAAAACAACTGGCCTGAAAATAAATTGAAGATAGATAATTTAAGAATTACTAGATTACCCAAAATATTGCCCAAAGAAAGCCAAGAAAAAATATTTCAAGAAATTATATGGGACAACCATCCCAATATCCTAGATCCATAGGTTAAAAAAGCAATTGAAAGAATCCATTAATCATGATGTAAAGGAGATCAGAAAAGGAAAACTTTTAAGAATATTGTAGCAAAATTTCAGAGACCCCAGATCACCAAGAAAGTATTTAAAGGGCCAAGAATGAAAGCATTCAAATATTATGTATCCACAGTCAAGATTTACCAATTTTTAGCAGCTAACACATTAAATGATTGGAGGAATTGAAATATGATATTTTAAAAAGCAAAATATCTATGATTATAACTACAAATAACATTCAGCAAAACAGCATAATCAGGCATTTCTGATTAACTAATAGAAAGTTTGATGTTCAAATACAGGATTCAAGAGAAGAATTTAAAAGATCAGAACTTGAAAGAAAAATTATAAGGACTTGGTATCATCAAATTTTGTACCTTTCTACATGGTAATATGGCACATGTCTTCTAAGAATTTTATCATTATGAGGGCAATGAGGAGAATTCTACATGGAAAGAGGACAAACATATATTAAATATTTTAACCAACCAAATTCCTTTTATTATACAAATATGCTTTTGATACCTAAACCAGGTAGAGAAAAAACAGAGAAAACAAACTATAGATCAATTTGCTAAGGAATATTGATTCAAACATTTTAAATTAAATACCAGCAAGGATATTACAGCAATATATCACAAAGATCAAACACTAGGACCAGGTAAGAACTATATTAGGAATGCAGAATTGGTTCAGTATTTGAAAATATATCAGTAAAATTGAACACATCAATAAAAATAACAGCAAACATATATGATTATATCAATAGGTGCAGAAAAAGTCTGACAAAATACAACTTATTTTTATTTAAATAATGCTAGAATGCAATGCCATTAATGGAGCCTTTAAAAAAATAAATTCAATTTCTAAAATCAAGAGCAATCTTTATCTGTAATGGGGAGAAACTTAGTCTTTCCAATAAGATCAGAAGCAAAGCAAGGGTGTTCATTATCACCAGTATTAATCAATATTGTTATAGAAATGGTAGCTATACCAATAAGAAAAGAAGTTGAAGGAAAAATAAAGAACAATTAGTACACAAAACTATCACTCTTTGCAGTAGATATGATGACATACATAGAGAAACATCCAGAATCAACTAAAATTATTTGAAACACTTAACAACTTCAGCAACATTTGCAGGATACATAATGGATTCACACAAGTCACAGCATATCTATATACTCTAAACAAAGGACAGCAGTAAGAGACAGAAAGATAATTTCTCTTAAAAGAAATGCAGATAATATAAAATACTTTGAAGACTATGTGCCAAGACAAACCCAGGCATTAAATGAACACAATTACAAAACACTTTTCACAGAAATAAAGATTTAAACAATTTGAGAATCATTAATTATTCATGCACAGGCTGAGCCAATATAAAAAAATGAGAAAGCTACCTGTTAATTTACTTATTCAATGACATACCGTTCAAACTACAAAAAAAAAAAACATACTTCATAGAGCTAGGAAAAAATGAGTGAGAAATAATTATTGCTAATTAATTTCTTGGCGCAACCCAGGGATGCAGTTCTAACCTCCCCCACTCATTTTGTAAGGTTCGCTCTCGAAGACTTTAGCTAAACTCAGGGCCTTATTCTGTTCAGAGCAAGTCCAAAGCCACTGAACTTAGGATAGTAAGCCTCGCCTATCTGAATTCCCCTTTGCCCCTCAGTAGGTCTCCAATTAGAACTTGATATCATCACAGTACTGCTCATGTTAATATGGACAACCCTCAAGTCACTTCAAGCAATAGAATTGAATGATATTAGCAAATTATCTTTGACATATCACTTCATACTTATCAAAGTGGCAAATATAACAACAACAGAAAATATTGGATGTTGGAGGTGATGGGAGAAATCTGGGATGGTAATCCACTGTTGGTAGAGTTGTGAAACAATCCAAGGATTCTGTAGAGCAATTTGGAACTATGTTAAAATGGCTAGAACTGTGCATACCCTTTGATCCAGCAATACCACTGCTAGGTTTATATCCCAAAGATATCACCCAAAAGAGAAAAATACATATTTTTACAGAAATATTTATAGCAACTCTTTTTGTGTTGGCTAAGAATTAGAAATCAAAGGAAGGCCCATCAATTGGGGAATGGCTAAACACACTGTGCTATATGATGGTGATGGAATATTATTGTACTGTAAGAAATGACAAACAGGATGATTTCAGAATGGCCTGGAAAGACTAGTATGAACTGATGTATATTAAGTGAGCAGAACCAAGAGAACTTTTGCACAGAGACAGAAATATTATTTGATGAAGAACAGTGAATGACAACTATTCTCAACAATACAATGATCCAAAAAAATCCCAAAGGACTATTGATGAATAGTTGATGAAAAAGTTGGTGAACTATCGACCTCCAAAGGAAAAAAAAAAAACTAATATTATTGGAACACAGACTGAAACATGCTATTTTTTACTTTATTTCAATTTTTCTTTTATTCAAGTTTTCTTTTACAAAATGACTAATATGGTAATGTTTTACATAACTGTATATGTATAACACATATCTGATTGCTTACTGCCTCAGGGAGGGGGCAGGGAGGGAGGAAAGGAGGGATGAACATTGGCACTCAAAGCTATAAATAAAAATGTTTTTTACTTAAAAAAATAAAATAAAATAAAATGTGTCTGTCACATCCATGGATAAGGAAAGAGTTTATGACCAAGAATGTGATCGAAGGTATTAAAGGAAGTAAAATATATGATTATGATTACATGAAGTTAAAATGCTTTGAAATAAATAAAACTAATGCAGCAAAGATTAAGACAAAAATAGGAAACTAGGGGAAACTTTTAAAAGTTTCATTTCTCAAATATATAGGGAACAGAGCCAAATTTATTAGAATGGGACTTATTTCTCAGTTGACAAATAGTCAAAGAGTAAGAACAGGAAGTCTTCAGAAGAAGTAATCAATTCTATCAATGGTCATATGAGAAACACTATTAATCACCACTGAGTAGACAAATTCAAATTAAAAAAACTCTGAGGTCACCACCTCATAACAATCAAATGGGCTAACATGACAGAAAAGGAAAAAGAGAAATTCTGGAGGGGCTGTGGATAAATTGAAATACTTATGCTCTGTTGTATTTGTGAACTAGTCTAGCCATTCTGGAGAATGATTTAGAACTCTGCCAAAAAGGTTTATACCCTTTGACCCAGTAATACTACTAATAGTTCTATATCCCAAAGAGTTAAAGAAAAGGGTAAAGGACTTTTCTGTACAAAACTGTTCATACTAGCTCTTTTTTTTCCCTTGTTGTAGCAAAGAAATGGAAATTTAGGGGATGCTCAACAATTGGAGAATGGCTGAATGAATTGTGATAAATGTTTGTGATGGAATACTATTATGCTATAAGAAATGACAAGGGGGATGATTTCAGGGGAAAAAATCCCTGGGGATATTTATATGAACTCATGTATAGTGAAGTGAATAGGACCAGGAAAATATTGTACATAGAACAACAACACTGTAAAGATTGTGAAAGACAGCTACTCTGATTAAGACAATGATCCAAGACACTTCTGAAAGATCCATAATGAAAAAATCTATCTACTTTCCCAAGACAGAGCTAAATAACTCTGAATAGAGTTTGAATCATATTATCTTTGAAAGTTTTTATATTTATCATTTTATTTTGTTTGTCCTTTCTTTTGTAATGCAGATAATATGGAAGTATGTTTTGTATGACCTCAGACATATAATGAGAATCAAAATGGTTGTTTTCTCTAAGAGGAAAAAGTGAGAGGGAGAGAATTTAGATTTTAAGAGTTTATTTTTTAATTACATATAATTAGGAAATATTTAAAGATAATTTTTTAAAGAAAGAAAATATAAGTATATATAAGAAGTTTTTGGAGTGTTTATTTTTCAGCTTTCCTCAAACTTATATGTAAAGAATATCTGGGAATATCAACATTGAAGCAGTAATTTTCTCAGTCTTGCCATGTATATAGAAACACCTCTACTTGTCTCAAGAGATGAATTTTGAAGAATGATTTTATACCATTGAGGGTTAATTGAATTTCAGAGGCAGAAAAAAGGAAAGCATAAATAGCACGTGCAAAAATAGCCACTTGTTTCTAATGACTACAATCACAAGTCTCTCTGCTTCTGTATGACAAATGCAGCCTTTCTTTCTTTTACTGCTTTTACTTTTGAATAGATATATGAGTTTCCAATAGGCACCATCCTTTTTCTAAATAGTCCTCTCAAACCTTCTTCTTTTTGTCTTTTTTCTCTTTCTAGGGTAGAAGGGAAAGACATCAATAATTGTCCTCTTTACCACACACTTGGAACCATTAGCCTGATTTCAGGACATGAGCTTGAGGCAAGTGAGGAAAAAAATAAAAGGTGATTTTTAGTAAGTTTTATTTAACATTTGAAAACACCTGCTTTAAAATTATTTTACATGGTTATATAGTGTTCCATGAAGGATTTTCTTTATCATGACAAAATTATACACATTCACAAAGAATGGGAAGTGTAGTATAAACCCATGTACACACGCCCAAATAATACCATAAAAAACAAACAAAACAAAAATAAACAAACAAACAAAAAAACCAGAGCAGCCTAACTCACATAAGAACAGAGTGAGACTATTTTCCAGCCTAAGATGGCAACTGAATCACCCAATGATCAGGCTGAGAGAGGAGCTCAGTTCTGGGTCCAGACCCAGCCAGGAATAGACCACACAACTCCATTGCCTCAAAGTCTTCTGCACCAGCAGCCTTTTCTGAGGCTTGGCTCACAGACTGCTGAGGGAGTTCAGTGGTTGGCCAGGGTGAAATGGCTGCATTCTCTGCTGAAGTTGGGGCAAAGCACCCTGGTTCTGAACCAGTGGGCTGAATCAAGTGGAGGCAACCCAGTTGGGGAGGGGCACAAGCATTCCAAGCTTCTAAACAGAGAGAATCAGATTTCAATCAGTTATCTGTTTCTGGGTTAAGATGAGTAGGCAAAAAAGACAGCAGATAATAGACCCACACAAGAAGATAATAACAAAGTCAAAGCTCCAACATCCAAATCTTCCAAGAAAAATAAGAATTGGTCACAGGCCATGGAAGCACTCAAAAAGGACTTTGAAAAGAAAGTAGGAGAGATAGAAGGAAGATTTAGAGAGATGGAGGAAAGAATAGAAAGAGAAATGAGAGTGATGCAGGAGAGTCATGAGAAAAAAGTCAACAGCTTGAAAAGCCAAATGGAAAAGGAGATAAAAAAGCTCTCTGAAGAAAATTTTTGCCTAAGGACTAGGATTGAACAAATTGAAGCTACTGACTTTATAAGAAACCAATACACAGTAAAGCAAATCCAAATGAATAAAAACAATAGAGGACAATATGAAATATCTCCTGGGGAAAAACAGCTGACCTGGAAAAGAGATCCAGGAGAGATAATTTGAAAATCATTAGACTACTTGAAAACCATGACCAAAATAATTGTTTAGACAGAATCTTCCAAGAGATTATCAGGGGAAATTTCCCTGATATTCTAGAAGCAGAAGGCAAAATAGAAATTGAAAGAATCCACCAATTACCTCCTGAAAGACATCCCAAAAAGAAGACCTCCAGGAATTTTATAGTCAAATTCCAGAGCTCACAGGTCAAGGATAAAATATTGCAAGCAGCTAGAAAAAAGGAATTCAAATACTGTGGAGATACAGTCATTATAACACAAGATCTAGCAGCATCTACATTAAATGACCAGATGGTATGGAATATTATATTCCATAGGGCAAATTAACTGTAACTACAGCCAAGAATCATGTACCCAGCAAAACTGTTCGTAATCTTTCAGAGAAAAAAATGGGACTTCAATGAAAAAGAGGACTTTCAGGCATTTGTGATGAAAAGACCTGAACTGAATGGAAAATTTGACTTTCAAATACAATACCCTAGAGAAGCATAAAAAGGTAAACAGGAAAAATAAAATATGAGGGATATTAAAATATAAAACTGTTTACATTCCTACATGGGAAGATACTACTTCTAACTCAAAAGATCTTTCTCAGTATTAGGGCAACTGAAAGGATTATACTTAGAGGGGGGCAAAGGAATGGATTAAATATGAAGGGATAATATCTGTAAAGTATTTATTTCTTGTTTTTCTGGGGCAGGCAGAGTGGGGTGGCTTATTTCTGGGTCTCGATGTGGGCTCAGGGTCTCCTGGGTCCAGAATTGGTGCTTTGTCCACTGTGTCACCTAGGTGACCCATGATGATATCTTCAAAATAAGGTTAAGGGGTAATGAGAATACACTGGAAAAAAGGGAAAGGGAGGGGTGGACTGGGGAAAAGTAGCTCACATAAAAGATACAAGAATGGGAAGTAAAACTCACACAGACCCATATTGTAAAATATAAACAAATGAATAAATATATGATTGCATGAACATATAAATAAGTAAATGAATGAATGAATATATAAATACATGGAGTAAAGTAATACTGAAACTCTTCAGAAAGAAGTAGAAATGGGATTTGAAAGTAGCACTTGGAAAAGAGACAGAAGTTTTTATACCACTTTAACAGAACACTATGCTTCTTGAATTGTGGTTCTCATTATAAATTAATAACACTTCAAAGAAAATTATATTGTCCTTCCTCTTAGTGTTAATGGAGGGGGATGGATAAGGGGTTAATTTTCTTCATGTAATTATTTTTTCCATATAATAAATATGGGGCTTCATCTTTGTGTTAATGGAGGGGTATGAGGAGTTAATTTACTTTATTTCATTCTATTTCTCCTTTTAATAATTGTGGGTACATTTAAAACAAATATATCACAGTCCTGAAGTATGATGAAAAAAACATAAATTTGTAATTGTATACTTCTTTTTTAATATTACCTCATTTGGTCTCCACAACAACCCTGATAAATAATTATTGACAGTAACATCATAATCCTAGTTTTTCATATTGAAGAATCTGAGCTTACTATTATCAAATGATATACTACATCATTAAGCAAATGGTAAAATGAATATTCAATCCTAGGATGTCTAGCTTCAGATTCAGTACTGTTTCTATAACAAAGCAATGCCAAAAAACACCTTTATTTCTACTTCAATTTGAACTTTGTCCAAGTTATGAACATGTTTCAAAGTTGTAAGGGGAAAATAAATAATTTCTTTATCAGATAGAAAATATAGGTTGAACTAAACTCTTAGATACTCTCTCAAATATGGGCATGATCATACTAGTAACTTTTAAGTTAGGGGAAAGCTTAACTGACCCATACCATTTTGCTGTTGAGAAAGAAAAATAACTCAAAATAGATATGATTAAAATTGTCAAGAAGATGAACAGGTGAGAATCTACATGAGCCAAAAAACAAAAAAAAGATAAAGCTCTACATTCTGTGAACTATTTAAATACTTAAAGTTTAAAGAAAAAGAAGATGAGAATCTTCACTTTTAAAAAAATATTGGGGGGCAGCTAGGTGGCACAGTGGATAGAGCACTGGCCCTGGAGTCAGGAGTACCTGAGTTCAAGTCCAGCCTCAGACACTTAACACTTACTAGCTGTGTGACCCTGGGCAAGTCACTTAACCCCAATTGCCTCACTAAAAAAAAAAAAAAGAAAAGAAAGAAAAAAATATTGGTATGACAATCATGAGATATATACATATATATGTATGTGTATGTGTATGTATATATATATGTATATGTATATGCATATGCATATATCACAGGTCTTATCACTGTGGACAGCCAGCCCACTGCTTACCAGAATTAGTGCAAATCAATTACAAGCAGACAGTTAATTCTCCATATTCAAAACATGATTTGTGAGCTACATCTTCATTTATTTATTTTCTTTGCTATTTAAAAAATTGCATTTGTGGGATTAAAATTAGTTGAAATTACAGTCATGAGCAAATCATACTGAACACATGAGGCATCCAGGGATAAATAAAGGAGGCAGAATACCTCTACTCGTCAGATTCTACTCACTATATTTGGGACATTAAAAAATAAAATCCCCATTTATATCCCTTATTACTGTTATTAACGCTTGTAATTATTCTTTTGGAGGTATGCAAGGATGGAAAATGATTCCGTGATTTTGCAGAAGGAAAGATTATTTGAAAAATAATTAAACGTTTTTTCTAACAACTTATATAACATCAGCTATTGTCCCATTATCAAAATTATGTCCATCATATGGTTGTTATAGTATCTACTATATGAGGTTTTATCATTTTTAGCCAGGAAAAATGACAGGTCTAGTTATTTGAATTATACATGACATGCCTCAAACTTGCAATAAAATTTTTATATTCTTTTGGCTAGGGGCTGCCTTACCAATCCTTCAAATGCATTTCCATTTCCATCAAGAGACAGCATGGGGGCAGCTAGGTGGCACAGTGGATAAAGCACCAGTCCTGGATTCAGCAGGACCTGAGTTCAAATCTGGCCTCAGATACTTGACACTTATTAGCTGTGTGACCCTGGGCAAGTCAGTTAACCCACATTTCACTACCCAAAAAGCAAAAAAAGAGAGACAGCATGTTATAACAACAATTACAAAAGCACTAGATAACAATTTTTACTCTGTCACTTACTAACTATGCAACCTTGGTTAAGGCAAGAGATATTTCCAAGGTACTGTGATAAAATAATGAAATTTGGCAGACACCCAGGGGTCCCACCTTGATTGATTTAGTATTGTTTGAATTGGGTGAGAATGAGAAACTAAGTACCTATTTAAGGGTGATTGGATGTAGACCACACCTGGCTGGCCCAAAGTGACATTGTTCTCAGAGGCGGAGTACTACTGACATCAGCAAGAAACTACTCTCAACCAATCTGCTTTAAGGACCTCCCTTTTTGGGGTGGGAAAGAGGAACTAGGAAGCAGAGTTTAGCTGGCTGCCTGAGGCTCTTGGTGCTGAGGAATAGGAGCATGGTGGCAGACAGAGAACAGGAGTTCCCCTTGTTGGGGACATAGGATTGGTGGCAGAATTTCATGTGGGCTGCTAGGAAAGGAAAAGCTTCTGTCTCTCTGGCTATACCAAATAGATCCAAGCTTTAATAAATCTTTAAAAGTCTAAATTCTTGCATAATTTATCAGTGATTTTAGCCAGCTTCCCCCCAAGACTGGGGGGAGCAGTTTAGAACACACATTTAGATTTTAAACACCACAATACAAATTGTTTATGTCTAAGTCGGGGATAAAGAAGAAATTTATTTAATTTACAATTAGATATCCTTAGATTTGGTGGCAATCTGAAGGAAATCTCATATAACTTTTAACAATATACCTGAGAAGCATCACCTTGCCTTTTTGTGGAAACTTCTAAATAGGAGGGATTCTGAGGTAGCTCATTACACTTTTACATATCTCTTATTTCTCCCCTTACAGCAAACCTTAATTTGATTCTTTGCAAGTTTTTATACTAGTTATACTTTTGCTTTACTGGGACAAGTAAAAATGGTTTTGTTACATTCTTAAATAAATATTCAATAAAATAGAAAATAGTAGTTTTCTCTTGTAATGCTTATTTCCATTGATAACCCCCACCCCAAACACACTAATAATAACTGACATCTATAAAGAACTTTATAATAAATTATTTCATTTAAACCACTCTATGAAATGGATGCAACAGCTACCATTATTATTCATGTTCTTCTAATCTTATATATGAGGAAATATAAGCCTAGCAAATGTAAATGATTTATTCGAGGTTCCAAAACTAGTCAGAGGCATATGTGGGACTTGAACCCAGGTCTTATTGACTACAAGTACAACAGTCTATCCATGACATCACAGTGAAGACCAAAGGTGAAAACCTCTCTCCCTCTTCCTCTCTCTCTCTCTCTCTCTCTCTCTCTCTCTCTCTCTCTCTCTCTCTCTCTCTCTCTCTCTCTCTTTCTCACTGTCTCCATATTTTTATTAAAATGCTTCTTTGATATGCTCATGAAAATATTAGATGTTTAGAGATTATCATTTGGTTAAAAATTTTGGTCAAATCCTAAATGATCTCTTTATAAGCTGGGCATTTTTTTCTCCTTCCACAGTTCCTATAGAAGAAGGTTAAGGGGCATTTTCTATCATCTTCATGTATTGATTTTAAAATGACTATCTATTAAACCCTTGTGCTGTAAAACTAGCAAATCATCATAATATTTCCCAAAGTGATAAAAATAAATTAATAACTATTTGGATGATAGCCAATCATAAAAATTTTATTTACCCATGTGAAATTAAGCACACAAGGAGATGTGTAGCTAGAATATATTAAAAAAATCAACACCCTAAAATCTACTTAGCAGTGGATTATCTGCATTTTTATTTATGTCTCTGCTTGTAAAGCCCAGCTGTGTCATTTATTATTTGGTCATTATAGGGAAGCTTTTAACCTTTATGCTGGAAACATTTTCTAAAGGTTGACAGAAAAAGAATGAACATCATAAAGTTGGCTGGTTTACATTAGGCCCTTAGTTTCTACAGCTTACATTTTAGGATACTTAAACTGTATACCTTGTGCAATGACATGGGTGCTCCTGAAATAAAAATGACATGTAATTCCATGAAATTGTGGAAGCTTTTAATGAGCACCACAGCTAAGCCATTTTACCATGTGTAGCCATGATTGATTTATTCTGAAAGCTAAATGACTAGAGAAGGTCTTCCTTTTATAGTTCCTTAATACTAGAGTGGCTTCTTTCAGGCCTTTCACAACATTGCTATTTGAAGAAGAATTACAGGATTTTGACTATTACATTTCTGTATCTTTTCCTCTTGGTAGTTCTTTAATGATGTTGATGGTTTCTTTCTATCATCATTTTGCACTGTCATTCTAATAGATCTAGTTATGGCGTTTTCCTTGATTCTTTTATGGATTCTTGACTTATGTTATCTAGATTTCTTGTTTGACTATGATATTTAGGCAGTCCACTTAGTCCGAAGACTATAATTGTTTAAATGAGTGTTTTCATATGAGCATCATGGTATTTTGGTTTTTGGGGGGGAGACAATTGGGGTTAAGTGACTTGCCCAGGATCACAGAGCTAGTAAGTGTCAAATGTCTAAGGCTGGATTTGAACTTAGGTCCTCCTGAATCTGAGGATGATGCTTTATCCACTGCATCACCTAGCTATCCCACTGCGTGTCTTCTGGAAGGTACCTTCACCTCACTGAACCTTCACTGTAAAAGTATGTCTCATGAATGTTGAAAGGAGAACACTTTGTAAACAGTAAGAGGCTACATAAGCTCAAGTTTGGAATTCAAATGACATTTACCCCAGAAGTCTCTTCTAAGTTTCCCAGATCAGTTTTTCAGCTGACCCTGTTTCTAACTGTGATTTATATTATCTATAACTTATTCCTACTGATATGGGAAAATACAGGGGATGAAACTGAGGCTCAAGCTGAGATCCCCAAAATGAATGTAGAACATACTGTTTGTTCCCCTGAAGTCTGTGGTTTAGTACCAACTTCCTGACATATGCCTCTGTTTACTGAAATATGCCTTACTGTCTGCCAAGTAGCTCACCACAATGTACCTGTGAAAACCTACATGCATTTTCACGCCTAAGAGATATAAAAACTGCAGCTTGGACACTTGGTGGCTGCCCAGAGTATCAGAGGAGACTCTGCTTTAAGCCGGCGTGTCAATATACTGCTCTTCCTCATTCCTGAGTGCCGTTTAGGATTCTCTGTCGGAATTTCCCACAACACTATCTCTCTGCATAGTGTCCTTTTAGAGACAAGCTCTCTCTTTTGACATTATTCAGGGAAACTGGAGTTAAGATATTCTTTCTTCAGACCCAATTTATGAAGCTCATGCTAGCTTCATACCCCCTTAGTAGTCCTAGTTCAAAACCCTGCAGTTTTCAACACAAGTTGACCAATATTCATGCTTTCTTTCACTTCCTCTAGTAGATTCCCTTCTTTGACCATCAAAAGTTTTCAGACCATCATCTTCTTGAGCGTAGTTGTACTTAATGATGGATCTTACTTTAATGTTTGTATTTATTATTTCTCACCATTGTTACATATGATACATATTTAGTTCTTGCTGGATTATATGTGGTAGAAGTAGTGTTTTCTAGGAATTCTCTTATATGTCTCAAAACTAGAAGTCTATTTTTCTAGGTTTTTTAAAAACATTTGACACGGTTTCTCATTATATTCTTAAGAAAGAACATCTAATGCAGCAAGAAGGTTTTGAAACTTATTGTCTATCAGTTCTGAAGACTAGATATTAGCATTCCAATATCATGATATAGTGGATGGGGCATTGGACTAGAAGTCAAGAAAATCTGAGTTCATATCTTGTAGTAGACACTTGCAACAGTTTCTTATAGGTACTCAAAATTAATTTTTAAGTTGGCCTTATTTTTTCTTGTGATTTCTGTTAGCCCAAACCCATTTCTCTCTCCCTGCATAGGGAATTAGGACTGTGGGACTCTGGAAAAGTACCTTTATCCCTCTGTGCCTCACTTTACTCATCTTCAAAGTGAGGAGAGTTAGCCTTAGTAGTTTTCTCAGTGTTTTATAGCTCTGTGTCTCTCATAGTAGGATCTTAGGAACTTGGAAGGGTATTAATATTGTAGCACCCCAGAGAGGTGTTCATGTTCCTGTGCTATTCAATTTGTGTGTATCTGTGTCTGTGTCTGTGTTGGGGGGTGGGTCAATGAGGGTTAAGTAAATTACCCAGGGTCACACAACTAGTAAGTGTCAAGTGTCTGAGGCCGGATTTGAACTCAAATGCTCCCAAACCCAGGGCCAGTGCTTTATCCACTTTGCCCCCATTCAATATATTTTTTTCAGCAACTTGGATAAAAACAGATGTTATGCTTATTCAACTTTTTAGATGGTGAAAGCTAAGTTGAAAAGCAAACATTTTAGATGACAGGTAAGTTGAATCCAAAAAGATTTTGAGAGGATTATTAAACATTGATCTAAATTTCATCAGATCAAATTTAATAAGAATAAATATTATGCCTCATACTGGGATTCACACCTCTACTAGCTCCTCAAAATAGTGAATGGCATTGTATCTATTAAGACCCATTTAGCAAAACGAAACTGATTTTCCTGAAGAAGATAAAATGAGAGTAGGAGGGCAGAAGTAAGGATCAAGATAGCTTCTTTGTATTCGTAAATGTCTGAGAAATCCTTCTTTGATGAAGTTCAGATTTCAAATGTACTTGAAAAATTGATAGGCAGACCACAAGATTTCTTTTGGAACTTTGTCAGGCATATGTTAAGCACTGGGAATACGAAGACAGGCAGAAACATCTATATTTCCAGGAGCTCACTTTCTAATGTATGAGACAACAACTATGCATATACAAGCTATATTTGCAAGGTAAATTGGGCATAATCTCAGAGGGAATCCAGGGTTACAGCAAGCAGGTCAAGACGAACAGCTATTTAAAAGAACGGCGTGGGAAGATCAAATTTCCTACAAAAAGAAAAACAAGAAGGCCAGAGGTGCTGAATCATAAAGCTTGTGGATTAAAGTAAAATATAAAACGATTAGAAATGCAGGGAGGATAGTGAAGGGCTTTAAAATTCCTTGGAATTTGTACAGTGAGATTGGAGGGAAAAATGTTAGATGAATAAAATGAGCAAAGACAGGTTACTACAAAGCAAGGAGTTTGGGACCATGAAGCAAGTAAATATACCCCTAGTTGGGATAGACAATTTTTGTCATGGAATGGGATGCAAATGAACCTAGAGAGATAATCACCATTTGCCTGTGCTGTGTGATATATAGTCAAATCTGGGAGATTTTTTGTTTGTTTGTTAGTGTGTTTCTTCCAGGACATAGGAAGCCACTTAATATTCAGAGGTGGTGATCAAATCAGTACCTTTTGAAATTTTTGTACAGGTCTTATCTTTCACACTCCTTTAACATTCTTGCCTCTTTCCTCCTACTTTGAGTTTCACCATATTCACTTAGAAACTAGACATAAATAAGGGAAAATGTAATATTTAGATTTTCTTGATAATCTTGTCTTGAAGTAAAATATAAATTATTGCATCCCAAACCTGGACAGGGAATGTTTTATACAAATGAGTTCTTTGTTATTTTCATCAGTCATTTGTTGAATTCTTAAAGTCTACAAACAAGAAGCAGAATCTGTCAGCTTCCACTAAGTTGGCTTGAGATTCAGCCTACCTATATTCAGGGAGTGCTATTATAATATAAGTGATGAATCTTTCTTCCAAAGCACAGTGGTCATCTAATAAATAAAATATTTTGGATCTACAATTTGCATTAGTAGAAATTAAAACCACACTAAAAAAACAAAAACAAAAACACACACCAAAAAACCAAGCCAAAACAAAACAAAACAAAACAACACATGAATCTTTCAATTATTAAGGAATAGGGGCGGCTAGGTGGCACAGTGGATAAAGCGCCGGCCCTGGATTCAGGAGTACCTGAGTTCAAATCCGGCCTCAGACACTTGACACTTACTAGCTGTGTGACCCTGGGCAAGTCACTTAAACCCCATTGCCCCGTAAAAAAAAAAAAAAAAATTAAGGAATGATGATTCTTAAAACAACTTTACTTTTACATATAGATAGCCCAATGCAAAAGTTAATACATAATAAAAGAAGGTAGTGATCATGTATTCTGTTAATGCATAGTTAAAAAAAAATTGCTTATTTTATGTTTTAACTTTCCTTGTTCTAATAAGAGATTTTGTGTCTATAAAGTATTTCTGTATCAGTTTCTCATCCTCTATCATTAAAAAAAAATAGGTTTACTAGTTTTAAATTATTCAAGGCTCCAAAATTGTTGCCTTTCTCAACCATGATCAAAAATGAGAAAGCCTAATTGCTCTTTACTGGTTCATCAGAGACCTTATCCCACTTAATTTTATAGGATTTTTATTTTCTTAAATTGAGTCCTTCTCAGTATTGGCTCTAGCTCAAATCTTAATTCTCTGATCTTGAGAGGGCTTGTGTGTGAGCTATCCTATTATTTGCTTAGATGGAGGCTTAACAATTAAATCACTGGAAAAAAAGAGTAAGTAAACATCTGAATTTCATAATTGTTCCTTTTCCATAATCATATGAATAGAGATAATTAACATTATAAATATATTTATTCATATTGCTTAGAAATGTGGAAATTTTTTGATTTGGGGACCCTACCTTTAGGCTGAGATTAGAAAGGCCCTCAGGTCTCTCCCCTTCCTCCTCAGTTTCAGCTGAGCGAAAAAGCCCGGTGGGCTATACAAGACTCCAGGACAGACAGCTGGGGGGAAAAAAAAAGCCCCCAGCTCCCTCAGACCTGAGTGGAGCTATCTGAAAGATAGCCTTGCTGAGGCGTGTGAAGTGGGAGTGCACACCCCCCCCAAACCAGCTGCAGCCCTGGCTGACGGATTAGCTTGGTCTGTGGGGGTGAAGGAAGCCCAGAGACTTGAGTGGAGAGAAGAAAAGGTATATATAGACCTGGGAGTGAGACAAGAAGGAAGACGGTCTAGAGAGGACGGACTAGATAGAGAGACAAGATTGGAGATAGGCTGACTAAAGGGGAGCGCAGACAAGGATGGAGGAGAGTTAAGGAGAGACAGGGGGGCAGCTAGGTGGTGCAGTGGATAGAGCACCGGCCCTGGAGTCAGGAGTACCTGAGTTCAAATCCGGCCTCAGACACTTGACACTTACTAGCTGTGTGACCCTGGGCAAGTCACTTAACCCCAACTGCCTCACCAAAAAAAAAAAAAAAGAAAAAAAGAAAAAGAAAAGGAGAGACAGGGCTGACAAGGTTACAGGCCTTAATACAAACCAGGGAAAGTATAACATGCCCTGAGGCCGGAGGCAGCTAAGGCCCTTATTGTATTCAAGAAGTTCAAAGCACAGCAGGTTGGAAAGAGATGCTGTGGAAAGAGACCGCAGGAAAGCAGTCAGGTTGTACATTTTATTTCCATATATTCCTAATTTGAAATAGTATCTCATAAATAAACTCTGCTTTGATTATTTAGTTAAGAGGCGTCTTAATCCTGTGTTTAGTTAAGAGGCTTCTTAATCCTGTGTTTATCAATTTGGGAGTGGTGGAACTTTATAAACGGCCCACATTAAATTAACGAAGTCAGATAGCCAGTTAGTCAAAAGTCCCCAGTTTAGTCCTCCAGTCAGATTAGCCCCCCAAATTAAGCTAGTCATTTAAAAATATTTTACAGAAAGAAGTAAAAGAATAAGGTATTTACTATCTTTTTGGTTATGTCCAACTCTTTGTGACACCATTTGGAATTTTCTTGACAAAAATATTTGGGTGGTTTGGCATTTCCTTCATCGGCTCAATTTATAGATGAGGAAACTGAGGCAAATCGGGTTAAGTGACTTGCCCAGGGTCACACAGCTAGTAAATGTCTGAGGCCAGATTTGAACCAAGAAGATGAGAGTTCCTGACTCTAGGACTGTTATTTATTACACTGTGCCACCTAGCTGCCTATTTTCTATATATCTTTAAAATCTCTAATTTTTGTGTGATTTCTTTTCAAGCTTCAAATATGAAAATAGATTGGCTAGGTTCTCCTGAATCCAGGGCCAGTGCTTTTTTTACTGCGCCACCTGGCTGCCCTAGTTCTTCTTCAAATTTATATCCTTCTAGAAATAAATTTTATTAAATTTTATTAATTGGGGTGATGTATATGTTTCAATTAAACAGTTCTCAAAATTTTTTACTCAAGATCCCCATACATTCTTTTTTTTTTTCTTTTAGTGAGGCAATTGGGATTAAGTGACTTACCCAGGGTCACACAGCTAGTAAGTGTTAAGGGTCTGAGGCCAGATTTGAACTCAGGTACTCCTGACTCCAGGGCCGGTGCTCTATCCACTGTGCCACCTAGCCGCCCCTCCCCATACATTCTTAAAAATTGTTGGGGATGTCAGAGTTTTGGAGTATATGATTACAAGAATTATTTAAACCCCAGTTACGTTACATCTTACTCCCACCTACCATGGTTTTTTACATTTTTTTCTGTGTGACCCCATCTTTACCTCTCCAGAAAATGGTTTTACTATTGTTACTCTCATACAGTAATGTTGGCTATTTTTTTTTTTGTTTTAATTAAAAAGAAGAACTAGTGCAGCCAGGTGACACAGTGGAAAATCCACCGGCCCTGGCTTCAGGAGGACCTGAGTTTAAATACAGCCTCAGACATTTGACACTTACTAGCTGTGTGACCCTAGGTGGTGTCACTGAACCCTCATTGCCCCATAAAAATAAAATTAAATTAAAATTAAAAAGAAAAGCTTATAATGCTATTGGTAGCTGGACAAACTCTAGTATATCTGTTAAAATGCATAATAAAATCTATCCTTTATATATTTGGTATTTCTTCTGTGAGTGCTTGTTGATTTACTGGCTGAACGGAACCACTAAACTTTCCTTTGAGTGATTGTTTGGAATTTTTTTTTTCAAACTATTTTTCTGGTGTTATATTTTGTTTCTGGTGTCATACTTTTTGGTGGGGCAATGAGGGTTAAGTGACTTGCCCGGGGTCACACAGCTATTAAGTGTCAAGTTTCTGAGGCTGGATTTGAACTCAGGTCCTCCTGAATCCAGGGCCAGTGCTCTATATACTGTGCCACCTAGCTGCCCCTACAGTGATTTCTTACATACAGCTTTCGCCTTTGGAGTGACCATGCTCAGTTGGAAATATGAAGGAAACCAGTGGTTTCCTTTCATTTTTGCCTGAGCATCTGATCTGTTTACTTATTTTCTTATTTCTGTCTAAACACTGAGCCTTTGCTTCCGTTGACCATCAACAATGGAAAGTAACATCCCACATTTGCTTTTACCTCCTTCTTCCTAGAAGTTTGATACATCTCTATCCATAAATGACACTGAATTATTTTTTTTTTCAATTCCTTACTCTAAGGCCCTTGGCTCTGGACATCTATAATTTATTACTATCCTACAGTCTCATGGATTCTAGATATTGGCTAACTTTTTACCTCCAGAAATTGTGGGAGCCTTCTTTCACAGTTTGGTATTCTAACTATTGTTAATGAATTGTCTCTCCCAGTTTTTGTCAATATGTTGGGGTTTTTTTGAGGGCTTTAAAATCTGCCATTTCATTGGTGTATGGAACTCTCTACTAATGTATGTCAGCAACTCTTCTGCAACCTAGACTCTTACACTGCAATCTAAGTCAGTGAGAGGTGAAGTGATTTGCCTAGGTAAGTATATCCAATTCATATCAGAGGCTAGACTTGAGCCCAAGTCTTCCTGACTCTGAGTCCAGCTCTTTCTCCTATATACAACATATGTATGTTTGTATTTCTGTATCTGTGTGTCTTTAGAGTGTTCGATCAAGGAAACATCCTGTGTATCTTGATCAATAAAGGGGAGAATGTATAGAATTAATTGCTATTTTTAGGTTTTTATGGCCCCATATTTTGGCTAGAATTTTAAAAACCCTGGCACATGCACTGGCCTGGGGCTCAGGCCAGTGCCTCTGCAAACAGCACAGTGCTACACCCACTGGTTGTAGCCATCGCCATACCATCGGCACCTCATGTCATCACCACTTGCTGACACCTACATGGGCCTAGCAAAATTATAATGACTGGAAGCCCAATGAGGGCAGTCATGTGACTGCCAGTCAGAGCTGCCAGCCAATTGGCTTGGGGCTGTGTGTGGTCAGCCTGGGGTCGGCTGGGAAGAAGGGAGGTTTTTTGCTATTCTAGCTTGAAGCTGAAAGGCGACAGGACGCTGCTGTTTGTTCTCAGCTGATTCCTGGGTGGTGGTGTAATTCAGGTTGTATTATTTCCCTTTCCCCATTTTATTTCCTTTCCCTTAAGCCTACTGATCCTGTTTGTGTTTTTTTAATTCCATTCTTGTTAAATAAATCCTGCTCTATCTTGAGGGAGGCTGTCGGTCTCCTTCCTTGCCCCAATATTATAGCAAGCCGCCTAGTTAACACTCCTCAATTAAAAATTGTTCAGTGGGGGGGGGGGTCAGCTAGGTGGCACAGTGGATAGAGCACTGGCCTTGGACTCAGAAGGACCTGAGTTCAAATCCAGCCTCAGACACTTGACATTTACTAGCTGTGTGACCCTAGGAAAGTCGCTTAACCCTCATTGCCCCACCAAAAAAAAAAAAAATCTGTCCCCACAGGAGGAACCAAAATGTGTCACAAATACAGGTATGCATGAAAACAAATACAGCCATGTGCTACAATAATCTGCTCTGCATGTTTACACATAGGTCATATATGTGCATTGCATCTATGTGTAGTTCATCATAATTCTTTGTTTCAAATGAGTTGCTTGGAAACAACACATTTTGAAATTCTTCTTTCATGTATACACATATTTTTTCTACACAGGCATAAGCAGCTCAGTGGTACAGTGGATAAGGTATTAGAGAAAGAAACACCTGAATTCAAATTCTGTATCATATATTATTAGCTATGTGACCTGGGTTAAGTAAGTTCAGTTCTGTCTGCTTTTGCTTCCTGTCTGTAAAATGGGGCTAACAAAAGTATTTACCTCTTGGGATTATTGTGAGGATAAAATGAGATAATATTTGTAAAGTACTGTGTAAATTTGAAAATACTACATATTGTAATGATTGGAATGACGCCACCTACTGGAGACTTGCTGTGGGAAAGCTCCACCATGAGGAAAATGCCTCAGAGGCATTGTGGCTTTTCCTTGGCGTCAGGAAATGACGTTTGCTCATGGGTGCTGTCTATCAAGGCTACCAGCCAATCAACTGGAGGAGCCTCCTATGGTCTGGGAAGAGACAGGAAGGAGGAAAGGGAGCCTGCGCAGAGAGCGCGGGGGCTTTTTGGCTTCCTGACTTGATGGTGGTGGCAGCAGAGGACTTCACAGGAAATTTGAGGAAAGATAGGAATGCCAGGCTGTTAGAATTCTGTTCTCAATCCTTTTCTTTCTATTTTCCAATAAACCCTTAAAAACCTAAACTCGTTTTATCAGTGATTTTTAGTCAGTTTCCCCCAAAACTGGGGGAACAGATTAGAATCCACATTTAGAATCTTAAATTACACAATATATATATATATATATGTGTGTGTGTGTGTATATACATATATGTGTGTGCATATATATGTATGTACATACATAAAATATCAAATGCCATAGATATTATTTACACATGTATATATTCACATCTACATGCACATATGTACACATACATATAATGCAAGTGGCCTCAGGAAAAAAAAAGAAAGAAAAATAACTTTGACATACATCTAAGAAATTTCTAGGGCTTTTTTCTATCATAGTTATGATCCCTTAGAAATGAAGAAATAATATTCTTTCATCACATGCCCCATAGTCAGATGCAAACTCCATTGGCCTCTAACAACTCTTGATTGGATTCTGACACTGTTTTTATTAATGTGTGATTGGTGTAGATTTCAAGGCCTGATATTATCACAAGCTATTGAATTTCTTTTATACTTGGGTTTCTCAGGGTAGAAATATCTGACCTGACAGATGTGAAAAGTGCAGCTATATGTTTAGCATTATGGTGTAAGCAGGCCTAGATACATCTCATCTCTTGGGATAAATCAAGAAAATAATGTTAAAAAAATTAATGTGTCCATTGAGCTAGAAAATGGTGTTTATATCTCACAAAGCTTCTGTTGCAAGTATCAGTTTATTTATTTTAACTGTGGCCTGTGTTACCAGAAGTTGCCAAAAATCCTCAACCAGTTTCTTGTATTCAAATATTTTAAAACTTGCTTAAAATTATCCCTGACATTTCAGAGAGGTTGCAAATGATCACTTTTTTTAAAGGAAATTAAACAGATAACCTAGTTATGAAGGTTCTTTTTTTTCCTTCACGTAAGATATTTGGATGCATCCTTGGCTGAAATGCCACTAGCAAGATAATGATGTTGATTATGATTATTGAAATGGCAAGATTGATTATTGACATATACATGGTTCTTTGTGGTTTGAGAAGCACTTTTGTATATTATATTTTATTTGTTGCCTCACAGCAGGTCCATTAGCTTGTTGATATTATCTCTATGTTAAATGTAAAGAAAGAAAAATTACAGATATTAAATGATTTCTCTATGATCACCTAATGAGTGACGACATTCTGTAACATCCTGATGTAAAGCAAATAATGCATGACAGCCAAGTGCAATATGAGTATAATTGTAATCAATAATGAATTCAATGTTCACGGTTAACATTAGGTACATAATTGGACATTTTGACAAATGAGCATATTTATCACCTGCACTAAGGAGTGGCGAACATTAATTGATGAAAACAATAAGTTGTTATAAGATTGTATCTTGCTACTATAATCCCAACACAGTCTATGGAGTACTTTGAGGATAGTGCTCTATACATTCAAGGTCTAAAACTCGGGGCACCTAAGTGGTACAGTGGATAATGCACCAGCCCTGGATTCAGGAGGACCTGAGTTCAAATGTGGCCTCAAACACTTGAAACATACTAGCTGTGTGACCCTGGGAAAGTCATTTAACCCTCATTACCCTGTAAAAAAAAGTCTAAAACTCATGACTGGCAGTTACATTGCAATGCAATCAGATTAAAATGTCATTGGGTAATGTTAAAAATAAATAAATAAATAAGACCTATCCAACATAGATAATGTTAATTTGCAGGTTTCTTTCTTCTTTTCTTTCTTTTTTCCCCCTTTCAGCAAAAAGGTTTAAGTGACTTGCCCAGAGTCACACATCTAGTATGTGTCAAGTGTCTGAGGTCAGATTTGAACTCAGGTCCTCCTGAATCGAGGGTCAGTGCTTTATCCACTGTGCCACCTAGCTGACCCGAATTTTGGGGTTTCTAAATCAATTTGGAGGCAGGGAATTATTTCTATTTGAGATTGAAACCCCTTATCTATGCTGTAACTAATTTTCATATGGATAACTTCAATTCATAGGAAAAAAAAAAGTAATTCCTTGATTTCCTTAAAGTATTTGGTTTTATTCCCCCTGAAAATGGTAACATGTAACTAAAAATCTAGCTTCTATTTGGTAAGAATATGGGATCATTTGAATTGGATTAAGCTGAGGTTTACTTTTTCCATAAATTGCTAGTTTCCTAAGAATATATAAATATACAGAGAAACATATATATATATGTGTGTGTGTGTGTGTGTATGTGTGTGTATGAATGCATGTATGTATATATAAGCATCATCTTATATAGTATATATTATTACACAATGCATTATTAATATAATCCATCATACAATATATTATTACTATAATATACTATATTGTCATGTCATAACATATATCATATCATATTGACATGGGAAAATACAGGAGATGAAACCGAGGCTCGAGCTGAGCCCCCCAAAATGGAAGTAGAACATACTGTTTGCTCCCCTGAAGTCTGTGGTTTAGTACCAACTTCCTGACATATGCCTCTGTTTACTGAAATATGCCTTCCTGTCTGCCAAGTAGCTCATCACAATGTACCTGTGAAAACCTGCATGCCATTTTCAGACTTAAGAGATATCAAAACTGCAGCTTGGACATTTATTGGCTGCCCAGAGTATCAGAGGTGGCTCTGCTTTGGGCCATCGCGTCAATGAACTGCTCTTCCTTATTCCTGAGTGCTGTTTGGGTTTCTCCCTCGGAATTTCCCATGACAATATCACCTCATATATCATATCATGTCAGGTCATATTGGATAATATTAGAATACATGTAGAAACTTTAACATATTCATAATTATTTTAATTACTACTGGTAGATACAAATGAGACTTTAAAAATGTGATGGAATATTAGAGACCACTCAGTGAGTGATTGTATGAAAGTAAAATCTCTAAAACTAAACTGTGATAGTAATAAGATCACCATCTGTTTACCTTGGGGAGTTGAGATCATTTATTCAGACCACATAGTGTATGTGTTTCAGAAATAGGAACTGAACCCAAGTCTTTCTGTCTCCAGGCAAGGTCCTTTATCCCAAGTTGCTTCTACCACAGCAGCTTAAAGGCAACACATTAAAAGATAGAAAGTAATTGGAATAGATAGGCTTATACAGTCTCTGATATATATGTCCTTGTGTGATTGGGATCTTGGGTACTTTAATTATTACTTGGTCTCGGCATCAGAAAGGTGACAGTATCGCAGTGAGAAAGGAGATACAACAGTAAAACATCAGAACTAAAAAAATGTTGTGCCACCTAGGACAGTATAAGGAGAGGGGCTTTCATTCCTCAGTAGCCACTTGAAGCTTTACTGAATACAGGTATTACACTCAGTGATCTTCATTTATATTTTTGTAAAGTGTATTAATAATCATAGAGATATAGTGATTGTTAAAAATGTCTGATGACACAAAGCAGGAGAAACAATAGCTACCTTCAGATTATTGATGAGTTTTCAGATAGCAGAACTGGTGTGTTAGAATGGATACATTTTTGGTATTGGAGTCAGTTTTGATCTTGTATATTTATTGCAGGATATTTGTGCTACCAGGGCTTGGCCTCTGGATTATTCATTTCAGTGAAGAGAAGGACTAAAATGCAATAGAATTTCTGTTCCTTAATGATCACAGAAAGGACTGACACCTGAACATGGTGCTCCAGAATCAGGGAAACCATAGGCAGACACTGAGTTTATTGTAGTTGTCAAAGAAACAAAGCACTTCAGCACCTGCCTTGCAATGTCCACAACGACCAATGACTCAGAAAATAAGTACTGGCCACTGAAGTTTTTGCCACTGTCAATTCATTCAATATCAGAAACAGATGTGGTTTTATCAAAGGAAATAAATCAAAAGAAAGTTGATTATCATCTGTCTTGAAGATGAACTCTAAAGACAACTGTGTCTCTGCCCCTCATGTGAACAGTGCTATATGAATTGTTTCTCCTTATAAAAATGTGAGCTCCTTGAAAACAAGTAGTCTTTCTTTTCTACCCATCGTACCTAGAATTTAGCATAGTGCTTATAAAGGCTTAATGAATTACTTTTCATTCATCAATACATTCTCTCACCTTTCTGCTCCTGAGACCAAGTAATAGTTAAAGTAACAAAGCTCATAATCACAAAAGGACATGTATGTCAGAGGTTATGGACAGACAGGCATCATGGGGAAAAGCAAAAGGTAACATGAAATTTAAAAAATCCTTCTCAATGCATACCCAACTTTTCAAGAAGACATAAATGGGGAAGACATTGTGCCGTGAACTTGAGACCATTAGGTCTAGAGGTTAAACCCATTTGTTTCTTCAAAGAACAAAGAAAGCAAAATCCATTACTCTAATTCTTAAATATGACCTGAAGAGACAACTTACAAAATTGAGAATACAGTTCATTTTCTCTAATCTATTTTATACTTTCCTATCTGTGAAATTGACAAAGCCAATGGGAGTTAGTGCCAGGTCTTAGAGTGGTACCAGCTATGTTTATAACAGTCCATTAGTGATTGAACTAAGGCCAATTTTCATTTTGCTTGGATCACTGTGCTGCTCTCAGCTACCAATTCAGCTTTTTTATGTTTTTTTTAATGCTAGATTGTATTAGATTGTATTATGTTAATGCCAAAGCATGTATAATTTTTGTGATATGCTAATTATTACCAATTGTGTTCTTTTCATAAAACATTTAACATATTTTTGAAAAAGAAGAAAGGAAAGTAATTATTTAAAAGACCACTGTTTTACAGTGATTACAATCATTACAAAGTTTTCCAATTATTGCTTTTACTTCAAGAACATGAGAGTAGGAAGTAGGCTGCCTTCAAGGAACTTGAAAGAAAACATTTCTCACATTTAATAATTCTTTATCTCATGTGGGAGAAAGTCTCCTACTGTTCTTTATATTTTTAATGGAATTACCAACTAAAACACCTATGAATATTTTAACTGATTTCTGTACCATAGCATTCACTATTTGAGAAGTGAAATATAAAGTTTTACTTGAATTATTTTATTAATAACATAGAATTAGCTATGTGTAATGAAGAAGGAAAAATATCTACCCATCATCTTTTTTACCATATTGAAAATTATTTTGCTCCAGGAGACTTGGGGATTTTATTATATATTTTATTTTGTTCTTTTTTTTTTTGGCTGAACTACCAAATTGGTAAATTATCTATGGTCCTAGACTGATAATTTCCTTTCATAGGTGGAATGTATAAATTGCTATACTTAGTGAATAATTTTTTTCTAGGTAAGAATTAAGGTGTCGATATCATCACCTAGAGAAATCTCCCAAATTCCTAAATCTTTTTTTGAAAGGTTAAGTCATCAGCAGTATATTCTAGTGTTGCTTTGACATTTTGCATTTTTCCAAACTTCTGTTCCTCCTTTTACAGCAGATGAAGCATAAATATTAAACTGAGAAAGTGAGTAAAATAAAGTTTCAGGGAAAAGTAACAAAATACAATAAAATTGATGTAATAATATTTTCCTAGAAAATATTACTAGTGCTCATTGATATTATTTATGTAGTTCTCAAATGTTTTATATGGGCTTTATGTAATCAATACAACATCATCTATAAACAAGTTTATCAAAAGTATCTCAAACTCTGCAAGGAATTCATGTTCTGTGCTAGAAATCCCTATGATTGTATCAACTTCATTGATGAACATACTCTATGTTTTATGCCTCATCTGATATTAATAACTGGATAGTTATCAAATAATATAATCTATCGGGACATTTCTCAAGGAATCATGAATGTTTTTAATATGAGACAGCTTTTGGAGGAGAGGCTGGTGGATGGCATTTTGTTTTACTAAACTATAGTATTATAGATTTAGAATGGGATGTTATTCAGTCAGAAAATATTTTATTTATTGACTTCTTACTACATGCCATGAATTGTTTTATTTCATTAATCAATTAATTAATTAATTCTTTAATTCATTCATTCATTCATTTTACTGAAATTTAGGAATACGAAGAAAGGAAATAACTCTTCTATGGTCATCAAGTTCTACCCCCTTATTTTATAGATGAGGAAACTCAGATTAAAGAGGTAAGTAACCTACCCATTGTCACACAGCTAGTCATTAAGACATGTCAAACCTTAGGCTATGTAGTTATCAAAAAAGAACAACTTATCCAAAGTAGTACTCATTATTCCCTATTAATGATGAACCTATCATCATTCTCCCAGTTGCCCAGTTTCGAAACTTCAATCCTCCAGGGCAGCTAGGTGGCACAGTGGATAAAGCACTGGCCCTGAATTCAGGAGGACCTGAGTTCAAATCCAGTATCGGACACTTGACACTAGCTGTGTGACCCTGGGAAAGTCACTTAACCCTCATTGCCCCACCAAAAATAACCAAAAAACAAAAAACAAAACACTTCAATCCTCTCTCATCCATTCTATCAAGGTAGTTGCTAAATCTTTTCTTTCAGCATTTATCACATATGACCCCTTTTCTCAAATCACACAGCAAGCAAATTATCTTAGACTGTCATTCCTTTTTGCCCAGACTGTTCAATAACCACCAATTATAAATCCCTGCCTTGCATCTGTCTCTATGCCAATCTATCTTCTCAGCAGTTGCCAAGGTGATTTTCCTGAAGTGTGTATCATAAAACATTACCCACTCCTCAAAAATCTGTACTTTTTACCTGTTTACTCAATGGTGTAATATAAAGCATCCTGCATGTCATTTACAACTGTTTAACATCTGAACTTTTTCTACCTTTCAAATATGTTTATATATTCCTCCCTGCCATGCATGCTTTTCTTGACCAAAAGTGGCCTGTTTTCTGTTCTATGAATATAATAATATATCTTCTCCATAACTTTCCACTGATTTTAACTCAACCCTTGAATTCTCTCCTGCACATACAGTTTTAGAATAACTTATTTCTTTCAAAATTCAACTATAACCTCATAAACTACATGAACATTTGCCTGGTTATCCCCCTTCACTACCAAAAAAAATATCCTATGCTCTCTCTCTCTCTGTATCTCTATCTCTCTCTGTCTCTCTCTCTGTCTCTCTCTGTCTCTCTCTCTCTCTCTCTCTCTCTCTCTCTCTCTGTCTCTCTCTCCTACTTGTAATATATCTTTATCTATGTACACATTATCTTCTCCAACAAAATGCAAGCTCTTTGAAGACAGAAACTGTCGAATCCCAGTCTAATTGTCATTATATTTAACTTCAGCTGTGTATAAACACCTTTATTAATTTATGCTAAAGCTTTATCACATTACTTTATACAGGTATCTTTTGGAAATGCCAAACTCAGACATATCTCTCCAATAATCATATGGCAAAATAGCTTGTATTTCTTTGCTTGAGAACTATCTATTTATATCCTTAGACTATTTAACAATAGGAATAGCACTATTTTCCTTCAAAATTTGAATCTGTTCCTTATATATTAGAAGCGAACCTTTATCTGAGAAAATTTTTTCCAAAAATTTTCCTGATTCAACTATGCCCATCTACTTTTAGCCTTATTAGATTTGTTTGCACAAAAATTTATTTATTTTTGAATTTTACATAATCAACCCAATCTATTTTATCTTCTGTGATGCCTTCTATTACTTATATGGTCATGAACTTTTCTCCTACTCGGATATTTCATTGGTATTTTTTCAGTTTATCTGATTTATGATTTGAATTTTTAAATCTATTGGCATAATACTAGGTGGGCCAAAGGTCACAAATATTTAATAATTCCTTTATTCTTTGTTTTTAGTTTATAATTCCATAGCATCATATACAGTATATATAGGAAATGGATTTAAATTATGCATGAAAAACAAATTACATAAATGAAAAAAGTAAAGAAAATAATTTTCAAAAAGTTTTTAAAAGAAGACTTTTGGCTCATCCTGTACTAGAAATGCTGACTGGAGAAATAACATGATAAAAAAGAAATTGAGGGAATTATCATATGTAAAAAAAAAAACAAATCCATCATTTTTGAAGCTGCCATAATAGTGTACTTAAGAACCCTAAAATGCAAATTAAAATTTAATTGAAACATTTATTAACTTAAGCAAACTTGTGATATTTAAAATAAATCCACAGAAATCATAAGAATTTCTTTATAAAATCAATAAAACACAGCAAGAAGAAATAGATAATTTCATTTAAAATTAATACAAAATGTATAGAGTTACTTGGGTGTCTACTTTCCAACCTCCACAGAAGTATACATATTACTACAAACAGCAGTTTACAGAAAGAGCAACAGATCTAAATAATTTGGAAAAGTTTAAATTGTTCATGGTAGGATGGGCCAACAAAATACAAATGACAGTACTACCTAAATTCATTTACTTATTCAGTTTTATAGCAAAGGATTGCATTATAGAACTTGAGAAATAGTAACAAAATACATATTGACTGAAAAAAAGTGAATTCTCTAAAAACAAATAATGAAAATAAATTGGAATGAAAGCAGGTTGAAATGGCAGATTTCAAACTATACTACCAAGAATTAATTAGTAAAACAATTTAGTACAGGTTCAAAACAGATACACTGATGAATGGAACAGATTAGCTATAGAACATTCAGAAACAACTCAATTAAATACCCAAGTATTTGATAAAAACACGGTCCTGGGATTAGGACTCACTATTTGACAAAAACTTCTTGGAAAATTTGATAGCACTATGAAAGTAATTAGATTCAAATCTTATACTGAGATAAGCTCTAAATGAGTACACAACCTGGCAAGCCTTTAAATGTTAAGTTAGCTGAAACATTTTAGGCTTTGTTAATGCTTCACCAGAAGTTTGTCATGTAGATCACAGTTGTCAAACACATATCCTGTGCTGCATGGAGCTCACAAAACTACAAAGTGCAGCCAAAATCGGAGTAAAATGTTGTTGAGAATTATTTAATAAAATAAACTAAGAAAAAAGAAATATATTTTAGTGTGTTTTTCTAAATCAGTATATGGTCTGCAGGTAACTTATATATAGCTTAGTGACCTAAGTTGTTGTTTGAATTTGATTCACTGATCTATAATCACTAATTAATTCTTCTCACCAAAACAATCTAATGTCTATTAAAGTTAGAAGAAAATGATCATAATGATAAAAACATTGTTCCTTTGAAGAATGAACAGGTAGCATGTGGTAAGACAGCATGCTCTGGATTTGGCACTGAAATCTGTGGAACACTTTATGTTCTTTCTCTAACTCTACCCTGCACACATACAGACTTCTCTTTGTTCCCAAATTTCAAGTAACCCGGGTTCATATCCAGGGAATCTTCCTATATTCTTCCATTTCCCCCATTTCACATATTCAACCAGTGCCAAACCATGAGGAGTTTTAACTTCTACTTAACTTCTTCTAACTGTCTCCTTTCCACAAACCTATTTCAAGCCTTCATTACCTCTTTCTGGACTATTGCAATTGCCCCCTAAGGGTTTCCTTTTCAACTAGTCTCCCTACCCAACCCAAACCCCGATCACACACCTATTTTAAGCCTCCATTACCACTTCCTGGGCTATTGCAATTGCCTCCCTAAAATTTGCCTCTTCCTATATTTTCTAATTATCCAATGAAGCCTTCATATGAAGCTGCAAATCTACTTCATAGATACTAATATATATACATATATATATATATAACATATATATTTTATATAGATATATAGATACTAACACACACACACACACACACATATATATATATATATATATATATAAAATACACACACTGCCTGGTCCAAAAACCTTTCCATGATCTCCATCGAAACTTTTGTTTTTAAAGCTCTTAAGTAGATATATAATCTTCTGCAGTGTGACTTCTACTAGGTTTATTTCAAATTATTCTGTCATCCAATCTACATTCTAGGCCAATTGTCCTATTGGCTTTCCCTCAAACTTCCCCAAATATCTTATTTCCTATCTTTCTTCCTTTTCAGAGTTTGTTCCCTCCTCATCACCTTTGCTTCCCTAAATTTGTTTCTTCCTTCAAATTTCATTCCTTGTGCCATTTCAAAGTTCATGCCTCCAGTTGTGGTGGTCTCTCCTTCCTGAAAGTACATTCTTTATCTTCATAGATTTTGTATTCCCTTTGCTCCTACTCCCAATCAAATATAAGATGCTTGAGATTTTTTTGTTTCTGCCTGAAACAGGAAGAGATTTTTAAAATGTGTAATTAAATTGAACTGACCTTGAGCAAATCATTTTATTTCAATAGGTTTCTGATTCCTCATTCTAAAATGAAGGGGAAGTTAGAGAGAGACAAATTTATAAGGCTCAGATTTTATAACAATCATATACAATTATAGCATTTTTTTTTAAAAATGGACTGTCCTGCCTCAGAAGGTAAAAGGGCTCCTACCTCACCTCACTTAAAAGCTGAATCATTGCCTCGCCTAGTACTCTTGTTCAGGAATGCTTTGGACATCACAGATGTCCCTCTTAATTATTTTTTTTCTCACTTTAATTTTCTTTATTATTCAAAAAAACACAACCTTTTTATTTACTTTTTCGACTCTGTGCCTGTGCCTTCAACAGCTTCACAACAATTTTCTGCTCCTCAATCAGGAAAGCACACTTGATCCTGTCACAGACACATTTAGCACACATGGAGCTTCCCACCATATGCCCTGCCGACATGTTTTTTGGTCTTTGATTAGCCTCATAAGAACTTTAGGTCTCACTGCACGAACACCTTGAAGTCTTCCTGGGCACACACTACAGGCTGATTTTGGTGCTTTTCCAAGTTTCTTAAAAGGTAAACAATTCTGTTACCTGGGGTTCATGACAGCCAAGTTTTGTTGGAAGCTGTATTGTAGGATAACCTATGGCAATATGTCAGAAGCTGAACCTTTTTTAATTTATGTCGAGTCCGTCAGCAGAAGGGGGAAGAGGAAGTGTGTCTGAGTTCAGAGGTCAAATAGTGATTTCCCAGTATGTTCCTTGTTCAGCCCAAGGACAGAAGCATCCTGTCCCTCTTAATTATAAACCCATGATCCTATAACAGATGTCTAAACACAAAACAGACTGATGCTTTTAAACAGTCAGATTCAACAAAGCAGTCAAACCTAAGTGAAATCTATTTCCTTCCTCAGGGTAAACAAACAAAAATCATATTCTATTCACACGGCCTTTTTGCTCTGTATAATTAATAGTCTTCACAGATTTAAATGGTCCATATATTTTATAATGTATAAGTTCAAGACAGTTCCTAATGTTTATTTTCTTTATTAATTAAATATAAAATTCTTTTACTCACTGTCACAAAGGAAGGCAAAAGCACTGATAATTATTGTCATTTTCTATATACTTCATTTGACAAGAGCTGGCCAGCCCATTGACCCAAATGAAGATACCACTTTCCTATAAGAACTAAATAGGCCATAATACTTCACTTGGTGCTTGGTGATGCCCATAGAAAAAGAACATTCATATTTTTTAATTAAAAAAAAGTTGTCTAATATAGTTGCTACAAGTAACGGCAGGCTTAAAAACAACTTATTGAAGTTAATAAAACAGTGTGAGTTGTATTTCACAGTGTTATCATTAGAGTACTCAGTGGTACCATGGGTAGTGGTACTTTTTTAAAAGGAAACAAAACAAATTAATTATGGTAGTGAGCATAGTGATAAGACATTTTTAAAGTGACTAGCCTTTGGAATCAACTTCAGTGAAGGGATTGTAGCTTGATTTTAAGCAAGCTTTCTTAAGTTATTTATTCCAGCAAGAGAAACCAGGAAAGTACATGTAGACTATGCAAGGAAGCAGTAATCTTACTTTAATTATTTTTGTTCCTATGCAAGTAGAAAATCACATAGGTATATGTATGTGTATATGCATATATGCCTACATATATATGCGTGCATGCTTATGATTTTTATGTGCGTATGCATGTATATATGTACTGAGGCAGCTAGGTAGTGCAGTGGGTAGAGTACCAGGCTTAAAGTCAGGATGACTCCTCTTCCTGAGTTCAACTCTGGCCTTAGACACTTACTAGCTATGTGCTGCTGGTCAAGTAACTTAACCTTGTTTGCTTCAGTTTCTTCCTCTATAAAAAGATCTGGGGAAGGAAATGGCAAACCACTCCAGTATCTTTGCCAAGAAAACCCAATATGGGGTCATGAAGAGTTGGACACAAGTGAAAAACAACCAAAAATCTCCCATATGTGTCTTAAATGTGTACATACACACATAAAGATATGTGTACATTTGTATGTATATGAGTATATATAGGCACATATGCACACATACACACATGTATTGGCACCAGACCTGTAGTCAAAAAGACTTAAGTTCAAGTCTAGAATCAGACAATTATTAGCAATACAACACTGGAAAAATTACTTAATTTCTGCTTTAGTTTCTTCATTTGTAAAATGGGAATAATAATAGCTTTTACCTCCCAGGTTGTTGTTGTTTTGTTTTGTTTTTTCATGATAAAATGTGGAAACACTAGTATACTGCTTTGCAAAATGTCATAATCACATCATCATAGTTAGGATATATATATATATGTGTATATATATGCATGTATGTATGTGTGTGTATATTGATATATATGTATATATATATTTGTATCAATAGATATATATACATATATACACATGTATAAATACATAAGCATTTAAATATTTTTATTTTTATTTATTTATTACAAAACAAAACAAAATAAAAAACAATAAAATCAAGTTCATACAACCAATAGCATAAATAAATAAAAATAAGTTCCATTAATTCAGGGAGAAATGAATTTATTAGAAGTTCTCTGAAACCCCCCCCCCAAAAAAAAAATCAGTCTATACTTTGTTTTGTTTTGATTTTGTAGGTCAATGAGGGTTAAGTGACTTGCCCAGGGTCACACAGCTGGTATGTTTCAAGTGTCTGAGGCTGTACTTGAACTCAGGTCCTCCTGAATCCAGGGCTGGTGCTTTATCCACTGCACCACCCAGCTGCCCCAAAAGTGCTACATTTATTTATTATACTTTGTTAAGTCTTTTAAAGCCTTTAACTTATCTCGCACAATTTTAATATAGGCATAGAAACTACCTTGTTTATTAGGGATTTTCCAAGGCAGGATTTTGTTCTACTGTCATTTTTTTTTTTAAATTAACAAACAGTAAATAGAGTGGGAATTATTTCCCATACTTTTCAGTAAATTGTGTGACCAAAATCATGTGGTCTTCTGCACAAGATTACTGACAAAAGCCTTTTTGTTCCCTTCTCATGCATTCATCAATATTGCCCTCTATTTGCATATAGAGTATGCTCCTATAGTCATCCTAGAGGCAAGGAAGTGGGAGGATATTTCAGTATTTCTTGACATTTTGGTCACTTCCATCTAAAATAGGATAGCCAGGACTTGAGGATTCCCAGAAACTCTGCATTAAATAGATATTTCAGGAAATGATAATGTGTCAGTAGGGGGAGGGAAAGGAAGAAGACAAGAAAGTCATGCTAACATCCTCTAAATATTTTGAAGGATTGTCATACGAGGCAAAGGATTTTCTTAAGGGAACACAACTATGAATAAAGTTGCAGGGAGCTGAAGATGCTAACTTGATATAAAGAAAAACTGCCACAACAGTTAGAGATAAATAAGTGAAATGGGCTGCCCATATTTGATAGTGTGTGCTTCACTAGAGGCAATCTGCAAAGGAAATATTGACAAACACTTGGGAATATATTGTAATGAGAAATCTTAGTCAGGTATACTTCCAATTTGATAACCTCTGAAGTATCTCTCCTCAGTGGATTTGCCATTATAATCCTATTTATATTTTCAGATTTGGAGTGGGCATAGTAGCTCGAGAGTTGGTCTAAAAGTGAAGAAGAACAAGTTGTAAGTCCTTCGCATGACACATATTGACCTTCAGTGTCACTTAATCTCTCAGTTCCCTAGAGGGCTCTCTAAAAAGGTGGCAGAAAGGTTGAGATCTATATTTGTAAATGGGATTTCTTTACTTCCAAGTTTGATTTTTAAAAATTTTTTATAAAGTTGGATCTGCCTGATTGCTTTATTAAACATTAATGAGATATTTTTAAAATAATGACATAACTAATATAATAATGGGAATATTTTGCATGACTTCACATGTATAAGCAATATCATATTGCTTTCCTTCTCAAGAAGTGGTGGATGAGGAGGAAGAGAAATATCAAGTGCACAGAACCCTAACCCTTATAATTATTTTTTAAAGTATATTCATTTTTTTATCCAAATACCTTGATTACAAATGTTTATATGGAAAAAATGAGCAAAAGTTATATTCCTATTAGGAAATGCAAACTGGGTAAAATATTATTATGGAAAGAAAACATAATACATCTTAGTCATTAGAATGTAACTTGGTCTATTGAAGGCAGGAGTTTTGTTGTATTTTCAGTACAAATAACAAATGATGCAAGTTGAGAATGGAAATGTAACAAGAACTATGCATGTATGTGTTTGCATAATATATGTAATAGATATTATATCTATTATGTATCACATACACAAATATGTGTGTATATACATACATATACATGTATGTATATGTATACACATTATGCACACAAACACACACATATCTTTCTCAGATTCTCTATCATTACAGATAAAAGAACATTTGGCTATGTATTCATTCTAATGTCACATATACCTAGTTTTGAGGAAAATTCTTATAATGTTAAGTCTTGGTCTAGCCCACTAAATTTAGCTTTTAGCAAAGATAGAGATAAGAAAGCAAATAATATCTTGCTAAAAGGTACTATAAATAATTAAGTAATATCCATACTAAAAATGTATGCACCAAGTAGAATAGCATCCAAATTCTTAGAGAAGTTAAATGAGTTACAAGAGGAAATAGACAACAAATCTATACTAGTGGGGGATCTGAATCTTCCCCCTCTCATAATCAAATAAATCTAGCCACAAAAAAAAAATAAAAAAGAAGTTAAAGAAGTGAATAGAATGTTAGAAAAATTAGACATGATAGATGTCTAGAGAAAATTGAATGGGGATAGAAAGGAATATACCTTTTTCTCAGCAGTGCATGGCACATTTTCAAAAATTGACCATGTATTAGGGCACAAAAACTTTATAATCAAATGTAGAAAGGCAGGAATAATAAATACATCCTTCTCAGATCATGATGCAATAAAAATTACATGAAATAAAGTACCATGGAAAGGTGGACTGAAAATTAATTGGAAACTAAATAATTTCCTTCTAAAGATTGAGTGGTTCAAACAACAAATCATAGAAACAATCAATAACTTCAAGAGAATTACAATAATGAGACAACATACCAAAATCTACCATTTTAAGCAAAGGTATGGACCAACTTCCAGCTAAGGTTTATGGTACCTCAGTGTTCTATAAATTGCATAGAGAGCATAGAATGGTGAATGCTTAACTCACAAGCAAGAATATCTATATTCAAAATTTCTGACACTTTCTAGCTATAGTAGCTATACAGATTGTTTAAACTCTGTTTCCCTCAGGTAACTCTCTAGAATTTATCAAAGTCATACACTGGTTAAGATCTACATTGTTTGGATAGGTCACCTCTGATGAAATTAAAGATTTCCACATATTTGAGTATGCCTTATGCTTCTATGTACAAAATTACCCAAATCAGACTTTGATTTTGTTCTGATATACTCAATAAAATAAATATATTACAAAGAAGTGACAATTTAATCCATTTATAGAACTCCATTATTCAGAAAGATTTTATTATTTAATGTACACATGGTAGCTGACAGTAAGCATTTAATGAGTTAAAAGTCATATGTTAAACCTTTAAAACATATTATAAAAACTTAAATTATAATTAGAAAAATACAAGTGTAATATACATATTTTTTCATGAATTATCCCTTTAAGCTGTTAAAAAAATGCAAAACTGAAGGTCAAATTAATTGCTTTTCTCTCCCTCTACAGACAGATGCACATGTACATTGCACGTATATACCATCATAGGCTGACAGTGACACACACATACACACACACACACACACACACACACACACACACAGACATTCACACAAAATTTCAAAAATATTGGAGCATGCATAATGAAATCTACATAAAGTCAGAAGTCGTTTCAGAAGTTACAACTCAAGTTGTTGCAGTCTGTTCTTAAGGACAGGTTACCGTTAAGCATTAAAAGGAACAGAGAGAATAAAAATATTTTCCATGATACTGAATCATTTTTAAAATCCTGTTTTGTGAGGGCAGGTAAGTGATGCAGTGGATAAAGCACGGCTCTGGATTCAGGAGGACCTGAGTTCAAATCTGACCTCAGACACTTGACACTTACTAGCAGTGTGACCCTGGGCAAGTCACTTAACCCTCATTGCCCCGAAAAAAAAAATCCTGTGCTTTAGCTTTTGGGGTATACTATATTCCCATTTCTCTTATTTGTTCAGGTGCATATTGTGCATATTGATTATCCGGTAATTTGGAATTCCATTCTAGAAAATATTTTGTTGGGTTATTCAGAAAATGTAGTGAAGTGTAGAACCAAGAATTATGGAGCTTTCAGTTAATATCTCAAACAGGTTTTTTCAGAGTAAATGCTCATTTATATTCCATAGGAACAAGTCTCTTCCCCAGATTTGCCTTAGGCAATTGGTGTTTCATGAGTCATAAATGTCTCTCTCTTTTGATAACTTTTATGGTAGTGACACCTGACACAATCAGCATTTTTCCTTTCTTTCCATATATTTTTGACCTATGTATCAGCTTTCATATTTCTATTTATAAGTTCCTCTGTTAAGTAGTGAGTTAGATGACCAATACCTACCTTGCACTTGGTTTTTGGTGTACAAACTAAAGCTGAATGGAAATTTCTGTAGCTAGATTATCATAGAATAAGAGTTGTATTTCTTTCCTTTATGGAAGAGTATACCATTAAACATAAAAGGAACAGAAATGAATGACATGGAAACAGATGCTTTTCATACTATAAGCACTTTATAATGTGGTAGTGTGCTGCAGTAGAATGACCATAGAGTTTGGAATAAGTGGTATTAGATTCAAAATTAACTTCTGTCATTTACTCCCTGTGGGATTTGGGACAAGCCAATTAAACTCTTGAAGTCTCACTTTCCTCATCCAAAAAATGAGAAGGTTAAAATACGTGGCTATTTAAGTTCCCTTACAGCTCTAAATTTTAAATACATGGGGCACATGGCAACATAGTATAGTAGACAGAGAAACAATGTAAGAGGAAAAACTGTGTTCATGTGTGACACATTCTATGTGATCTTGAGAAAATGACAAATTCTCAGATCTCCCAAGCCATTTTATATAATTGGAAAGTAGCTATAAATTCCAAAATTGTGCCTCTAACATTATTTAGCACTTTTCCCATTTTAATGCTTACTAAACTAGATCAAGTTACAGTTCATGTCTAATGCTTTTGTTTCTTTTTTGTATTTTTCAAAGAAAACAAGCATATGTTCTAAAACATATTTTATTTTATAAAGTTGGATCTGCTTTAAGGCTTCATTAAACATTAATGAGATACTTTAAAAATAATCACATAGATAATATAATATGGAAGTATTTTACATGACTTCACATATATAATCAATATCATAGTCAATATTCTCAAGAGGTGGGGATGAGAGGGAGGAAAAATAGTTTGAAAGTTAATTTAAAAAATACTATATATTTATTGTTTTGATTGGAGATTGGGAAATATTTTAAAAATAAATGAAATATATTAAAATAATGACATAGTATATTTGGCTAATGATATTTATTAGATATAAAGATCAACCTAATTTAGCAAATTCATCAATGAATCAAACATTTTTCAAGCATCCATTATGTTTTAGACACTATACATGGCACCCTGAAGTTGTGAGGACCTGAGTTCAAATCTCACCTCAGACACTTACTAGCTATGTGACCCTGAGCAATTCATTTACCTCCAGGGGCTTAAGACCTACTTGGTGAAGTAAATAAGAATTTCTATGGTACCTACATTATACCAGGGAATAAGTACTTTCCCAAATAATTTAGTTGATACTGAAAAGAACCCTGGGAGGTAGGTCTATTATTATTCTCTTTTTATACTTAAGGTAACTTGGGTATAGAGTTTAAGTTACTAACCTGGTGTCATACAGCTAGTGTATATCTGAGGCATTTGAACTCGTCTTCCTAATTCTAGACCCAGCACTCTATTAAATATGCAACCAACTTCCTCTAGTGCAATACCCATGTATATGTCTATAGACATACAAATGATACTGAAGCTAGACTACATATTTTATATATACATACATATACGTGCATATATATGTATAGTACCACACATGTGTAATATTCAGGTACACATTAGTGTAGCACAAACCTATATATGTATATATGTAAATATCATTATATGTGTATGTACTTTATGCATATATATAAATGCCATATATGTTTGTGTATGCATATGTGTGTTTATATTATGTATTGTTTATTATATATTGTAGGGTATACTTTTTAGGGGTAGGTACATTCTAGTAGCTGGTGGATAAGGAAAAGCTGAATGAAGGAGATAATACTTGAGGTGAACCTTGAAAACAAACAAATTAGGTATTCTCAGAATCAGATGTAAAGAGTAAGTGCATTCCTGGATTGGGGGACTATTTGTCTAGAAGGCCCACAGATGTGTTGAGGAGTATAGTAAAGTCAAATGAAATATAAGAACAGCAATAAGTCTAGTTTGACTAGACTTTATACTGTTTGATAAAGAATAATATGTAATAAGCAGGCAAAGGTAATCTGGAGACAGACTGTGTTCGGATTTATTATCAAAACAAGCAGGTTTGATCTGCACATGGCATATATGGAGGACGAAACAGAATGTGTCCTTGAGATATGCCCTGAAAATGGCAATTTTTGCTTGAGTCGAATACATTGGAGTGACATAAACATTCTTTTTGAGGTCTTTGTTCTTTAAAAGTTCTTTCCTGATAGTATGTCCTGTCATTTTGTTTTGTTTTCTAATCTGCCTGAGAGTAATTTTCTTACTTCTTTTCTCAAATAAGATCAATAAGTTCAATTTGGCCTATAATATGTAGTGACCATAGACTCAGAAGAAACAATTCTTAAACCATAGAATTGTCCCCCTCTCCCATAATTTAGCTATAAGTCTGATAGGGAAGCTAGCCTGATATTTTAAGACAGGGTAATTTCATTCCATAAATATAGCAGATACACATTAGTATATATGTATAGCATGTTGGGAACAATTATAAGAATCTATTTTAATGTAAGGATCACCAATTTTATTTAAGATGCTTGAAAAAGAAACTTCTTAGAACATTCAAGTTCATTTTCTTTGAATAAATTGCTTGAAAATAAAACTCATATCTTTATGATTCCATCCACTGTACTACCTAAATGTCTTTTAAATGAAGAGATGAAATACTAAAAAATGGCAAAATTTACTTAACCATTGCAAATATCCCTTATTGTATGAGGAAATTCACCTGACCTCTGCCCCCACTTTATGCTGAAAGTTACCTCCTTCCATGAGACTCTTCACTTTGATTAGTTGGTTCCTCTCAAAACCTCCATCTTAAAATGACCTAAACAGCCATAACTTCATTCTGGGCTCTACTTCTTACCTCCGAACTTTCTCCTCTATCCTTTGTTCATCCTGGTACCTTCCCCTCCCAACATGAAAACTGCTTATTAGGTCCTTTTTATGCATCCACCCTTAGAATATAAACTACTTGAGGGTGGGGAATATCTTTCTGCTTATGTTTGTATTCTCTTTTTCTAGCACAGTGCCTGGTACATAGTTACTGTTTAATAAATTCTTCTTCTCTTGACTTTTAATTCTTTTGGGTGAAGCAACTCATTTCATTGGATAATTTCTTGCTTTTAATTTCAAAGAGATAAAAAAATGCCTGCTCCTTCTCAAACTTTTATAAAGGTTTTCCCATTTAAATTTTTGGCCTTTGCAACTGATAATAAGTGTCAATTTAATTCTCTCCTCATGAAGTTTCTCTTTATACCTTAAAATTGTTGTCAGATTTTTAAAAGTTACTACAAGTCCTGTAGATTTCTCAATAAGAAAATAAAATATGTACACAGTAGAATGCATTAATTAAATGCTAAATAAAATCAATTGAGTAATACTCCATTATTATACTTTTTGCACATTCATTTTCAGAGCTACGTCCTGTGCTTACTCAAAAACTGTGATCTTAATGGCATGGATGATCCCTTCAGTGATGCAGCTAACAATCCATCTCTACCTCCTCATCATGTTTGATTTTTGGCCAAATCCTTTCATAAAATTGACACAGGGGTTCCACCCAAAATTATAGTGCCTCCTCATATTCTCTTAACCTCATGAAGACACTAGTGTAACACATGGGCTGTTCATTGTTTATCTCTCTTGCCCTGTGATCAAGCCACCTTTTTTTTTTTTTTTTGTGGCACAATGAGGGTTAAGTGACTTGCCCAGGGTCACACAGCTAGTGTCAAGTGTCTGAGGTCAGAATTGAGCTCAGATCCTCCTGAATCCAGCATCTTTTTTTTAAAGACTTCTTTAACATCATCCCTTACTATGATTTTTCTTCCCAGTTATTTGTTATGCTGTAGTATCCCATTCAGATCCAAAATATGCACCTGCCTTTGCCATTTATGTTATTTCAATTCTTCACCATAAATAATTATGATCTTTAGACATTGTGAGGTAGACCACCATTTTTCTTGTCTCTATATGAGGTATAAAAAGTTCAGCAATCTATCCATTAATCCACGAGCATTTGTTAAGTTCCTTTTATATGTTCCACATTATGTTTGGAATCAGGGATACAAAAGTCAAAAGCAAAACAAATTCTCCACCTATGGATTTAAGATTTAAATGCCAAAGAGAGAACTTTATATTTGATCCAAGAGTTTTTATGAGCCACTAGAGATGATAGAGTTGAGAGGCAGCAGGTTCTCATGTTGATGGTGCATCCCTTTCCAAATAATTAACCAAGATTTATTTAAATAATGAACAATCAACACATTTATTAAATACCTAGTGATACAAGAACAAAAATGAAATATTCTCTACCATTAAATTCCATTCTCTCAAGGAAAACAACATGTATATATGCAAAGAAACCCCCAAATATGAACCAATGCTTCTACTCTGTGCACAGAACCAGGAGATTCAAAGACAAAATGACATAATACCTACACACTTTACAATCCCTTCTTCCCCCATCAATTGAATTGTCATCCACTTAAGTCATGTCACTTTCAGTCAAAGAAATCATGTTTTTTTCTTTTTTATTTAAAACTAGGAATGATATTATTTTTTTCTTCTGGGCCTGAAATTTCCTTTCTGCCCTGTCCCTGTAATGATATAACCTACCCTTCTCATTTGAAATATGAAATAAATTATATTTCATAAAAGCACTTTAATGAATATATTACTTGACCTATATAACACAGGAGGAAAATGCAAAATAGATACTCCTTCTAAAAGAAAAAAAAAATGACAGAAAGTAAATGCAGGTTAGAGTAACTGCAGGAAATAGACTGCATGCTAAGTCAATTAATAGTTTGTGAGTAACTTTCAGAAGTTGCTTTAAAAAGAAAAGGGGAGAGGTGGGAGAGAACTTGCCCAGAACTTCATCTCTGACTTTCACTTCTAATTATTTCACTGGATGGTAATTTAAGATGCCTTTTTTCCTGTGGTGAAATATGAAATCATTAATAAGAAGTTTGCCATGATTAATTAAAAAACCTGTTGAACAATATCTTTTGAAGAAGTCCAAATAAGGCTTTTGATTTTTCTTTTCCCCTGAAGATGTGCTCATGTACTAATTGGCTTTTTTTTTCTTTTCTTGGTGGCAAATGAAGTAGATAATATTGGGGCTTCACATACATATTATAACCATACTATTGTGTGTGTGTGTGTGTGTAATATATATATATATATATATATATATATATATATATATATATATATATATATATATATATATATATATATCACATGCTATAAATTCTATATATTATGGTCACATACACACACATATATATATATCACATGATTTCTATGATGTATATACTGCAGATGAAATTATAATTATACCCTTAAATTTCAGTTCTCCATTCCCCCTTCCCTCTGTAACAAATCTACTTAATTAAAAGTTTTGTGAACTCACAGTACAATTTAAGGACAAAGTGACCAGGGCCCATTGGGAAGGTTTGGAATCATTTACTAGAAATATTTTCTTCATTAGATTAAATGTGATCAAATGAAAGCATCAATATGACCATTGGGTGAACAAATCACAGCGTCTGAAGTTTGTAAGTGACCACCTGGAAATATGATTTCTAATAGGGGACCCCATAATCTGTGGGTAACCTAAAGGCCATTGGAAAGATAAAAGGTTGCAGTAAGTAGGCTGTTTTAGAGCACCAATGGTGATTTGAATGTAAGTAGTGATATAAAAGGCACTATATTACAATCATGATTTAGAATTAGAAGAGATATTGAATGAAGTTTTCAATTCCCTCATTCTATAAATGACAAAACTAATGAGCAGAGAATGCAAGTGATTTAGAGGTAAGAATTGATGGAGGTGTTGGTTTAAATCCAATGTACTAAACTAGTTGGATGGATTCCTATAGGAATAAGGGATAATAGATAATACCATGAGTATTTCATTAGTGCACATGAAATAATAGAAGATTCAGAGAAGATTTCTAGTATACATGGTATACATATACTTTTGCTCTTATTTTATTGTGGCTGGTAAAACTATATGTGGTTGGGGCAGCTAGGTGGCGCAGTGGATAGAGCACCGGCCCTGGATTCAGGAGGACCTGAGTTCAAATCTGGCCTCAGACACTTAACACTTACTATCTGTGTGACCCTGGGCAAGTCACTTAACCCCAATTGCCTCACTAAAAACAAAAACAAACAAAACTATATGTGCTTGACCTATAATAGTCCCAAGTGTTAGGGAGCTGGGATTTATAGTATATTTGTTACTTAGAAATTAGAGGGTACTGCACCAATTTGGGGCATTAAGCATTTATTAAAGCATGTTAAATATTAGTAAAGAGAGCGCACATGGCTCTGAAAGATAGGAAAGTCTAGCTAGGAAAGAGAAGAGAGAGAAAAAAGAAAATGGGGATCCCTAATGAGCTGCATCTACTCTCACCAAGTTCCAGGGCAAAGAGAGCAAGTGTCTGTGTAAGTTTACTGCTGGCAGGAGGAGAGCCTGCTGATATACTTTCCTCCTTCATTCAAATCTATTGCTTCACTGGATTTGAGAGTGGTCTGGGGTAGTTGTACTGACGTCAGAGCCCAGAGAACAGATCCTCCTGCCAGGAACAAGGCTTTCAGGTGGATGTGGTTTTGAGTGAAGTAGCTTCCTGACTCTGGGCTGGCCTTAAGAAAGGTCAGACCAGGAACCCCCAAAACAGAAATAAAACAAGCCCTGGATTGGCAAAACCAACAAAAAGATGGGCTAGTATTATTTTCCAGATTAAAAGTGGCCATACTGGGTTGCAAGTAGAGTCCAACCTGTGATCTCACCAAAACAGACCCTAGACATGCTGAGCAAGAGGAACTTACCCCTGAGCTTCCTGATCAGCTGCAGCACCTGTACCTTCTGGAACAAAGCTGTGAGGGCTGAATGACTGACTAGGTAAAGTGCAGCTGTGCCTTCAGGACCTAAGGAGGAATTTGGCTGTGCCATTACAGCAGGGAACAAGGAAGCAATCCTGAGTGGCAGGAGGCCCAAGTGGGGGAGGGGTGCAGGCTCATGGAAGCTAAGAACCACCACAGCACTCTGTTTTCTCTCACAGCCTAGCTAATGTGAGGATGTTTTCCATGACTACTCATGTATAACTTATATTGAATTGCTTGAGTTCATGAGGTGGGGGGTAGGAAGGGAGGGAGGAAGAGAAGTTGGAACACAAAATTTTAAAAAATTGATGTCAAAATTTGTTTTTACATATATTTTGGAAAATGCAATTCTAAAAAGAAAAAAATGTATAAAAAAAGAAAAAAAAGTCAGGCCAGGCTCTCTCATTAGGGGCCTCTGGGAGTCCCAAAACCCCATTATTTTCTCACACTATGTCATTGAGTCCTTTTAGTCATTTTTGACTCATTTCCCCATTTGGAGTTTTCTTGGCAAAGATTCTAGAGTAGTTATCCATTCCCTTCTCCAGCTCATTTTATAGATGAGAAAACTGACTCAAACTGGGCTAAATGTTTTATATAGAGTAGCATAGATAGTAAATCTCTGAGTCCAGATTTAAACTCAGGGCTTCCTAACTCCAGGTCCCAAGCTCTATTCACTGCATCACCTAATTTTCTCTATATGGACTTATGGGCACTCATATTGATAAGCTCAAATATGCACACACACACACACACACACACACACATATATACATATATATACATACATAGACAGATAGATACATCTGTATGCATATGTAGGTGTGCATATTTATAAGCTAAACACTATATATTCTAATGAGAGAAACGTTCACAGAAATACATATGCATGTATGTTTATGTATGTATGTATATGTATGTATGCATGCATGTGCATGTGTATATATATATTTTGACTTAGGGACTGTCAATTGAGAATATTAAAATGTAACTGAAGAATCTGTGCTCATGAGGATCAAGATTAGAAAACTAAACTTTGTGTCTTCTTGCCAATGTAGAGAACTATTCATGGAGTATATTTGATATGTTGACAAACTTGATTTTATTGTTAGTTTTCATCTCTAATTTTTTCTTGTTTTGGACAGTGGAAAGGGGAATTTTGAGATGAATGTGACATCTAAACAAAAGGGAAATAAATGTTTTAAATAAAATAAAATATATTCGAGAGAAAAATTGTTTTGGGGAAAATAGATGGAAAGTCATTCTTTATTTGAAAGATAGTATAGTGTATATTTTTAACTCTGGAATCAGAGGCTTAGGGTTCAAATGTTGATGCTAACAATTTCTATTTATCTGGCCTTGGGTAAGTAATTTAACTTTTCTGGAACTCAAATTCTTCTTTAAAAACATTAACTTGAAAAAATAAAAAATAAAAATAAAAACATTAACTTGATATCCAATATCTTTTTTTTTAACTCAACTACATTCTTCTACTTCTATACTATTTGAGTTACATGAATCAAACAAATGGTTAATTTTATGCTGACTTTAGAGAACTAAAGATTATTTTCTTTATGAAGTAAATAATTATAACCATTTTTAGCCTCAGTTTTCATTGTTTACAAAATTGATTAATAATATTTCCACTACCTAGCTTTTAAGGTTGTTGTGAGAATAAAATGAAATACTATGTAAAACTAATTTTACCAATAAGTATTTCTTTATAATAAAATATATTATATTATATTGTATCTATTCAGAGCAACATTAGTTACTTACTTCACCTTGTTAAAATTATCCTAGGGATACCAGAGAATTTTGAACAGAGGAGTTATTCAGTGATCCTTCACTTTAGTAATATCTGTTTGGTAGCTTTATGGAGGATAGTTTGGAAAAATGAAGAAATAATCCAGGAGACCAATTAGGCTATATTAGTAACCCAGATGAGAAATATTAAGCTAGGCAAAAGTCCATGTAAGAAGTAAGAAAAAGGATGAATGCAATACATTTTGTGGAAGATGAATTCATTAGACTTGGCAACTAGATATAAAGGGCATAAGGGAAGATGACTGTGAGAAAGTTTCCAGGACCAACAGGAGATTATGAACATGTCAAATAGAAGTATGATGTTGTCCTCAATAGAAACAAGGAAATAAAAAAAAGCCATTGAGTATTGTTGCCACTATTGTTGCTGCTGTTGTTGCTGCTGTAGCTATGGCTATTGTTGTTGCTGTTGTTATCATCATCGTTGTTGTTGTTGTTGTTGGTGATGATGGTGGTGGTGGTGGTGGTATTGATGGGGTTTGTGATGAGTTGGGTTTGGGGAAAAAGTAAACTCCTTTGGCATTTGTTTTCCTCCACAATCTGGTTATTTTAAGGCTTATTACATGTTGCAAGCATTCACACAACTCAAAATTACCTATTTCATTATTATTCTGTCAAAGATGATTCTCCATTTCACTTCTTTATGTGTTTTTGAATGATGTCACCCATACTTGCCTGGAATACATTCCAACTCTTGGAAACCCTAATATTCATCAAAGTTAAATTAAAGGCTCATTTCCTACATTTGGACTTTCCTGATCCCAATAGTGGGTAGTGTCTCCTCCCAAAGATAGATTTTAGTTTCCTCATATATATTGTGTATTTGTGTATATGTTCATGTTATCAATTGATTGACATGTAAACTTCAAGAAGTAAGGAAGGATTTTGTTTTTGTCTTATTACATTAGAACACCACAAGATATAAAGTAAGAACTTAATTCTTATTTGTGGCTATTTAGATTGAGCTTAAAATATATTACAAATAATAAATTTATTTTATATTTAAAGGAAATTGCTTATATAACATTATCTTTTAATATTTTGTAACAAAATTTCCATCTCTTATTAGGTTAGTTTCTTCATTGTTATCAAATATATCATATTCACTATGATATTTTTCTTATAATATTTTTACTATTTGGAAAGAGAAAAATAAAAGGACTGTCAAGCAGCAGTGAAGATATTTTTGAAGTTAGAAGAACATTATTGATTTAGAAATCTCTAAATTTCTTAAGTGTTTGCCTTGGCTTTTTAATAGCATCTAAGTTTCTAGTGGATTTCCTTATATTTTATATCTATTTTCTATTCCACTAAAAACTTAAGTGCTAAAAATATATTATCTTCTCAGTACATTCTTATTGAATTAATGATTAAATAAATTATCCTCTATAAATTCATTTTGCATTCAGAAAGTAATAATTACATGTCTGTATTTAGCAATACTTACATTGTTTACAGAAAACTCTTGAGCCTTCCATATTCACCTATGAGAATATGTTGTTGCCATGTTCTGTGCATCTATTAAGTCACAAGCCCTTTAAACAATATTTCTATATTCTTCACAGCTAACTCATTTCCAATACCAGTCCTAGAAAGAAAAAAAAAAGTAAATAAAAAGACAGACAAAGGTAAAATGAAAGAAACTTATTTTGGCATCCAAATGAATTAACTGATCTTTTGTAACAGTGGAAGAGAGAGAATCACTTGATTGAATCAATAAAAATTACCCCATCTCACTTTAATTAAGTAATACAATGATGATGTAATACAGCATTACTTGGTGGAAATGCATCTTGACCTAATTAAAGTCTTTCCATCAGTATGACCTGAATTATTTTAATGACATATTACAAACAGGGAAACATCCAGTAGCTGATAAAAATACAAATACCAATAATAATAATAATAATATTGCTCGATAATAAAATTCAACCCTTGCTGGATACAATAGTTCAATATTTACATGTCTTAACACAGAATGCTATTACACATATAATTGATTGCTTGTCTAAGATATTACTAAGCTAGCCAAGAAAAAGGATATATCTGTATTATTTGCAAAGGTCCCCAGAGTTGGAGATTCCACAATTCCCTATTAAAGCTTGTTTCAGTGTGTAATTGCCCTTACAGTTAAAGAAGTTCTTTAAATGTGAATGAACTCTTTCTTATAGCATTTTAAGCTCATTTCCTCTTGTTCAGTCTTCTGTAGAGATAAAAAGCCATTTCACATAATGGCTGAAGCCTTGTGAAGCACAAAGAATATTATCCAATAGTGAAGTGCTGGAATCTGGCCAGTCTGCCAAGACAGCATAGTTTGAATAGGCTGGATATGTGTACAGGCAGCATAGGCAAAAATCAGAACATTGTCTTACCATAGGATTCCATGTCATAGTTTATATGTACAACAGGTTTTTGAGATTAGATTGGCCTTCTGCAATGTGTAGATTAGAGGGACAGGAATTCCCATTTGAACTCAGAGGGTGATTTGAGAATATAGTAATCTTTTATTTAAATATTTGGAATTTCTCCCCCTCCCCCACCTTACATGTAAAAAAACAGTAACTAATTTTTAAAACTTTGTGTTTCAAATTCTCATCCTTCCTCCCTATTTACCCCTTCAGAACTGAAGCAATTCAAAATAAGTTATACATGTGCAGTTATGCAAAACATAGCAGACAAAAGAAAAAATTAGAAAAAGGAACTAACAACAACAACAAAACATACTTCCAAACATATTCAGGTACCATCACTGCTTTCTCTGTAGATGGAGATGGATTGCATTTTTAATAAATCCTTCAGAGTTTTTTTGGATCATTGTATTGCTGAAGATAACTAAGTATTCACAGCAGATCTTGTAATATTGCTGTTATTTTGTATACAGTACATTTCACTTTGCATCAGCTCATGTAAGTCTTTCCAGGTTTTTCTGATAGCATCATGCTTATCATTTAAAAAAAAATTATAGTAAACTACATTTATATAGTACTTTTAAGGGATATTTCCTTGCAAACACCCATGAGATTAATTACTGCAAAAACAATAATAGTTAACATAGTTAACATTTATATAGTACCTTATACCTGACAAAGAATTTTATTCTCAATAGCTCAGCAAAGGAAGTACTATATTTCTCTTCCTCCTCCTCTTCCTCCTTCTTCTCCTTCTCCTTCTCTTCCTCCTCCTTAGCCATATCTTACATTGCTCTTGCCTCTGCAAGTTTTTCCCCCAGATACTACTGCTAACTGTGTTTCCCTCCCACATATTCACTCCCCATGATATTTACTCTAATTTCTATCTTCTTTTACCTATCCCTCCTCCAAAGTGTTTTGCTTCTGACTGCTTCTCCCCCAATCTGCCCTTCCTTCCTTCACCCCTCCCACCTTTAACCTCTTCCCCTCTCACTTCACCATAGGGCATGCTATATTACTATACCCACTTGAGTGTGAATGCTATTTCCTCTTTGAGTCAAGGTTCATTTACTCCCCTGCTCCTCCCCCATATTACTCTCTACTCAATAAGGTTTTTCTTGCTTCTTTTATATGAGATACTTTTCCCCATCGCACATCTCCCTTTCCCGATCTCCCAGTGCAATCCTCTCTCACCTTAATTTTATTTTAAATATGTCATCATGGGGCAACTAGGTGACACGGTGGACAAAACACCCACCCTGGACCCACCACTCAAGACTGCTTCCTGGTTCCCTGCACGGACAAGACAATTGAGTTCCACCTCAGCACCAGCCATGACCCCTATAAACTCCCTGCAGTGAGCTGCTTGACCCTCTCACTATTCCTTGAGTTGAGTTTCAGAAATAGCCACAGCTGCAACAGATTCAGCGGCCATTGAGGTCTGTTTCTCTGGTATGGCCTGCCTGGGGCTGGATCTTTGTCAGTGTGGCCTGGGCCTGTGCTCCACTCCCACTCTGGTATAATAGACCTTACCTGCCAACCTTGTAAACTATCCTTGGCTGGAAAATGATGTCACCCCAACCTTTTGTGGGTTCTGTTACTCCAGGAATTGTCTTATGGCATTATTTGGAGATTTTTGTAGTGATCACGTGGGGAGCTCTGAGAGGTTACTACTTTTCCTCCACCATCTTGGCTCTACCCCTGGCTTCTGATAATAAATTTCTTAAGGGCAAGTATTAAGTATTAATTAGACTGGGCAAGAATATAGTAATCTTTAAGACAAAAGGGATATTGAATTATATTTTAAAGTAATTAAAGAGGCACATACACACATTTTGGGAGACATGGACTGAGAGGAAGTAATGGGTACATCAAAAACTAGGTAGCAATAGCAATAGAGGAAAGTTTTACCCAGGACTTCATGCAGGAAATGTGAAAGATTTAATGCCAGAGGGACAGTAGGTGAATAATAAAAGGGGAAAAAAGTTATATGGAACCCTCCTATACATAGCTAATAAGAGCAGAAGACCTCTGATTAAGTTATGCACTGTATTTATTTCTTCATGGATTAAGGGACATTTTTTTCATCTGTTCAAAGCATCCTCTCCTGTGCCTCTCCAATAACAGGTACTTTAATATACATCTATTGCAACTTTTACCAGAACATTTACTATGTTGTTATTTTTATCATATAAAAGTACAAGTGGAGAACAAGAGATAAATATAATGTTAAATTAGGACAGAAAGCCAACACTCTGCCTAAATATTAGGATTTTTGCTTAAGAGGGCTCTGAAGTAGTGTAATTACTAATTTTCCTTTGAAATATACCACATAAAGCAGTAAAGGAATTGTTATATGGAACTGAGGGGCATTTTATGGTCCTAGGTTAACTTTTTATGTTTTAATAGAGTTTAGTTGTTTAAATTTACAAAAACAAAAGGTATAGAGAGAAGAAAGCACTTATGAGACAATCTACTGTACCACTGAAAGCAATGCACACAAACACACACACAAAGTTATACATGTACCATATTTTTATAATCCTATTTGTTTAACCAAGGAACATACTAAATCCTGTGTAACCTCATTGAAAAAAGAGAATTAAAGGGCTTTAAAATTGATTAGTAGCATTGTACATTTCAGGGAATATTCAGATGTAAAATCAGAAATCTTGATTTTTCAATCAGTTATATGATGTGATAATTGACCTTAGGCTTTAACTAAGCTTAAAATGATCCTATACATATGATAAGATCATATAAGCAATACTGATTGTTTTTTTCAAAAGGACATTTTAGAGAAGTTGGCTCCAATTTGGCCTAACCAATAGGGTAGAATATTTGGGTTTCTTATTTTAAGAATCTAGTGGGAAACACCAAAAAATAATTAGAAAAGATTGATCTGAGTCTTCTCTAATGGCTGTTTCTGTTATGGATGATAAAGACTTGTTCATCCTTAACCAATGAAATCATGGAGCAATGTCGTTACTTTTCATGTGTGAATTGGATTTAAGTAGGGCAAAGTTGCACAAGGTTGTCAGTCTCACTTTGTCTTCAAGAATTATTGATGTCCACTTGGAGGACAAAAGTAAAGATGACTGGCAATGTACCGGGATGCAGTGGGTGACCTCAGAATTTTTGCTGTCTAAGCAATATCTAAAACGTCCGTAGGACCGGCTTCAGCTACCTGCATGGCCAATGGAACATATTATCATTTGTCTATTCCAATAGGGGAAGTCTTCACATTTTAAGGTAAATAAGACAAAGTAAGAAGCATGATTTACAGATATCAAAGTCTGGATTGATTTTATTGTTATTATATGAGAAAGTATTACCTCAGAATTGCTTCCAAACACATTCATAGTAGCATAGTTTTAGAGTTAGAAGGAACCTCAGAGATCAAATCTCACCCCCTCACTTTACAGAGAAACTGAGAAAAAGAGAGGCTAAGTACCTTAATCAAGATAACAGGGCTACCCAGTAACTGAGGCAGTTTAAAACTTCTCTTCATTTAATTTTTTCATCCAACCATACATCTCTCTCTCTCTCTCTCTCTCAATCTATCCATTCATTCATCCATTAACTCATTTATTTATCTATCAATCCATTCACTCATTTAATAATGTGTTTGTTTATTTAGTTATTTATTCATCCATTCATTTTTTGCATTTATTTGTTTATTTGTTCATTCATTCATCTATTTCTTTCTTTCTTTTTATTTCATTAAATATTTCCCAAGTAAATGTTAAAAAATTAACAATCATTTCATTTAAAAAAAATGAGTTCCCAAAACAAAACAAAACAAAAAAACCAACAAAAAGAGCTCCAAATTCTCTTTCTCCCTCCACCATTGTACCCTCCTTGAAAAGGTAAACAATTTGATTTCAAGTATACATTTTAAGCCATACAAAGTATATTTCTATATTGGCCATGTTTCAAAAATACAAATAAAAAATGATAAAAATATATAAAGAAAGAAGTATGTTCCAATCTGCATTCAGAATTCATCAGTTTTCACTCTGTAGGTGGATAGTATTTTCTACATTGAGTCCTTTGGAATTGCCTTGTATCATAGTATTGATCAGAATAGCTATGTTTTTCATTTGCAATATTGATTTTACTATGTGGAATATCTTCCTAGTTCATCTAGTTTCATTTTGCATGAATTCATATTAGTCTTTCATATTAGTTTTTTTCTAAAACCATTCTGCTTGTCATTTCTTATAGCACAATGTTTTCCATCACAATAGTATGCCATACGTAGTTCACCCACTCCCTAATTGAAGAGTATACCCTCAATTTCAAATTCTTTGACAACAAAAATAAGCTGAGAAATGTGTGTGTGTGTGTATATATATATATATATACATACATATACACAATATATATGCAATATACATATACATGTGCATATACATATATATGTATTTGTGTATGTATATGTGTGTGTGTGTGTGTGTGTATTCCTTTTTCTTTGATCTCTATGCAATATAAACCTAGTAGTGGTATTGTGGTATTATTGGGTCCAAGAATATTAACAGTTTTATATTCCTTTGGGCATAGTTCCAAATTCAGCCCATCATTTTGTCAAAATATATTTTGGATCCACAATCTTTAATGTGGCTGTAAAGAATATAGAGTTCTAGCTCGAGAGTCTGGAAGACCCGAGTTCAAATTCAGCCTTATATGATTAATATCTATATAACCCTGGCAAGTCCCTTAAACTATATTTGCCTCTTTTCCCCCACCTGTAAAAGAGAAATGAGCATGATAACATTACTCAATTTGTAGGGCTCTTGTGAAATGAAATAAGATTCGTAAAAGCACTTAGAAGAGTGCCCGGCACATAATAAGCACCATAAATAGGCTTATTCCCTTTTTCTTCCTATCATGGTGTTATTTCTACATTTATTATAAGCATGCTATGTATACTTTCATTAAAGACATTAATAAAATTATTAAACAACACATGTCCAATAATAGATCCCTAAGTGTCCTTTGATAAAGAATGTTTCCAAATTAAAATCATTATGTTGATACTGCTACACAGAGGCACCTGGGAGGCCCAGAGTACAGCACACCTCACAAGGCATCTAGAAGACCTGAAGTCAAGTCTCTTCTCAGGTACTTACTAGCTGTGTGGTGCTAGGCAATTCATTTAACCTCTGTCTGCCTCAAGATCCTCATCGAGCTTCATGAATGTCATGAACAAATCTTCCATACTAGCTTTGAGGGGGGAAAAAAGAAAAATATGGACTATGTGACAGTGTATATTTGTTCTGTTGCGTTTTTTTTTTTCCCAAAGGATAGCAAAGGAAACTTTGCTGATAAATTTGATGAAGCCTAATTAAACTATGTATAAAGGATTCCATTGTTAGTAACTTAGCTCTGTCAATAAAAGTCTCAGTCATACCTTAACTCCACATTATTTGAATCTAACCCATATTATATTGTCTCAATAATAATTACTCAATTTTATTTAGCAATCTGTACTTTCTAAAGTTCTTACCTTAAGGGAGGTTTTCAGAGTATTGCTATCTTCATTCTATCAATGATGAACCTTAGTCTTAGAAATTTTGCTTGCTAAAGATGTCACATCCAAATCTAGATCTCATGTCTTTTCTTTCTGTAAAAATGCAATTTACAAACTGATTTCAAATAAAGAGGCAGAAGGAATGGAAGAAAATGGTTAAAATTTTATTATCTTAGAAATATGATTTTGTTCTAGGTTATATTGATATATTAAGCCAAATTTAAAATTTATACTTATTAGGTAAGGCAGCACTTTTTAATTTGCATTGGCATAGGGAACTTTCACTGAGAAATGCACTATACTAATGCAGTTGTCCTTTTCTTATTGTGAACACATATGTAGAATTTATTTAAAATGTTATCTTTATAACAAAAATAAATATATAAGTAATTTTATAAACATTTCACTTCCTTTGAGTAGGCAAATATGCTTCATAAATGACATGAAACTGAGATAGCTAAAATTAAATGTAAAATTATGATTTCATGTAGCTATATGAGGATTTTTAAAAGTTCCCATCCCAATAAATATTGGAAGGAAAATAGCAGATCTAATGTCCCTTTCTCTTTTCACTCCCTTTCCCTTTTAGTGATTCATATCATAGCATCCCCCTTAAAAATAAGTAAATAAAATCAAAATATATTGTGAACTCAGATCTGGCACACTGTAACCTTTTTGCTCACTCAGAAATAGTTGAAGGGAAATACTTCTAAGGAAAAACTAATATACCTTTGCTTTCATTTCATCTCTTCATGTGGGCTGATGCCCACTGTGTCCCTTTACTTTCATTTGGAAAACACATGAAATAAATCACCTATTTTGGATTTGAGTAACTGGTTATCCGGGAAGAATCTGCACTGAACACATTTTATATGCTGAAACTTTATTTTAATGAAATGATTTTATTTCCCTGATCATGATCTATTTCCCTTAGGAATGCATTTATTAATGGCATGATATGATTAATTAATTGATTCTAGGAACTATTATACTATATTAGTGACTTTCTTATTAGCAACCCTAGGAGGCACAAATAAGACAGTGATTGTATTACTTTAAGTCCTGTCAAGACTTTTTGATTAATGAAATACATTTTTCCTACTGTATATGCATTCTATAAAGTCTTGGTAGCAACTTTGTTAGTTGTATAGCTTGGCAAGTTCTCATGTCCTGGCAGGAAATCTCCCTTCTCATTATTACTTTTATTTTTTTTTTTTTTGCATGTGATGTTATAGATGACAGTTTCCCTAAGGGGCATGAAAATAGATCCCAGCAGGGTTATTTACAGTGATATGGTGGCATTGTTCCAATGAGGGTTTACCAAAGAGGAGGCTTCTTCAGTGTCAATTTGAACCCAGCAGTAGTCCCAGCAGTTGTGAATAATTCTATCTATTTCAGCTCCACCACAATCCCTAGGTATTTTCTGTTATATCACAAAAGTGTTGGCATCCTGGAGTAGAGTTACATTAATATGTTTTCTAGATTGATTAATATAAATATTATTGTATGAATATGCATCAATTAATCATGGAAATGAATATTTCAAAATATAATTTGACTAGAGAATCTTTTGAAATTGCAAAATTGTAGTTAAAATGAAATTTCCAAAGGCACAAGAGTATTGCTTTCATCCGGAAGCTCCTGAAGGACAAGCATGATTTTAATTTTTGTCTTCCTATCTCTTTTAAATAGCCATATGCTTGGAATATCATAGGAAGTTATAATGCTTGGTAAATTCAATGGAATCAAAAATATTAAGAAAAAAAGATAATTTTATGGACAGTAAAACTGTATTTTCATTGGTTGTGGAAAACATCTGATAGATATTGAATTTGGCTGTCGTATAATGTTAGAGAATAATCTTTTATTTTTAAAAGATTAAGTGACTCTCCAATGGACACAAAGCTAATATGTGTCAGAGAAAGTATTTGAACCTTGGCCTTCTTGAATCCGAGGATTATCTACTGTCCATGAGGCTGTATTTATTCTCAATTAAAAGATATACCTTATTATGCATAACAAATTGATTGTTATAATTCAAATTGACTTTGAATGATTCTTTCTTTCCTCTCCTCCTCCCCCACCTGCCTACCACAGCTATCCTAAGAGAAGGTACCTGCAAGTGGGAAAAATAAAAGAAAAATTTCTAAAAGAAATATTTCTTAAGCACCTGGCATATGCCAGACATTTTACCAGACACTTTCATTCTATAGAAAGAGGCAGTGTGTGCACACACAAGTATTTATAAAATATATACAAAATAAAAAAATTAAATTAATGATGGAGTTTAAGGCAACTCGTTTTACCAGAAAAGGCCTTAAGTGTAAGGTTTTGTTTCAGCTGAACTGTAGAGGAAATTAGAAATCTGAAGAGGTGGAGATAAGGTGGTGGTACAAAATGTATGGGAAGATAGGCTAGTTAAAGATGTAGAATGCAGAGATTGGATATAGAATGCAGTCATTATGAACAGTAAGAGTAGTTTCGCTGGATCAAATAGTATGGGGAAAAGGAATAATGCATAATAAGATGCCAATGATAGAATCATAAATCTAGAGCCTCAAGATTCCTCAGAATCCTTCTAGTCCATTCTTCTCATTCTCCTGATAAAAAAAGTAGGGCCCAAAGAGGTATGGTGATTTGCCAAAGGTGACAGAGAATGTCATGTCAGAAGTTAGGTTTTATTTCAAATCCTCTGACTCCACTGCAGATTAGAACCACATCATGAAGGTCTCTCATTTTACTTTACAAAGATGAATTGGTAGTTGATCATTGAAAGCTTAGGAAATCACTCGAGCTTATGGAGTAGGGTAATGATATGTTTATGTTTGTTGTTATCAAGATGGTGTGACAGGGCAGCTAGGTGGCGCAGTGGATAAAGCACTGGCCTTGGATTCAGGAGTACCTGAGTTCAAATCCAGCATCAGACACTTGACACTTAACTAGCTGTGTGACCCTGGGCAAGTCACTTAACCCTCATTGCCCTGCAAAAATTAAAAGAAAAAAAAAAGATGGTGTGATATGTGGAGAGCTATGGTCATTCCTCTCCTTGTCTGAGCTCTTGTCCTTACCCTGGAAGGGGCCCCAAACTCTTGAGATTATAAATTGTTACTGTTCATCTGTGTCTTGGATGCCTTGGTATATAAGTGATACTGCTTCTCAGAAGCCATTCTCCTTTAGGAACAAAGGTGATACAGTTCCTCAGAGTACCTAACTCATTGTCTTTAAAAATGATACTATTCTGGGGCAGCTAGGTGGGACAGTGGATAAAGCACGGTCCCGGACTCAGGAAGACCTGAGTTCAAATGTGACCTCAGACACTTGACACTTACTAGCTGTGTGACCCTGGGCAAGTCACTTAACCCTCATTGCCCCGCCAAAAAAAAAAAAAAAGATACGATTCATCCCTATGAAGTACCACTATGAAAATTAAGAGGGGGAAGAAAATGTTAAGTTCTTGTTAATTTTTCACAATGCTTATGTAAAAGCATCTTTAAACTGCTTTCTACAAGTATGACCTTGTCATTTTAAAGGGAGATGAAGTCATTTAGTCATTAACCAAATGAGTCCTTTCCTATGAAAGTTCATTTTCCTTTGTGATCAGGTAGCTTTACATCTGTATTACTGTTAACAAGAATAAAAATATCTAGCATTTATATGGTAGTTTAAAGTCTGCATAATTCTTTACAATTATCTCATTTTATATTCAGTTTTAACTTTTATTTTTGATGTTTAGCATGTAAATAGTTGAAAAATTATTTACTCTTTACTTTTCCATTTCAATTATAGAATTGTTAAAATGAACATTTCTAGATCTAAACATTTTTCACTCATGCATTTTTTTTTTGGAAAATGATTATGCAAAATTGAAATCTGTTTGGGAGAAATTTGAAATACATAACATCAAATGTCCTTTACAACCATAAAATACATGACACTGTTATGTCCTCAAAGCAAAAAGGGTCTTTGCTAGGGCCTGGATGATCATGACCCCTGTTTAATGGTTTGATAAATATTTGTTGCTCTAAAAACAAATAACATAAATAGTGGGAATTGCAATATCTGAAATAATAGTGTCATTACATCATCCTTCAATACAACCAACTCATACTAGCCAAAGTTACTCCTCTGCAAACATCTTTGATAATAACATTTTCCGATTACTGAATAATAGAAGGTCTGAGTATGTGTGTGTGTGAAATGATAATCATCTATCTTATAACTTGTCCTTCTTGTATATGTATATTGATCATTTGAATATGATATAAGATGTATAAGGCATCACTATTATAAAGGTCTACTGTCAATAGCAAACTACTCGGGAAAAATTCTAGTATTTCTCCATGTACTTTGTTATAAAAGATGAAAATTCCCAATTGTTTTCCTTTCTTTCTCAAATTGAGAACACAATACACCATGAGGCTTGAATTTATTTTTTAACATTAATCTACTTCTATTATAGGTTCTTTTATATCAAAACATAATGGTATTTTGGAGGGCAGCTAGGTGGTACAGTGGATAGAGAAACTTTAGGAGGACCTGAGTTCAAATTCAGCCTCAGACACTTGACTTAATAGCTGTGACAAGTCACTTAACCCACATTGTCCTAGAAATAAACAAACAAACAAATGAATGAATGGATAAATAAATAGTTAAATAAATAAATGAATGAATGTATGAACAAACAAAACATAAATGAATTAATAAACAAATAAATGAATGAATGAATAAAGTCAATAAGCATGCATTTAAAAAATTAAAATGTAATGGCATTTTAAAAAAAGCTAACCTTGTCTGTACAGTTGAAATGAATCATCTCCTCCCCAACCCCTACCCTAGAGCAATGAATATTTTAAATATTTGTATGTATAATTGTGTATATATGTTGGGTTGTGATAAAATAGATCAAAATCTTGTAAGGGAGGCTTCATGGAACCATGTCAGAACAATTACTTTCAAGTAGAAGACCACTTGGATAAATTACTTAACCTCTTTGAGCCTCGATTTCTTCATCTACACACTAGAGAGATTATATTTTAAAAATGTTCTGGGGGCAGCTAGGTGGCCCAGTGGACAGAGCCTCAGTCCTGGAGTCAAAGAGTACCTGAGTTCAAATCCAACCTCAGACACTTAACACTTACTAGCTGTGTGACCCTGGGCAAATCACTTAACCCCAATTGCCTCACACAAAAAAAAATGTTCTAACATACCTTCTATGATGAACTCAATCATATACACCAGAGGATGATTTCAAGTCTACTGTGTTTTTCATTATAATATATGATTGATAAAAATCAATAGGTGGAGGTAAATATATCTAGACATAGTAATTGGGTAGACATATATATGTTATGTATGCATTGTATAATGAATAATTATGAGAAAAGGTGTTTGATTAATGTCTACCTTTAGGATAGGTTAGTTTGAAATACACTTGATTTATTCTTGTGCAAAGGGAAACCAAAACAATGCATAGGAATATTATCCATTTACCTACCAAGTATTGTCAATTCTTTTTCCTTTTAATAGCTCTCTTGTATATATGCTCTTTTGCCTCTGTCATTGTAAATAACTTGATGCAGGCCTTCATCATTTCAGAAATCGGAACTATTGTAATAGACTGTAGTTTTGGCTCTCTGTTTCAGCTATCCCCACTCCAATTTATTCTCCATTCAACTATTAAAGTGATCTTTTAAAAAATGCAAGAATCAACTTGGTGTTTCCTACTCCCATGAAATTTAATAAACTCTAAAGATTCCAGGGATATGCTGGAGCCAGAGTCAATTTTTGAAACTTCAGGTTGAGGTTTTATGCACCTGGAAATTGGAAAATGTTATAAATCAGGACTTAATTTATTCTGTTGTTATTGGTGATAATTACATAGATTTAATGAAGTAATTGAGAAAAAAGTTAATAATATAGATTAAACACAAGTGTATTAAGTGTACCTTTTTCAGATAGTTGGTTGTTAAATATTTATGAACAAATCAGTTAATGAGTACCTATTATCTCCAGGAGCAAATGTGAAGTCCTTTTGATTATTGAAGCCCTCCATAATCCTCATTGTTCTCCCTGCTCCCATTTTCCCAGTCTTTTTTCATCTTACTCCCTTCTAAGTATTATATCATCAAATGATACTGGCTTCCTTGCTCTTTGTGTCCTGATTCAATGTATTTTCCTGTTTGCCATTTCTGGAATGTACTCCTTATTCCTCTCCATCTCCTAGCTTTCCTGACTTCCTTCAGTTCATAGCTAAAATCTTACCATCTACCAGAAGCTTTTCCCAGTTTCCATTAATACTTGCATCTTCCCTCTGTGAAGATGTTCTTTCTGTAGCTCCTCTGTATACAGTTACTTCCATGTTGATTCCCCCATAGATTCTGAGCTCATTGATATAATAGACTTGTTTCTGTTCCTTGCTTCCTTCCTTGCTTGCTTTTCTATTCATTCATTCCTTTATTATTTCTTTCAATTTCATACTAATTAAGTTACAGTTTCCATCTTATACTTTAGAAGAAATGTGAATAATACTTTTTTTAATTACAAAATCATTTGAGATGACGCTTGTGATTTTGCAAAACTCTTAAGTACTACTTTAGTTATGAGTACTAGATAATTGATATGTCTATTACTCATAATAACTTGAATTGCCTTCAAAAGAAAAAATAAACAAACAAATATTACCTATGATATTTTGGCACTCATCTGTATTTCAAAAAGCACATTTTGAAACATGAAATCAATCTGTTTTAAATATGCAAAAAGTAAATGAAATGGGACTCAAATATTCAAATAAGTTTTAAGTGATTGTATTTCTTTCATATTGTATTTATACTCAACAGAGGCCCTCTAAAATTTAAGAATGGTTTTTAGGAGCTAGGTCTTTCAGATCATGGAAAGGTCATAATATTGGAGGAAATTCATCTCTCTAAACTCCCAAATCAAAACCTCATGACTCCTCACTTATCACTGGTCTTCAAATTGAATTATCAAAGCAGATGGGTGTTTGCATCCTTCTCTGGGAAATGTATTCCTTGTTCTGAATATAAGCTATTGAATAATGTCCTTGATACTAACAGCATGAATAAACAATTGACTAGCCTTAAATATAATTATAAGTCCCCCAAATTCTTAGTTTAATTATAATTAAATGTGGAGAAAAATATGTCATCTTTGTCAATCTTTCAATATATGTTTATATTTAGTACCTAGCAGCAGGTATGAGTACTATAACTGTTTCATTTTCCATATGTAATTATTACAATGGGTTGTCCTTAATATACTAGGATAATGCTATTTATTTGCCATTAGTAGTACATTAATTTTAAGTAGCAGCAATCTATCATTTATTGATGTGGTCATATTTCCTTGCAGAATTCTCGTTGTAGCATCTGTCCAGTGCTAAGGGCACAGGTGGTCACCATGGAACATATCACAATTAATTGGTCATTCAATTAAACTTTGATCTCATTAGCACCATGTTCCAAGGATTTAAATTACTTGTCCACAAATTTTCAAACTTCTTTTGACATTTAGGATTTGTTATCTACTTCAATAATGCATGTAATTTGTCTAGAAAACTAAAAGAGCTAAATAATTGCGAATTATCATACCACCACCATAATTATAATCTGAAGAGTGAAGACAGATTGCTTATACATTTTGAGAGGTGCACACTCTCATCACTACCCTATTGTGACATGCTTAACTCAATGATAATCAAAATAGTATCTTTCTGAATACACAGTGTATACCGGCCACACCCTGGATCCTTAGTAGGGTAGCTTGAGTTGTTTTATAAATCATGATGCACAGCTAGAAACAATAATGCTTTTTTACATCTTTTTTCCCCCTTTTGGTGAGGCAATTGGGGTTAAGTGACTTGCCCAGGGTCACACAGCTAGTGAGTGTTAAGTGTCTGAGGCCGGATTTGAACTCAGGTCCTCCTGAATCCAGGGCCAATGCTTTATCCACTGCACCACCTAGCTGCCCTGAAACAATAATGGTTTTTGAGTAATTAAAGATTTTAAAGTAAAGGACAATTGATAAGTGTGAGTTTGCAAAAAATAAATTATTCCCAATTTTTAAAATAATAAAAAAAAACAGAAAATATGTGTTAGCCAGAGATGTGCTTGTAAATGTTTAACAACCAGTTCTCTGAAAAATATATTTATAGGAATGCACTTTTAGGTTTAATTTATATAAATAAGCATTTATCTATCCCTGAAGTGTACACAATCAACAAAACAAAATATCAAGTCCTAATTTATAGTAGTTAATGATTTTTGAAGTACAAAAAAATTAAAAATTATTGTTAAGTTCTTGATAGTCAATTTTAGCTACTTATAGCAACCCTTTTCAGCTCAGAGGCTGAAAGAAGCAAAATAATATGCGGTCAAATTAAATGAATACAAATTATAAATATGAATGCAACAGTGAACAACATAAAATAAAAATTAAGAAAATGGATATAGCCTGTAAGTAATATCAGAATTAAGAAGAGAAAAGTAAAGATGTGATTCAATTGGAAGATGAAAGTAAAATTTGGATTTTCAGGAAATGTATCTTTGAGTAGTAGGTTAGAGACAGAATAAACAACAGGGACATTTCAGGCAAGTAAAACAATGCAAATGATTGCACAGAGGCATTTATGATAATACAGTTTATGAAAAGTCTTTATTTGGAAAAGGAGAAAGTTATATAATAGAAAGAGTACAGGATGGAGTTAGAAGATGCACAGTTTTGATACTGGCATGGGCACATAATTATGTGGCTCTTAGACAAGTAAATCATTTATTTGAATCCAATGTGCATCTACTATGTGAAATACACCAAAATGAAAAGAAAACAAAACTTTTGAGTCTTGCTTTTCTAATCTTTACAATAATATGGCAATACTTGTAATACTTGCTTCAAAGGTCTTCCTTTGAACTTTCAAACACTTTAGAAAATATAAGTTATTATTATTATCATTAAAAAGTAACTTTTAGGGGCAGCTAGTTGGCGCAGTGGATAGAGCACTGGCCCTGGATTCAGGAGGACCTGAGTTCAAACCCGGGCTCAGACACTTAATACTTACTAGCTGTGTGACTCTGGGCAAGTCACTTAACCCCAATTGACTCACAAAAAAAAAAAAAAAAGCAACTTTGAGGGGGCAGCTAGGTGGCACAGTAGATAAAGCACTGGCCCTGGATTCAGGAGGCCTTGAGTTCCAGTCCAGGCTCAGACACTTGAAACTTACTAGCTGTACAACCCTGGACAAATCACTTAATCCTCATTACCCTGAAAAAAAAAAAAGTAAACTTGAAATTTCTGGTCACATGGCCAATAGGATGAGGTCTAGCTACTTTCTATGATTTCCATGATCTTTCAAACCTCTCCCAAAAAGGAAATATGGAAAGAAAACCCCAAAATTTTACATCTCCACAGTTTAAGATGTTAAGAAAAAGGAATTAAAGAAATTAGAATAGGCAAGGAGCAATCAAAACTATCACTCTTTGCAGATGATATGATGGTGTACTTAGAGAATCCTAGAGAATCACCTGAACAATTACTTGAAACAATTAACTACTTTAGCAAAGTAGCAGGATATAAAATAAATCCCCAGAAATCATCAGCATTTCTATAAATGACCAACAAAGTCCAGTAGCAAGAGATAGAAAGAGAAATTCCATTTAAAATAATGGCATGGGGTGGCTAGGTGGCGCAGTAGATAAAGCACCGGCCCTGGATTCAGGAGTTCCTGAGTTCAAATGCGGCCTCAGACACTTGACACTTACTGGCTGTGTGACCCAGGGCAAGTCACTTCACCCCATTGCCCTGTGAAAGAAAGAAAGAAAGAAAGAAAGAAAGAAAGAAAGAAAGAAAGAAAGAAAGAAAGAAAGAAAGGAAGGAAGGAAGGAAGGAAGGAAGGAAGGAAGGAAGGAAGGAAGGAAGGAAGGAAGGAAGGAAGGAAGGAAGGAAGGAACAAAGGAAGGAACGAATAAATGAATAAGTAAATATGTAAATAAGTAAATAAGTAAGTAAATAAGTAAATAAGTAAGTAAGTAAAGAAAGAAAGAAAGAAAGAAAGGAATGAATGAATGAATGAATGAATGAACAAAGGAAGGAACGAATAAATGAATAAGTAAATAAGTAAATATGTAAATAAGTAAATAAGTAAGGAAGTAAGGAAAGAAAGAAAGAAAGAAAGAAAGAAAGAAAGAAAGAAAGAAAGAAAGAAAGAAAGAAAGAAAGAAAGAAAGAAATGGTAGATAATATAAAATACTTGGGAGTCTACCTGCCAAGACAAACCCAGTAACTCTATGAACACAACTACAAAATACTTTTCACACAAATCTAATCAGATCTAAATACCTGGAAAGATAACAATTGCTCATGGATAGGCTGAGCTAATACAATAAAATGACAATTTTAGCTAAATTAATGTAGTTATTCAGTGCCATACCAAGCAGTCTACCTAAAAATTATTTTATAGAGCTAGAAAAAATAATAATAAAATTCATCTGGAAAAACAAAAAGTCAAGAATATCAAGGGAAATAATGAAAAAAATGCACAGGAAGGTGGGTTAGCTGTACCAAATCTGGAGCTTTACTATAAAGCAGCAGTCCTCAAAACTATCTGGTATTGGCTAAGAAATAGAGTGGAGGACCAATGGAATAGGCTAGACATAGGAGACACAGTAGTAAATGACATTAGTAATGTACTATTTGATAAACCCAAAGATCCCAGCTTCTGGGATGGGAATTCAGTATTTGACAAAAACTGCTGGGAAAACTCGAAGATAGTATGGCAGAAATTAGGCATAGAATAACATCTGACACCTTATACTAAAATAAGGTAAAAATGGGTACATGATTTAGACATAAGAGGTGATACCATAGGTAAATTAGGAGAAGAAGGAATAGTATACATTTCAGATCTTTGGAAAGGAAAACAGTTTATGACCAAACAAGAGATAAAGAATATTGTGAAATGCAAAATGGATGATTTTTATTATATTAAATTAAAAAGGTTTTGTACACACAGGAGCAATGCATCCAAAATTAGAAGGGATGCAGAAAGCTGGGAAACAAATTTTATGGCCAGTATTTCTAATAAAGGCCTCATTTCTAAAATATATAGAGAACCAAATCAAATTTATAAGAATCCAGGTCATTCCCCAATTGAGAGGATATTCAAAGGAGATGAACAGGCAGTTTTCTGTTGCTATCTATTGCCATATGAAAAAATGCTCTAAATCACTATTGATTAGAGAGATACAAATTAAAACAACTCTGAGGTACCACCTGACACCTATCAGATTGACTAAAATGACAAAAAAAGGAAAATAATAAACGTTGGAGAAGCTGTGGAAAAATTGGAACACTAATGCATTGTTGGTGGAGCTGTGAACTGATTGAACCATTCTGGAGAGCAATCTAGAATTATGCCCAAAGGGATATAAAGCTACACATACCCTTTGACCCAGCAATACCTCTATTGGATCTTTTTCTCAAGGAGATCATAGAAAAGGGAAAAGATCTCGCGTGTACAAAAATATTTATAGCTGCTCTTTTTGTGGTGTCAAGTAATTGGAAATTGAGGGGATGTCCATCAATTAGAGAATGGCTTAACAAGTTGTGGTATATGAATGTAATGGAATTCTATTGTGCTGTAAGAAACGATGAGCAGGAGGAGTTCAGAAAAACTTGAAAGGACTTCCATGAACTGATGATGAGTGAGATGAGCAGAACCAAAAGAACATTATATATAGTATCATCAACCTCATGTGTTGATCAACTGTGATAGACTGGATTCTTCTCACCAATCCAATGGTACAAGAAAAGGCTCCCCAAATCCAGAAAAAAAAGGAATTGTGGAATATGGATGCTGATTGGACCATACTATTTCTTTTGTTTTGGGTGCTGTTGGTTTTCTGTTTTGAGGTTTTTCCTTTTTGCTCTGATTCTTCTCTTATAACATGACCAATGCAGAAATATGTTTAATGTTATTATGTATATATAACCTATATCAGATTACCTGCTGTCTAGGGAAAAGGGGTGGGGAAGGTAAGGAGGGAGAAAAATTTGAAATTGGAAATCTTATCTAAACAAATGTTGAAAACTTTTTCTACATGTAACTGGAAAATAATAAAATATTTTTATTTTTTTAAAAAAAGAAATATATGTAACAGTATGGATCCAAAAATGAGAGGAAAAGAGGTAAATAGAGCAGGATGCAAGTATATTTCTAGATCCTTGAGGCCTGAAGCATAGTAAACTACAATGTAACTGGAGGTAGCAGATAGTTTTAATAATTAATGCTTTATATTATAATTTAATATCTGATACTTCTAATCCTCCTTCCTTTACATTTTTTCATTATTTCCTTTGCTGTCCTTGACTTTTTGTTTTTTCAAAGGAATATTGTTACCTTTTTCTAATTCAGTAAATTGACTTTTTTTTGGTAATGTAATGATGATGGTATTGAATATGCAAATTAGTTTGAGTAAATTGTCATTTTATTATATTGGTCATGACTACTAATGAACAATTATTATTTTTTCAACTATTTAGACCTGATTTTATTTGCATACTTATATGCATTTTTATATATGTATGTATATGCATATGTACATACATAGTTGCTCTTGTGTGTGTGTTTTGTGTGTGTGTCAGGTATATTCCTATGTATTTTATATAGTCTAGAGTTCTTTTAATAGGGATATTTTTAAAGACCTTTTCTTGTAGAGTTTTGTTTGTGATATAGAGGAAATCTGATGATTTATGTGGATTTACTTTATATCTTGCTACTTGTCTAAAATTTTTAATTGTTTCAACTAATTTTTTTTTGGCAAGGAAATTGGGATTAAGTAACTTTCCCAGGGTCACACAGCTAGTTAGTGTTAAGTGTCTGAGGCCAGATTTTGAACTCAGGTCCTCCTGACTCCAGGGCTGGTGCTCTATCCACTGTGCCACCTAGCTGCCCCTCAACTAACTTTTTATTTGAGTCTTTGATTTTTGAAGACTGTTGCTATATTGTCTGTAAAATGAGAAAGTTTTTTTCATCTCATTCCCTATTTTTATTCCTTCATTCATTTTTCCTTATCATTGATATTGCTAGGATTTCCAATAAATATTGAATAATATTGGTGACAGTGAGCACCTTTGTTTTACACCTGAACTTACTGAGATGGTTTCTGTTTCATCAACATTACAAATAATCCTTGTTGTTGCTTTTAGATAAACAATTTTTATCAGTACAAAGAAAAATCCATTTATACTAATACTTTCAAATGTTTGCGTGTTTTTTTAATGGAAATCAGTGTTTAATTTTATCAAAAGGTTTTTCTGCCTCAAGTGATGTAATCAAATGACACAACTTTTATTACTGATATAATCATTTATGTTAATTGTTTTCCTTATTTTAAACCATCCCTGCATTCCTGGCATAAACCACATTTGATAACTATTTATAATCTTTTGTCATATTGTTATAATTTTAGATAGTATTTCAATTAGGATTTTTGCATCCATATTCATTACAATGAAATAATGAAGTTATAGAATGGCTCTGGGTGGGAAGGGGAGAAGGAAAAAAATAAAAAGAAAATAAATAAAAACAAGCATACAATAAATTACAAGGCAAATATTTTTAAATTTAACTCATAACATAGCTTCTGCAAGTAGCCAGGAGGGAGATCTATAAACATAAAGAAAAGGAAATTTTAATATCACAGGATTATTATGAACTCACCAGAACAATAAAGTATATGAATTCAAGAGCATATTTATTTTAATTATTTATTTGCAAAATTCAAAAATCTCTTTCCAGAACAGTTATACAAATTCAAAGTTGTATCAGCATTTCATTTAGTATGTCTTTCCACAGCTTACTTATGAAGTAATTTTTTTCTTATTATTAGTAATTTGAAGCATTCTTTCATATTTTTCCATGTTTTAATATTCTTAAAGGTATAATTCATTCTTATACTGACTTTAAATCCTGCACATCTCACTTATTTTTCTGACATCCCTCCATTTTTGACTATACACTCTATTGTTTCTAATCTTGACCATTTACTGAGCCAGTTCATCTGAACACTGTCCTCTGCTCCTGAATCCCTAGACCCTTTTTCCTATTGTCCCTCATGCCTTCCGAAACCACAAAGCTGAATGGCTTTCTGCATCTGCCTTCTTTGTTCCTATACTACTAAATCAACTATAAAAAATCATAGTTACTGAATGCAATACACATTTTTTACCTCTTAGCTAGACCCTCATTGTAGCAAGGAAATTTTGTTCTATTATTTAATTGAATTTTGATTCTTCTCACTATATCAGATGTTCCAAAATATTTTCTTTTTTACTTAAACCTCTCATAGGAATCCCTTCCACCACCATCTCAATTAAGGATTATATGCCATACTTTAACATTCAGGCTATTCACAGTAAGTTGGGTCTTTTTAATGCCCTTCTTCTATCTGATTAATCTGAAAACCTTTTCAACATTTACTTTCTTTTTTTCCCAAGGAAAAACTCCCTTTCTGCCCACCAAAAGCAAGCTCTCTACATTTACCCCATATTGCTACTGTCTTCCTTTATCAATATTATGCACTTCCTCTCTAGTCTTCAACCTCTCCCTATCTATTGGTTCCTTCCATACTGACAATATATGTACTCATTTATTTCCATCCAAAAAAAAAAAAAAGATCGCAGAATCACAGGCAGTGACTCCTCAGAGCTCTCCCCCAAATCCCTCAAAATAGGGCCATAATACAATACCTGAAACAGCCAAACAGAATAAAGTAGATTGGGGGAAAATGTTATGATGAAGCTTAACAGTTTTAACAAGTGACCTTGAGCATTTGTGATAGAATGAATAAAAGGAAAAGCCAGGTACTGAAATAATTTAGGAAGTTAGAAATGAGTCCTGGCTGGTGGTACATTCTAACATGGATAACTTGAAGAGGAGAGGATAGAAAGTCAGCATGAATTATGAATGATGGGAACACACACGAAAAGATAAATATCAGTCCCATTTCATCTCCCGCTGTGGTAGGGGGAGTGAGATAATATATTTCAAGACTTCCATTTGAGAAAATAATGAACAATATGGTATCTTCAGTAAGAATTGTATTTCTATTAGGGTAAACAAGAAGAAAGATAGAATTATAGAGGCATATAAAAGCTAAGGGGAATCTATGAACCATGGAAAGGGAAGCTCTTTACCATAAAAAAGAAAGGGTAACTAGTGAAGTAAACTGGGAGAGTATAACAGTATTATGCATAAGTTTCATTTGGTGGCAGTTCATATGAGTTCTTTGTGACTACAGGTGTGGGTGTTGAGAGAATAATGAAGGAAGAATGAGAATTGTGAACAGACTGGATAAAGGCAGGATAAAGACAGGATGAAAGGGAAGATGAATGTATAAAGATGTTGATTTCTTTTCAGTTGAGCATGGAAATTTAAAGCATAGAAAAGTATGTGGAACACAACAAACAAGAAGGCTCAGATTTTAGTACAGGTTCTGCTTTTCTAAATAGGATGTTAGAATGGTGGTCGTAAACCTTTAACTTTAATAATAAGGTTTTCCCTACCTACTTAACACATGACACAATATAAATTATAAACAATATTATAAAAATGTTGTTATTGTTTTCCCTACCTAGGCCTTAATATAGAGTGTGTCTTGGTATTAGAGTGTCTCAGAAAAGTTAATTTTCTTTGAGTATAGGAATGTAAATAGAGATCTGATGTGCAAAATATGAAATAACTGATGAAACAAAGGGTTGAGATTCTGAGAATACCATTTATAAAGCAGTGTATGTCATAACAAATGAGAAGCAAGCTTCCTCAGCTTGATACTGGACCTTGAATATAGGAGGGTAAAGGGGACAGATTGTGATGTATTAAATGTAACAATTAATAGGATGTAAATCACCATAAAAGATAGATAATTGGATAAAAGATTAGGGAATTTCTGAGTTGGAAGGGAGATCAGTGAACTTCAAATGTTGGGAGCATGGTAATTAAGCAGGTGTAATTCTTTAAAATGTAAAAAACAAAAATGTTCTTCTCCTATGTCTCTGTATTCATTCAAAGCAATATGGAACCAGTAACTGATTGACCAGTATGACACCAGTTTTCTGATAATACATATGGATTGCTTGAATGTTAAATTGTATAAAAATCCTTACATCAATCTTCAGATATGACTACGTTTCTGGTCAGCATAATCTATGTCCTTAGTTAAGGGTGTCTAAGTACAAGGTACATGTAGTTCAGATTCTTACCTATGCAGGGCTACATTAAAACAATACAATAATGTTTTTGCACAAAACATAAATTGGACTAGACCCATAATTAAATAGAAAGGGAACTGAATTAGTTTCAGAATTGAATCATGATACAGAGTCTAAGAGGTCTACTCATTTCCCAGAGAGGTAGACCACTACAAGCCAAAAACAATGTTAGAGAGAGTACTTGTGCCTCAAGTAAAAGTTGTGTTATATGGATTTTAAGATCCCTCCCATATCTAAGATTGCATGATTCTATGACTTTTAAGTATAAGAGGCATGAAAGACAAAACTTATGGAAGCCAGGAAACACCAAGATCATTTGAATTCTTTGATGTTAATACAAATTGTGCATTTATCAAATCACAAGATGCAATGATCTGAAGATCTAATACTATTCTTTTGTGCTTACTAGCTTTATATATTGTAGTTTTAAATAAATCCTCAAAAGAAACAGGGATGCAGGCAGCCAGGTTGCACAGTGGATAAAGCACCAGCCCTGGATGCAGGAGGACCTGAGTTCAAATCCAGCCTCAGACACCTGACACTTACTAGCTGTGTGACCCTGTGCAAGTCACTTAACCCTTATTGCCCTGCAAAAAAGAAGAAAAGAAACAGGGATGCAGACCCAGAAGGTAGTGTGTATATATATAAATATGTACACACACACACACACACACACACACACATATATATACCTATATACCTATATTTAATCTTCCTTTTTTGTTATGATTTTAATTATACTTCTTATGAAATTCATATAACTAGGGAAACAAAGAACAACTATAGTAGTAATAATAATAATAGACATTTATATATTACTTCAATATTCTCATGTAACTATATTTACAAATATGTTTATAATGTGTGTTTATGTGTATATATGTATACATACATGCATATATTCACACATACACACAGGCAATACACATCCATACATAATATGCATACATGGATAGATTATTTATTGTGATGGGTGAAAGATGAAGTGACTGAGGAAACAAAGTTTCAAGCTTCAAGTAATTTCAATTTATTAAGCAATGCATGCAAATTGCTTAACAAACTGGACCTGGACCTCCTCAGCATTGACACTGGATCCTGAATACAGGGGTCAACATATTTTAATGCATTAAAACAATTAATCAAATAAGATAAATTAATAAAAAGCAAACAATAGGTGACACAGTGGATAGAGCACCACCCTGGATTCAGGAGGAACTGAGTTCAAATCTGGCCTCAGACAATTGACACTTACTAGCTGTGTTACCTTGTGCAAGTCACTTAATCCCAATTGCCTCATGAAAAAAAAGAAAAGAAAAAGAAAGAAAGAAAAAAGAAAACAATAAACCAGGTGTACAACATTAGGTAATCTGATTTCTAATTTAAGGAGGAGCAAGTTGGGACTGGGGTAGCAAATGGATGCAATTTCCTTAAGTCAGAAAGCAGATGTACCCTACACCTCACAAGGGTTTATATTCAATCAAAGGACCACAAAACAATTACAGACCAATAAAGTGTCCAGGTTTCAGATAAGAAATATGGGTTGCTTGAGATGTAACTTTTTGTTTTCATCTTCAGATCTGACTGGGTTTCACCTTAGCATAAACTAAGTTGTTAGTTAATGGTCTCTAAGAAGCACATAAATGTGGTCCAGCTTTCTAGCCATGTAGGGCTAGATTCAAAGAATGAATAGAGGTTTTATCACAATCTATACATATTGAATAAAGTTCTCTCACAAGACACGCACACAAATTATTTTTTTTAAAAGAACCAATGCAAGGTAAATTAATCATAACTATCCCAATTTTCTAGGTGAGAAAATTCTCTAACTTGAAAATTTAGGTTTGATTTCAAAAAAACATCCTAATCATTAGCTATGCAACAGAAGAATGGACTGACTCAAGCTTCCATAGGCTTTTTTTTTTTTTACCTTTCTAGAGATCTTCAAGCCAAAGATGGATGCCCATATTGCATTGTGGATTATTTTTCAGGTACAAGATAGTTGCTAAGCTCTCTGAATTCTAAAATTCCATAAAGCTAAAGCTCATCAAGTTTGTTACTCTTGGCAAAATAGTCAATATCCAAATCCTCCTTTAGAACTCTGGGCCCCATTCATCAATCAGTGCTGTATTTCTCGGATATAAATACTTTGAAACAAGCTTTATAGGATTTCTTTCAAAATCAATGTTGAAATCCAGAAAATGGACATTTTTTTCTGTTATCAATCCATGGTCATAATAATATTTACTACTTGAGTCAGCAGTAGAAAACAGATTTCATCAACTTTCAGTCCAGTTCTCTTTCTAATACTTTCTGGGGTTTTATCATACTACTCACAATTATCTTTAAAAAGCAACATCTGGAGGGGGCAGCTAGATGCTGCAGTGGATAGAGCACTGGCCTTGGAGTCAGGAGTACCTGAGTTCAAATCCGGCCTCAGACACTTAACACTTACTAGCTGTGTGACCCTGGGCAAGTCATTTAACCCCAACTGCCTCACTAAAAAAAAAAAAAAAAAAAAGCAACATCTGGAGATGACAATAACAACACAATTTTAAATTTAAGGTCCACAAATCAGTGATATGTATAGTACAAAAGCTTCTTCTAGTCAATAGTGAAAATTCTTCCCCAGAATAAGAATGATCTGTACCTTTTTTATATTTCATTTTGTTTTTGTTTATTTTATGAGAACTGAGGAAAAATACTCAGACACATAGCTGCCAAACATGAATTGTTCTCAATGGACAAAATTACTTACTGCATTCCTCAAAGCTCTTTCATATTTCAGTTATTTGGTTTGTGGTTCACCCTTGTGGGAGGATTTTTCAAGATCATTCCATATATAAGTATACTAAATATGCACTATATTTATTGTGCACATGTAGAATATAAAAATTATAAATCTATATAAATATGCACAGTATAGTTTAGAGAAAATTAGAAGATACTAAATCTGAAAGCAATATTTCAAACAGTATTTATTGCATTTGAAAGTGATAGTAAAAATCTTAATAAAATCTGTTTTGAAAAATTCAAAATCAATGATAAATGGCTAATAACAATTGTAAATTCAATGATTCCATGAAACGGGTGATATATAAAATTTTCAAAATATGAGACTATTTTAAAAGAGACTTTGATTTATTCTACCAGTTTTTCTCTATAGCATGTTATCTTTCTGATTAACTTTTTATTAATGTGAATGGTTCACTTCATAAAATAAAATCTTCATTATTATTAATTTAATAATAATGTATTAGAGGTTACATTACACAATTCACTTTCTTTACCACTTTAAAGATAAATTCCTTGTTTACTTATCATCCATACTATTATTGTTTAGTTTATCTATATCAAAATATTATTCAAAAAGGAAAAAGAAAGCAAAGGTAATAAAAGTAGTATTTAGAAATGAGATATCAGTTTCTTCAAAAAAATTTCATACTTTTCTATGTTAGAATGAATGAATGAATAAAAAACCATGTAATTTAGTACTTAATGTACCAATCACTATGGAAAATAACGGGGATTAAAAACACAAAAGTAAGAAAATGTCTGCTATTAAGGTAATTACTTTCCAATAGGTGGAGACAAATCATACAGAGAATGCTGTCCCAGGAACTATGTTTTGGTAAGGAAAGTCAAAGAGATTGTGAATTGAACAATATTAAAGTCTTTTTGATATTGAGTGAAATGAGCAAAACCAAGAGAACATGGTACATAGTATCAACAACATTTTGTGATGATCAACTGTAATAGACGACTCTTCTCAGCAATACACTGATCCAAGATAATGCCAAAATACTTTGTTTTTATTTTAAAATTTCCTTTGCCCTCTGGAATATCATATTCCATGCCCCCTGGTCCTTTAATGTAGAAGCTGCTAGATCTTGTGCTATCCTGACTGCAGCTCCACAGTACTTGAATTTTTTTCTTTTTGGCAACTTGCAATATTTTCTCCTTGACCAGAGAGCTCTGGAATTTGGCTATAATATTCCTAGGAGTTTTCATTTTGAGGTCTCTTTCTAGAGGTGATTGATGAATTCTTTCAATTTCTATTTTAGCTTCTGCTTCTAGAATTTCAGGGCAATTTTCCCTGAGAATATCTTGGAAGATGATTTCTAAACTCTTTCCTTGATCATGGTTTTCAAGTAGACCAATAATTTTCAAATTATCTCTCCTGAACCTATTTTCCAGGTCATCAGTTTTTCCCAGAAGATATTTCACATTGCCCTTTTTTTTATTCATTTGTATTTGCTTTATTGTGCCTTGATTTCTCATAAAGTCAGTGGCTTCCATTTGTTCAATCCTAATTCTTAGGCAATTATTTTCATCAGAGAGCTTTTCCATTTGGCTTTTCAAGCTGTTGACTTTTTTCTCATGTCTTTCCTGCATCTCCCTCATTTCTCTTTCCATTTTTTCCTCTACCTCTCTAACTTTATCTTCAAAGTCCTTTTTGAGCGCCTCTATGGCCTGAGAACAATTCATATTTTTCTTGGAAGCTTTAGATATAGGGGCCCTGATGTTGACATCTTTCTCTGAGGGTGCACCTCAGTCTTCCTTGTTACTGAAGAAACTTTCTATGGTCCTCACCTTTCTCTATCTGCTCATCTTGCCTTTGTTTCACTTGACTTTTAGCTTCATAAGTGGGGCACTATTTCCAGGCTGCAACATCTCAAGCTTAAGAAGTCCCAGGTGGTATGATTTAAGGAAGATCAGGTTCTTCTCTCACCCAGCCTGTTCCCTGGTCCAAGATGACCCCAGACCAACTTGCTAATCAACCAGCTTTGTGTGTTGTCTTTGTTAGCTCTGACGAGCCTGTGCCCCTCCCCCACCTGTGCCACTGCTATTCAAGCCTACCTCCTGGTTCCCAGGAAGGGTGAAAAACCCAAGTTCTGCCTCAGCATCAGCATAGAACCCTGTAGTCTCTCCTCTGCCCAGGGCTCAGCCCACTCACCAGACTGTGAGCTTAGTTCCAAATGACACTGGCACTTTATCTGATTCAGAGGTTCTGGGGATCTCCTTCTCTGGTGAGGCCTTCCTGGGACTTGATCTGTGTCAGGGTCACTGTGGGGTTGGGCTTGACTCCTGTATCAGCACAACAGCTCCCTCCTTCTGACCTTCTAAGCTGTTCATGGTTAGAAGATGATTTCTGCACATTATTCTGTGAGTTTTGCTGCTCCAGGCATTTTCCTATGGTGTTATTTGGATGTGCCAAAATACTTTTGGTGGAAAATGCTTTCCACATTAAAAAAAAAAACTGTTGATGCTGAATGCAGACTGCAGCATACTATTTTCACTTTTGTTGTTGCTTTTTTGTCATGGTTATCGTTTATTCTTTCTTGTTTTTTTTTTCTTCCTTTTGTTCTGATTAATGTGGAAATATGTTTAACATGATAGTAATATATAACCTATATCAAATTGCTTGCTGGTCTTGGGAGGTGGGAGGGAAGGGGGGGTGAGAGAAAAATTTGCAACTCAAAAAATATCTTTAGATGCAACTGAGAAAAATTAAAAATTAAAATAAAAAAATGTATAGTCTATTGACATGTCCTTTTTAGAAGAAATAATAATTTAGATCAAGTTCTTAGAGTGAGAGGTGAATGGGGTAGGGTACGTATGAAGGTAGTGTTTAGGATTTGTTGGCAGAGCACATAATGACTTGGGTAGAGATGAGATGATGGTTCAAAAATTTTCAGCTGACTGCTTAATTCCTCAAAAGGATGGTCTCTGAACATCTGGTTTAGAGAATAATACTGCATATTTGGGAAAGAAAAATGCAAGGGAAAACATGGGAATGCTTGAGATAAACATTAAGATAACAGAGGAAATATATTATTAATATGCAAATTTGATAGATTGAGGAGCATAGTCTTGGCTTGAAGAGTCTCTAATCAAGAGCAAATATTGGATGGAATGCTAGATTTAAAATCTGGAACATCTTCATTCAAATTCCTACCCTGTCATTTGTTAACTATGCAGATAGGCAAGTGTTGTGTTCTAGGCCTGATTCAGACCAATCATAGTCACTATATACTCATATACAATCTCTAAATGAGCATGGTATAATAGATTGAAAGTTGGCCTCAGAACCAGCAAGAACTGAGTTCCAGCACTGCCTCTGACACAAAACTGGCTATGTAAATCTGTAATCATAGTTCCAATACTAAAACTAACATATTATCTAACACTTAGCCAAAAAAACAAAAAATATGTTTAACAAAATAATAGGAAGGGCATTAAAAATACAGCACAGCTTTCATATAGGTGCAGATTCCTGTCTTCATCAATAAGATGTATCCAGTAAGGAATGTGTATTCTGTATAGAGGTAGGTGGGCAGCCATCAAGTTTGAATAGTTGCTTATTGCTTTTGAACTGGGCCTACAATTTTCAGGGCATTTAACTAGACACTGGTATGTTTTAGGATACACAGGAAGAGTATTAATTTTTTTTTTTGCTTAAGAAACTTCAGATCTACTCACTGTGATAATGATTACATGTTACAAAATATAAAGATATCATTTGATCCTATCCAGAAAATCTGAATAGAAACTTTCAGAGGAAAAAATGGGACTTCAATGAAAAAGAGGACTATCAGGTATTCATGATGAAAAGACCTGAACTGAATGGCAAATTTGACTTTCAAATAAAAGACCCTAGAGAACCATAAAAAATTGGAGTTGGGGGACATACCTGGGGCCCTACAGTGGGGGCCTGTCTTATGTCTGAGGCTGGGTTTTTGCTGGGATCTCCCTGGTTCCAGTGTGGATGCTTTATCCATTGTGTCACCTAGCTGCCCCATGATGATATCTATAGAGTTAAATTGAGGGGTGAGGGGAATGCACTAGGGGAGGAGGAAGAGGAGAGGTAGCATGGGAAGAGATGGGGGAAGAGCGGAGCAATAAATGAATTTTACACTCATCAGAATTGGCTCAAAGACCTTAATCTCATTAGTGTTGCCTCAAGGAGGGATTAATACACACACCAAATTGGGTGGAGTAATCTATTTAATCTGGGCAGTAAATGAGCCTAACACTCATCAGAATTGCCTCAAAGAACTCAATCTCATCAGAATTGGCCCAAGGAGGCAATAACATACACACTCAATTCCTTGGAGGAATCTATCTAACCCTGCAGGAAAATAGGAGGGGAAGGCAATAGAGAGGGGCAGAAGAAGGGAGGGCAGATTGGGGGAGGGGACAGACAAAGGCAAATCCATTTTGAAGAGGGATAGGATGAAAGAACATAGGTAATAGAGTACATATTATGGGGAAGGGAATAGGATGGAGGGAAACAATTAACAATAGTAATCATGAAAAAGAGAAAAAGGGGGGAAATTATACCAAAAAAAATTTATAGCAACTCTTTGTGGTAGCTAAGAATTGGGAATCAAGGGAATATCCATCAACTGAAGAATGATTGAAGAAGCTGTGATGGTATATGATTGTAGTGGAATGGTATTGTGCCATAGGAAATGAAAAACAAGATGATCCCAGAAAAACCTGGAAAGACTCATATGAACTGATATATAGTGAAGTGAGCAGAACTGGGAGGACATTGTACATAGTGACAGCAGTATTGCTTGATGAGCAATTGTGAATGACTTAACTACTCTCAGCAATACAATGATTCAAGACAATCCCAAGGGATTAATAATGAAGCATACTACTCACCCCCATAGAAAGAACTGATAAAAAGAGCACTTCTGAATTTTACATATATAACACATATCAGATTGGTTAATGTCTTGTGGAGGGGCAAGGAAAGGGAGGGAGGGTGAAAAATTTGTAACTCTAAATCTTATGAAAATGAATGTTGAAAACTACCCTTACATGTAACTGGAAAAAATAAAATAAATCTTTGTTTCAAAAAAAATCCAGTTTTTTACATCTAGAATTTTCCTAAAACTCTCTAATTCTAGCTCTTTTCTCAGGTTAGATCTTAATAGTGAGTGCATCTTCCCATGTAAGTTCCATGTACCATGATGCCTCTAGCGCATACTGATCTGCTATTCTCTAATTTAATGCTACATCACTAAGTGATGCTGCTGAACACTCACATTGCTTTGTATTTTTTTTTCACCAAGTTCCTCATTATATCGTAGCATTGTTAGTACAGGGTTATATTTTATATCATTATTGTTGTTCATTACACCCTTGTGGTCACAGTAGATATTCAGTAAATATTGGTGAAATAAGTGAAATACTATTCAGAATGCTATCAGTTCAGTTCTTTATAGAGACAAAAAGGATAATCTTCATCTTCTTAGCTTCTAGCATTAGGTATAAATATAAATCCTTTAGCTGCAGACTCTTATATCTTGATGCTAATTTCACTTGGATGATCTTGATCGAATAGTTTTTCCTTCCACTAGACTATGATGTGTTATTAACAAACACTTGATCAAGACAATATAAATGATCCTTTGTCTTGCCCACATTACAATCAAAAACAGATATAGTCTAACCATTCCACAGCCTTGCAACCACTATCAAAGTATTTTTTGTTGTCTGTCGTCTATAACTAAAGTACAATATAAAAGGATAGAGATTTGATTTTTACAAAGTGAACTTAATGAGGAGCTATCAGTGCATGAAAAAATAGATTTGACATACTTTTCCACTTGTTCCTCTACTGTTTACAGGTTCTATTTGAAACTGTAGTGGAATATTGAGTGTTATTAGTCATAGATCCCTAAATGTAAATCTATACCTTATTCTCTTAGTCATCCTTTAATCTTGAGTGAGATAAAAGACTCAGAAGGTACAGAATAATGGAATTTCAGAGTTGTAATAGGTGATAGAAGTATATTTGAATAAGAATTCTTTCTACAAGATCACCTTCAACTGGTCCTCATAAGACATAGATTCAAAGCCCTTCACTATCCTTATTGCCCTCCTCTTGACACTTTCCAACTTATCAATGTCCTTCTTCAACTCTGATATCAATGACTAAATAGAATACTCTAGGTGAGCTTTGAGTTAGGCAGAATACAGAGGGAATTTCAACTACTTATCCCCTAAAGCTATGTCTCTCTTAACACAGACTTAGTTTACATTGAAACTTTTAGCTGCTTCATCACATCGATACAATCATATTGAACTTGTGGTATACTAATACCTTCATATCATTTTCAGAATAACCATGTCTTTCCTACCCTCTACCTATAAGTTGGTTTTATTTTTATTTTTGATACCCAAGTTCAATACTGAACATTAATCTCTTTTGAATAACATCTTATGAGATTCAGCCCAGTGGCTTATTTTCTCAAGATTCTTGTGTATCCTTAAGTTTTTCATTCAGTTTATTCACTATCCCTTTTGGCTTGGTATCAACTGTAAATCTGATGAAAATACAAATCATGAAAATTAAATCATCAACCAAGAGTCATCAAGCAAATCTAGATCTCAAGGTACTCCAATGGAGAAAACATTCCATGATGAAATGCAACAATTAATATCCTTCAAGGCCAGTTATACAATCAATTCTGGACCTATCAGACTCTATTCAAATATAATCCATACATTTGTATCTTCTCAATTAAAACAGGATAATATAATTTAATAGAAACTTGAATGTAGCTTAGATCAACTGTATTAAGAGCATCATTCTCACCTACTAGTTCATTACTATATCTATAAATGAAATGAGCTTAGGAGAGCAGGGTTTTTTTCTTAATAAATTTTTATTTCATTAACTATTTCCCAATTACATGTAAAAACCACTTTAACATTCATTTTTAAAAGTACCGAGTTTTAAATTTTCTCCTTCCTTCCAAATCTTCACCTTAACCTTGAAGAGGGAAGCAATATTGTATCAATTATACATGTAAAATAATGCAAAATATATTTCTCTATTATCCATGTTAAAACAAATAAAATAAGAAAAATAAAGAAAGCAAAACAAAGTATACTTCAATATTCATCCAGAAAACTTCAATTCTCGCTCTGAAAATGGATGGCATTGTTAGTATACTAGCCCAGTTTACCCATGAAGAATTAATATTTCTATAATTATTTAAACTGATTTTTTGTAAAAACACAAGGATTATTCTTGATAAAGTTAGGCTATAACTTTTTTTTTTGGTGAGGCAATTGGGGTTAAATGACTTGTCCAGGGTCACACAGCTAGTAAGTGTCAAGTCTCTAAGACCATATTTGAACCCAGATCCTCCTGAATGCAGGGCCAGTGCTCTATACACTGCACCACCAAGCTGCCCCCACACCACTTAGATTTCCCTAGACTATCATTATTTTGTCAATTCTTCTTCATCTAGATATTAACCTAACATTTCTTTAATGATTTCTTAAGATTTTCCCCAGAATATAAGGCTGTCTATAATTTGCTGTTCTCATTCCTTTAAAAAAGATTGTTCTCTCCTGTTCAAAAAAATGGGCCCTTTGCCTCTCTCTGTTTTTATGATGGTTCTCCTGCTTTCAATGATCTTTCAAATATCAGTGACTATAGCTCAGGACTAACATATATTAATGCTCTCAGGTCCCAGGGATGCTATTTATTTTGTCGAGCTGACTTAAGTTCATTGAGGGAAGCTAAGTTGTTGCTTACTATCTTTTTATGGATCTTTGGTAACAACTTCCTTTAAATTATCTGTGTTCTCTCATTCCCTATCAAAAAGAAAGAGAATTTACCAGGACTTAACCTTTGATTTCATTGATATAGGTAACTGTTTCTACTAATGCAGGTAAGAATCTTATTTGTAACTCATAGTTTACAGAGTCTGCTAGCAGCCTGAGAGATTAAATAATTCACCTATGTTGATACAACCATTATGCATAATGGGTAGGCATTTAACCCAAGTCTCCTTCAAGATCAAATCTCTATCCCCTTCACTACAGTGCTTGTCTTAGAAAGAAAAGTGGAACAGTATCAAATTTGATCAGCTCTGCCTTCTCTGTGTTGTCATTATTTATTACCCCACCTACCAAAGGTAAAGTGCTATTTCATTAGATGTTCCTTTTTCTACCAATATATTTTTGCAACCAACATTTATTTTATTTTTATCAGCTACATGTAAAGGTAGTTTCAACATTCATTTTCATAAGATTTAGAGTTCCAAAGTATTCTTCATCCCTCCCTTTCCTCCTCCCCTGCACAAGACAGCAACCAATATGATATAGGTTATTTATGTACAATACACAAGTGCTTTTTATGGTACTCTAGGGTCTTGTATTTAAAAGTCAAATTTTCCATTCAGTTCAGGTCTTTTCATTACAAATACCTGAAAGTCATCTTTATCATTGAAGTTCCATTTTTTCCTCCAAAAGATTACAATCAATTTTGCTGGATAGGTGATTCTTGTCTGTAATCCCAATTACTTTGCCTTTTTGAATATCATATTCCATGCCCTCCAATCCTTTAATGTATTTTCTGTTTGTTTGTTTTGGTTTTTGTGGGGCAATGGGGGTTAAGTGACTTGCCCAGGGTCATATAGCTAGTAAGTGTAAAGTGTCTGAGGCTGGATTTGAACTCAGGTATTCCTGAATCCAGGGCCAGTGCTTTATCCACTGTGCCACCTAGCTGCCCCCTCAGTCCTTTAATGTAGAAGCTGCTAGATCTTGTGGTAGCCTGAGTGGGGCTCCACAGTACTTGAATTCTTTCGTTTTGACAGCTTGAATATTTTCTCCTTGACCTTGGAGCTCTGGAAGTTGGCTATAATATTCCTGGAAATTTTGCTTTTGGGATATCTTTCTGGGGGTGAATGGTGTATTCTTTCAATTTCTATGTTACCTTCTGCTTCTAGAATATCAGGGTGATTTTCCCTGACAATTTCTTGGAAGATAATGTGTAATCTCTTTCCTTGATCATGGTTTTCAGGTAGACCAATAATTTTCAAATTATCTCTCCTCAATCTATTTTCCAGGTCAGCAGTTTTTTCCAAGAAGATATTTCACATTGTCCTCTATTTTTTTTATTCATTTGGAATTTCTTTATTGTGTCTTGGTTTCTCATAAAGTCACTAGTTTCCATTTGTTCAATCTTAATTCTGATGCAATTATTTTCTTTAGAGAGCTTTACCATTTGACTTTTCAAGCTGTTGACTTTTTTCTCATTTCTTTCCTCCTTCACTCTTATTTCTCTTTCCATTTTTTCCTCTACCTCTCTATCTTCAAAGTCCTTTTTGAGAATCTCTATGGCCTGACCCCAATGGGTATTTTTCTTGGAAGCTTTAGATATAGGGGCCCTGATTTTGTCTTCCACCTCTTAAGGTGCACCTCAATCTTTGTCACCAAAGAAACTTTCTACAGTCCTCACCTTTCTCTGTCTGCTCATCTTGCCTGCCTATAACTTGACTTTTATATCCTTCTTAGAGTAGGAAACTGTTTCCAGGTTTTACTGTCCCAAGTTTCAGGGGGTTCCAAGAGTTAGGATTTAAGGAGGGACAGGTTCTTCACTCACCTGGCCTGTTCCCAGGTCCATGGTTTGGTGTTTTAAAGAGATCAGAAGATTTTGGGATCCAACATGCTCTTTGTGGTATGCCAAAACTATGGCATTTAAAATAATATGTGATTGCCTTATTTCTGTATCAAGTTTAAGAAAAATTTGCTGGGGTTTCTAATATATTTGTTACTTATAAATTAGAAGCTTCAGCACCAGTTTTGGGCATTAAGCATTTATTAAAGAATAACAATATTACTAAAGAGAGAACACTTGGCTCAGAAGCTTAAGAAGCATATCTACCCTAGAGGAGAGATAAGAGCCCATCCTGGCCTGCTTCTTCCTCCAAGTCCTCCTCCACAAGCACATCCGAGATTGTGTCCAAGAGTGGAAGTTTTCTCTGGGTCTGGAGGAGAGGTGGCCCTTCCACACTGCTCAAAGATAATTGGCTATCATCACCCAAATACATTGGTTCACTGGACTTGAAGGAGATCAATGGGCAGAATATGCTGAGGTCAGAGTTCTGAGAACCACCCCTTGAGGGCCAGGCTCTCAGGTAAGTGTGGTTTCAATTAAGTCAACTTTAAGTGAGTTAGTCAGCAAAGTCAATCCTGATATTATCCTCTTGATCAGGGTCCTCTGGTTATCCCCAAACCCATTATTTTCTCACAGTAGCTAACCCCAGGCCAACTTGCTAATCAACCAGAGAACAAACCTTTATGTATTGTGGTTGTCAACTTCAAGGAGCCTGTGCCCTTCCTCCTCCTGGGCCACTGCTACTCAATCCCAGCAGGGGTGAAAAATCCAAATTCTGCCTCAACACTGGCAGAGACCGCTGTAATCTCCCCCCTGCCAAGGGCTCAGTCCTCTTACCAGACTGTGAGCTTAGTTCCAGACAACACTGGCACTGCAGTTGATTCAGAGGCTCTGCAGGTCTCTTTCTCTGGTGAGGCCTTCCTGGGAATGAATCTGTATCAGCATGACTGTGGGGTTGGGCTCCACTCCTGTCTTGGCACATTAGCTCCCTCCTTCTGAGCTTCCAAGCCAGCCTTGTTTGGAAAATGATCTCAGCATGTTCTGTGGATTTTGTTGCTCCAGGAATTGCCTTATGGCATTATTTGTCTACCAGTATATTTTTCAAATGAATTTTTTTTCCCCTTAAGGCAATTGGGGTTAAGTAACTTTTCCAGGGTCACACAGCTAGTAAGTGTCAAGTGTCTGAGGCCAATTTTGAACTCAGGAGCTCCTGAATCCAAGGCCAGTGCTTTAACCACTGTGCCACCCCCTTGCCCCCAATATATTTTTAAAGGAAGTTTCCCTCCTCACTCTGTTTATTTTCAGCTTAAGCATTGCTGACAGAATTTTTATAAGACCATGCCATACTCTTTTATTCTTCCTCTAGTAATTGGTCAGGTTTTCTATTGTACATATTTCTTCTTTATATATCAACATCAATAAGAACCACTAACTTATCTGCTAAGTTTACTAGGTATCTACTTCTGTATCATTGGAAAAATCCCATTTTTCTTTCCCCTTTGAATTGCCTCTTTTAGGCTCTGGTATTTAATTCTTCAGCATTGATGCATCAAAAAATTCATCTTTAATCTCAATAATAAATCCATTTTTGAGAATGACCCACTGAAGAGTAATACATGAATATATATTTGCACTTCTTCACCCTGTCCATTTAGGCCAACAGTATGGTATAATGAAGTGAGATTTCAGAGTCCTGGGTTCAAGTGAGTCTTCCACTAATTAGTTGTATCATTTAGCACAAATCATTTAGCAATTTTCTCTCAAATTTAAATTAATATAAACATCTATTAAACATATACTATGTATGAGTTATGAAGCACTGTTCATATTTGCAAAGCACAGTGTAATGTTATGCATTGTTCCAGATACTAACATATGACATGGGTCTTGAAGGTTGGATGTAATTTTAACAGATGGAAGTGTTTATGTAGATATACAATATGGAGTCACTCTACCTGGTAATAGTAACATGTGAAAGAATTGAATGTATTAATACTTATAAAGTACTAATCACAATGCCTTGAATATAGTAGCTATATAATGCCAATTATTATTTTATTATTGTTATTTGCATTATTATTGGCAAAAAATAGAGGAGAATGGAAATATTTCAGAATTAGTTAAACAGTATATGTATGTATGTATATATATCTATATATATACATACATATATGTATGAATATTAACTGAAGGGTATATACTTTGTTTAGTCAGTTTATTTCATGTCAATCGTTATTAAATACCTACTATGTTCAAAGCACTGTGCTAGAAATCAGGGATATAAGGTAAAAAACAAAATAATACTTTTTTTATTTTACTGTGAAAAGATGGAGTATAACATAAATAAGTAAAACATATGTTTCAAAATAAAAATCATTTAAAGGGAAGGAACTAACACTTAGGAAGTTCAAGAAACTCTTGAACTAGGAGTTGGTACTTCATCTAAAACTTGACATGAGTGAGGGACTCTAAGAAGCAGAGGTGAGGAGAGAGAACATTTTTAAAATAGGGGACTTGATTGACTGAATTTATTGATTGATGGACAGATTGATTATGATTGGAAGAAGAGAATTTATTGATTAGGATTGATTGAATGGTACTTACTTTGCTGGACTACTGTGAAAAGAAGTCTTTGTAAGGTATAAGGTACCATCTAAATGTTATCTATTACTGTTGTTGCAATAATCAACCTCATGGGTTTATTATAAGGAAATCTCTCTTTAAAGTACTATATAAATGTAGTTTACTATTTAAAAAATGATGAGCAGGATGCTATCAGAAAAAACTTGGAAAGACTTACATGAGCTGATGCAAAGTGAAATGTACTATATACAAAATAACTGCAATATTGTAAGATGATCTTCTGTGAATGACAATTACTTTCAGCAATACAGTGATCCAAGACAACTCTGAAGGATTTAAGAAAAATGTAAACCATCTACAAAGAAATAACTTATGGTATCTGAATACACACTGAAACATGATTTTTTTGTTAGTTCCTTTATTAGTTTATTAGTTTATTAGTTTTGTTTCTGTCCATTTTCTTTCACAACCTGGCTAATGTAGAAATGTTTTGCATGACTACATGCATAACTTATATTGAATTGCATGAGTTCTTATGGGAGGTGTGGGGAGGGAGGGAGGAAAAGAGAATTTGGAACACAAAGTTTTAAAAAATTGATGTAAAAATGCATTTTTTCATGTAATTTGGGAAAATAAAATTCTAAATAGGTACCAGAAAAAAAAATAATAGGGGAGAAGCTATGCAAAGAGATCAAGAAGCAGAAACAACAAAAAGACTAGAAAGGCTAGAACACAGAGTTCAAGACATTTTATAATATGAAATCAGTATATATGAAATATTGAATACTTATTATGTATGAGTCAGTCTGATATATACTAAGTGACATGAACTATTAGGCCCTTTACAAGTCTAAAATTTTATGCACTACGAACAATTTTCCATATGAGAAAATATCTAGGGAAAATCTGCCTCAAAGTTACACTGTAATTCTCAAATAGCTTCACATGCTTATCTTGATATTGAATTTATGCCTTTGACATGTTTGAATACCAGTGACAATTTAGCTTTTCCATTAATATTTTAATTTCTTTTAATACTTTAAATTAACTTATATCACTGAGTTAAATACAATTCTACCATTTTGAAGTTAGACTTTTTTTTTCTTTCAAATTATTTAATTGGGGGGTGGAGCCAAGATGGCAGAGAGGAATCAGCAAGCTGCCTGAACTCTACTTCTGTTCGCTCAAAAAGAACATCAAATCAAGCCTCTGGATGGATTCGGCAATGACAGAACTTGCTAAAAGACAGAGAGACACAGTCTTCCAACCACAGATAATTCAGAAGACTTCAGGAAAAGGTTGGTCTGACACGGCAAAAGGGAGGCACAGCGCAGTGCAGCAGCCCAGCACTGAGGGGGTCAGGGAAAGTCAGCAGGAAGCTGTGGGCCACAGCCAAACAAATGAGGCCCCTGGATCCTGGTTCAAAAATCTGGTGACCCAGCAGGACAGTGGAAAAATCTACCTGCACCAGCCAAGAGGGCAAGTTGCCAGCTGGAGGGCCAGGAACAGGATAGGCGGGACTAGGCCCACTGATCCTAGTACACTCAGACAGGAAGTCCAGGGCAGGGGAACTCCACACACCATAAAGGCCTCGGTGTAAAAAGCCGGTCACACAGTACCTATACCCCTGCACAAGAAGCCCAAAACAGGGACCCTGGTGTCCCCAAAGCAGGCCTCAACTTAAAAAATAAATAAACTGCAATAATAAGAAGTAAAAAAGAGCCCTCTCCCTTGAGAACTTCTGTATCAATAGAGAAGAAGCAAACATAAATTCCAATGAGGACAATACCCTCAATTCAATGACATTAGGGACTTTCAATGTTTCCTGATGAAAAGACCAGAACTGAATAGAAAATTTGATCTTAACATACAAGACTCAGGAGAAGTTTAAAAAGGTAAGCAGAGGGAAAAAAGTTATTCATTTAGGTTAAACTGTTTACATCCCTAGATGGGAAGATAATACACATAACTCTGAAGAATTGTAAATGTATTTGGGCAGAGAGGACTTTACACAGAGAGTATAAATATAAATTGTCTTTGATGTGATGATACAAAGAAAATTAAGGGATTAAAAAGGGAGTCTATGGGGAGGAGAGGAAAGGGGGGGGGTGGAATGGGGTGAATTACATCATATGAAGAGGTAAAAAAAAACTATTACAATAGAGGGAAAGAAAGGAGGGGTGAACATTGTTTCAACCCTATTCTTATTAGATTTGACTCAAAGAGGGAATAACATATACATTCATTGGGCTAAAGAAACTTAGCTCATTCTTTAGGGAAGCAAAAGGGGAAGGGAAAGGGGGGGACTGATAGAAGGGAGGACAAAAGCAAGGGAGAAAAGGGTAAAGAAAAGGAGGTGGTGATAAAAAGGGAGAAAAGACTGGGGGAGGCAGGGGTAAGAAGCAAAATGTCAGTGAGGAGAAATAGGGTGAAAGAAGGGAGAAAATGTGCAAAGGGGGTAAATAGAATGGAGAGGAATAAACAGTTAGTAATAATAAGTGAATGTGAATGGGATGAACTCTTCTATAAAATAGAAGCAAATTGCAGAGTGGATTAAAATCCAGAATCCTACAATATGCTGTTTACAAGAAACAAATTTGAAGCAGAGAGATACACACAGAGTAAAGGTAAAAGGCTGGAGCAGAATATATTATGCTCCAGCTAAAGTAAAAAACAAAACAAAACAAAACAAAAAACAGGGGTAGCCATCCTTATCTCAGAGAAAACACAGGCAAAAATAGATCTCATTAAAATAGATAAGGAAGGAAACTACATCTTGATAAAAGGTACTATAGATAATGAAGTAATATTGATATTAAATATGTATGAGCCTAGTGGTATAGCATCCAAATTCTTAGAAGAGAAGTTAAATGAGTTACAAGAGGAATTAGACAGCAATACTAAACTAGTGGGGGATCTGAATCTCTCCCTGTCAGAATTAGATAATTCTAGCTGAAAAATGAAAAAGAAAGAAGTGAAAGAGGTGAATAGATTACTAGAAAAGTAAGACATGACAGATGTCTGGAGAAAATTGAATGGGGAGAGAAAGGAATATACCTTTTTCTCAGCGGTACATGGCACATTTTCAAAAATTGACCATGTATTAGGGCACAAAAACATCTTAGTCAAATGTAGAAAGGCAGAAATAGTAAATGCATCCTTCTCAGATCATGATGCAATAAAATTTACACATAAGAACGAGCCATGGAAAAGTAGAATGAAAATTAATTGGAAACTAAATAATTTCATTCTAAAGAATGAATGGGTCAACAACACATCGTAGAAACAATCAAATAACAATACCCGAGAGAATGACAATAATGAGACAACATACCAAAATCTATGGGATGCAGCCAAAGCAGTGCTTATGGGAAAATTTATAGCTCTAAATGCTTACACGAATAAAAAAGAGAAAGAGGAGATTAATGAATTGGGCATGCAACTTAAAAAGCTAGAAAAAGAACAAATTAGAAATCCCCAATTAGATACTAAACTAGAGATCCTGAAAATTAAAGGAGAAATTAATAAGATTGAAAGCAAGAAAACTATAGAATTAATCAATAAAACTAAGAACTGGTTTTATAAAAAAAACAATAAAATAGATAAAATATTGGTTAATTTGATTTCAAAAAAAAAAAGGAAGAAAACCAAATTACCAGTATCAAAAATGTAAAGGGTTATGCTACCACCAATGAAGTGGAAAATAAATCAATAAGTAGGAATTATTTTGTCCAACCATATGCCAATAAATTTGACAATCTAAATGAAATGGATGAATATTTACAAAAATACAAAGTGCCCAGGTTAACTGAAGAGGAAGTAAAATCCTTAAATAAACCCATATTAGAAAAAGAAATTGAACATGCCATTAATGAACTCTGTAAGAAAAAATCCCCAGGGCCAGATGGGTTTACAGGTGAATTTTACCAAACAGTTAAAGAATAATTAATTCCAATATTATACAAATTATTTGGAAAAATAGGTTAAGAAGGAGTTCTACCAAATTTGTTTTATGATACACTTATGGTGGTGATATCAAAACCAGGCAAAGAAAAAACAGAGAAAGAAAATTATAGATCAATTTCCATAATGAATATCGATGTTAAAATCTTAAATAAGATATTAGCAAGGAGATTACAGCAAGTGATCACCAGGATAATACACTATGACCAGGTGGGATTTATACCAGGAATGCAGGGCTGGTTCAACATTAGGAAAGCTATTAACATAATCAACCACATCAATAAGAAAACTAACCAAAATTATATGATTATCTCAATAGATGCAGAGAAAGCTTTTGACAAAATACAGCACACATTCCTAATAAAAACACTAGAGAGCTTAGGAATAGGTGGAGCTTTCTTAAAATAATAAACAGTATCTACCTAAAACCATCAGCAAGAATTATATGCAATGGAGATAAATTAGAGGCCTTCCCAATAAGATCAGGGGTGAAACAGGGATGTCCATTATGACCCCTATTATTTAATATTGTCCTAGACATGTTAGCTTTAGCAATCAGAGAAGAAAAAGGAATTAAAGGAATTAGAATAGGCAAGGAGGAAACAAAACTATCACTCTTTGCAGATGATATGATGGTATACTTAAAGAATACTAGAGAATCAACTCAAAAATTACTTGAAACAATTAACAACTTTAGCAAAGTAGCAGGATATAAAATAAATCCACACAAATCATCAGCATTTCTATACATGACCAACAAAGTCTAGCAGCAAGAGATAGAGAGAGAAATTCCATTTAAAGTAATGGTAGATAATATAAAATACTTGGGAGTCTATTTGCCAAGACACACCCAGGAAATCTATGAACACGATTACCAAACACTCTTCACACAAATCAAATCAGATCTAAATAATTGGAAAGATATCAATTGCTCATGGATAGGCAGAGCTAATATAGTAAAAATGACAATGCTACCTAAATTAATTTACTTCTTCAGGGCCATACCAATCAGACTACCTAAAAATTATTTTATAGAGCTAGAAAAAATAATAACAAAATTCATATGGAAAAACAAAATATCAAGAATATCAAGGGAAATAATGCACAGGAAGGTGGGTTAGCAGTACAAACCTTGAGTGGTAATCATCAAAACTATCTGGTACTGGCTAAGAAATAGAGCGGAGGATCAATGGTATAGGCTAGGCAAAGGAAACACAGTAGTAAGTGACACTAGTAATGTAGTGTTTAATAAACCCAAAGACTCCAGCTATTGGGATAGGAACTCAGTATTTGAGAAATACTTCTGGGAAAACTGGAAGATAGTATGGCAGAAATTAGGCATAAACCAACATCTGACACCTTATACTAAAATAAAGTCAAAATGGATACATGATTTAGACATAAGAGGTGATACCATAGGAAAATTAGGAGAGAAAGGAATAGTCTACCTTTCAGATCTTTGGAAAGGCAAACAGTTTATGACCAAACAAGAGACAGAGAATATCATAAAATGCAAAATGGATGGTTTTAATTACATTAAATTTAAAAGGTTTTGTACAAACAGAAGCAATGCATCCAAAATTAGAACGGAGGCAGAAAGTTGGGAAACAATTTTCTGATAAAGGCCTCATTTCTAAAATATATAGGGAACTAAATCAAATTTATAAGAATCCAAGTCATTCCCCAATTGAGAAATCATCAAAGGATATGAACAGGCAGTTTTCTGATGAAAAATCAAAAACTATCTATTCCCATATGAAAAAATGCTCTAAATCACTAACGATTAGAGAGATGAAAATTAAAACAACTCTGAGGCACCACCTGACACCTATTAGATTGGCTAAAAGGACAAAAAAGGAAAATAATGAATGTTGGAGAAGCTGTGGAAAAATTGTAACACTCATGCATTTTTGGTGGAACTGTGAACTGATCCAACCATTCTGGAGAGCGGTTTGGAATTATGCCCAAAGGTCTGTGAAACTGTGCATACCCTTTGACCCAGAAACACCACTTTTGGGTCTTTTCCCCAAAGAGATCATGGAAAGGTGAGAAGGACCCACATGTATAAAGATATTTATAGCTGCTCCTTATGTTGTGGCAAGGAATTGGAAGTTGAGGGTATGCCCATCAATAGGGGAATGGCTGTAAAAGTTGTGGTATATGAATGTAATGGAATATTATTGCACTGTAAGAAACAATGAACAGGAGGAGTTCAGAGAAACCTGGAGGGTCTTGCTAGGACTGATGATGAGTGAGATGAGCAGAACCAAAAGAACATTGTACAAATTATTATTAACATTGTGTGGTGACCTACTGTGATGGACTATAGTCTTCTCACCAATGCAATGGTACAGAAGGGTTCCATGGAACTCATGATGGAGGAGGATCTCCAAATGCAGGAAAAAACCAACTGTGGAGTATAGGTGCTGAATGAACTTTCTATTTCTTTTGTTTTTGATGCCGTATTTCTATTTTGAGGTTTTTCCTCATTGCTCTGATTTTTCTCTTATAACATGACTAATGCAGAAATATATTTAATGTTATATATATATATATATATATATACATATATATACATATATATATATATATATATATATATATATATATATATATATATATGTATATATATATATATATATATATAAGATTACTAGATCACCTGCCATCTATGAAAGGGGGGAGGGAGGGGAGGGACGGAGAAAAATCTGAAATTGGAAAGCTTGTATAAACGGAAGTTTAGAACTATCTTTACATGTAACAGGAAAAAAATAAATAAAATCCTTTATTAAATGAAATTATTTAATCATTTCACAGTACTATGGCAACTCATGACTTTTGGAGCATCAATTTAGAGCTGAAAGTGACCCCAGAGGCCATCCTGTCCATCCTCCTCATTTTATCCCATAATATTATAAATTATGCATTTTTTTGTGGTAAAAAAATATGAAAGTTTTTTAACAGTCGGTTAGGATAACTGAAAGATGCCAGTTTTTTTAAGGACCGCCCTTTTGGGGAGGAGACCAACAGCATGAGCTATGCATGCCAGTCCGCCTGCTGCGCAGGTCAGACTGCCTGCTAGCACTCCACTTCCGGGGTGCGAGCTTAAAAGGCAAGGAGAGAACTGAAGTAAGTTTTTTTTCCTGCTCTGCTGGTCTCCTGACTGCGCTGCACAGGCTGATGCTGAGGAGAGTTTGACTGGGCCCGGCTCGCGGTTAGCAGCAGCACGCGCTTGACACGGTCTCTCTCTCCCCAAAGGTGGCCTTCGGCTTTTGGTGAGTTTTATACGGAATATAGACTAAGCTTAGACTTAAGACAATTTGTATTGTGTTTCTACTTTCCTATCCTTCTAATCAACATCACCTTGTGACTACCATACAATAAAAGCTCTAACTAGAAAACCAGAAGCTTCTTCCATTTACTAGTCTGGGAGATAAATTAAGGGAAAGGTTAAAGAGGGGAGATTTATGATCTAATATCCAATTTTAAATCTCACACTTTCTACATTCCAAAATGTCTTATTACCATAAAGAGTTTATATATTTTTATAGTATATATATTATGGGTGAAAAGAAGCAAAAAAGGTGTCTCTTTGAGTCTTAAATTAGAATTACATTCTGTGTTCATTGCATTGTTTATACTGTTTTGAAGTTTTTAATATAACATTTCTACATATATTCATAGAGATTGTGAAACATGCCATCAAAATTTTAAATTAACATCATTAAAATCTTTGTAGGTATAATTCAGCCCAAAATATTCCCTCAATTCTTAATATGAGAAACACATGATAAGTCATTCATTCACTCAATACTTTACCACTAAGGTGTCTTTTTAGTGTTAATTAGTTGAGCTTGATAAAATTAGAAATGCTTTGTGTAAGGGCTGTTAAAATAGGAAACTTTAAAAGTGACTTGACACCATATCAACTACTATGCCCTTGCACATTACATGAATAAAGAGCAAAACATAACTTCAAACTTACTGCTGGCTGTTCCACCACAGCACCCAAGCCCAATAAGGAAAGTAATTTATCATAGATTAACAATGAAATTACAGTCTACCAGATGTGATTATCTATGAAATGTCCTGCCTGTTGATTTCAATTCTGTTGAGATATTAAATGTTAGAAACTGTCATAATAGGCTTAGTGATGATGCACTGTGTTATGCACTCTGCCTACCTAATATGCTAAAGATAACAAAAGGGTATTGTGTGTGTGGGTTCATTACATTATGTCCTACTCTTATAGATGATGTGATCTTCCATGGGAGATGTAAATTAAGAAATATTCCTTTTAAAAAAAAAATAAACCATTACATGTTAAAATGTTAAAAGTATTGGGTTATTCAATAATCAAAAATATCAAATATAGCTATGAAATACCCATGTAACATTTTAAAGCAATACATTTCTTTCAAATATGGAAAGTTTCATTTTATCTCATTATAAATACTATGCATTTTATTCTTAGACTGCGGGTACAACTCTATTTTATTCATATTCTCTAATGGTTGCGAAGAGCACAGCAATTTCCTGTGGATTGTGTTATTCCCTTCCTACCAACCACCTCTTTATTTTAAATTAAGAAACTCTCTGGCTTCCTCAGTATTGTATCTCTTTTGCAATCCCTGCAAGCTCATGATTCCTTCTTCAATGCCTAACTCATTATGTTCAAATGTGTTTTCCAGGTTATAAAGGTCTCTATCACCTTTGATTTTATGCATTTTCAGCATATCTTTATTCTCTCTCCCTGACTCCCTTGTTTTAAATATCTATATACCGCCCCTTAAAAATCTATTCTTGTAACCCAGTTTAACCCATCAGAACATCATCTACCTTGAAAGGGATAAGTAGTAATTGGGCTTTGAAAGAATGATTCAAGAACCATTAAATATTTCAAGTTTGTTTCATAAAGATTATTATCATAAATTTCAAACTGGAAGGCACTTCAGTGTTCCTGTAGTCACAAGCACCCCTCCTGTTGCAGATAAGGAAACTAAGGCTTATGAATCAGAAATGATTTGTCTAAGGTTAGACTGGGAGAAAGTTGTAGAAGATGAAGCTATAATTTGAAATTGATTTCTCTGCCCTTAAGTCCACTATTCTTTTCACTCTCTCTTTAATTTATTCAACAAGACATTGCATCATTCATACATACAAAGTTTTGTGAGGCAAATCATAATTTACATAAAGATAATTTGACTTTAATATTAGATAAGTTCTGGGACAAACTACATTCTAAAGGAACATAAAAGAAGGAAGCATTACTTCACATATGCAAAATGGCATAGATGAAGTGATTTTGATTAGAATATAAAGGATGAATATAATTTTAATAGGTAGAGATTGTAAACTCTTCGAAGGAAAGTACACTTCTGGTTTTTTTTAATATTTTCAATACCTGATGTGTATATTTATGTATATGTATACATCATACAAAAATTGTTTTGGATTCTAGAATCATCTGAACTATACTATACCTTCTATATTGTGCATACATTAAATGTTATATGTAATGATGCCTTCTATCCTCTCCATATGAGAATTGTATGTATTTGTTTAAATACTTATTTTCCCCCTCATTAGAATGTAGCTTCTTGAGGGCAGATTCTTTTTATTTTTCTTTATATTTTCACTATTTAGTATACTTCTTAGTACACAGTAAGTGCTTAATAAATGTTTTTGATTGGTTGGTTATAGTAACATGTGCATACATATATATACATGCATGCATACATGCATGCTTATATACATATGTGTCTATCTATGTGTAATATATGCTTTCTCTATCTACTATGTACTGAGGAGGAAGTGTGGTGAAGTGACTATAGAACTGACATCAAAACCAAAAAGATAGGTTCAAGTATGATACCTCTGAAACCTTCTGGCTAAGTAACACTGGGTAAGTTATTTAGTCTTTCTATATCTAGAGAATTCTACATCTTTACATATAGAGAATTCCTCAAGGCTATTCAGGGTATTTTTATCACCTTTGTTGATATCACTTTAGGGATTATTGGGCCTTTCCATCTGACTTGCAGCTTAAAACTTCCATATGTGTTCTCTACCCCTGTGGCATATGAACTCTTTGAGAGCAAGGTTTCTCTTGGTTTGCTATTTGTATCACCAACATTTTACTCTGATTTCAGACAAGTAAGTAACCTTTTAAATAAATGATTTATTCATTCATTTACTTATGTATTTATATCTTTTCTCTTTTTATAGTCTCAGTACTTAGGATAGTTCCTAGAACTCAGTAGGAACTTAATAAATGTTAAAATGTTTTAGATTTGATCAAATAACCAAACAGACTAGATTGTTTAGCATAAGACAAAATAGGGATGGAATGTAGATTGGAACTGGGATATGGAAAGTATATAGCAGGTTGGGAATTTCGATTTAATGTGATAGACAAGAGAGATTTATCAAAGACTTTTGCTAGGAAGGTACTAGATAATGCAATAAACCTGCTGTTCTAGAAAGTTCAGTAAAGAGTTAGTCACACTTATAGACCAGACCAAGGGGAGTTTAAATGTAGAAATATAAATTACGAGATTATTAAACTAAATTAAATTATAAATAAAACACCAATATAAGGTGGTAAGAATTAGAATCGAGATATAGAGAAAGAAATGATAGTACTTTTACAACATATGCTTAGGTAAGATGTTTTTCAAACTTGATATCCAAAGACCATAAAAAATCTCAATAGTATTATATACATTTTCTATGATCATTTAAAGGTAAACCATAATGTTGCAGAACATATACCAAACCCTGGCAATATAATATGTTTATGTAAGTCATAAATTTTATAGTTTGTGTTTGTTTTCTTAGATATCAAATTACACCTTTGATATTTTGAAGGATGCAATGTTTTTGGATTTGTTTACTTTTAAGAGGAAGACAGAATGTTGGACTGTTTCTTCAGGGTTGTTCAGGTTCTATACCCTAACCATGTTTCTGGCCCTTTCTTTTTATAGTGTAGATGGTATGATAAGTATGTTGAATCTTTGTAACTTAAACTAATGGAGATTTGTAGAATTATAGGACTCTATGCAATGAGCAAAATATCATTTCCAAACAGTAATATTTAGAGAAATTAGAAATGCTGTCACTTGGATCTTACTTAGAATACTGTCCATTACATGGACCAACATTTTTATTGAACAGTATATCTCCATAGTTAATTTCTAATTTATTGTAAATTCTTAGCAGACTGTCAGGAAAAAAAAGCATTCTCTCTAGCCTTATTTGTCATGAAGTCTTACTTCAGCACTATCTTTAAGGCTAAACACTGACATTTTTGAGTTCATTTTAAAGAGTATAACATATGCCCTATGAATAGTGCACACAATAAATCCTGAGAAGTAGTGTAGTGTGATGGAAATACCCTCAAATTTGGAACCAGAAGCCTGGAGTTTAAGTTCTAGGCCTACTGTTAATAAATATCATGACTAGGGATGAATTATTTCAATTTTATGAGCCTTACTTTATTCTTCTTTGCCAATTTTGGATAAGAACAAGTGAAATACTTAAGTTGCAGAGATGTTGTTAAAATAAAATTAAACAAAAAATTAAAAAAAAATTATTTTTAATATAATAAACACTTGTAATCATAGTTTGGATTCCATTTTTATCCCTCCACTCCCTCCCCTGCCCACTCCCTAAGGCTTCAAGTAATCAGATATGGATTATACATATATTATTATGCAAAATATTACCACATTTGTAATTTTGTACAAGAAAACTTGAATGAAATGAAAAAAATAACAGTGAAAAATATAATTTTTTAGTCTGTTCCATCAATCTTTTTTCCCCTTTGGATATGGATAGTATATTTCATTAATAGTCTTTTGGGATAATCTTGGATCATTGTATTGTAGAGAAAAGTCAAGTCTTTCATACTTCTTCATCAAATAATATTGCTGTCTCTGTACACAATGTTCTGTTGGTTCTGCTCATTTCACTATACATTATTTCTTACATGTCTTTCCAGGCCTTTCTGAACTTATCCTGATGTCATTTCTTATAGCAAAATAATATTCTATCACTATCACATACCACAGTTTGTTTAGCCATTCCCCAATTGATGGGCATTCCTTTCATTTCCAATTCTTAGCCACCACAAAAAGAACTGCTATAAATATATTTTAAATAGGTCAATAAAGTTAATTAGCCCAAAATCTCTCAAATCCCACTCCAGATAAATTTAATGTAACAACTCAAAGTGAATTCTGGAGCTGCAGAACTAACAAATGGTGGGTGTACAAACATTCCAGCCAAAGACAACTTAAAAGGTCAGCAGAAAAGGTCTATCACACCAGGGTAAGAGTAGAGGACTGTCCAGTACAAGCAATGCCACAGCAAGATAACACCAGCTGTAGACCTGGGGACAACTAAATCTGCAGCAGCAACAGATAGTAAGGGGATCTGACAAATGGACAGAAGGAGATTACAGGGGGCCTTTTGATGGCATTGGGTGCAGGACTCTGATGCATTGCTTATATGCTAATCTGGATCAAACTCCTTGGTGACAGTACGAAGGTGAGGAGGATACTATCACACAAGGGCTTCTGGTTGCAAGGGAGCAAGGATCCTAGTTACAATTCCAGGATAGAAAAGCTTGTGCTCACAAACCAGAACACAGGCCAAGAGAGTAGTTAACACAACTTTCCTTAGATCATACCACTTTGGAAGAATGAAAAAAAGTATAGACCCCTGAAATTAGCCCTGAAAACTAATGCACAAAAACCCTGAAACTTCAGGCACTGTCCCCTCTAACCAAGAAGAAGTGTACAACTTTAACATAAATTTCAAAGTTAAGAAATAGACTGCAGAATGAGCAAAAAAGAAACAACAATAAGAATCTAACCATAGAAAGTTACTATGGGAGCAGAGAAGAAAAAAAGAAATCAGAAGACAAAGTTAAAACATGCTACATCAAAAAACTAAAACGGAAAATATGACTTGGTCTCAGATGCAAAAAAGAATTCCTAGAATAGCTCTTACAGGATATTAAAAATCAAATAAGAGGTAGAGGAAATATTTGGAAAAGAAATGGGTGATTCAAGAAATCATGAAAAATGAGTCAATAGCTTGATAAAACAAGAAAAGAAAATGAGATGAGGAAAATAACACCTTTGAAACAGAATATGGCAAGTATTTTTTAAAAGGAACAAAAATACCCTGAAGAGTAGAATGCCTTTAAGGAACACAACTGGGCACATGAAAAAATACACTAATGATTTAATGAAAAGTACTTCTTATGAAGCAGAATTGACCAAGTAGAAAATACATTAAATAAAATAATTTCTTTAAAAGTAGAAATGGGGCAGCTAGCTGGCACAGTGGATAGAACACTAGCCCTGGATTCAGGAGGACCTGAGTTCAAATCCGGCTTCAGATACTTTACACATTTACTAGTTGTATGTCCCTGGGCAAGTCACTTAACCCCAATTGCCTCACAAAAAAAAAAAAAGTAGAAATGGCCACATGGAAAAAGAGATACAAACAATACACCCGAGAAAAATAATTCCTCAAAAATGATAATTGGACAAGGGGAAGCTAATGACTCCATGAGACATCAAGAAAGAATCAAACAATATCAAAATAATGGGGAAATGTAAGAAAACATGAACAATCTTGTTGAAAAAACAATAGATGTGGAAAATACATGGAGGAAAGAATTTAAGAATCATTTGGATTTCCTGAAAGCCATGAAAAAAAAAGAAAATGACATTAGACATCACCTTTAAAGAAAATATCAATAAAAAAGTACTCTGATATTCTAGAACCACAGGTTAAAATAGAAATTTAAAGAATCCACCAATTGCTTCCTGAAAGATTCCAAAATGAGAAGTCTAATTATAGAACATTATAGAACATTATAGAAAATGTTGCAAGGTTCCCGAAAGAAACAATTCAAATTTCATGGAGCCACAGTCAGAATAACAGATTTACCACCTTTTACATAAATGTATTGTAAGGCTTGCAGTATGATATTCTGGGAGGCAAAAGAGCTTGGATTCCAACCTTTATACCAAATCAACCCTTTATAACAACTAATTGTACCCAGCAAAACTTTGAATAGAAGTTATTTTTTAAAAGAATGTTAATTATTTTGCATGTAATTGAGAAAATCATATATATTTTTAAAATATTATCTATAATGTTATACTTCCCAGCTAGGATTTTCTTTGGAGAAAGGAGGGGGAGTAGCAATTATTCTGGAAATGTGATTACATTGATATAGGGATCATTCACTGTGGAAACTTCTTTTACTAATATACTTTACAACCTCCTATACAATTTCTACTTTTAAAAAGTAGTCTAGAATAAGATCATACAGTTAGAATATGTCCGAGGTAATACTTGAATCCAGGCTTTGCTCACTCTCAACATAGGTTTCTAGACATTATTCCATATTATATTATGATTATGGAAAGTTAACTCTTCATATCCCACCCTTTCCTTTTTGTCACCTCTTGCCTCAGTTTCTTGAATTGTAAATAATAATGCCACCTATCTCCCACAGTTGTGGGGATCAACTAAAATAATATTTTCAAAGTGTATAGCACAATTCCTGTTATATAGTAGGCACTTAAAAAGCTAATTTCCTCCATTTCACTACTTCTTCCATATCCTCTACACTAAAGCCCTTTATTTATGTTTGTTTATAACCTCCCATAGAGGATGTTCCTTTGTTAATGGAAATAAGTGAATGGCACAATCTAAATTTGGTTGAAAATTAATAATCTAATCAGTAAAATAAGGGCATAAAATATGGGTCAAATAAAGAAAAATGAAGGAGTCTAATATAGTGAAGGGATTAGATGCAGAATGTCAAACTGTCCTAGAACTTTTTATATCATTATAAAATGTTAGAACAAAGGACAATCAATGATTCTCTCACACACCCTCTCCTTTTATATGTGAGAAAAATGATCTAATCGATCTAATAAATGATGACTAAGAATTAGAGGACCTAAGTTCAACTCTAATATTTTTTTAAATATTTTTATATTTTTAAAATCAGAAATTCTGTACAAATATTAGGCATTATCAATATTTTAAAAATATTTCTCTGGGAACATGTAGATATAAGTACTCAGTTAAACATTAATATTCTTTTTTAATAAATGGGTTTATTAGTAATACAAATACTCTTATTGTTTATTTGTTATAATATTTTATTATTTATTTGCTCTTATTATTATTTAGAAGGAAGAAAAAATTTGAATGGCAACTAGAAAAAATCTTATTAAGTCACTTTAGCCATGGCCTAGAGCAACATTTATGTACTGCTAAACTATTTAAAAATTGGATGGGAAGAAATAGACGTTACTTTAGAAAATGCAAGACAATAATGCATTTGTTTTATTCTGAACTTCATTGGATTTTATCAAAAAAATGTTTTAGGTGAGATGTCCTTGGGTATATTGCTTATACTCAATTTCAGGGAAACTCTAAGACAAGTTTGCTTGATGAAGAAGTCAGTTATGGTGTTAGCAAAAAGTGAAATGTATTGTCAGGGGCATGAGCTCTCAAATATGTCTCAGGGAAGTACATAGTTTCCATTTGTAAAATATCATCATTCAATATGTTTCAGTATCAACAACAAACTTTTCACCCATTACTTACTGCAATATATTATGCTCCATGGTGAGTCTTATCATAGATTGAGAGCCAGAGACTCTATAGCTGACTGCCTATCTAACCTTGTTCATTTACCATATCTGGATCTCCTTATTTGCAAGATTAGGATAAAATTATATCTAAAGTCCCTTCCAGCTCTAAATGTCATGATCTTCTAATATCAAAAAGTTCAGGGCAGGATTCCTGACATTAAATGTTTTGCATATTTTTGAAAAAATAATTCATAAGGGACAAAAAATGTAATATAAGTCTAAATGCCAAATGAGTGATTATGCAAGAACCAGAGAGGGGCAAAGATATTTCCCTTTCTATATGAACAGGAGTAAAATTAATAGTTGACCATCACACAATGGCTGTTACTGTGTACAATATTCTTCTGATTCTGCTTACTTCAATTAGCATCCATTCATATAAGTCTTCCCAGGTTTTTCTGAAATCAACCTTCTTATTATTTCTTGTAGCACAATAGTATCTTATTACATTCATGTACCACAACTTGTTCAACCATCCCCCAATTTTGGGGCATCCCCTCAATTTCTAATTCTTCGCCACCACAAAAAGAGGTTTTACAAATATGTTGGACATATGTGTCCTTTTTCTATTTTTATGCTCTCTTTGCAGTACAGACTTAGTAGTACTGTTGGATCAAAGGTTATGCACAATTTTATAGCCCTTTAATATATTTCCAAGTTGTTTTTCAGAATTGTTGATTCAGTTCACAAATTTTCTCACATCTCCTCTAACATTTATCATTTTCCTTCTTTGTCATATTAACCAATCTGATATATTTTAGGTGGTACCTCATAGTTGTGTTAATTTTCATTTCTCTAATCAATAGAGATTTAGAACACATCTTCTAATGTCTACAGGCAGATTTAATTTCTTCAAGTGAAAACTGTTCAAATCCTTTGACCATTTATCAATTGAAGATTGACTTGTATTCTTATAAATTTGACTTGGTTTTCTATATAGTTGAGAAATGAAGCCTTTATCAGAAACATTGCCTGTAAAATTGTTTCCCAGCTTTCTCTTTTTTCTTCTAATCTTGGTTGAATTGGTTTTGTTTCTGCAACCCCTTTTTTTAATTTGATGCAATCAAAAATATCCGTTTTACATTTCCTAATGTTGTCTATTGTTTGTACACAAATTCTTCTCTTATTCACAGATCTTACAGATAAGACTCCTTCCTCTCTTAATTTGCCTATGGTATCATCCTTAATGTCTAAATTACGTACCTGTTTTGACCTTATTTTTCTAGTTTTCCAAGAAATTTTTGTCAAATAGTGAGTTCTCATCCCACAATCTTGAATCTTTGGATTTAGCAAACAATAGATTATGTACGCAAAACATCATATTGAATGAGGACAGTAATCTATTCCACCAATCCATTGCTCTATTTCTTAGCCAATATCAAATAGTTTGATGAATATATTTGATGAGTGCTACTTTATAATATGGCTTTAAGATTGGTATGGCTAGGTCTGCTTCCTTTGCAGTTTTTTTTCATTAATTCCCTTGATATTCTTAAACTTTTGTTCTTCCAGATGAATTTTGTTATTTTTTTCTAGTGCTATAAAATGATTATTGGTAGTTTGTTATGACAGTGAGGAATTAAATTAATTTAACTAAAATTGTCATTTAGCTTGACGTACGCATGAGCAAATGCTATTTTTACAACTGTTTAGCTCAGATTTTATGTGAAAAAGGGTTTTGTAATTGTGTCTATATAGTTCCTGAATTTATTTTGGCAGGTAGATTCCCAGGTATTTTATATTGTCTACAGTTATTTTTAATGGAATCTCTCTTTCTATCTCTTGCTAATGGGCTTTGTTGGTAATCTATAGAAATGCTAATGATTTATTTGAGTTTGAATCATATATGTTTAAACTTAAAAGGGAAATTTACATAATAAATCAGTTTGTATAGTTTCAGAGAAATTTTCTAGTCTTCCTCCAAATATTTAATTACTTTGGCTATGACTACACATTATGTTTCCTCTAGATCAAATAAATCTCTAGAACAACTAAATATAACAAAAATATGACTAAAAATTTATTTGAGTTATAACAGTTCCTGTGCTGTTCACTTTTTGGTTCCTTTTAATATAAGTTATTTTTGATTGGTAAATGCAGTGACAAGTATAATTATTAATTTTTATAGTTTTACCATTATTTCTAATACTTTATTATAACTAATCATTATTAATGATAACATTTTAATTGAGTACCATTTTGACACTATTCTCTGGAATGAAGTTGGGCTTATATTTTTCAAGTCTCTTCCTTCAAGTAACATTTGACAATGACCAAAAGGTTTCTAGAATGGTCAGACAATGTGTAGATTACATATGTTACCTGAGGATCTGCCTAGCTAAATTTAGAAAGACTCAGAAAAAGATGAGTTTCTTTGACTGCTCTAAATCATGAGATGATTATGATGTGAAAAGGATATGGGAAATCGGGGTGGCACATTTGATGTAGCATTGGGCCTGGAGTCAGGAATTCTTAAATTCAAATACAGCTTCAGACAGTTACTGACAATGTATTCCTAGACAAGTTACTTAAGCTCTGCCTCATTTTCTATCAATAAGAATGTTTGATATTTGTGTGTTAATTTTTTTATTATTGAACTGTCTGATATGCAATTATGTTTTTATTCTAGTAATAATCTTTGAGATGTTGTATGGTGTTATTGAGAGAACATGGTTTAAAGCAAGGAAGACATACATTTTAGACTTAGGTCTGATATGTAAGTACTGTGTGACCCTTGGGAAGTCACTAAACTTCATAGTCCTCTCTACAAATTGCTATAACTATAAAGTAGCAAGTATTTTCTCATGTGGGAGTTCCTTTCTATTAAAATCACTGGCCTAGTTTCTCTCCAAAGTCTTTGAAACCATATATTCTAACCAATTTATTTTCTGGAGTGTGTAGTTGAAGAATTGGAGACATATAGAAATTAATTGACTTGGTCAGGATAACACATCTATGTCAATAAAGAATTTATACTGTTACTTATATATCCTGATTTTCAGTTTAGGATTATTTCCACAAGGCTGATTGTTATTAGTCAAAATATTTGTTTATGTTATAATTACTTAACTGCATAGGAGATAAAGATCCTTAAAAATCTCTAGCATTTCCTTCCGCACCTTGTGTAAATTGTAGTTACCTCTGTCATTGTTGTATATGTTGAGAACTTTCAGACAATTATATAGAAATCACATATTAGAATTTGTATCTTCCATATCTGTGTCTCCAGTCCCATAAAATATATGCCATCTATGCCTAAAATATTTTGAATAAGCTACTTGAAGCCTTGACATTTTTATAATTTTCTCTTAAACTTTCTATTTCTATAATTTTCTTTCTTGTTTGTCATTCTTTGTTCCAATTTCTTTATAACAATTTTATCAGCTCCACATCAGTTTCCATGGAACAGATTCACTTCCACTTGAGATGATCTTGATTTTGATTTATGGTACACATCCTCCCACTCTTAGTGATGGAGAAAATTAGCATAGTCAAGATGGATATTTTCCCAGCATGAGATACCTGTTTTGCATACACATTCTGGCCATTTTTATATGGTGTGTTTCCACAGAATGGTTTTAATTTACCTTTGTTGCAAAAATTTTATAGTCACTGGAATGACTTAAAACTATTCTACTAGTTCAACCTTGAAAATTAATTTGATAACCACAAATCCCCACAATTTTTTCACCTTTTATATGTATTATAATCATATGTGTCTGCCATATCCATTGCAGTAGAATTTTTGGCCCACCTTTCACAAACAAACACACCTTTCAAGCAAGTATATCAAAAATATCACCATCAGTATTTTATTAAAACTGAAATGATTTTTTAACAGAAAACACACCAAATCCTTCAATATTTGATAAGAGAAAATTGTTATCAGCTCAAAAGTAGTTATTCTATAGAGGAGAACCAAACAATTATCTATCTCTGTGATTATTTTCACATAGTTAATGACAGAATATATCTGTACATAGACATATATATATATATATATTCATGTCTATATGCACATACCCATATTATATACAATGTATATATTCACGTATATGTTCATATACACATTATTTTCATGTGTATAATATATGCATTTGTACATGTCTGTAATATACATGTGAATTTATCTAAAATCACATATACAATTACAAAGTAGAAGGAATACTTGACATAATTATCCTGATTTGACAAAAAACTAATCCTTATTATCACTTTAGTTATTTGAACATGTCTGTAAAAAACAGCATTTAATTTTTTTACTTCAGTAATTACTTTTCCGTTGAAGTCCACAATTGACTTTATCTTTGTTAAAAACAAATCTCTAATCACTTCATTTATATAGTACTTTATAGTTACAAAGCACTTAACATACCTGTTCTCATAAATCTTCACAAGAGACCTCTATGAGAGTATTATAATATTCATTTCTCAGATGAGAGAACCAAGACTCACACACATATGAAGTATGGTGAAAGTCACACAGTAAGTCCCAGATCAGGGATTTGGAACACGGCTGTGCTTTCCACCTACCCTTAATAACTGAGAAGTTGTTGGTTGTCAATATGTATATATTCTTCAAAGTATCAGTTTGATTGAAATTAATTAGTTTCATTTTGTATATTTCCTTTTTTTTCCTGAAAACACAGATGTATGTGTTGATACTGTCATAACTTAAATTACTAAAGGAAAATTTCATGATATGCTTTGTAGTGGTAATTACCTATCCTATGCTATTGGTCTCATTCCAGCACTAATTAGTCATATTCAGTTTCTTCAGAATTCTTAACATTAGCAGTCCAAACCTTCACTCCCTGATGTTGGTCATTATAGAGCTTCATCTTCCCCACTTGGCAAAAGCTACCTTACTTCATAGGAGACAGTATTTTATTGACAGCACAAGTCATTACTGTACAAACAGTAGAGAAAGTATATGAAATGCTTTATGATCGTGTCAGATGAAAGGCACTTTCTAGTTGATGTAACGTATTTATCTCATCTAAGTTTGGGTGCCAGTGTAATATCTTAAATTGATGCTGGCCAGTATTGCTAAATTGACACCACTGGAAGAAGATCAAATACATTCAAATCATTTCTGATATGTCCTTATGACTTTTATATCCTGGGAATAATTGGAATCAAATGACCCTTTAGGCAAGTGGCAATAAAACAAAGAATTATCGTTTATTTTTGGTCCAAAACAAAACATGACTATTTCAGGGCTAAATTTCATTGGTAAGATTTCATTTAACTTGAGATGTCCTTTTGCATTGAGTTATGTTTTTTATTAAGAGTTCGTTTCTGGGGCAGCTAGGTTGCACAGTGGATAGAGCACCAGTCATGGAGTCAGGAGGACTTGAGTTCAAATCTGACCTCAGACACTTAACACTTACTAGCTGTGTGACCCTGGGCAAGTCACTTAACCCCAATTGCCTCACCCCCCAAAAAAGTTCATTTCTCTTATTTAAAAAAATAGGCAAACTCTGCAGGACCACCTAAGAGTGTACCTTCAAGCTGGAGATGCTAATTGCTAATCATAATATGAAAACTTCATGTTTGTGACCATGTTTAACTACTGATTAGAATTTGATATGTTTGCAGTAGGTAAAGCTATTTCTAATAGCGTATTTAGATTTCCAGTGGTAGGCCTAATTAATGCCTTTACAATTGTGAGAATATGTTAGTAAAAGAGGACTATTTTTCAAGCCAAGTTAGAAATTCAGTTCTAACTCATTTCACTGAAGGAAACGGTTACAAACTTGGTTCATAACTTAGACTTTCTCCTAGACTATTATTGCACAGTTATAAAGACATTATTTTCTCACACAAGGTATACTGGTTCTGAGAGGATAATGGTCTCTGCTATGTATATGTTTTTGGGTAGGTGGAATAGATGTGTATAACTGATGGTGGTACAGGGGTGTATGGTACAGAAACCAACAGGGTTTGGAAACTCCATGCATCTGTGCTCATGTCATAAGCTTGTCAGGTATAAAGTTCTGCCCATTTAGATCCTAAGGGACTGGGATTTCCAGGCTTCCTCCTAGTAGGCTTGAATATCTATGATGGTGTCTCTGGTGAAATATTTCCACAGTGCTTGCTTTGGCAGCACATATACTAAAATTGGAATGATAAAGAGAAGATCAGCATGGCCCCTGCGCAAATGATGACATGCAAATTAGAGAAGTGAAATATTTCCACATATCCTCATAGATGATATTGATTGAGATTAAGTTGTGGACATTTTCAATGATGTTGTTAATGTTTTTTTCTAGATACATGCTTTATACTAGTCTAAATCCTGTTCTTGATAGGTAGCTCTAGGTTTTCTACCTCAATTCGTTTTGATAAGTTTATCTCCTGTCTCCCTCTATTTACAATAAAGTTCAAGAACATTACATTAGATAATGTTCTTGGACATCTTTACAAATAGTTAACCCATTCCAGAATATTTATATCATATATTTAGAAAGTAAATTTATTCATACCTGTGACCCAAATTTGCCTTTTTAGTCTAACTTTCTAAATCCAGATCAGAGCAGTACCATTCAACATCCACAGCCTCTTCTTCTGCTCCCTATCTTTCTCTGTATTTCTGCATTTGTGTTTTATCTTTTCGATGGCTTTGGTTTTTATTTTTAAAAAGGAATTTCTTACTGCTAAATTCTAATTTTCCCATGTTTTCCCTTTTCCTCTTCCTTTCTTTTTTTAACTCCTCCCCAAAGAATTGATCCACAAGTATGACCCATGTTTGTAGTTTTTAACCACTTTTGTTTCCCCTCATTTATAATAGAAGTTGCTGGACCTTGTATAAGCCTGAGTCTCTTTACTATGTACTTGAATTATTACTTTCTGATGGGGCTTTTTTTTTCATTCTGTAAAATTTGGTATTTCTTCTTTGAATCAGGAGATATGGATTTTGGCTATGATATTTCTGAGTGTTTGCAATTTATGGTTACAGTAGGTGAATTTTATATTTTCTTTTTGTTGTAAGGTTCTAAAAGTTATGGGTATTTTTATGATTTCATGAAATATGATAAGCAGTCCTAAACATGTTAATTTTCATACCACATAAGCAACTCTGCTTTTCCAATTCACATGGATCCAATTGGCCAATATGACCCCAAAATGATAGTTGTTTGGGGTGCTTCAAGGACAGAAGAAGTGATTTACCATTGATAGAACTATGAGTGGCTCTAGTCATTCTGGAAAGGAATCTTTAGCCCAACAAGGAAAAGTTAATATATGCCTTCTCTTTTGGTGGGTGATGATAAGTTCAGGATAAGTCACTACTGCAAGGAAAGCATTCAGAGATTCCTACAGTTAGACCCTGAATCACAAGTCAGTGAGTTTACTCTCCCTGTGCTCAAAATGTAGGAAAGGTGGTAAGGGTACGAAGAGTAAGTTATAAATATTTATTTTTTGCTAATTTATGAGGATTTTACTTTGTGTAGTCTTTTGTTTTTTTCTCTCTCTCTTATCTTACTATTCAAACTTAGCTATTCTGTTAGACTACAATTCTTTTCTTTTCCAGGGATTTTTGTATCGATAATTGATGATTGATCAATGTCTCCATGCCTTTTACATTCTGACACATACATATTTATAGACACAAATACACACATATTTATACATATACATGTACTGGTGGTCAGTTAGAGTATATCATATCATATATTAAAGTATATCATGTAAAGTACATACACATGTCTACATAAATGTATATATATTCAAATACTCTAACTACAAAAGGTACATTAATTTCAGTCAGCTTATTATATATTAGATTTTATATATATATATTCATATATGTATATATATATATGTAGGATGTGTTTAGAGTATGTGTGTATATATGCATATATACATATACACACAATCTACTATAAATGCAAATCAGCTACAAATCTGATTAAGCTACATAAAAGTTACATTAATTTTAAGTTTAATGAAACAAAGTCCTTAGAGGAAAGATGGGATATCATAAAATATTTTATAAAATTATTTCTAGAAGAGAGGACAATGATAAATTTCATTCTGACAGACAGAAAAATTATAATCAAGAAAAAAATCTTTTGATTTGAAAATTCAAATTTATGTAATAGACTATGAAGTTATTTCAGCCACAAGAAAATCCATCATTTTCTGCTATTTCTAAATCTACTTCATTTGTGGCAATGGATGGAAGAGAACCTCATAGTTTGACACATTATTTGTAGGTGGTGAGCTTATAGTAAGGTTGACAGGAACCTGCAAGTTCTCTATTATAAGTATTGTTAACTGACTGCAGTCAGAATGTTGCCATACATCAACACATTTCATTTGTTTTCAAAAAGACTAGCAACATTTAGAGGAAAGTTACTTACAAAATAGCAGGTTTCAAGGAAATAAAAAGAAACATATCATTCCTTTTGGTTCACTGAAAACAACCTAAATATGAAGAATTGCCTATGTTCATCATTTTAATATCCCCAGAACTCATAGGAAAAAGTAAGATTTCAGCCTCATTACATGGTCTTAAGGTGCTCTGCTCCCATAGAGTTGTTTCACTATTTTGTAACCAGTACCATTTATCACTTCATATTATTTTCATATTTTGGCTTTATCTTTGAACTTTCAGAGAGACTTCAACTGGTGTTTAATACATGATTCAATTTCATTTCATTCTGCATCTTCTGATGGGTTAAAACCTCCCTCCCAAAATTTGTTGAAGTATGGCCTATTTGCACACTTTTCCTTTTTTTTCCTTTTTCATACTTCTTTTCCTCCTGTCTCTTTTCAGGTTCAGGATATAGTCACATATTGGATTCTTGTGGTCTGAACAAATGAGGAGTAAGAGAAGGATTCCAACTTCCCCATTTCAAGTGCTATTTTCATTTTTTCGTTTTTGTTTTTGTTTTGTTTTTGTTTTTTGGTAGGGCAATAAGGCTTAAGTGACTTGCCCAGGGTCACACAGCTATTAAGTGTCAAGTGTCTGAGGCCGGATTTGAACTCAGGTACTCCTGAATCCAGTGCCGGTGCTTTATCCACTGTGCCACCTAGCTGCCCCACAAGTGCTATTTTCAATGAATTCCTTATGAATATATAAATGTTGTAATTTCCCTTAATAATTTTAATTCTGTAATAGACACCTAAATATGTTGATTTGTATTTATTGAAATATGATAAATGTAATAATGTGCACCAACTGATTCTATAACATTAGGCAATCTTTTACAAGAATAACAGTGAATGTAACCTAACAGAAATTTTGTTAAGTGTATAATTCTCAGTGTAAGGGAGGATTTTCTGAAAAAAATTCAATTGAAAGACTTATTCCCTACATATGTTTGGGTCCTGTGGCATTTAAAATTATATGGGAGTGGGGGGCAGCTAGGTGGTGCAGTGGATAGAGCACCAGCCCTGGAGTCAGGAGTACTTGAGTTCAAATCCGGCCTCAGACACTTAACACACACTTACTAGCTGTGTGACCCTGGGCAAGTCACTTAACCCCAATTGCCTCACTAAAAAAAACAAACAAACAAACAAACAAAATTATATGGGAGTGCCCTATTTCTGTCCCAAGTTTTAAGGAAAGATAGCTGAGGTTTCTGATATATTGCTACTGTGGTAAAATATGAAATATCCAATTTTAAATTTCACACTACTTAAAAATTAGAGGCTGGGGCAGCTAGGTGGCACAGTGGTTAGAGAACCGGCCCTGGAGTCAGGAGTACCTGAGTTCAAGTCCGGCCTCAGACACTTAACACTTACTAGCTGTGTGACCCTGGGCAAGTCACTTAACCCCAATTGCTTCACTTAAAAAAAAAATTAGAGGCTAAAGCACCACTTTTGAGAATAAAGCATTTATTAAAGGATATTAAATGTCAGTAAAGATAGAGCATATGGCTCAGGAAAATCAGAAGGCCTAAGATAGAGAGTTTGTAAAAGTGCCTCTGCTCCCTCCAGCATTCCAAGGCCAAAAGAGAAATGCAGGAATGTAAGCTTGCTGAGGTCAGGAGGAGAGGCGGCCCTTACACACTGCTTAAAGGTAATTGGCTAGCATCATTCAAATCCATTGGTTTACTGGACTTGAGGGTGGTCTGGAACAGTAGGTGCTTGATGTCAGAATACAGAGGACAGACCCTCTGAGGGGAGAGCTTTCAAGTAGGTGTGGTTTTAATCTCTAGTTGTCTCTTCACAGTTTAAGGTACAACTACATTTCCTTTGGAATTCTACTGATTCTCAGCTGGCCCCAAGAAAAGTCAAGCAAGGCTCTCTGGGTTAGGCCCTCGAGTGGGGGCCTCTGGGAGACCCAAAACCTCATTATTTTCTTTCAGTCCTTACGATATTTCCATTTGCAAATCTTATGTCAATTGCATCATCTCATTTAACAATTCTGAGTCTATCTACTGACATTAACACAATTCAAAACACATTAGGCTAGCAATCAATGCTAGAAAAAAGTGGTTAAATGATACATTTTGCCCAAATTATGAGCTGAAGTCATTCACATATCTTGTCCAACTATCATATATACAAAATGTATTGGGAAGAGTAGGAAGTGAAATACTTTGGATGATTTCAAGCTGTTCCCTGATACTTTTTTCTCAATACTGATGTTGTTTAACTGATATATATATATATATATATATATGTATATACATATATATATTTTAAATCAAAGAACATCATCATCTTGTGAAACATCAAAATTTAAGATGACCCAAAGGTCAATGGGAGAATTTGGTAGTGGAGCTAAATAGGCTTCAGCATATTTTCAGGGAAGATGTTTTCCTGAATGACTGGGAGATACAAACAAAATACATAAATTAGTCATATTAAAACCAATGTGCAGCCAGAGTCAACACCCAACCTATTACTGGATATGCAGTTTGGCACAGGCATTTACTCTCTTAACAATTTCTATTCTATTATCAATAAAAATGAGGTTGTCGGACTCAATTATGTCTAAGGATTTGATTTTATTAATTTTCTAACATTCTGGCGTTTTAAATTTAGGTTTTCTGGCCTGGTTCCATTGGCATAACTTGTTGGTGGGCTTTCTTGTGATTGAATAAGCATCTTCCTAGAACAATCTTTCTGTTTTCTGGAACAAATTCACCAAATCTCAATTTGGTGGCATCTCACAGGTCATTTAGTATATCACATGCCTGATTAAGGATCCTTAATATGACATATGTGAAAACTGGTCCCATAGCTTTTGCTGTATATGCTTCGTAAATGGCAATCCAGGCATCTTCTAATTTTATGATGTTTTTCCTTACATCACGTCTAACATTACTTTTAAAAGTTCCACCTGTTAGTTCTAATGCCTTCCTTTGTGGACAAGAAGAACAATTCTATTCTCCGTTCCATATGATAATCCTTAAAATACTTGGACTGGTATTATGTCAGTGCTAAGGGTTTTTTCTTCTCCTGGATAAATGACACAGTTCTTTTTTTTTTCTTCTAACATATCCTCAACCACAAAGAATATAAAACACTAATTTGCATAATTAAAGGAGTGGGTCAGTTCTGGAGAAGTTGAGAGATCAGTTATAGAAGGGCATAAGTAGAGTTATTTCCTGAAAAAGTGAGATGCATCAAACACTATTAGCCACAATTACAGCATAGACCTAGTAAGATTCTAATAGATTCATGAAGATTTAAGGATAAGTATAAGTTTCTGTTTATATATCTACTTATTATTCCTCTAACATTCTGGAAGGTATTTTTTAGACATTTACATTAAATCCTGAGATAGTAGAAAAATTCTCCATAGTACATTACTGCTTGAGCTGCATTTTTAATATGTAGAGCTTAAAATGGCAAATTTTTTTAGACTGACATTTACAGCCTTTCATAATTTGCTTCCAACATACTTTTCTATCCTTATGTCATTCTTCATATTCATGCACTCTACCTTTTATCCAGAATGGACTTCAAGCTCTTCCCCATGTTTATCCTTAAATCAACCAATTGTTAAGAATTTATTAATCACTTATTATGCATTCATTAGGCACTGTGGCTGCCATTGTCACTCTGCATAATTGTTCTTATTATTCTTCCTCTTTCCTACATATACAAAGGGGGCCATTTCCTCTAGGAAAATAGCACTGTGGTATAGTGAAAAGAACAGTACATCTAAAATGATAGACCTGAAAGTAGAATAAACAATGCAATAATGAAAACTATCATTGTTTCCATAGGTAATGATGCTATAATTGAAGAATCATACTTCAGTAAAGTTTCAGGATATAAAATAAATCCACATAAATCATCAAAATTTGTATGTATTAACAAGAAAGTTCAGCAGTAAGAGAAATAAAGAGAAATTCAATTTAAAATAACCATAAACAATAAAAAAATGTTTGGGAGTTTGTATACCAAGGCAAACCCTGGACTATAAGAACACAGTTACAAAACAATATCACAAGAATAAAGTCAGATTTAAACAATTGGATAAATACTAATTGTTCAAGGGTAGGCCAAGGCAATATAATGAAAATGACAATTCTACCTAAATTAATTTACTTTTTCAGTTCCATGGCAATCAAAATAATCAAAATTATTTTATAGATCTAGAAAAAATAATAACAAAATAAATCAGAAGAACAAAAGGCCAAGGTTATCAAATCAAGGGGATCAATTAAAATAAAAGTAGATATACCAGATCTCACACTATATTACAAAGTGGTAATCATTAAAGCAATCAGATACTCGCTAAGAAATAGAGTGGTAGATGAGTGGAACATATTAGCTGCACAATACATGATCATACATTACCATATTAATCTAGATATTGATAAAAAAGAAAGAAAAAGGTCCAAACTGTTGGGACAAGCGCTCACTATGTTTTACAAACTACTGGGAAAACTGAAAAGCAGCTTGGCAAAAACAAGTTATAGACCTATATCTCACATAATATACCAAAATAAGGTAAAAATGAGCATATCATCTAGACAGAAAGAGTGATATCATAAGCAAACTATAGGAACATGGAGTACTTTATCTTTCAGATTTATAGATGATAAAGGAAGTGCAAAAAGCCAGTAAGGAATAGATTGCCTTAACATCAGATTTGGCCAAATGGAAAAAGAGGCACAAAAATTTACTGACAAAAAATAAATAAATAAATAAATAATAGAATTGGCCAAATAGCAAAGGAGGTACAAAGGCTCATTGAAGAAAATAATTCCTTAAAAAAATAGAATTGAGCACATGGAAGCTCATGTCATTATGAGAAATCAAGAAACAATAAAAAAAGAATGAAAAAATGGGAGACAACAGTAAATATCTCTTTGGGGGGGGGGGTGGAAACTAACCTGGAAAATATATTGAGGAGAGATCATTTAAAAATTATTTGACTACATTAAAATCATGATTAAAAAAATAGCCTAGATATTATCTATGGATAAATCATAAAGAATTGGCCTGATGTTCTAAAACCAAAGAGTAAACTAGAAATTGAAAGAATCTTCCAATTACCTCCTTAGATACCAAAATGAAACTCCCACAAATATTATAACCAAATTCCAGGACTTCCAGGTCAAAGAGAAAGTATTGTAAGCAGTCATAAAGAAACAATTCAAGTATCTGAGAGCCGTGGTTCAGTATAATACAGGATTTAGAACTTCTACCTTAAAAGACTGGAAGACTTGGTATATGATATTGTGGAGGGCAAAAGAGGTAGTATTACAAACAAGGATCACCTGCCCAACAAAACTGAGTATAATCCTTCAGGGGGATATGGGCATTCAATCAAATAGAGTACTTTTAAGCATTTTTGATGGAAAGATCCGAGGTGAATAGACAATTTGACTTTCAAATACAAGGCCTGAGAAAAGAATAAAAAGGTAAACAGGAAGGGAAATTGCAAGGAATTTAATAAGTTTAAACTGTTTATACTAATACATAGGAAGTAATAATTGTAATACTTGTAACTCTTAAAAAGTTTCTCTTTATTAGGGCAGATAGAAAGAGTATATATAGACAGAGGGAATAGGGGTGAGTTGATTACAGAGGGATTATATTTAAGAGAAATAAAATTAAATGGTGAGAGAGTAATGGACTGGGAGAAAGGATAGGGAGAAGTAAAATGGGATAAAATATTGAGTAAAAGAGGGAAGAAGGTGGCACAGTAGATAGAGCACCAGCCCTGGAGTCAGGAGTACCTGAATTCAAATCTGGCCTCAGACACTTGATACTAGCTGTGTGACCCTGGGCAAGTCACTTAACCCCAATTGCCTCACTTAAAAAAAAAGAAAGAGGGAAGAAAAAGCTTTTATTGTTGAGGGGAAAATTGGGGAGGTAAGAAAGAGTGAATGAACCTTACTGTAATCATAATTAACTCAAAGAGGGAATAACATACAAACTCAAATTTACCTTACAGGAAAGTAGATGGGGAAGGAGATAAGAAAGGGGGAGGAGGTCATAGAAGGGAGGGCAAATTGGGGGAGGCAATAGTCAGAAGGAAGATACCTTTGAGGAGCAACAAGGTAAAAGAAGAGAGAGAATAGGTGGCAGCTAGGTGGCACAGTGGATAAAGCACTGGCCCTGGATTCAGGAGGACCTGAGTTCAAATCCAGCCTCAGACACTTGACACTTACTAGCTGTGTAACTCTGGGCAAGTCACTTAACCTTCATTGCCCGAGAGAGAATATAGAATAGAATAATAGGGGAAATAGGATGGGGGAAATACAGTTAGCAATCATAAATGTGAAAAAAATGAAGCAAGTTTCTCTGATAAATGCCTCATTTCCAGAACATATAGAGAACTAAGTCAAAGTTATAAAAAAATAAGAGCCATTCCCCAACTGATTTATGATCAAGATATTATCAGTTTTCAGATGAAGTAATCAAAGCTATCTAATTCTATATGAAAAAATCCTCTACTCCTCTGATTCACTATTGATTGGAGAAATGCAAATTAAAACAATTTTGAGGTAATGTGTCATACCTATTTTGACTAATTGCACAGAAAAGGAAAATGACAAATATAGAAGTGACTGTGGGGAAAATAAGACATTAATGTACTGCTGGTGGAGTTGTGAATTGATTCAACCATTTTGTGGAGCAATGTGGAATTGTATCCAAAGGACTATAAATCCATACATACCCTTTGACCCACAAATACCTCTTCTTTGTCTTTTTCCAAATAGAGATTTAAAAAAAGTAAAAGGAACCATATAAAACACACACACACACACACACGTGTGTGTGTGTGTGTGTGTGTGTGTGTGTGAGAGAGAGAGAGAGAGAAATCTTTTTTTTTTTTCTTGTGGCAAAGTACTGAAAATTAAGGGGAAGACCATCAATTGGTGAATGGCTAAAAAAATTGTGGTATGTAATTATGATGGAATACTATTATGTTATAAGAGATGAGGAGGAGGATGTTCTCAGAAAAAACATAGAAAAACTCACATAAGTTCTTGCAAATTCAACAGTTTAGGGAGGTGTACTGTTCCAAGCTTCAGGCTTTTCACAATACTTTTTTCAGAACTAGCTCTGAGGTGCTTGGGAGTTTTGTGAGCTTTCAAGTTCTGTGATCTGGAAAGTGGTATGGTCACTGCTTTTCTTGTCTGTGGTTGGTCCTTACACAGGAAAGAGACCCAATCTCTTGGTATCATAACTAATACTTCTGTAATTGTCCCTGTTCCCTTGAGACTAGAAGTTATAATCTCCTCCTTTTTTATTGAAACTGCTATCCTCCACTTTTGTACTGTGACCCAGAAGGAAGTATAAATAATACATTTTTCCAAATAGCTTCCAGTCCTATCTCCAAGCCTAAAACACCATTTAGTCAATTTTCAGTTCTCCCTGACTGTTCATGACTTCATTTAAAATTTTCTTGTCAAAAGTCTTAGAGTAGTTTGCTATTTCCTTCTACAGCTCATTTTACAGATAGAGAAACTTAGGGAAACAAGGTTAAGTGACTTGCCTAGGTTCACTGAGCTCTTAAGTGATGGAGGCCATATTTGAAGTTAGAATGGGGAAACTTCCTGATTCTATGCCTGATACTCTATCCATGTACCACCTAGCTGCCCATAATTCTAGTACAGGTGTCCCCTACAATCTTTTTGATCATTTGTCAGCTTTCCTTATTGTCTCCTACTTGAGAGCTCCAGAAACTCCTGCTGCTTTTGTCACTACCACCTAGTCCTATCACTGGTGTTTCATCTCTAATTTCTTTGGACCAACCTCCACACCTATGTCAAAGATCCCTCTATTTTTTTCTTGGGCTGTAAGAATACCTCACCCTCATCTTTTGTTGTCATTGCCATTTCATATTTCACTTTTATTTTGGAAGTAAATGTTAAGAGAGGTTGGCTGAGTACTACTACTTCTCTGCCATCTTGGCAATAGTTTAAAGGAAAATAGAAGAAAACAAACATGAAAATCACTAATATTTCTAGATAAATCAACACACATTCATTAAGTACTTCCTACATGTCAGGCAGTGTACTAATCCTAGGCCTACTGAGAAAAAACATGATGATATCCCAAAAGATATCTTACACTATTAGAGATCTGTAGATAGAGTGAAATAGAGTGTGGAAGTTATGCATTATTAGAAGAAGCTTGTTTTAATAAAAGGAAAGCTGGGGGTAGAGCCAAGATGGCAGAGAGAAGCAAGTAAGTTGCCAGAGCTTTCCTTTGGTTCCCTCAAAAAGCACATTAAATAAGTCTCTAAATGGATCCTGAAACTACAGAACCTACAAAAAGACAGAGAGACACAATCTTCCAACCTGAGGTAATTTCAAAGACTTTAGGAAAAGTGAGTCTCACTTGGGCAAAAGGGAGGTGCAGCAGACCTCATTGCAGCACAGTATAGCAGGGGTAAGAGCAACTGAGCAGGAAGCTCTAGGCCACAGCCAAGCAACTGAGGCACCTTGATCTTGGCTCAGCAAGCTGGTGGCCCAGCAGGCCAGGGGTGAAATACACCAGCCCCAGCTTAGAGGGCAAGCTGCCAGCTAGAAGGTCACCCACAGGACAGGCATGACAAGGCCTGGCCATCCCAGCACATCTGGAGCAAGCACAGGGAGCAAACACAGGGTGGTGAGAAATCCACAAACCATAGAAGCCTCAGAGTAGGAAGGCAGTGTCACAGCCCCTATCTCCCAGCACAAGAAGTTTGAAACAGAGATACTGGTGCCCAGGAGCAGACCTCAACTTTAATAAAAAATAATAACAATAATAAGCTGCAATATGAGTAAAAAAACAAAACAAAACAAAATAAGCTCTTATCATTGAGAGCATCTGTGTTGAAAAGAGAAGAGATAAACAGAAACTCAGATGAGGACAAGCATAATATAAATGAAGAAAACAAAATGACTTAAACATTCAAATTAGACACTTGGAAGCTAATGACTCCATGAGACACCATGAATCAGTCAAACAGAATCAAAAGAATGAAAAAACAGAATAAAATGTGAAATACCTCATTGGAAAGACAACTGACCTGGAAAACAGATCCAGGAAAGACAATTTGAGAATCATTGGACTGCCTGAATGCCATGATCAGAAAAAGAGTATAGACACCATATTCCAGGAAATTATCAAGGAGAACTTCCCTGATATTATATAATAAGAGGATAAAATCATCATTAAAAGAATCCACTAATCACCTACTGAAAGAGACCCCAAAAGGAAAACTCCAAGGAATATTGTAGCCAAATTCCACAATTATCAAGTGAAGGAGAAAATACTACAAGCAGCCAAGAAGAAGCAATTTAAATATAATGGAGTCACATTCAGGATTGCTCAGCACATGGCAGCTTCAACATTAAAGGATTGCATTGCTTGGAATATGATATTCTGAAAGGCAAAGGAGCTTGGATTGCAGCCAAGAATCTATTACTCAGCAAAAGTGATCATTCTCTTTCAGGGAAAAAGATAGAAATTCAATGAAATAGAGGACTTTCAATATTTCCTGATGAAAAGACCAGAACTGAATAGAAAATTCAATCTTAACATACATGATTAAAGAGAAGTTTAAAAAGGTAAACAGGGAAAAGTTATTCAATAAAGTTAAACTGTTTATCACTCTACATCGTAAAATAATACTTATAATTCGTGAGAACAGTATATATTTCAGCAGACATAAGGATTATATACAGAGGGTATAGATATAAATTGTCTTTGTTGTGATGATACAATGAAAATTAAGGGGTTAAAAAGGAATTTATGGGGAGAAGAGGAAAGGGGACATGGAATTTGGTTAAGTACATCATATGAAGGGGTTCAATATACCTATTACAATAGAGCCAAAGAAGGGAGGGGTAAATATTGTTTCAACCTTACTCTCACTAGATTTGATTCAAAGAGAGAATAACATATACATTCATTTGGATAAAGAAACTTAGCTTAAACTTTATTGGACTAAAAGGGTAAGTGGAAAAGGGGGTATTGATAGAAGGGAGGGCAGAAGCAGGGAAGAAAAGGGTAAAGAAAGGGGAGGGAGATAGATAAAAGGGAGGGCAGATTGGAGAAGGCAGGATAAGAAGCAAAACATTGGTGAGTAGGAATAGGGTGAAGGAAATGGGGAAAAGACAAAGTTGGTAAATAGAATGGAGGGAAAATATACAATTAGTAATAATATCAGTGAGTGTGAATGGGATGAACTCTGCCATAAAATGGAAGCAAATAGCAAAGCATATTAAAAACCAGAATCCTACAATATGCTGATTACATGAAAAATATTTGAAGCAGAGAGATACACACAAAATAAATGTAAAAGGTTTGGGCAGATTATATTATGATTCAGCTAAAGTAAAAAAAAAAAGCAGAGGTAGCAATCCTTATCTCAGACAAAACAAAGGCAAAAATATTTCTAATTAAATGAGATAAGGAAGGAAACTACATTTTGCTAAAAGGTACTATAGATAATGAAGCAATATCAACATTAACCATGTATGTGCCAAGTGGTATAGCATTCAAATTCTTAGAGGAGAAATTAAAGGAATTATGAGAGGAAATAGACAGCAAAACTATACTAGTGGGGGATCTGAATCTTCCCCTCTCAGAATTAGATAAATCTAGCCACAAAATAAATAAGAAAGAAATTAAAGAGGTGAATAGAATGTTAGAAAAGTTAGACATGATAGATGTCTGGAGAAAACTGAATGGGGAAAGGAATATACCTATTTACTCAGCAATACATGGCACATGTTCAAAAATTAACCATGTATTAGGGAAAAAAAAAAAACTCTTAGATTTAGAAAGGCAGAAATATAAGTGCATCCTTCTCAGATCATGACGCAATAAAAATTACATGAAATGGAGAACCATGGGAAGGTAGACTGAAAATTAATTGGAAACTAAATAATTTCATTCTAAAGAATGAGTGTGTCAAACAGCAAATCATAGAAACAATCAATAACTTCATCTAAGAGAATGGCAATAATGAGACAACATGCCCAAATCTATGGGATGTAGACAAAGCAGTTAAGAGGGGAAATTTTATATCTCTAACTGCATACATCAATAAAAAAGAGAAATAGGATATCAATGAATAGGGCATGCAACTTAAAAAGCAAGAAACAGAACAAATTTAAAATAGCCAAATAAATACTAAATTAGAAATCCTTAAAATTAGATGGGAAATTAATAAAATTGAAATCAAGAGAACTATGCAATTAATCAAAAACTAAAAGCTGGTTTTATAAAAAAAATAAACCATTGGTTAATTTGATTTAAAAAAAAAGAAACAACCAAATTACCACTATCAAAAATGAAAGGGGTGATTTAAAAATCAATGAAGTGGAAATTAAAACAATAATTAGGAACTATTTTGCTCAACTGCATGCCAATAAATTTGACAATCTAAATGAAATGGATAAATATTTACAAAAACACAAATTGCCCAGGTTAATTGAAGAGGAAATAAAATCCTTAAATAATCCCATATTAGAAAAAATAAATAAATAAATAATGAACTCCCTAAGAAAAAATCTCCAGGGCTAGATGGGTTTACAAGTGTTGAAAAAATGTTGAAAACTATCTCTAAATGTAACTGGAAAATAATAAAATATTTATATGGAAAAAAGGACCAATTTACTGAACTACCAACAATTTTTATTATTATATATATACATACACACACACACACACACACACACACATATATATATATATATATATATATATATATATATATATATCAGATTACCTGCTGTCTAGGGGAGGAGGAATGGAAGGGAGGAAGGGAGAAAAATTGGAAATTGGAAATCTTATCTAAACAAATGTTGAAAACTAAAGAAAGGAAAGCTACACAGTAAGCCTCATTTGTGTTTACTCCTCTTTCACAAAAGCTCCACAACTAGTTTCACTCTTCTGCTAGTTGTGTTTTCGCATCTTCTTTTTTGCTTCTCTTTTTTAAAATTGGTCCAACCATTCTGGAAAGCAAATTGGAATTATTTAAATTAAGTGGGAAAAAATATCTCTACCCTTTGAGCAAAAGATTTGGTTCTTCAGCACATATGTCAAAAGAATCACTGACCAAAAGATAGGCTTCATGTACACCAAACTATTTTAAACAGAAGTTTTGTTTCAAAGAACATGAAACAAAGTAGATTGGCTAAACAAATTATGTCACACAATTTTAATGAAATGATACTGCGCTGTAAGAAATGACAAATATAATGATATAGAGAAGTATGGAGAGAGTTACACGGACTGTCACAAAGTAAAGCAAGCAGAGCTAACACACATGCACACACACATAAACATATAAATGTATATATAAACTCAGACATATGTATACATATGCATATACACACATGAGCATAACAATACAAATGAAAAGAACAACCATAGAACCATCCAAATAAAAATACAAAGAGGGATCTTGGCCCTTCAAAAAGATATAGGTTGACAATCTTCTTTCTTCTTTGTGGAAGTGAGGAACCCACAGGTATGGAACATCATATATAATACAAGATTGTTTTTCATGTTAATGATTGGTATTTTAGATTCCCCCCCCCCACCTGAGAATCTGTTTCTCTTTCTTAATCCTTTATTACTTTATTATAAAGAATAGCTGTCTGAATCAGAGAAGTGTATAAAATGGAAACATAGGTGCTAAAAACCCAAGATAATTATAAATATCTATTTTAAAAATAGTGAAGTTGCCAACCTCAGAAACAGTTAACCAGTGGGCATTAAGAGACTTTGTTGAAATTCAAACCCATAAAATGCTGAAAAACCAATTAGCTTGTATTTTAAAATACAACAGTAAATATCAATACAAATATTTTAAAGGATTGGCAAACAGGGCTATTTTAATAAATAATATCAACCATAATGAAATGTATGTATACACATATGTGGAAATACACACATGTGCAATATGCCTTATATGTAAATGCATATATACAAACATATATGTTACTACCATAGCTACTACTACCTAATGGGCAAATATATATATATATATTCCATTGATTGTACTCCCTAGACTTCAGGTGTCCCTAGAACCTCAGTTCCATTTAATCACATAACAGTCAAATTGACTTTTCAAAGGAATGTTTACTTCAAATTATAGAAAGAACATTCAAATAAACATCACCTCCCAACACTGGAGGGACATAACCTCATTCTATAAACCCTTAGTTTCTTTGAAGCAATTTTAGGTGATCTAGGCATGTATGAAAGTCATGTTTTATGTTTGTGTACATAAACACATATATGCATATACATATACACACATATGCAATTTTGTATATGCATTTCTGTATATGTACATATGTGCGTGTATATACATATATATATATATACATATATATCTTTGTATCTGGGCTTTAAAAATAGAGAAGTATTCCAAATGATGTTTGATTTTGAGATTTTAAAATTATGTAGATTCAGATCATGAAAAAACATATAGCAATGGTTTAATTGCAATTTTTTTGTGAATTTCAGGTCTGATGAAGGAATTTCATTTTCATTTCTAATGATGGTAGAGAATATTCAAACTCTATTCCCTTTTTCATGTCCTTGAATATTTTCTAATTAAATTTTATATGTTTTAATCCAACCAAATGGATTTTGTATTGAGTTTTTATCTGTGTAATTCTTCAAAGTCTTGGAGATAGTTTAGATTTCCAAAAATTCCTCTTGTTTTTATTTTTCAAAATCTGATATTAAGGCCATGAAAATTTAATCAATATAAATGTTAAGTAGTTATATATACATATATATATATATATGATAGTATGGCATATTAGTATAAGGCAATTTTAATAAATATTTTTATGAAGAATCGAAGAATTTGTCTTAATTAAAAACATCTGAAAATAGTAGATTTTCCAGATATGATATAATGGTAAGCAAAATTCCATAGAGTTCTAATTATCTTTCCAAAGTTTCTCTTCTGGAACTTCTATGTCCCTAACCTTGTACTATCATGCCAAGAACTTTAAATGAGGCTTGTATTCCTTCATATACAGCACTAAGTTTCTTTTCCTTCAAATAACCCTTGCTAGGAAAGCCTCCAAAATGAAAAATTGAATGTGGAAAATTAGTAATAATAGATTCTTAAATAAATGACTTCAAATTGATAACCATTTATAAAAAATTAAAATCCCCTTCTTTCTCAAATTGGGAACAATGTGGATCATAAAGCTGAATTTTTAATATTTGTAATAGAAACATTTACAGGAGTTTATAGAAGTCTATAAGAAACTTACCAATTCTGTTAATATGATTTCCAACCCACACAGCGTAGGCATAGAATACCATTGAAAAATCTTCCAAGAGTGGACATATAGGCGAGAGAATTTATTTTTAAAATTACCATGTCAATCAAAGTCCAGGTATTTATTGAGCCCCTATTATATGCCAGGCACTCTGGTAAGTAGTGGCAAAAAAAAGAAAGGGAAAAAGAAGAAAAAAAAAAAGGAAAAGAAAGAGGAAAGAAAAGGAAAGGGGAAAAGAAAAGAGACAAGAAATGGAGAAGGAAGGGAAGGAGGAAGGAAGGGAGGAAGGGAGGAAGGAAGGCTGGGAGGGGAAGGTCATCATGGTTTCTGGCCAAAACAAAAGGAATTTCTCTTACCCTCACTCTGAGCCATTAAGAGGCAATGCAATGGCTGAAATGTATTGTTGGCCAATCTATGAAAGTCAGAGGGATTTGGTGTTGTCCTTAAAAAAAAGAAAAAAAAATCTAGGCTCTAAACCCCCAGACATCTTGTGGTTTTTAAATAATCAAAACATATTTCTTTGGGCAGAGGCCCCGCAATAGCAAGTTTCTTATCTATGATTTGAAAAACTTCATTGTGTTCTTATAAATAGTTTTCAAAGGTTATTTTTTTTGCAACATTCACAAATTCTACTGTTTTCTTGCTAAATCTGCACCTATCAATGATTCATGTTTCCTTAATGTTGAACTTTGTGTAATTTCTGCTAGCAGTGACCTAATCTTCTGTCACTACCATTAATACCTCTGCTTTTGCAAACAACCTGCTTGATTCTGCCATTTTGATATTATTACTATTACTATTATTATCATAAGAGAAAATTGATCTACTTTTCCTGCTTTATGGAGTTTATGTAACAATGGTCTGGGCTGACAAATAAGAGGAGAGGTGAGACTTCTGAGTGAGGAGAAAAGAGTCCATAAAAATAGAGTTGTTTTTATGTAGATTAAATTAAAATACTTGGAAATACAAAGTATTTCTTAAGCAGAGGAAGAGGGGAAAACATCCCAATTTAGAAAAACACATATAGTTTTTAAGATAAAGTTAAGGAATAAAGTTAAAATAAATAATAAAATGGAATTCAAATATACATGTTTGAATTTTTACTCCTGAAGAAAATAAGTAAAACTTTAAAGTAAATAAGAGTATATGAAAAATTTAGAAAGTTCCTGAGAGATAAAAGCAATTATTTGGTTACAGTTTCATGCCTGTCATAAAGTCTCTATTCATTGAAACAAACAATGTTTCAGAGAGGGAGAGAAAAAAAGCATGTTGCAATATAGAATAATCAGTATTTTTTTTCTTTGAGCATCAATTTATGTTTAGATATTTTATTAGTTCCCTTTGTTTTTATGATCATGTTCTCTTGGTAATTTCTTTTATAAGGTTTATTTCATCATTTCCTTAGTGAGGTTATAGAAGTTACATAAGATGTATCATTTAATTAATCTACACAATTCACCAGTAATTATAACATAGGATGTGTTCTCAATAGATTCTAGAAAAGTATACAAGAAATGACTTAATTTTGTATTCCATTAAGCAAATTGAATTATTATGCTTTATTTGAATTCATATGTCTAGACAGTGGTGTCTTCTGTTAACACACTGTTTCACTGGAAAATATCCTCAAGTGTTCAACTGTGGTAGACTTACTATTTTGTTAAAACATCAATCAAAAAAACCTAAATAACTCTTGCCCTCATTGACTAAGAATAAGTCACAGCCCAGGCCTCATTTTGCCATTGTTTGGCCTCTGGATGGCTCAGAATAGGCCTACATAGCAATTGTATCTATTTCTGTCAGAAACCCTGAGGGTCTTCCCCCTTCTCCAGGTTTTTATTTATCTACTTTTTTTTTTGACTAGATAAAATAGGCCTTTCTTTGCCTCTTTTATTAAATAGCCTTAATCACTGAGTGGGTATTGCTTCAGGCAAGTGAAAAGGAGGGGACAAACCATAGCTTAAAAAGGTAAAAGTCTCCCATTGCATGGGGCCATCTTCAGTGTCTTCAAGTGTTTCTTGTGTATGGGTGCATTTATAAGTGAGTAAACTAACTCCCTTGACTTGCTTGAGCTCCCTAATTATCTAGATGGGCAGCTAGGTGGCCCAGTGGATAGAGCACTGACAAAAGCTAGAGAACATGAGCTCATATATCACCTCAGACACTTACTAGCTGTGTGACCCTAGGCATGTCCCCAATTGCCTAAAAAAAAATTCTGGGGTCATCTCCAGTCATCCTGATATGTAATTTTCCACTGGACCAAGATGGCTCTGGAGGAAAGAGTTAGTTTGGTGACCTTATACAGCCCTCCCTCACTTAAATCCAATTCAATGCAAGTTGTGACATCACCCCATTTCATGGCCCTCTCCAGAACAAAGGACAAATAATAACAACAATTATCCAGGTAGCCTAGAAGAGTTGTATGAGAACTGGCTTAAGGAGAATTGATTAAGGAGCATGATCATTTGAGAATCTTTTGTGTTGACCAGAGTAAAAACCTAACTGAAAAATTAGTAACTCTGAAGCCAATTTACCTCATAAGAGCTTTTAAGAAGATCCTTAACTATTTGGTGATGGTGATTTTTGGACATTCAAAAGACATCCCTATTTTTATAGACTTACTTAAGTGCAAGTTATGAGACCATGAACATATCCTGTTTGTGGTCTTTTTTATATTCAACTTTAGTTATGGGACTCTCAGAATTATCCTATTTTTTTGAGAGATCTCCTTATTGAGACATTTTATAATCAAGCCTTAAACTGTGAACTGCTTGTCACCAAGCCTGCTTTTTTATTTGTGTATCAAAGGCCATGTAGTTGACACCCCAGAATTCCTTACTCCCTCTCCCACTGGGAATGAGACCCACTGACTCATTCCTTTCTAAGCCCATCTTTCCCTCCAAAATTTTTTACAGGAGGGGTGGAGCCAAGATGGTAGAAGAAAGGCAGTGACTTGCCTGAGCTCTCCCCAAGACCTTTCCAAATACCTTCAAATAATGCCAAAAGAGAATTTTCTGGACCAGCAGAACCCAAAAAATGACAGAGTGAAAAAATTTTCTAGCCAAAGACAACTTAGAAGGTCCATAGAAAAGGTCTGTCACACTGGTGTTAGTGAAGTACAATCCAACATAGGCAGGGCCAGCACAGACCCAACCCCAGCAAACAAGGAGTAGTCATGGGGAGTCACTAAATCAGAAGCAGCAGCAACTGCCTCTGGATCTCAGCCCAGAGAGCATAAGGGGGTCAAACAATCGAAGGTTAGCAGAGTCTTTTTGCTAGCAATGAGACAGGGCTCTTGTTTTGCCCATACTCAGATCGAGGTTTGAGTGGTGGTTCCAGGCTGGAGAGAAACACTAGCCCACTGGAACTTGTAGCCACAGTGGAGCTGGATGCTCCTCATAGTTCCAGGGCAGAAAAGCAAACTTGTGATTACTTGCAGATCAGAGCATAGGCTAGGAGAGTAGTAGATATACCTCTCTTTAATAGCATACCACTGTGGAAGAACTGAAAACTGACAAATCCCTAGAAGTATCTCTGAAAATAGCTTTGCAAAACACCTGAAGCTTGGGACAGTGGACCCTCCACCTGGAAACAGTACATAATTTAACAAAGTTAAAAATCAAGAAATAGGCTGGAGAAATGAGCAAACAAAGAAATCTTCTGACCATATAAAGTCACTATGGTGAAAAGGAAGATTAAAACACACCCTCAGAAGAAGATAAAATCAATTTATCTGAAAACAAAAGTTCAAGGATATCATGGAAATAAATGAAGAAAATACAGAAGAATGTGGTCTAGCAGTTTGAGATATCAAATTGTTTTATAAAGTGGTAATTATCTAAATATGTAAGACGGTGGTCTTTCTGTATCAGATCTCAAAATTTATTACAGAATGGTAATTATCAAAACAATCAGGTATTGGCTAAAAAAAATAGAGAGGTAGATCAATGGAATAGAATAGATAGAAATTTCACTATACTAAATGACTATAGTAATCTAGTATATGATAAACCCAAAGATCCAAGCTTTTGGAACAAAAACTCATTATTTAACAAAAACTGCTGTGAAAACTAGAAAATAGTATGGCAGAAACTAGGTATAGGCCAAAATCTCACACTATATACTAAAATAAGGTTTATAAAGGCCACCTTTCTCAAATAGAGTACTGAGCTAGATTTATAAAAATACAAGTCATTCCCCAATTGATAAATGGTCAAAGGATACGAACAGGTGGTTTTCAGACAAAGAAATCAAAGCTACCTGCAATCATATGAAAAAGTTCTCTAGGTAATTATTGATCATAGAAATGCAAATTAAAATAACTCTGAAGTATCACCTCACACCCATCAGGGTGGCAAATAAAAGAAAAACAGAAAATATTGGAAGTTGGAGGGGATGTGAGTAAACTGGGACACTAATCCACTGTTGGTGGAGTTGTGAAAAGATCCAATCATTCTGTAGAGCAATTTGAAAGTGTGACGTGTAAAACTATATGCAGTTGGGGCAGCTAGGTGGCACGGTAGATAGAGCACCGGCCCTGGAGTCAGGAGTACCTGAGTTCAAATCTGGCCTCAGACCCTTAACACTTACTAGCTATGTGACCCTGGGAAAGTCACTTAACCCCAATTGCCTCACCAAAAACAAACAAAAACTATATGCAGTTGCCTTATTTCTATCCAAAGTTTGGGAAAAAATTAGCTGGGCTTTCTAATATATTTGTAACTTATAAATTAGAGGCCTTAGCACCAGTTTGGGGGCATTAAGCATTTAGTAAAGCATACCAAGTATTTGTAAAAAGAGAACACCTGGGTCAGAAAGTTAAGAAAAGGCCTATCTAGCCTAGAGCTCCAGTCTGGCATGCTTCTTCCTCCAAGTCTTCCTCCAAGAGCCTGTTCGAGAGCCAAACTGTGATTGGAAGATTCCTCTGCATCCAGCAGAGAAGGCAGTCCTTCCACACAGCTTTGAGATAATTGGCTAGCATAACCCAAATCCATTGGTTCACTGGACTTGAGGGTGGTCCCTTGTTGAGGTCAGAGTTCACACCCTCTGAGAACACACCCTCTTGAAGGCCAGGCAGGTGTGGTTTTAATTATTTAACTTTAAGAGAGTTAATCAGTGAAGTCTGTCTATCCAATCAATCTTATCTGAGCTGGGACCTTTAGGTGTTCCAAAACCCATTATTTTCTCAAAAAACTATGACCAAAGGTCTTTAGAACCATGCATACCCTTTGATCCAGCAATACAACTGCTAGGTTTATATACCAAAAATCCCCCTGTGTTGTTTAAAATCTAAATTGTGGATTCTAATCTGCCCCCCCACCAAGTCTTGGGGAGAAGCTGGCTAAAATCACTGATGAATTCAGGAAGAGTTTAGGCTTTTAAAGATTTATTAAAATATATAAATTAGTAAAGAGAGATTGAGAACAGATGCCTTATAGCATGGAAATCCTAGCTTAGATCTAATTCATTATAGCCAGAGAGAAAGAAATAAATTTTCTTTCTTAGCAGCCCACGTGAAATGTCTCACCACCAAATCAATGTCCTGAACAACAACGGGGACTCCTGTTCTCCCTCTCTTGCCACATGCCACTTCCTCACCAAAAACAGAGTTCTTCTATGAGAGCATCAACTTCCTCTATGCCTCCCCCAAAGGGGAGGTCCTTAAAGCTGGTCTGTTGAGAGTAGTCTCTTGCTGACATCTGTAGTACACCAACAGGTAACTCAGGGCCCTCCAGGTGTGGCTTCTATCCAATCATTCTTAAGTAGGTACTTAGTTTCTCATTCTCAGCCGATTCAAAGAACACTAAATCAGTAAAGACAGGCCCCTGGGCATCTGCCAAATTCCATTATTTTATCACACCCCAAAAGAGAAAAAGACCTATTTGTACAAAAATATTTATAGCAGCTCTTTTTGTGGTGGCCAAGAATTGGAAATCAAAGGAATGCCCATCAATTGGGGAATGGCTAAACAATCTGTGGAATATGGTGGTGATGGAGTATTGTTGTGCTATAAAAGTGGCAAACAGGATGACTTCAGAAAGGCCTGGAAAGACATGTAGGAAATGATGTATTGTGAAGTGAGCAGAACCAAGAAAATATATTGTTCAGAGACAGCAATACTGTTTGATGAAGTACTGTGAATGACTTGACTGTTATCAACAATTTAATGATCTAAGACAATCCTAAAGGACTATTGACTAAAGGACTATCCACCTCCAAAGAAATAGAAATATTGACTGAAGTATGCCATTATTTTTACTTTCTTTCATTTTTTTCTTTTAATAAAGTTTGCTTGTACAAAATGATAAATATGGTAATGTTTTACATAATCATGCATGTATAACCCATATCTGATTGTCTGCTACCTCAGAGAGTAGGGAGGGGAGGGAGGGAAAGAGGGGTAGAAATTGGAACCCAAAAGTATAAATAAAAAAGTTTATTATTAAAAAAATACTGATAATAATTGTCTCCACATGTACAATGTTCCACTGAAAGCAAATATACAATAACAGTAATGGAGTATAAATATGTACAGTGTTGTTTGTTTATGGGTACCATCAAATATGAGATAAAAATTGAGAATCATCATAATTAGGAGAAAAAAGGAAGAGAAAAAGTAGGGAAGGGGAAAAAAAAACAACATGATGAAAGATGGAAATAAGGGATGAAGGAATTATCAAGACTAGGAACTCTGGGAGAGAAAACTGAAATCTAAGCTTTTACAAATTGCACAGAGAAAATATGGCATACTAGAAAGACCACTGGATTTAGAATCAAAGGACTGGGATTGAATCCCATACCTCTTGTATGAACTTGGGCAAGTCATCTCCTTTTATGGACCTGACTTTCACCATTTGAAAAATGACGGAGAAAGGTTGACAAGATAAACTCTGATGTCTTATGTATTGCAACAATTGTAGATCTATGAAAGTGCCAGTTATTGTGCATACATCTCATGAAAGCAACCATACAGAGAATGCTCTGAGCTCATGGTGAAACAACATAAAATACTGGAAAGTTGGTTTTTTTTTTTGCCTTATTTAATTATTTAATATATGCAACAAATCAATATGTTCAAAATTCCTAATTTACTTAAATTTTAGATGAATCATCAAACCAAAGCTCTTTTTCACTTAGTGGTGTGAAGATATGACATGGGATTAAATTTTCATTATTAACTAATTATAAATCTTTTTTATATAAAAATAATTCTAGGAAAATTTAACAGGAAGCCATGTGGTAGAGAATTCAAATAACATCTATATTATAATTTTATGTAGGCTTACTCTGATACTTCCATGTTCACATCAGCTAGAAAAATGTGATGCTCTGTTTGTCTTCTGTCTTTACCATCTGTTAATTCTTGGAGTCAGGTTCCTTTATGCCATTTTATGTTTTGAATTTCTCTTTAATTATACATATGAAAACATAGTCTGCTACCCTTGTTCTCCAGAGTTCTTTAATATATGTCTGCCAAAATGCAATACAGTTAGTGTTTATCACTCTGGTGAAATTCCATTTACATCCAAATATATAAACATAATGCTTTATGCAAAGAATAAACTTTTGAGAGTATATCATGGTGAAATGAGGACTGAACTTTGCGTTAGGAAAGATTATGCACTCTTCTCCATTAGATTGTAAACTGTCACAGGGCAGCATCTATCTCTTGCCTTTCTTTCTATTCCCAGTTCTTAATACAGTGCCTGACACATAGTGGGTGCTTAAAATGTTTATTGAGTATTTATAGCCCCTTGTTCAAGGCCAGCTACTAGCAATGATTAACTGTGTGACAATAGGCAAATACTTTAGCTTTTCTAGGTTTATTTATTTATAAAGTAGAATAAATAACTTAGTGTTACCTCAGAAATAGATGTGAAAATTAAATAACCCTTGCAAAATATTTTATAAAATTTAAGTTCTGTATAAATTATATCCATTCTATTTTTTATTATCCAGTATGATTGATACCCCATGTTATGATCATTCCACATTTTCTTTTTTTTAATTTTTTTAAAACTCAAATTCTGAATTAGAAATTTGTAGTGAAAAGGTATCAGTCAATTATTATGTGAATTAGTGAAGTTGACTTCTTTCTCCCACTTTATAAGTCTAAATAATTCACAGAATCTTACAATACAAGCATTTCGTAGAACCTTAGGAAGTGAGCATTGTCCTCTCCATAATATCCTAATGATTTCCAAATTTCACATAAATACATTTAGGGATGGAGAACTTAGTATCCCCTGATAGAGCTCATCGCATGTCTGGGTAGCTCTAATAAAGGGGCAGGTTTATTTTTTTTTCCTTTTATATCAACACATTTATTTCTGTTTAGCAATACCTACCCTTTGGTCTTTATCATGTCCTTTAAACATAATAGTAAGTCAATATTGCTTTGCTAAAGGTACTAGCTCTTGGTTCAGAAACTGTAGTCACTTTAACTGTGGTAACCCATTGCATAAACAAGGATGCTTAGAAAGCTTGGAGGGATATTGGAATTCATAAGAAGAAAGCAACCAATCCAGAATGATATTTAATAATACTTTTTTCTCTAATAACCAGGAAATAATTTATATATTAGTAGAATAGAGAAAAAAAAGAATGAAGTAGACCACTTGACCTTCCTAAGGAACAAGTATAATTAACTTTCAGCTAGTTGGGGGATAAACAAGTTTACAGGGTTGAGTTGATATGTTATGTTAATCTTTCTTTTTATTCATTCAGGTTATACCTATGAACCCTTGATAGGTTATCTCAGCCTGGGAAGTCTCTGATAGCTGACCTTTGTGTAAGTATTGTTGATTTGATTTTTCTGGAGGTAGAAATTTTCTTCCTTTTTATTAATATACTTGCATCTCATTTTTGGATTGCCAGCAGTTCATACAATTAGTATCTGAAGCAACTTGGTTTATCACAATTATAGCATTTGTGCAACAAAAGTTATATTTTAATAATTCCCAAATAACTGCTAGATGAAGTGAAAGGAGTTCAAAACAACAAGGAATTATAGCCTGGTGAATCAAGGAATAATCATATTTGTCTCCCTCCAACGTCTGAGTACCAGTTATACCATCAGTGTATTTCTATCTCTGTTTCAAGGTTTCGAATATAGAGAGTGTTTTCAGAAAATGCTGACTGAGTCACTGATAGAGTCACATTGAAAATCATCCTGAATGTTTTCTTTTCATCTTTTCCTTCTCTATTCACAGCAAAATAGTTTATTCTTCTTTTTTTGGCAAGAATTAGGATGCTACTGATTCACAGTGAACCTGCTGTCTTAAATAAAAAGAGACATCACCATGGTCTTGCTGCTGAGAAAATTCTTGTTAGATCCTTGGATTCTGACACATTGAAATGCAATGGCTTATGTAAAAGTGATGAAAGAAGCCTTGAGGAAGCTATTTTAATGTATACAATATGGAAATTCATGGCGCAGGTCAGTACAGGACATCTCCAATGTTGATTGCTCATCCACATTTCACATGATAGAAAGATTAGATTCTATTGTCCAAATGAGGGACACCCATCAAAAGAAGAAAATGAACTTCTTCACTCCATTGGATTTCTCTTTTCTTGCTGTAACTTTAGTGGCTATGGCACTGACTATTACATGTTGCCTATTATCTACACCAAAACATAATCTAACTTATCCCTGTTCCATTATTAATAGTATTAATATTTAGAAAGTAGTGCACTTCTTTTGAAGTGAATTAAATGTGACTTGTAGAAAATTTCAATTGAAATAAATTGCATGCAGTCTGTATGTAATTCTTTTAGTAATAAGCAGGAAACGCATGCTGTTAGTAGCAAAACAAACATCCACAAATACATATAAATGAATGTCATCTTGGCAAATGGAATATAGTACAAATATCTCCTGCTATGTATGCAGAATTTCTTCAAACTTTATTGCTCTAGAGAATGAGATGTGGTATTCCACTTTTTTTTTCCTTTCTTTTGCTACATTGTCTTTCGTGGTAATTGTAATCCTAGTTTAATTATCATCATTATGCAGATTATTCACATACATCAATATATCTAGTCCACATTTTCTCTCTTGAGCTGCAGTCTCACATAACCAATTGTCTATTGTATATTTCAAACTTAATATCCTGAAGACATATAACTCAATATGAACAATAATAAAATAATGAATTTTTCCTTACACCCAATACTCTACCAAACTATTTTATTTCTCTCAAAAGTGTTACTATTTTTTAAATGTCCCAGGTTCTTAACCTCATTTTATCCCTGGTTCTTCACTCAATCTGCTCATAAATAATTAACCAATTATCAAAACTTTCTATTTACACACACATCTTCCATCATATCAAAGCAGTTCTCTCAAATCACATAGTTACCACTTTAGTTCAATCCCTCATTAACATTGGCCTATATTATTGCAATAGCATTCTAGATGTTATTTCTGCATCGAACCTTGTTCCACTCCAGTCCATCCTGCACCCAACTGACAAAATGGTTTCCCTTACTAAATATCTTTCTATGTCTGGCCTCTACTTAACTAACCTGAACAACTTCCTGTTGCTTTTATGAATCAAATGGAAAGCTATCTTTTTTTTAACCTTTTATAGTCCTTTACAACAATGTACCAATCAATTTACTTTGTTCAGTCCCATTTTACGTTGCTCCTCTTCATAAACTGTTATATGGTCAATATTTTTCTTCACAAATGATACTCCATGTCCCACTTTCATGCTTATGTTTCAGAAGCTCTTAAGTAACACCACATATGTATTTCATACAGGTGGGTTTTAGGCATCTAGGTAGTCAGTGGATTATGGGCTAGACCTGGATTCAAGAAGTCCTGATTTAAAATCTAGTCTCAGTCACTTACTAGCTTCGGGTAAGTCACTTAACCTCTGTCTGCCTCTGTTTTCTCATTTATAAAACAAGGATGATAATAGCTTCTAACTCTAAGAGTTGTTGTAAGAATCAAATAACAAAGTATTGGTAAAACATTTTGAAAAGCTTAAAATGTTCTATAAATGCTAGTTATTGTTGTTGATATTGTTATTATGTTTACAATAATGGATATAGTCAATATCTACACTATGTAGGGACCTCACAACTCTCTTGCTGGTGGTCTGACACCCCATTCTCTCTCTGGGTTTGTCTTGTTCACTACACCTTGACATCATAAAACAGGCTTAAGCTGTCAGTAGTAGAGCATTGACTAACCTAGGCATTAAAATTCTTTACAAGACTTAGAGGTGATCCTGTGGAGTGGAAGGAAGTAAACCACCTCTTCAGTAATCTAACTCAAATTTCCATTCAAAATGTCTTCTGCCTGCTCTGTCAGCAACTCACAGTAGTACTTTTAGATAATAAATGTAAACATTTACTCAACCATAAGGCAAATTTAAAATAATATCTTATATACTAATGAAGTAAATGCCTTAATAATAACATGTATCCTGATATGCATATAAATCCCATTTTATGAAGTCTTTCCCTGCAATTCCTTCATATTTCTCCCTCAAAATGATCACTTTTTGCTTTTTAAGGCAAATGAACACCTCTACAAGCCAACAGATTTCATTCCATTCTGTTTTATCCAGCAGGTTTGCTTATCTCCAAGTTTTTTATTTTCATCCTTTCCCTCTTCTTGGGGGGGGGGGCAGTTTGTGGGGCAGTGGGGGTTAAGTGACTTGCCCAGGGTCACACAGCTACTAAGTGTCAAGTGTCTGAGACCGGATTTGAACTCAGGTCCTCCTGAATCCAGGACTGGTGCTTTATCCACTACATGCCCCAATCCTTTCCCTTCTAATGCCAGCTTCCCTATTGCCTGAAAACATGTGTATATATTCCTCAGCTTCAAGGATACCTCATGTCATCAGGTCATCCTTACTAGTTTTCATCTCTTCTCCCTTTTGTTTCTCCCTACATCAGTTCATTCTCCACTCAGCTGTAAATCTGTTATTCCTATACTGTAGGTCTGATGAATTCTCTCAGCCCCCTCAGTAAACTCAGTGACTAACTCTTGCCTCAAAGGTCAAATTTGAAAGCCTTTTGGAAACTGGAACCATCATACTTGCCCACTTTTCTTGCACCTTCGCACACTCTATGATCCAGTGACATTGACCTCCCTGATGTTCCAAGACAAAGTCAGTTCTCTCAATACTGAACAAGTTTTACTAACTGTCCTCATCTGTGGAATGCTCCTCTTTATTTCTACCTTCTAGTATCCCTGGTTTCCTACAAAATCCAGCTAAATCTCATTCCAGGAAGCCTTTCACAATTCCCCTTGAGTTTTATTCCTACCTTCCAAGATTCTTCATCAATTTATCCTGTATATATTGTTTCCACAATTATTTTAACTTTGTCTCCCCCATTAGAGTGTGAGCTCTTTGAAGGCACATTTCCCCCCTCTTTTTGGCCTTTCTTTGCATCCATAGAATTTAGCACAATGCCTAACATATAGAAAGTGATTAATATTTACAGGAAACTGAAGGAAAAGTTCATGAGGTTCATGAGAGAATAACATGTTTTTATGACATTCTACAACTCCAGTCTGTAGGCTTCAAACTTATTGGCCTATTCAGAAATATATATTAGTACCATAGAAAACTTTCTCTACTTACTGCATAAACTTATGATCCTCACCCCTCTTCAGACAGGAAAATCATTTTCTCTTCTTTAATCCTTAACTATTGTCTTTATTTGTTGGTTTTGGTTTTGGTTTTGGTTTTTGTGGGGCAATGAATGTTAAGTGACTTGCCCAGGGTCACACAGCTAGTAAGTGTCAAGTGTCTGAATCTGGATTTGAAGTCAGGTCCTCCTGAATCTGGAACCAGTACTTTATCCATTGTGCCACCTAGCTGCTCCCCCAAATATTATCTTTAAATAAGCACTTAAGTGGTTTTAGATCTTGATATGAATGGCATTTTTCTTTAAGCTAGAGAAATGAAAGAATCTTCAACCTGGCCATCTCTGGTTTATATAGAATAGCCTGTACAGTTATTCATTCACCTGGTTGTGCTAAGCAATGAGAACACTGCTCACAGAAGCACATCAAAAGCTGAATCTTTAAGCCAGCTCACTAAAATACCAAAGCTGCTGCAATGACCAGTGTGGAGTGTGGAGTGTGTGTGTGTGGAGTGTGTGTGTGTGTGTGTGTGTGTGTGTGTGTGTGTGTGGTGTTCTTTTTAAGCCAGATTTCACAAGAGAGTAAGAATTTTTTTTTCAGGGCATTGAGGGTTAAGTGACTTGCCCAGGGTCACACAGCTAGTAAGTGTCAAGTGTCTGAGGCCAGATTTGAACTCAGGTCCTCCTGAATCCAAGGCTGGTAGTCTATCTACTGCACCACCTAGCTGCCCCTGAGAGTAAGAATCTCTTATGGAAAGCTTACCACTCTGCAATGTAGTCAATTTACTCCCTGACCTAAATAATCACCCAGATGCCCTCCTTTTTGTTCCTCACAGAAGAGATTCTGTGTCCTGACAGTATCGCTTCACTGGTTGTCCCCCATGTTTGGAATGCCCTCCCCTTTTACTCTACTTTCTGGCTTCCTTGTGTTCCTTCAAGCTTTATTCAACATCTCTTCTTCTATAAGAGACTTTCCTTGTAATAGCCCCCCACCCCCCCAGTAAACACATGCTTAATGCTAGTTTTATCCAATTTATACTGTAGATATCTTGATTATACATAGCTGCTTTCAAATTTTCTCTCCTATTAGATTGTGAGCTTTATGGGGCAAGGGGCTGTTTTTGTTTATCTTTATTTCTGTTCATTTTTCTTTGTATATGTAGATATTAAGATACTGCCTAAAGCAGACTAATAAATGTGATTAAGAAATGCTTTTTTATTTTACCTGGATGCAACCTTATATCATTTGAAGTCTTCTAAATTCTACAGGTTTTTTTTTTTCCAGTTCCCCTGCGATCTTATTTCTTTTCCTGTGGTTTCTATACCCAGGCCATTTTTCAGCTTCTATTCCTAAATGAGACACTTCTGACTTTTTCTTAAAACACAATGACTGATTTGAGCTAAGATGGCAGAATACAGGCAGCAAACAAGCTGAGAACTCACAATATTCTCCTCCAAACAACTTTAAAATAACTCTTCAAATATAATTTTGGAGCAGCAGAGTCAACAAAAGGTCAGAGTGAGAACTCTTTCCAGCTTAAAACAATATAAAAGGTCAGCATGAGAGGTCTGTAATACTGGGGTGAAAGCAGACCTGGAGTCTGGCAGGAGCACCAGTTGTGGGACTCAGGGGCTGTAACAAAAGTGGCAGCAGCTCCCAGCCCAGATACGTTGCCCATAAACACTTCTGGATTACAGTTCTAGGTTGAGAGGGACACTTGTGATTGGTCATAAGGGAGCAGGGGCCATGGCCACAGTTACAAGGCAAAAAAAGAGCTTTAGAACTTGTGACTGCAGGAGAGTAGGGCACCTTGTTACATTCCAAGTCCAAGAGGAGTGCTAGCAGTTGTGGCTACAGTGGAGTATGGCCCTTCCTGGGTAAACACCAGAGCACATATCTGGAGAGCAGGGACCACACTTCTCTGCAGATCACACCAACTTGAAAGTACTGAAAACTTGATGCCCCCCCACCCAGCTCAGAAAATAGCAATAGAAAACAAAAAGGTGAAGCTTGGAGCTTGGTAGAGCTTGCCTTTTGCTCTCCTCCTAACTGACCAGAATTCAAATTTACCATAAAATTCACAATTAAAAAATAGGTTGGACAAACTGAACAAACAACAACAACAAAAGAACCTGATCATAAAAAGCTACTATGGTGTCAGGGAAGACAAGGATATAAATGTAGAAGAGAGAAGTGTGAAAACAGCTCCAATAAAAGCTTCAAGTAAAAAAAAAATGCTAATTGGTTATAAGCCTAACAAGAATCCATGGAAAAGTTAAAGAAAATCAGGAAAAAAAATGAGAGTTTGAAAAGAAAATTAACAGCTTGGTAAAAGACTCAGAAAAATATTTAAGAAAATAAAACCTTAAAAAACAGAATTAACCTAATGGTAAAGGAGGCACAAACTAACTGAAAAAAAATCATTCTTAAAAAGCACAATAGGGTGCTATAAGAAATGATGAGCTGGAGGAGTTCAGAGAAACCTGGAGGGTCTTGCATGAGCTGATGATGAGTGAGATGAACAGAACCAGAAGAACATTGTACACGGTATCATCAGCATTGAGTGTTGACCTACTGTGATGGACTATATTCTTCTCACCAATGCAATGGTACAGAAGAGTTCCAGGGAACTCGTGATAGAAGAGGATCTCCAAATCCAAGGGAAAAAAAAAAAAAAACTGTGGAGTATGGATGCTGAATGAACCATACTATTTCTTTTGTTTTGGGTGCTGTTGTTTTTTTTTTTTCTATTTTGAGGTTTTGCATCATTGCTCTGATATTTTCTCTTATAACAGGACTAATGCAGAAATAGGATTAATGTTATTATGTGTATATATATATATATATGTGTGTGTGTGTGTGTGTGTGTGTGTGTGTGTGTATAGATATATCTATATCTATATGTATATAGATATATAGATATAACCTATATCAGATTACCTGCTGTCTAGGGGAGGGGGGAGGGAGGGAAGGCAGGGAGAAAAATCTGAAATTGTAAAGCTTGTATAAACAAAAGTTGAGAACTGTCTTTACATGTAATGGAAAAAATAAAATACCTTATATGGAAAAAAAAAAGCACAATAGGGGCAGCTGGGTGGCGCAGTAGATAGAGCACCAGCCCTGGAGTCAGCAGTATCTGAGTTCAAATCCTGCCTCAGACACTTAACACTTAATAGCTGTGTGATGCTGGGCAAGTCACTTAACCCCAATTGCCTCACTAAAAATAAAAAAATTAAATTAAAAAAAAAGCACAATAAACCCAATGTAGAGAGAAGTACAAAAAAAAAATCACTGAATCAAACAACTTTTTTTGGGGGTGGGGGGAGAGCAATTGGGGTTAAGTGATTTGCCCAGGGTCACACAGCTAGTAAGTGTTAAATGTCTGAGGCCAGATTTGAACTCAGGTCCTCCTGAATCCAGGGCTGGTGTTCTATCCACTGTGCCACCTAGCTGCCCCTCAAACAACTTCTAATGCAAAAAAAGATATATGAAGGCTCACTGAAGAAAAAAAAAATCCTTAACATTATAATTAGACAAGTGGAAACTCACCCCTCCATTAGGAATCAGCAAAGAAAAGAGTCAAATGAATGAAAAATTGAAGAGAATATGAAATTTCTCATCATAAAAAAAAACTTACTTGGATATAAACCCAACTCTCTTGCTTTACAGCATACTATATCCCAAATCTTCAATGCTTTTATGGTGGTAGATGCTAAATTTTGAGCAATTTTGATTATAATCCCAAAGTCTTTAAATTGTTTCTTTCTGGCTGCTTGCAATATTTTCACTTTTTCTGTTACCTCTGGAATTTGAATATTCCTAGAAATTTTCATTTGGGGAGGTTTTTAAGGTGCTGATTAGTGGGTTCTTTAAATTCATTTTTTACCCTCTGGTTCTAGGATATTGGGGCAGTTTTCCTTGAAAATTTATTGAAATATTATTTGCAGGTTCTTTTTAAAAAAAAATGCTTTGAAAGTACTCCAATAATTAGGAGTCTATATAGACAGAGGGCATAAGTGTGAGTTGATTATGTTCAGATGATTTTTTTTTAAAGTGGAGTGAGAAAGAGCAATGCACTAAAAGAAGATTGCAAGTAAGAGCTTTTACAATGGAGCAAAAAATGGAGAAGTGGCAGGTAATGTTGAAACCTCAATCTCATTACAATTGTTTCAAAGAGGGAAGATTTTATATATATACACAGTTGGTTGTATATAAAAAACTCTTACAAAATACGAAAATAAGGAAAGGAGGATAACAAACATGGGTGTGGTAGATAATAAAAAGGAGATCTGATAAGGGATAGAGTTTGAGGTTTGATAAGTGAATAGAGCACTGTCCCTGAAGTTGGGAGGACCTGAGTTCAAATCTCACTTTGGAAACTTATTAGCTGTGTGATCCCGGGAAGGTCACTTAACCCTGATTAGTCTCTCCATCCATCCACCCATCCATCCTATTTATCTATCTATTTATCTTGCCACTGTCCCCATATGGCTCTTGAGGAGAGAGTAAGGTGGGTGACCTTACACCACCCTCCTCACTTAAATCCAATTCACTGATAGTCATAACATCACCCTAATATAATGGTCCTCCTCCTTGATTATGAAGGACAACTAACAACAGTAGTGGTCAAAAGCTAAACCAATTTTCAAGGAGGGATAGGATAAAATGAGAGAAAGAAAAATAAGTCAAAGAACACAGAATAGAAGGAAATACATAGTTAATAATCATAACTGGAATGAGCTCACTCATAAAATGGAAACAGAGATAAGAATGGGATAGAAAACAGAATAAATCAATATATTGTTTAAAAGAAACACACTTAAAACAGAAAGATACCAACAGAGTTAAAAATAAAGGCCTGGAAGAGGAACTAATATAGTTTAGCTGAAGTAAAAAAGGCATGTATAGCAATCACAATCAACCAAAAGGAGAAAAATAAACACAATTAAAAGAAATAATCCATGTAAATATATTTTTCTAAAAGACAACATATACAATAAAGTAATGCTAACTCTTTTCACAGCAAGTTTCTCTGATAAAGGCCTCATTTCTAAAATATACAGGGAATTGAGGAAAATTTATAAAAATAGGAGCTAATTTCTAATTGATAATCCAGACATGAACAGGAAGTTTTCAGAAGGAGAAATCAAAGAGATAGATAGATAGATAGATAGATAGATAGATAGATAGATAGATAGATAGATAGATAGATGGATAGATAGATAGATAGATATGTATATATATCTATGTCTCTCTCTATACACACACACACATATATGTGTGTATATACAAAAAGTACTATAAATTCCTAATGTTAAATAAATGCAAATGAAAATAAATTTGAAGAACCATCTCATACCTACGAAAAATGACAAAAGCTAGAGGAGATGAGGAAAAATGAATACACTACCAAAATCTTGGTGGAGCTGTGAATGGGCCAATCATACTGGAGAACAAACTGGAAATATTCCCAAAGGGCTGTGAGACTGTGCATACTGCCAAAAATACCACTACTAGGTCTATACCCTAAAATGTCAAGGAAAAGAGAAAAAAATGACATATATGTATGAAAATATTTATAGTAATTGTTTTTGTCATGACAAATAATTGGATAATAAGGAAAATCACATCAGGAGGTCTTCAGGAGGCATACGGACCCTTTCAATCAAAAGTTCAAAATATAAACTTGGGTTATGTAATCACTATACTAACTAGTTAAACATGTTGGCATTTCCCTTTTTTTCCACAATGGAGCCAGAAGATGGAGTAGCACAACAACCAGTCAATCAGAACAACTTCAAAAGCCCTGAGCTTCTTGACATACCAGTGACCTTTTGTGAAGGAACTTTAGACAAACTTGGAGATATTTTCAGCTGCAAGAAACCACAGAACCAGCCTTTACCAGCTTCAAAATCTACCTTGAACAGCAACTGCAGACTCAGGACTTTTAAAATGTCCTGCTTTCTGATTGATATCTGTGTGTACAGGTATCTTCTCCCTTAACTTGAACTCCTCACCCCAAAGCCTAAATATCTCACCCTTTTCCCACTCCTCTTTGAGCAGCTGAGACCTTTGTCTGCTCCACTTGAAAGCTCTTCCTAGAAAACAATTTTGTAACCTGTGATCATACTTTGTTTGATTCTAGGTCCCTTTTGATCCCATTTTTTTTTTCAATTTAACAATATCCATCCATCTATATCCTAGTACAATTTAATGTGCCATAGAATATGTAGATATATATTGTATTATAGATATATTCATATCTAAATATTCCATGACACAAAATTCTACTAATCTACATGGCATTATATACTATTCTCAGCTACATGTAGTGTCTACCCTGGACTGTGTGTGTGTGTGTTTAATGTTCGAGTAAATACTTTCAAATAGAGCTTGCTTCTGCGCACTAGGCATATACCAAGCTCTGTCCCTTTCTCAGACAAGTGAAATGGATATTGTTTACATGATCCATCATGCCTGTATATCACCTATTATCACATAACCCCCACATCTTCTGCAGTTGCAGAAAACTATTCAGAAGTACTCCAGAGGATAGCAGACAAAAGCTAGCCAAACATTTTATTTCTCCCTCACCTAACACCGAACAAAACTTGCAGGAGTTAATTTTTCTGCACCATCTATCAATTGGGAAAGTAGTCATATGTTCTTTATTGACCCATAATCATCATTTTTTATTTCATGGTCATGCATTAATAGCATTTGGCCAGCCATTATTTTTGTTTTACATATTTTCCTTGAAACATTTCTTTTAAACTTCTAGTAAATTCTGTTGGCTCTTCCTCTTGAATGAGTAAAATATTTTGACCATGTTTCTAGATTAATTCTTTCTGGTCTCCATCAATAAAAGAGCTCATAAGTCATACCAAAGGCAAAACATAAACATATGAAGCATTTAAAAATATTTTGTGTGTGTCTGAAGTTTAGATACAAAATATAAACACATTATTATTTATGTACAATTTTCTGCAGTTCTCTCTATTCCTGTTTTTTTCCTTCCATTATTTTTTCTTTGATTTTATATTTTTTAAATATTTATAACTTTTAATGTTTTTATTTCCTTAATTTCCTCACAGCTTTAATTTTTTTTAATTTTCTAAAAATAAAATTAGAAAAATACTAATGAATCTTCATTTCAACTGAAATATAAATTCAAATTTCAAAAGCAATTTAAAAATTAGTAACATATTCAATAAAATATTGACATTTAAATATTTAATAAGATTTATAGCATAGTTTGATTGTTATTTTCATTTTTTTTTGAGGGGCAATTGGGGTTAAGTGACTTGCCCAGGGTCACACAGCTAGTAAGTGTTAAGTGTCTGAGGCCGGATTTGAACTCAGGTACTCCTAAATCCAGGTCCAGTGCTCTATCCACTACGCCATCTAGCTGCCCCCTATTTTAATTTTTTTTTGTATATTCTGAGAGGAAGCTTCATTCAGATTCCTGGTTAACCTTAAAGTGTAGATCTCAGATTCCCTTTTTACCTTCTTTTATTTACCTGTTCCATTCCTTTATAGTAAACTCTGGCTTAGAATACAGGAAAAAAAAGTCAGCTTATTTTTATCTGGAGAAAAAACTGTTTTTTGTAAAGCTACAGTCAGGAAGTAAGATTTAAATAGAGCTGGAAATCTTGCAACACCAATTGAGTAGGCAGTGATGAATTAGGGGATAATATAGAAGGAATCACTTAGCTATAAGCCACAATGTGGAAAACAAGTATATCTAAGCAAAAAGCAAATTCTGTGTACCAATTTGACTTCTTAAGCAAATCATTGAAGACCAGTTTCCTACTGGACATGATCACATTCACTTAAGTATAACAATACATTTTATTTTCTCATCATCATCTGCTCCCCAGCTAGTGTGCTGCTTTTCTGCCAACCCTCCATAGATAAGAGGGCCAGAAGAAAGATCATGTCTGAGAAACATAGATTCCTGAGTGCTCTGAGACAAAACAGTGTTTTAAGGTTTGTAAGGCTTAGCATGAAACATCATGCAGCACTCTCCCAAATGAACTTTTTTCCAAATGGACACTTTCCCAAGCATGATCTCTTCAAAACCACAGCAGCACTTAGTACAGTGACTTGTTTGTAGCACTCACTATATAAATGTTTATCCTTTTCCCTTCTCCCTTGTTCCTCAAACATATATTTGTTCCTGCTACTTTCTCCATTGGCTCATATTATCCCCAGTAATTGAATCGCACATAAGTTGCCATCTCCAATAGCTGGGGATCTCCTTCAGAGTATAAGCCCATTATAAGTCCAACTTCTGTCTATGGGATACTGAGGGTTACAGAATCCACATGCTTTCAAAAGCTCTATGCCTAATAAATGCATTGCTTGTTCTATTTTTTTTTTTTTTGGTGAGGCAATTGGGGTCAAGTGACTTGCCCAAGATCACACAGCTAGTAAATGTTAAGTGTCTGAGGCTGGATTTTAACTCAGGTCCTCCTGACTCCAGGGCCGGTACTCTATCCACTGTGCCACCTATTTGCCCCTGCTTGTTCTATTCTTAACAGTATCATGTCAATTCTTCCATAATCTTTCTAGTTTTTCACCACCGGGAAATACAAAGAAAAATTTTCAGATTTCTATCTTCTATGATACTTCAGTCCTTGAGAAAATCATACCCTGAAAAGAAAAAAAAAAGGACTAGCTCTTCCAGACAGGGGTAATTTAAATAATTTACTTAAATGCTGAAAACATAAGGATGATATTGATAATTTAGTGTTCTGCAGAATTTCATGTGATCTTAATATTATTATTAATAAACATTAAAAAATAAAAATAGAACTCTCAGAATTGAGGTTCTAGTCTAAATTTCTTTTAATAGATGGAAACTGTGCTCACACTATAATTTCCCTGTTTTCTCTAAAGTGGTAAATGGAACATTTTATCTGTAATCTGATACTTTAGAACCCATATAAATATGCAATTCACATTTGCTTGTAAGAACCAGAAGTAAATGAAATTAATATGCACAATCTATAAAGGCAAATGAATACACAATATAATTCATCAGCCAAATGAAATAGAAAATGCAAAGTAAGTTTAAGAACTAGTTAGGATGGACCATTCCAATTATTTTGGGGGTAATTCATAAAATATTGTACTGATTTAACATATGAGGCTTCCAGGAGCAAATGTTTAGTAAAGCAAAAGTAGTTAGTTTGTAATAATACCACATTGAAAATGTACCCATTGTCTTGACATCTAAGATGTATTATATATTATAATGTTTACATGGCTGTCCAATCTACTTCATTAGAATAAAAAGAGAGAGGAACTTCATTATTAGACATTAAACTACGATAGGAGTATGTACCATCAAATGTCTATGTGATACTGAATAATGTTATTGGTGATACTAAATAACCTCCTAGGAAATGTACCTCCTCATCCTGACTTTTTGTGTTATGTCCACTTTTTGCTTGCTTCTTCCTTGATATCTCATTTTCATGTTTTCACCTTCATTTCCCTTCTTTCTCTTGCTTTTTTCCTATACTCTAGGATTTTTAATGGTCATATTGGGCATTGCTCAATCCTTGCTAGAGCATGCCTAAAGGCTTTTCATTCTTCAAACATATGCTATTGTCTTACATAACATGTAATTATGGTAAATAGTATGTGCCAGGGGCACACAATTGCTAAGTAAAAGATTTGGAATAGGAAGATAGAATTCCTACCTCTAAGGCCAGTGAATCTCCAGGTCCACCACACTGCTTCAGTGGATGTGTTGTTTTTTTTTCCCATAATTGCAGTCTGAATTTTCACAATTTTTTAAAATTCCTACCGCATTAGGAATCATCCAATGTAAGAAATTTAAACTAAGCATAAGGAAGGTTTTTTGGGTAGTGATCATAGGTAGTTATAGGAATTTCACTGAGAGAATCTATGAATACAAAGGGTAGACTTTCAAATAGAACAGGTACATATCATGAGCTGAAATGATCTAATTATTTTCTGAATGTTGTTTGTCCTTTCTTTTTTTGGCAGGGCAGTGAGGTTTAAGTGACTTTTTCAAGGTCACACAGCTAGTAAGAGTCAAGTGTCTGAGGCTATATTTGGATTCAGGTCCTCCTGAATCCAGGACCAGTGCTTTATCCACTGCACCATTAAGTTGTCCTTCATTCTTTGTTTTTGCTTTTTGTTTTTTGTTTTTTTTTAGTGAGGCAATTGGGGTTAAGTGATTTGCCCAGGGTCACACAGCTAGTAAGTGTTAAGTGTCTGAGGCCAGATTTGAACTCTGGTACTCCTGATTCCAGGGCCAGTGCTCTATCCACTGCGCCACCTAGCTGCCCCCATCCTTCATTCTTGAAGAGAAACATTACTGACATCTGGGAAGTGAAGTCATGACTTCCAGTGACTTAAATTTAAGTGAAAGAGGGCTGTGCCAATTCACAAGCCTAACTCTCTCCTCCACAGCTATCTAGGTCCAGTGGAAAGATGTGCATCAGGATGGCTAGAGATAGCCCCAGATTTTTGAGGCTATTAGAGTTATGTGACTTGTCTAGAATCACCAGCTTGTTAAGTGTCAAGTGACTGAGATCAGATTTGAACTCAGCTCCTTTCAACTTGGGGGTTAGTGCTCTATCCACTGCACCAATTAGCTGCCCCAATATGAATGTGGTGTGCTAGACCAGAGGACAAGTCTAAGTTTCTCTATTCCATGTGATTCTAAAATATCTTATCCTCAAAGTTGTGTTTCTTCAGGATATTTCTTTAAAAGAATCACTAATACACAATTTAGACAACATTTCTATTCTTTTAGCTTAACCAGAAAAATAATTTGAAATGTCAATGTCTGTCTGATCTGTATGGGTGGATAAATTTCCACATTCTGTCCCCTTTTGCATATTTTAATTTATTGGGTAGAAGTAAATTATAATGTCCTATTGCTTTAGCAGATTGTGCATATTAATTCTCTTATTCTATAATGCTTACTGGTAAATAATGCTGATTTATTCTTTATTTGCATAGTAAGATATTCAAATAGTGTTTTGGCTGCTTCCAGCCACTCTTGAAAAAAAGATCAAACCATAACCACTGCAATATTTCCTTATTACTGTCTGTTTGCAAATCCTGATGAGCTGACTCCATAATTTATTCTATATTTTTGTTGGCTTTTAATGGAGAAAGGATAAAGAATTTGAGAGAAGTTTAAGACCTTTGAACATTGGGTATTCTCTTAATGTTATTCTTAAAGTGAATGAACCAAGGAAAGTAAAATGTACAAAAATGGAATTCTCCTAGTAAACATGGCAATTTTTTTCTCTTTTCTTTCTATCTTTTCTTCCCGGAAACATCATTTAGAAAGACCTTAGTGTCTCCAAACAAATTCTTCAGAATTCCCTAGTCTTTCAGCAATGAATACCTATTTGTTCCCCACTGGGGCCATTCACCCTCATGTGATACCAATGAATATGAACAAACAGGAATTCATTGCTGTAGCTATAAGAAATTGAAAGTAGTAGGGAGAGAAGTAAGAATTATTTATTTATTACAAAATAATCCTCTTCTAACTCTCCCATTTATTTTCTCTTAAATTTTAGGTCACATAAATATTGTTAGTGTGGAGAAATTTAATTTACTTCCCAAAGTTATAGGTATAATATTCTTAAACCAACTGAATATATAATACTCATTCAATAGTATATATATATATATATGTACACACATGTATTATATAATGTTTTCTCCTTTTTAGAAAACTTTTAACATTAAATTATGATAATTTTATATACATCTATTATTACATAACTTAAACGTAAGCAAATATAACACAGCTGGCAATATCTGATTATAACTTACAAATGTTTTAAAAATCTTGATTCTCAATTGTTCTTTAAAAAAAAAGAAAATCCTTAATCCTTAAAGCTACTTATCTCTTCTTCAAATAAACTTATATTATTATTCTCTTCACTTTAGAAGGAAGAATCTGTTGTCCTAGAGTGTCCATTCACAAGGTTGCAAAGTTGAATGAAAATGTCTCTTTCATCCTCCCTTGCTTTTCTCTTTCCTTATTACTCTCCCACAAATGGATATCCCACCACTAAAAGAGGCATTGATTCTATTTATGCAATCGATCCAATGATGTGCTCATAAACATTTAACAACCAGCTTTCTAGAAGAAAAAAAAATGCATGCACAGCATGACATACTTTTAAGTTTAATTTGCATTATTATTATTATTTCTTTCATCACTTTCTTAAATCTAGTAGTCAACAAAACAATAAATCAAACTTCAGTTTAAAAGCATCTGCTGATTTCAAAGGTGTAAGTGCTCACATTGAAAAATTTGACAATGAGAATTTATCAACTGATACAAGATGCTTCTAGCTCTCTATCCTCCCCCCATTTCTATTGATTCCAAGTTTCACCCATTGAACATTAAATAATAAGAGTTATGGTTGAAAGGGAACATATACATTACCAGAAAGTATGCATCAACTCTATGTCTTCAAGAGGAACTCTACCTACTCTGTTTATGGACATTAGGTCTAGGATGTTCAGACAAAAACAAGCAGGGCTGATATTTTTCTGTGGCCATTGCCAGAGGTGGGAACAAAGCTGCAGGTAGAAAATGAGGTTCTCTGGCCTCAGTAAGGCCTAAGCCAGACTGGTTTAAAGTATCAAAATGTTATGGGCCCAGAGTACCCCAGAAGTTCTCTGGGGCACATCAAAGAATCTTCTCCTTGAGAAACTAATCCAAAGGACAGACACACCTAAACAGGTAAGTGGAACCAGATCAGACTGAGCTAGCTTCAGGACCTCCACCCTTTATTCTAGTCTCCCTCAACCCTGGGAAGATAAATTTCGGTGTGGCTCCTTCTTTTGTGTTCTGAGGAGATGGCTTGAGAGATCAGCAGCCACCCCTCACCCAACCCAGCCACCACCAGTGAGGGAAGGTCTGCCCTGACTAAAGGAACTTTCCACAGTCAGATGGTCACCCCCATCAGTCCTTTATAAAAGTACCTGCCAGTCTCCTGCTCGAGGAGATTGGTATCTCAGAGCCACGTGCTTTGTTCCATATCTCTCTCCCTATGAGAAGTCCAAGGATTTCTCTTGTTTTCCCTTCCCTTCACTAGCCCCAAAATAAACTACCATCTTATTCTAACTGCTTTTGTGTGCAAGAGGGTGTAATTCTTCAAAGAGGAATTCCTAAGGGCCCCAACCCCTACCCCTAACCCCATACCCTATTTTCTCCATGACAAAAGGAAAAGTAGAATGTATTTTTGGTTGCCCTGGGTCTGTGAATTAACTCTTTTCAATGCATCCAGGGTAGAATTGGAAATATTTTTAAAATATTTGAGGATGCTTCATGATCAAAATAAACTTGACATTTTTGCTTCATTCTTGTGGTTATTTCCTTTTTTTTAGTAGATGGCAAAAAACTCACAGATAAATTAGAACAGCATCAATATTTCTTAGGGATATGATAACATCAGTAGATTTTATATTTAATTAAATGGCTTTTAATTTTCCAATTTATTTAGGCTTCATAAAGGGAATTGGCATGCCTTACTTTTTTACTTTTTTTTTTTTGTGGGGCAATGAGGGTTAAGTGACTTACCCAGGGTTACACAGATAGTAAGAGTCAAGTATCTGAGGCTGGATTTTAACTTAGGTCTTCCTGAATCCAGGGCCAGTGCTTTATCCACTGTGTCACCTAGTTGCCCCCGCATGACTTAATTTTGCAACAGTGGGGATAGTGACACATTTATACTTTAGTATTTCATTTTATCATGGATTGCCAAGCTACCAAAGGGAAATGGTGATGGTGTTGATGCTATTTACTTAGAACTTGCCATATTCACATGGAGAAAGGAAATAGATTGATCAAGGTTCCTAAGGAAACAGGAAGAAAAGAAATAATATTAGGGGAGAACAGTGCTGGTAAAGGTTTTGTGTTTCAAATGAAGTCTCAGATGAGGCAAATGACATCATAGGACTTGAATACTGAAGATATTTTTTGGGAGTTATATACTGAGAGATAAGAAAACTGACACCTAAAACTTAAGGGAATTACCCAGGGTCACATAGCTAATAAAAGCTTAATGTTAGATTTGAACTCAGTTCTTCTTGACAGCACTTCTGCCTTTTTCTATTACAGTAATGTACGTGAAAAATATAGGAAAACTCTGAATTAGGGAGGTGTTTGTGCAAAATATAATGGGATTAGTGCAAAATAGCATGTGGAGATTAATAAAACTTGCCAATTGAGGGTGAATGAGGAATTAAATATGACTCCAAGATTAATCGCTATTGCATGAATTGGAGGTGACCCTATGTCCTTAAAAGCTATGCAAAAAGATTACAAATTTCTGGTAGATCTAACCAGGTTGGCAAAGCTGTAAGGACAATGACAGATTTTATTTTAATGTTATGAGGACTATGCTAGCTATGTTTAAGGAAACTGATCACCAAAGGGTTTGCTACTAAAGCAAGATGAATCTTTTAGTCCATAGAAGTATATTACATCTTCTACTAAGCTGTGGAGGATTTGTGATCTTTGTGAATGGAGTAGCCACAAGCCGTGAAATCATAGCTTTATTGAAATATTAAAGGGAGACTGTCACCTACACTTATAGATAATTATCACTAGCAATTTTAAAATTTGTAAAACACTATACATATATTAATCCATTTGCTCCTCATAATAACAATCCTGTGAGGTAGGTGCTATTATTATGCCATGTTAAGGCTTAAAAAAAAACTGAGGCAAACAGAGGTTGCCTTGTCACACAATTAGTTAGTGTCTAATAGAATCTGAACTCATCTTTCTGACACCATGCTTATATGTCATCCCATCATCTGAGAAGATAATTCAGTTTTATGTTTAAAATGAAATTACAACTTTTCAAGGATTTTAAATGGATTGCAGGTACTTGTCACTTCCAAAAGAAGAGCCAAGATTGTGGATTAGAGGAAGCAATCAACTGAGCTCTCCCAAGATTCCTCTCCAAAGAACTTTAAAGTAACATAACACCTCAAATCATATTCTAGAGTGACAAAAGAAAAGTTCAGGATGAAACATTTTCCCAGCCAAAGACAACTTAGAAGACAGGGATGAGAGGTCTGTGACATGGAGCTGGAGACTGGCCTGGAGAAACCCAGTTGTTAGGAGGAGGTTATTGTGGTAGAAGCAGCAGAACCTTGTGTAGCTCTCAAAAAATTGGCAGTAAAGGCACCTGGCAATTGCTTGGAAGAAGATTACAGGGGAACATGTTGCTAGCACTAGATGTAGCATTGGGGGCTGTTTGGCCACTACATTGCCTATATCTACTTCTGAGTCAGAGTTCAAGGTCATGCTTTCAGTCAAGAGGTAGTAGGGTCTCTGAGAAGCTATATCACTTCCAGACCCATGGAACTGTGAGAAGCAGTAACAATTTCAATCTCATAGAATCAAGGACCCTTCTTGTGATAGGACCAGTGCATAGACCAGAAGTGATCACACCTCTCCCCAGATAATACCACTGTGGAATTACTGAAAATTTCCAAACCCCTAGAACTACCTCTGAAAAGGGCATTGTGAAACAGTCTGAAGCATGGGACCATATCTCTCACCACCCCCACACACAAAACACAGCTGAATTTTAAAATAAAGCATAAAGAAAACAAAAAAGGAATGGGAAAATGAGGAAACATGAAACACAATAGAAAAAGCTACTATGGTGACAGGGAAAATCCAGACACAAACTCAGAAGATAAGGAAGGCTTAAATGAAAAAAAGAGTAAATTGGAATAATAATAAATTGGAATAATAACTCCAAAAGTATTCATGGAAGAGATAAAAATATTTTTCTAAATCAGAGTAGTAGAAGAAAATTAGGTAAACAAGAGAAAAGGAAGAAAATTATTAAAATACCATTAACATCTTGTTAAAAGAGGTAGAAAAGCAGAGAAGAAAATAACACTTCAAAAAAGAGAAATGACCAAATAGGAAAAGAAGTAAATAACTCCTTAAAAGGGGGAATTGAAAAAAATGGAAAAAATTTACAGAACCTTACTGAATAAAATAATTCTGTACAGATAAAAATCAGGAAAGTGGAAACTAATGTTCCATGTGTTGTCAATAAATAAATAAGTTCAAAAGAATGAAAAAAAATAAAAGAAAATTTCAAATATCCCATCAGGAAAATGACTGCCCTAGAAAATGGAACTAGGAGAGAGAATTGAAGAATTATTGGTTTACATGATAGCTACAATAAAATAAAGAGCCTAGACATCTTATTTCAATAAAGTATTAAATAAAATTGCCCTGCTATCCTAGAACCAGAAAGTAAACTAGAAATTGAAAGAATTCACTGATTACCACCTAGAAAAATCCCAAAATGAAAACTCAAAGAAATATTATAGCTAAATTCCAGAACTCCCAGGTCAAAGAGAAAATGCTTGAAATAGAAAGAACCCATTCAAATATCTTGCAGCTTCATTCAGTATCACATAAGAATTAGCAGCTACTAATTTAAAGGACTGGAGGGCTTGGAAAATTACATTACAGAAAGCAAAAGAACCAGAGTTACAATTAAGAATAACCTATCAAGCAAAATAGAGTATAATCTTCCAAGGGAAAATGATATTTAATGTAATAGAGGATTTCTAAGAATCCCTGAGGAAATGATCAGTACTGAATAGGAAATTTAGCTTTCAAAATACAAAACTCAAGACAAGTGGGAAAGAGCCAAGATTCTAAGATAAAATCAGCAAACCAGGTGAACTGTTGCAATAATCCTCTCCAAAGAATTTTAATATAACTCTTCTGATCAAATTTTAGAGCAACAGAGCCAACAAAATATAAGAATAAAGCATTTGTCCAGCCCAAAACAACTTATGAGGATGGGAGGAGAGGTCTATAACAAAACTTTGGAAGTTGGCTGGGAGTATGCCAGCAATACAAGCTTTAGGCAACAGGCTTCAGAAATGGTTATAGCAACAGCAGCACCAGCACCAGAAACACCAGCAGCAGCAATTCAGGAATTCTCAGTTCAGAGACTGTAAGGGTTTTAGGCAACTAGTCAGATGCTGGCACTGACTGGCAACTCTATTGTTCATTTGCAGCTATCTGTTGCATTTCTAGGTCAGGGGAGAGAGTTTCTGGTCAGTCTCAAGGAACCTTGAGCCCATGGTCACACTTCCAGGGTAGAGAGGTGGTCTAGAGATTGAGAGCAGGGGACCTTGTCATAGTTCAAGGGCCAAGAGAAGCATTAAGGCTTTCACCTACTTGGAAGCATGACCCTTCCTGGGTAAAAACCAGAACATACACCTGTAGAGTAGTAATCTCACTTCTGCTTGGATCACACAAACAAGGAAACATGAAAAACTTTTGGAACTCAAGAACCAGCTCTGAAAACAGCATAAAAAATCCTGAAGCATGGAATAGTGTCTTCCTACTCCCAGGTAAGAAGAACACAAATTTAACTTAAAGTTTGAAGTCAAGAAAAGTTTAGAAAGATCAGACAATAACAAAAAAAAAATTTAACTTGACCATAAAAAGTTATTATAGTGGCAGAGAGAAACAAGATAGAAAGTTGGAAGATAAAACAGTGTGAAAACAGCTACAAGCAAATCCTCAAAGAAAAAAAAATACACACACAAACACATATAAGTATATACACATACACACATATATAGTATATATATAATATATATGCATTGTGAGACTTAGAGTGCTACCAACCTGTTGAGAAAGATCCTGTAGGGAAGCTCCACCATGAAAAGAAACCATGTGACTTCAGCTTCAGGAAGTTGTGTCTGCTATCTGAATCCTGTCAATCAGTGCTACCAACCAATTAGCTTGGAGCTGTGTGTAAGGATGGCCCAGGTTCCTGTATCAAAGGGGGATTCTGGAAGAAGCCCTTGGGGAGGGACCTTTTGTTTTGGGGACTGTGACTTGGTGAGAACACAGATTCTTTGTTCTCTTAAAGATAGTTAGATGAAGTTTGCTTTTGACCGCTTTCTCTATTCACTAACTTCTAACACATTTTAATAAATAGTTAAAAGTCTATACTCTTGCTAAATCTTCTAATTTAAGGTGACCAATCATTAGATTTCAGACATCAAAGCTAGAATATTAGGGCATTACAGTGTATATATATATATATATATATATATATATATATATTTGTGTGTGTGTGTGTGTGTGTATGTATGTATGTATATATAATTGGACAGAAGCCCTGCAAGAATTCCTGGAATGCTTTATTATTTTGCTTTTAGAGATGAGTGATAAGGAAAAATTAGGAAAGCAAATGAGAGTGATGCAAGAAAATTATGAAAAGAGAACTAACAGAATGATAAAAAAAAAAAAAAAGACAAAAATACTGAAGAAAATAACACCTGAAATACAGAATTGGCCTAATGGTAAAAGAGGCACAAGAATTCCCCAAAGAAAAGAACTCCTTAAAAATTAGATTGGCTAAGTGAAAAAAAAAAAAAGAGGTATGAAATTTCACTGAAAAAATACTTTAATATTAGGATTGGGCTAGTGAAAGCTAATGACTACATGAATCATTAATAAACAACATAACAAAGAATGAAAACGTAGAAGAGAATTTGAAATATCTCATTGGAAAACCAACACACCTGGAAAGTGGATCAAGAAGATATAATTTTAGAATTATTGGACTACTTGGAAGTCAGAATGAAACAAAGACCCTAAACATTGTGTTTTTTGAATTTTTCAAGGAAAAATGACACAGTATCTTAGATCTAGAGAGTAAAAGCAGAAATGGCAATAATTCATCATCTTCTGAAAGAAACCCTAATATGAAACCTCCCAATTATATTATAGCCAAATTCCAGTGCTTTCAGGTCAAGGAAAGCAGTAATTCTAACAGTGTCACGCCTTAGTCAGGATCACAAAAGAATTATCAGCTTCCATATGAAAGGATCAGGCAATTAGGTGGCACAATGGATAGAGCCTGGAGTCAAAAAGATCTGAATTCAAAACCAGCCTCAGATATTTGCTAACGGAGTGCATAGCTGGGCAAATCACTTAATTATGTTTGCTTCAGTTTCCTCACCTGTAAAATGATCTGGAGAAGCAAATGTCAAATTTGAGGATTGCTACAAGTGAATGTTTGTGGGTAAGTTGAGGGGATGACCTTATGTAGGTTAAAGTAGGATTCTCTTGTATAGTTTTTCCCATTGTGCTATTTCCTATTTGAAGAGGAGTGTTTTCCACCTGGTTAATCCCGTGCCTTTTTTATGATACTCTGTGAATAATGTGAAACTTTGTTGTATAATTGACTGTTCAAAAAATTTGTTATGACTCTTGTTATGGGGAAAATGGGGTTTGGGTTTGGGGTAGGGGTTCAGGTTCTTAGGAATTCCTCTTTAAAGAATTACAACCTCTTGTACACAAAAGCAGTTAAAATAAGGTGGTAGTTTATTTAGGGGCAAGGGAAGGGAGGGGAAGGGAAACCATGAAAGAAATCCTTGGACTTCTCATGGGGAGAGAGGTATGGAACAAAGCACACGGCTCTGAGATACCAATCTCCTCGAGCAGAAGGCTGGCAGGTACTTTTATAGGGGACTGATGAGGGTGACCATCTGACTGTGGAAAGTTCCTTTAGTGAGGGCAGACCATCCCCCACTGGTGGTGGCTAGAGGAGTTGGGTGAGGGGTGGTTGCTGATCTCTCAAGCCATCTCCTCAGAACACAAAAGAAGCAGCCACATCTAATTTTATCTCCCTAGGGGTAAGGGAGACTAGAATGAAGGGTGAAGGTTCTGAAGCTTGCTCAGTCTGATCTGGTTCAGCTTATCTCTCTAGGTGTATCTGTCCTCTGGTATAGTTTCTCAAGGAGAAGATTCCTTGATGTGCCCCAGAGAACTTCTGGGGTACTCTGGGCACCATGACACTCAACTGAAATCAAACAGAACTAATGATCCTTTATACTGTTATACCTATATTAAGTCACTCTGTACCCTTAGGCTGTTGCTGGTGGAAAATCTTGATGTTAAAAATCATGTCCCCTCTACTTCCTTTCATAGTAAATCTCTTTAACTACTGCAGGTAAAACTGAATTTTTATTATAATTAATTGTATTGTTGCAATGCTCCAGCACTTATTATTTGCCATATCAGGATGCAAGTACAAGGTACCTGACTGGATAGCCTACTTGATGTTCTTCCTAATGATCTAAGGTTGGTGAGATTACCTCTTTAAATTCTGAACTGGCTTTTACCATATTGAGCTAATTAGATGGCTAATCAGACAATATTTTGTCAAGTTTTATTAAATTATACTGTCATAACTTTCAGACTTTTAGCAGATTAATCTAGAAAATCTCTTCAAATGACATGGATACTGGAGATGGTAAAGAAAATACCTCCTCTAATTTTCCCTGATCCATTTGTAGACACCTGAAGGGACAGATCATGGACACTGCCAAAGGACCTGACACTCCAAATTTTACAGTTATTTTGGAGTTTCTTTTTCATCCCACTGTAATTCTGCTTATTTTATTAATTCTGTATGTATGTTATATATCTGTTGGGGCAGATGGATGGCACAGTGGATAGAGCACTGACCCTGAAATTTGGAGGACCTGAGTTCAAATCTTAACTCAGACACTTTAACTATATGATCCTGGGCAAGTCATTTAATCATCTGGGGCCATCTCCAGTCATCCTGATATATATCTTGCTACTAGACCCAGATGACTCCCAGGGAAGAGAATGAGGTTGGTGACCTTGTGCCACCCTCCCTCACTTAAATCCAATTCATTGGGAGTCATGGCATCACCTTTTTGTTGTGGTCTTCTTTAAGAACACAGGAAAACAACAACAACATGGATCTGTTATGTATTGCATAAGCTGCTCATCACTTCTATCTGGACTGATATTTATTCAGGAATTGTTAAATATATATATATATATGTGTGTGTGTATATTTATATATATATATATATATATAAAACAATTCCCAAATGAATATCCCATATGTAACGATTGGAATAACGCCACCTGCTGGATACTTACTGTAGAAGAGTTCTGCCCATGAAGGGAAGGTCTTTGAGGGCAAGACCAAGAGTCAGGAAGTGACGCGGGCTAGTGGGAGGAGGAAGGAAGAGACTGACGCTCAGGCTCTCTTTCTTTCCTTTGGACTCTGGTGGAGAGTGGAGCTAGAAATGTGCTCTCCCTTTAATAGATAGGAATCTAGGCCTTTCTCTCTCTCTTTACCAAATTCTTATTCTCTTTAATAAATGCTTAAAAGTCTAACTCTTGCTAAAGCTTATAATTTATTGGCGACCACTCATTAGATATTTTAGACAGTTTAGCTAGAATTTTACCCCTTAACACATATATGTGTGTGTATATTTGTGTGTGTGTGTGTGTGTATATATATATATATATATATATATATATATATATATATATATATATACACACACACACACACACATACGGACTAATAATAGTTTCTTTTAAAAAAAAAAAATTTTAATGAGGCAATTGGGGTTAAGTGGCTTGCCCAGGGTCACACAGCTAGTGAGTGTTAAGTGTCTGAGGCCGGATTTGAACTCCTGACTTCAGGGCCAGTGCTCTATCCACTGCACCACCTAGCTGCCCCAATAATAGTTTCAAAGGGGGGTGTTGTAGGTATTTGAGAAAACCAAAGTTACTCATTTTTTGTCTGCTGTTTATATTTAGTTTCTTAGCCTTTTTTGTATTGCACCCCTTGAGCTGTCTGCAACCTTCCTTTCTCCCTAAACAGCAAATATCCAGAACAATCCTATCTTTAAGAGTCAAGATGCAGGAAACAACTCAAACAAACTAAAAGTATATCCCCAATCCCAACCAATAACAAGCCTTGTCCAAGCAAGAAGTACCCCCAAACCAAATTATCTCATTGATAATTAAAACCTATATAAAATTTGTCCTTTTGTTACTGCTGGCAATCTCAACTATTGCAGGTGGAGCTCCCTTGCTAGTAAACTCAACAAACCCTGATTGATTCCTAAATTTTCTCATTATGATTCTGATTCTGCTTTCAGTTTTTTCTGGCACAAACAAGCTTGTCCACAGGTCTAATACTTAAAACTCACTTTCATATAAATTGGTTCAAGGAGGGAAATGCACACACAAACAAACATGCACATATACAACCTGGTATAAATCTACCCAACAAGCTAATTAATACCCAGCAGGGAAGTAGAAGACAAAGAGAATAAGGGAATTGTAGTGGGGTATAAAAGTGAAGACAGATTGGGGGCAGCTAGGTGGCACAGTGGATAGAGCACCAGCCCTGAATTCAGGAGGACCTAAGTTCAAATCCGGCCTCAGATCCTGGACACTAACTAGCTGTGTGACCCTGGGCAAGTCACTTAACCCCAATTGCCTCACAAAAAAAAAAGTGAAGACAGATAAAGAAAGGCTGTGGTAAGAAGAAAAAGAGACTTCAGAGGAAGGAAATTTTAAAAGAGAAGATAAACAAGAAAATAGAATGAAGAAAAATGCACAGCTGGTAATCATAATTTTGAATGTGAATGCATTGAGCTCACCCCTAAAACAGAAGTATTTATATGAATGGATTAAAAAAATAAAATCCAACAATGTATGGTTTCCAAGAAACACACTTGAGACAGAGACACACATAGAATTACAATGAGGGGCTGGAACAAATTCTATTATGCTTCAGATAAAGCAAGGAAGATAAGGAAAGCAATCATGATTTCAGATAAAGCAAAAAGAGATCTAATTCAAAGGGATAAGCAGAAATACAAAATCTTGTTAAAAAGGCACCACAAGGGGGCAGCTACACAGCCCAGTAGATAAAACACTGGCCCTGGATTCAGGAGGACCTGAGTTCAAATGCGGCCTCAGACACTTGACACTAGCTGTGTGACCCTGGGCAAGTCATTTAACCCTCATTGTCCCACAAAAAAACCCATAAAACAAAAACAAAAGCCACCACAGGCAATGAAGTAACATCAAAACTAAATATATATATATATATATATATATATATATATGGGGCAGCTAGGTGGCGCAGTGGATAGAGCACCGGCCCTGGAGTCAGGAGTACCTGAGTTCAAATCCGACTTTGGACACTTAACACTTACTAGCTGTGTGACCCTGGGCAAGTCACTTAACCCCAATTGCCTCACTAAAAAAATAAAAAAAAAAAAACAACTAAATATTCACCAAATGCCAAAGCATCCAAATTCTAAAGAAAATGTTAAATGAGTTACAGGATGAAGTACAGTCAAATGACACTAATACGGGACTTCAATTTTTCCCACTCAGAAATTTAGCAATAAAACAAATAATAAATAAGTAAAGGAGATGAAAAGAATCTTAGAAAAGTTAAATATGATAGACTTATGAAGAAAATTGAATCGAAAAAGAAAGAAATATACCTTTTTCTCAGCTACATATAGTAACTTCACAAAAAAAAATGACCATTTATTGGGGCATAAAAATTGCACAGACAAATGCATCAGTGCAGAAATATTAAATTCTCTATTTCAGCACATATTGCAATAAAATTATATTAAATAAATGACTTGAAACATGAATTAAAAGCAAATTGGAAACCAAATAATCTCTTTCTAAAGAATGTGAGTCAAAGAACAAATCATAGAAACAATCAATAATTTAATTAAATGGAAAGACAACAATGAAACAAAATATCAAAATGAATAGTAAACAGCCAGAGTACTTTAGAGAAATTTTACATTTCTAAATTCATAAATGAAAAAAGGAGATAAAGACTTGATTAATGAATTGGACATGCAATTAAAAATATAGAAAAAGAACACATTAAAAATACTTATTAAAACACCAAAATGGAAAAACTGAAAATCAAAGGAGAGATTAATAAATTTGAAAGTAAAAAATTGGAAATAATAATTAAACCAGATTAACTGGAAACATCGGTTAATTTGATTATCAAAAAGAATAAAAGCAAATCACTTATGTCAAAAATAAACAAGAGTGAATGCAACACAAATGAATGTGAAACAAAAGCAATTATAAGGAGTTGCTTTGTAAAATTATAAGCAAGTAAAACTAACAATCCAAGTGAAACTGATTAGTATTTACAGAAAGAAATTAATTGCCCCATTAACAGAAGATGAAATAAAATGCTTATAATGCTATCTTAGAAAAATATATTAAATAAGCCATCAATGGGCTCCCTGAGGGGAAAAAAAAAATCATTGGTACCAGATGCATTTGCAAGTCATGTCAACCTAATATTTAATGAACAATTAACCCCAATACTATACAAATATTTACAAAAATAGGTAAAGAAGGAATCCTCTCAAATACATTTTATGATGCAATTTAAAAAATAATAACTAAATCAAGGAGCGCCATAGCAGAGAAAGGAAAAGTATAGAACAATTTCATTGTTGAATATTGATGAAAAAAATACATAAAACACTAGCATGAAGATTAAGGAAATGTATCAGAAAGAACATACAGTATGTCTAGATGGAATTTATAACAGGAATGCAAGGCTAGTTCAATATAAAAATAATTGTCAGTATAATTGATCATAATAACAAAAACAGCAAAAATGTCATGATTATATCCAGTTGCAAAATTAAAATGCTTTTGAACAAACAAAACTAATTTAGTCACAATTGGAAGGTGAATTATATATATTATGGTTTTGCCAACTATTTTTAGATAAATTATTGGTGGACTAGGATGGGTTTTCTAAAATATTGCTACTTATAAATTAATGGCTATTGTACTCATTTTGTGCAATAAGTAATTATTATTAAAGTATACTAAATATTAGTGAAGAATTGATTGTGTGTCATTTAACACAAGCAGAAAAAAAAGAGAAATTTTGTCTCTACATTACCTTTACTGGCCTAAAAGGAGAGCACTCATAAATGGGACATCATGCAGAGCTAGAGTGCAAGCTAAGAATGGTGCTGGCCTCACAGTAGTACTTGTTCAGTTTTTTGATAGAGGTGGCTCCTTATACACTGATCAAAGCTAATTGGCCAGCATCATTCAATTCCATTGGTTGATGTGACTTGAGGGTTGTCCATATTAAAATGAGCTCTACCATTAAGTCAAAGTCCAGATAGGTACAGCTTAATCCTATCTAGTTCACAGAGCTATTCACAAAAAATGTCTATCTCCATTCTTTGTATGCCTTGCATAGGATTAGAACTCCCTCTTAAAAATTGACCTCTGAAGGGGGACTGGGTAGAAAGTCAAACAAAACTGGGTCTCTTCTTGGTCCCCCCAAGAAATCCAATATTAATAATTATTTTCTCACAAAGGAAATAGGAAACAATGGAACTAATTTTATTTTGTTTCAATAATAAAGGCCTAATTTCTCAAATATGTAAGGGTCTGAGCCAAATTTATAAAAATAGGACAGTTGACAAATGGTCAATTTTCAGGGAAAAAAAAATCTAAGTTATCATTAGACAAATGAAAAAATGCTCTAAATCATGACTGAAGTTCAAATATGTCAGTTTAGCAGAGCATTCATCTCTCATTTATTTATTTATTTATCTCTCATCTATTGTTTAACTTTTGTTAGAGTAAGCATGTAATAATGAAACAAAACAATAACTTCCAATTTATCACACTTTTTAAGAACTGAAAGCCAGCCAAAGTGGTAAACTTTTTTTTTTCCAAAAGCAACAGAAGCCATATTTGCAGAGAAGAAATATTGTAGTACCCTGGAATAAAATACTGGCTCTATAGTCAGATTCTGCCTCCAAATATTTTTGTGCTATAAGAAATGACAAGTAGTATGATTTCAGAAAAACCTGGAAAGACATATGAATGGATGCAAAGTGAAGTGAATAGAACCAGGAGAAAATTATGCACAGTTACAGCAATATTGTTTGATGAAGAACTGCATATGGTTTAGCCATTCTCAGCAATACAATGATCCAAGATAATCCAAAAGGACTAATGATGAAACATACTTTCTCCCTCCAGAAAAAGAACTGATATTTTTAATACAGACTAAAACATGCTATTTTCACTTTCCTTCTTTCCTTTTGCTTTTATTCAAGTCTTTTTTTTTTGTACAAAATGACTAATATGGAAATGTTTTACATGGCTACACATGTACACCCTATATTTGATTGCTTACCAGTTCAGGGAGAGGGGAGGGGAAGGAGGGAGGAAGGCACAGAATTTGCAAACCAAAATTTTTGAAAAATGTTATTGTTTTAACATATGAGGAGAAATTACATATATGTGTGTATGTATGTACATATTCATTTTTAAATCTGTCTCCAGTGCTTACTTCCTATGTGATGATAGACAATTCCCTTCAAATATCTATACCTTGCTTGCCTTATCTGTAAATTAAATGAATTGGACTAAATGCTTCCTATGATCCCTTTGAGATCTAAATGAATAACCCCAGATCCAGTTTAGCTACAAGTTTCAGAAAACACAAATATTACACTCACTTCCTTGTCATTTTGTAGGGAAAACACTTCTATAATTCCTTTATATTATATACTTTGCCACATCATTCTAATGAAGATATAAATCTCTCCATATATAAATTTTATCAATGTGGAAACAGCAAGTGACCCTTTAATATAACATTACCAACAGCCATTAAGCACAATGGTAAAAGCCACAGTATCCCATGGGTTATCTATCTTTGTCTAAAAAACCAGGAACATGATCTTTGGAGGATTATGGGTTTGATTGTTATCTTCCCTCTGAGATGGAAGTTTTCATCTACTGTATTATAAACAAGATGTTAGGATGTTGATGGCCTCAAACATTATCATCCTTTCGGGTCCAGTGTCTTGGCCCACAGTTATATGAATCAGACTTCAAGATACTGAAGAAAAAATCATTATCATCCCTTAGCCCCTGTTGTTTTTAGCTGCAGACTCATAAAGGGGAACATCAGATGATGGCATACACTACTGCTTTTCCTTTGGGGCAGCAACATTTACCCACTCTCTTATTTATTTTACCCTTCACAACCCACTCTGATTTAAAGTCAGCTTCAATTAGGAAAACTGAGGATGACATTTGCTACCTTGTGCCAGGCCATGTAAATTGTCCCCATTATTTTTATTCTGCTCCATTTACCACCCTCATTGTTCTAATAGGAATGTGTTTTCTGATAATCAAGTTCTGGGAGAAGTTCCCTGTTGGAATTAAATGCTGCTCTGGTTTTATCTGATCTACCTGAATTGAACATGAAATCAGGGCAAGAAAATGTGGGAATGGGGTCACGCATCAAGGATACAGAAAGGGTCACATTGACATATTTTACATCCTATTTGTGAGCAAAGATGCCAATAAATTCCAACAGGAAGCAGGGCATACTTCTGTTAAATTGCTGTAATAAATTGCATAGCTCTTTGAAAAGCTGGGAGGTGTCATGTGGGGGGTAGGTATAATCCAGAACTTTATAACTCATGAAAATTAGCAATAAATTTAGGATGCTGAAGGAACAACAGCAGCTCATAGCTTTTTTTCCCAAAATTACGTTTGGAAATTGTTGTCCTCCTGCTCATATAATTAATTTAACTTTAAAATAATATTGAATTAGCCAAATGCACATCATGACATAATCAGACCTGCAGTAAAATCTGCATTCAATTTTACATTAGTTAATAATTTTTTATGGATGTATTTCAGGTAGATTTATTTTTTCCCTTCTGTATGACATTTTGTCTTAAGTTGAATAGGCAGGATTTTATAAAACTATAGGAAGCACAGGAGTTTTTGCATTTTTCCTTGTAATTAACAATTCCTTTAGAAGATAAAATCCAGAGGACCAAATATGTAAATCTTGAAGAAACCTTAAAATTCATTTAACAAAATAAACCTCAGAGAAAAAAAGTGACTTACTCTATATAAAGGGCAGAGCATAGAGTTCATCCCAGGTGCTTTGATTCTAAGCTCCATGCGCTTCCCATCATAATATGGCACCTTGCTAAGTTTTATCTACATTTTGCTCTACTGTGTAAAATAGGAATAGGTTTAGGAATAAAGAACTTATGGTCATGAATGATCTGTGAAACTTTCCTTTTAATGCTTTCCTCTTGATTACACCAAAAAAAAATCTCCTTAGCAAATCACATTAGGGGAATTATTAATAGAATATAGGCAATGATACGTAGAATTGCAGAATTTAGAGTTGAAAACACCTTCATGTTATTCTACTCCAACTCCTTCACTTTAAAAAGAAATGAGGGGGGCAGCTAGGTAGCACAGTGGATAGAGCACCAGCCCTGAATTCAGGAGGACCTGAGTTCAAATCCGGCTTCAGACACTTGACACTTACTAGCTGTGTGACCCTGGGCAAGTCACTGAACCCCCATTGCCCTGCAAAAAAAAAAATAGATAGAGAAAGCGAGTATGTGGACAAGAGGGAGGTATAAGGTGTCATAAGACTTGAAAAGGTTGAGGACAGGTTAGGAAGGACTTTAAGGGACAAACAGGATGCTATAGTTAATATTGAAGGTGATATGGAGCTGTTGGTACTTATTGAAAAAGTGGGTGACATATTCAGACCTTTGAGATCTGCTTTAGAAAAATCACTTTGATAGAAGATTGAAGAGTATATTGGATTGAAAAGAGATGTATGGCAAGTAGAACAACCAACAAGCTTTGTCATAATATAGACATAAGGTGATGAGAGCATGCACAAGGGTGGTGACGGTGTTAGAGCAGAGAAGAGGGTTTATGTGAAAGATGTAATAAAGATAACAGTATCAGTACTTGGCCAGAGATTTGATATGGGGGAGGAGGAGTGAAAGAGTAGAGAGTTAAGCAGAACACCTAGGTTATTAACCTGTATAAATAGAAGGATGGCCCCTCTAAGTAATAGAGAAATCAAGAAAAATGGAGGGTTTCAAGGGAAACATAATAAATTGTTATGGACATGTTGGGTTTCAGATTTCCATGGGACATCTAGTTTGAGATTTCCAAAAAGCTTATCATGGAAACAGACTAGATGTCAGCAGAGACTTTAGGGGTAGATAAGTGGACATAAGAATCATCAGCATAGAAGTAACAATTGAAGCTGATGAGATAACTAAGTGAAATAGTATTGAAGAAGAAGAGAAGAAGGCCCAGGAAATGTCCTGTGGTGTATTCATGGTTACCTGGCATGATGTGGATGAAGATGCCGCAAAAGAAAGTCAGGAGTGGTATGTTAGACAGGAAGAGCCATGGGAGAAAGCATTGTTGTGGAAAAGCAAAACAAAAGAAAGAATTAAGAAGCGGATGATCAGCACGATTAAAGACTGCAGAGAAATTAAGGATGAGAAAAGACTATTGATATGATGACTAAAAATTCTTTAGTAACTTTGAAGAGAGCATTTTGGTTGAATGATGATATCAGAGGGTGAAATGAAAATATTTAGGCAGAGTTTGTGAGGAAAGGAAGTGGAAACAACAATTGTAGATGGTGTTCCCAAGAAGTTTAGCTGAAAAGGGGCATAAAGTTATGGGATAATAACTGGCTGGGATGGATGAATAAAGTAAATGGTTTTTATTTGTTTTCATTTCTTTATTGCATGAGGAAAATATAAGGATGATTTTAGGGAGTAAGGAAGAAGTCAGTAGATGGGAATAGATTGACAATAAGCTGGTGAGGGTTTGTGATAGAGTGAACACTGCTCTAGAATATGTGATATAATAGGACAATTTGTGCATTTATAGTGGATTTCCTTGGCAAGGAGGACATCAACCTCATTATATGAGACAAGTGTGAAAGATGAGATTGTGGAAGAAGGCATCTGAGTGATGTGAATTGAGGGGAAGGGGAGAAGAGGGAGCTCTAGCAAATAGCATCTTTTTTTTTTTTTTCAGTGAAATATGATGCAAGGTTCATAGCTGAAAAGGTTGAGGAAGGAATATTAATAGGAGATTTGAGGATGATGAAAAAGGTTTGAAAGAACTACTGTGGTAAGTGCAATAATGAGTTAATTAGAAAAGTATAAAACTATTGCCTTTCAGCAATGAGGATCCACTTGAGTTCATGTAAAAAATTTGTAGCAGATCCAAGAATCAGTTTCATTATTTTTTTTTTACTTTTGTTTAGGAGCATATGAGTAACAGAGAATACAGCAGACGATGAGAGTTGTGCAAGTCTGAGGCATGGTAGGGATAGATAGTCAATATGATGGTGGGGCAAAGGAGTTAAGAGAAGACAATGTAGAGTTAAACTTATTGACAAAGGGGTCAAGATGGTGAAAGAAAGAGTTTGTAGTAAGTACGAAGTAGATGTCCTGGGAAAACACTGAGGGCTGGAGGAATTGGAGATCATGTGTGGCCAAATCATGTGAGGCTGCAAGACAGAGGGAGAAGGGAAATGAGAAAATATTGTGAACAAACACAGGGAATTCAGAGTTCATGAACATGGATGTAGAGCATTTGTAGGTTGGCAAGATCATTGTATGATAAGCTTTTTATGGTTTAGGTGGATTGGAGAAGTAGAGCTATTAGAAAATTCAGAAACTATGAGTTTAGGATATTTGAGGAAGTACTAATATGTATATTGAACTTTTGCAATAGAAGTTGAAGGAGAGAAAGATTGTGAGCTAGACACTGAATTTAATGAGGAAAGAAGGATGGATGCCCTGAGGTCAAGTAAACTAGTGATATTAAAACTAAAAGAAGAAATGTATCTTTGCCACCTGTTAAGATATAAAACCACAAATAAAAATTATTTATGTTGTATTGTAGTAATTTTTTTTTTTGCTAAGCAATTACCAGTTCAATCTTAATGTGGTTACATTGGAGCCCTAGCGTAGTGAGTTTTATATTTTTCAGCTAATAACAGCATTCTGATTGAGTGATTACATATACATACCTGTACATGTATACCCATGTGTGTATATGCACATATATGCATTTAATTATAAGCTAATACACATACATGAACAGAAGTATTACACATACATGTGTGTATTTTGACATATATGTCTATAAAACTTTTATGTCTATGTATATAGAATATACATATATACACACATACATGCAGAGAGAGAGAGAGTGAGTGAGTACACATGGAAGTATGTACATACAGATACATGCATATAAGTGGAAATTTAGAGCAAGGAATAGTCCATCTCCTACATCTACTACAGCAAGTCAGTATAAAAGAGTGGCAGTGTAGCCAGTTCCACAAAGAAAAGCCAAGGATGTGGGCAGCTAGGTAGTGCAATGGATAAAACACCAGCCCTTGATTCAGGAGGACCTGAGTTCAAATCTTGCCTCAGACACTTGATACTTACTAGCTCTGTGACCCTGGGTAAGTCACTTAATCTTCTTTGCCCCACCAAAAAAAAAAAAAAAGCCAAGGAGACTATGATATCAAGAAGGAGCCAGAAATTTGGAAAGGCAGAGCCAAGACAGTGGAGAAAAACAAGGAAGTTTCCTGAGCTTTCCCCAGATTGGCTCAAAAACATTGTTAAATTGGGGCAGCTAGATAGCACAGTGGATAGAGCACTGGCCCTGGATTCAGGAGTACCTGAGTTCAAATCCGGCCTCAGACACTTAGCACTTACTAGCTGTGTGACCCTGGGCAAGTCACTTAACCCCAATTGTCTCACAAACAAACAAACAAACAAACAAATAAACAGCAACAACAACAACAGAAACATTGTTAAATCAAGCCTCTAAATTGATTCTGTATTGGCAGAACTCAAAAAAGATGAAGTGAAAAATTGTCCTAGTCAAAATAACTTGGAGGGACTTCGTGAAAGGTCTATCTCATTTGAGTGGAAACATAGTGTGGCTCAGTGCAGGTAGTGTCCATCATAGCTATCAATAGGCACGTAGCCAAAGCACAGATCAACAACTGAGGTCCTTTAGTCCTGCCTCAGTGTTCTAGTGGCATAGCAGGCCAGATGTAAGGCCTCTAGCCCCAGCAGAGAAGGTGAATTGTGAGCCTGGAAACAAGGTATAACAGGTGTGACTAGGCCAGTCCAAGCCAGCACAATGGGGAAGTCTTGAGCTCCAGAGGCCACAGAAGAGAAAGCCAATGAACAGGCCCCCATGCCCAAGTGAAAGAATCTGGGTCCACCACAACCTGTGCCCCAGGAGCAGAGGACAACTTTAGTAGTCTCAAAATAAGTTAAAACAAAACAAAATGAGAAAAACTAGAAGAAAAAAAAAACACAAAAACCTCTGACCACAGAAAGTTACTATGACAACCAGGAAGATCAAAACAAACTAAAAAAAAAAGACAATGTGAAAATGACTACTTATGAAGTCTCAAAGGGAATATGAATTGGTCTCAAACCCAAAAATGTCTTCTTGGAAGAAAGCTCAATAAGTATTTAAAAAATCAAATGAGAGGTATAGGAGAAAACCTGGGAGAAAAACATTTGACTTATACAAGAGAGAGTCAACAACTTAGAAAAAGGAAATGATTCTTTAAAAATACAATTGACCAGGGGCAGCTAGGTGGTGCAGTAGATAGAGCACCAGCCCTGGAGTCAGGAGGACCTGAGTTCAAATCCGACCTCAGACACTTAACACTTACTAGCTGTGTGACCTTGGAAAAGTCACTTAACCCTAATTGCCTCACCAAAAAAACAAACAATTGACCAAATGGCAAAGAAAATCCACTAAAGAAAAGAACTTCTTTTTAAAGTTTAATTGTCAAATGGAAAAGGAGGTACAAAAGCTAATTGAAGTGTGAGATTTAAAATTGGATATTAGATCATAAATCTCCCCTACTTAACTTTTCCCTTAATTTATCTCCCAGACTAGTAAATGGAAGAAGCTTCTGGTTTTCTAGATAGAGCCTTTATTGTATATAAGGTGTTGTTGATTAGAAGGATAGGAAAATAGAAATACAGTACAAATCATCTTAAATCTAGGCTTAGTCTATATTCCTTATAAAAACTCACCAAACCGAAAAGGCCACCTTTGGAGTGAGTCAGACCGTCTGTGCCGTGCCGCCAGGAGTCCCGCCAAGCCGGCAAAAAGGCTACTCTCATTCTCTCCACCCCGGAAGTCAAAAAACCCGGCAGGCAGTCTGACATGCGCAGCAGGCGGACTGTACCCGGCAGGCAGTCTGACATGCGCAGCAGGTGAACTGTTCATCTCCTCCCCAAAAGGGTGGTCCTTGAAAAACTGGCGTCTTTCAGTTATCCTAACCGACTGTTAAAAACTTTCATATTTTACCACAGAAGAAAAGAATTCCTTAAAATGCAGAATTGGGCAAGTGGAAGCTAATGACTCTATGAGACAACAGATCAGTGAAACAAAATCAAGAGAATAAAAAAATAGAAGGAAAAACAAAATACCACATTGGAAAAACAACTAACATGGGAAATAGATCCAGAGAGATAATTTTAAAATTATTGAACTTCCTGAAAGTCAAGATCCAAAGAGAGAGAGAGAGAGAGAGAGAGAGGGAGGAAATGAAAAGAAATGAAAAAAAAAGAAAAACTGCACGGCATCTTTCAAGAAATTATCAAGAACTATCCTGATATTCTAGATCCAGTGGTTAAAGTAATACACACTGAAAGAATATACCTATCACCTGCTGAAAGAAATTGCAAAATGAAAACTCCAAGGAATATTATAGGCAAGTTCAAAAATTACTAGATCAAGGAGAAAATACTGCTATTAGACATAAAGAAGCAATTTAAATATCAAGGAAAGCTTGGGATTTGATACCCCAGAAGGCAAATGAGCTTGGATTACAACCAAAACTCAACTATAAAGCAAAATTGAGCATAATATTTCATTCAATGAAACGGGGTACTTTCTTTTTGTTTTTGCTTGTTTGTTTGTTTGTTTTTTGCAGGGCAATGAGGGTGAAGTGACTTGCCCAGGGTCACACAGCTTGTGTCAAGTGTCTGAAGTTGGATTTGAACTCAGGTCCTCCTGAATCCAGGGCTGGTGCTTTATCCACAGAAATGGGGTACTTTCAAACTTTCCTGATGAAAAGACCAGAACTGAACAGAAAATTCATTCTTCAAATAGAAGAATCAAGAGAAGCATAAAAGGAAAATAAGAAATGTTGGAGAAGTTGTGGAAAAATTGGAATACTAATGCATTGTTGGTGGAGTTGTGAACTGATCCAACCATTTGGGAGAGCAGTTTGGAACTATGCCCAAAGGGTTAGAAAGCTGTGTATACCCTTTGACCCAGAAATACCACTTTTAGGTCTTTTTCCCAAGGAGATCACAAAAAAGGAAAAGGACCCACATGTACAAAAATATTTATAGCTGCTCTTTTTGTGGTGGCAAGGAATTGAAAATTGAGGGGTTGCCCATCACTTGGGGAATGGCTGAATAAGTCATGGTATATTAATGTAATGGAATACTATTGTACTGTAAGAAACGATGAGAGAGTGGATTTCAGAGAAAACTGGAAGGACTTGCATGAACTGATAAAGAGTGAGATGAGAAGAACCAAGAGAACATTGTACACAGTATCAACAACATTACATGTTGATCAACTGTGATAGACTTGATTCTTCTCAGCAATACAGTGGTCCAAAAAAGTCCCAAAGGACTCATGATGGAAAATGCTCTCCAAATCCAAAAGAAAAAAAAAAAGAACTGAGGAATCTAGATGCAGATTGAACCATACTATTTCTATTGTTTTTGTTGTTGTTTTTCTTTTTTGAGGTTTTTCCTTTTTGCTCTTATTCTTTTCTTATAACATGACTAATGCAGAAATATGTTTAATGTGATTGTACATATATAACCTGTATCAGATTGCTTGCTGTCTTGGGAAGGTGTGAGAGGGAGGAGAGGGAGAAAGGAAATTTTGAAACTGGAAATCTTATAAAAACAAATGTTGAAAATAATAACTGGAAAATAATAAAACATTTATATGGAAAAAGGAAACAATTATGTTTACACAAAATGCAGGTTAGTCTACAACCAAAAGAATATAATGAAAAGCATGGAGGTCAGGGAGTCTTTATCTGTTTTTGTGTTATGAACTCCTTTAGCAGTATTGTAAAAACTATGGACCTCTTCTCAGAATAATGCTTGTTGCCTATTTTCATCATTGAAGGAAAAATTAAATTTCAATTTGAATTTGTTAAAAATAAAATTGTGAGGGATTTTCATTTAAAAAAGAGAAGCATAAAAAAGTAAATAGGAATGAAAAAAACTTTTTATTCAATAAAATGAAACTGAATTCCTGTATGAAAAGATGATACTTGTAACTTGAGAACTGGATCTCTATTAGAAAAGTTATACATAGACAGAGGGTGTGGATATAAGTTGACTTCGATGTGATGATAAAAAAATAAGGGGGTGAAAAAAAAAGAATTGTACTGGGAGAAGAGGAAAAGGGGCATCATAATAGGGTAAATGATATCAAATGAAGAAGTACAAAGGATTTATTTTAGTAAAGGGAAAGAATGGAGGGGGTGAGCATTGTTTGAACCTTTTTCTCATTAGATTTGGCTCAAAACAGGGAATAACATATATACTCAGCTGGGTAAAGACATTTATCTTACCTTAGATAGATGCAGGAAGTGAAAAGGTAAAGAAAAGGGAGAGAAGATAAAGGGGAAAGGAGGGAAAAATTATAAACATAGTAGAGGAAATAAGGAGGAAAAACACAGTAATTATAACTGTGAATGTGAATGGGATGAACTCTCTCATAAATGGAAGAAAATATCAAAGTAAATTAAAAACCAGAATTCTACAATACATTGTTTACAAGAAACACATTTGAAGCAGAGAAATACACACAGAGTAAATATAAAAGGGTGGAGCAGAATATATTATGCTTTAGCTGAAATAAAAAAAATAAAACAGAGGTAGCAATCCTTATCTCAGAGAAAGCATAAGCAAAAATACATCTAATTAAACGGAAAAAGGAAGGAAACTACAACTTGCTAAATGGTACCATAGATAATAAAGTCATATCAACATTAATTATATTTGCACCAAATGGTATAGCATCCACATTTTTTACCAGAGAAGTTAAATGGGTTACAGGAAGAAATAGATAGCAAAACTATACTAGTAGGGTACCTTGACATGCCCCCTCAGAACTAGATAACTATAACCATAAAATAAACATGAAAGAATTAAAGATGGAAATAGAATTTTAGAAAAGTTAGATATGATAGAACTCTGGTGAAAATGTAATGGGCATAGAAAGGAAAAGACCATTTTCTCAGTAGTATACTGCACCTACAAAAAAAATAAAAATGACAATGTAGTGGGGCATAAAATCCTTACAGTCAAATGCAGAAAGGAACAACTAGTAAATGCATGTATCACAGTGCCTGGCACATAGTAGGTGCTTAAAAACTTCTGGTTGTTTCACTGCTTGATTGATAGACTGATGACTACCTCCTCCTGCCTTGTTCTCCTACTTATCAAACAACATTTTTGTCTTCACTGGATCCTTTTCTTCCTAAAACTTAAAAGATGCAATAAAAATCACATGTAATAAAGGACCATGGAAATATAGACAAAAAATTAATTGGAAACTAAATTAATGAATCCCAAATAATGAGTGTTAAACAAATTAAAAATCCATAAAAACATGCAATAATTTCATTAAAGAGAATGACAATAATGAGACAACATACCAAAATTTGAGGGAGATAGCCGAAGCAGTACTTAGGGAATATTTTATATCTCTAACTTCTTACCAGAATAAAATAAAGAAAAAAAAACAGATCATTGAGTAGGGCTTGCAATGAAAAAAGTTAGAAAAAAAGAAATTTCCAATTAAATACCAAACTAGGAGTTCTGAAAATTAAATGAGAGATAGACAAAATTGAATGTAAGAAAACTATTGAACTACCAAATAAAACTAAGAGCTGGTTTTATGAAAAAAACACAATAAAAGAGATAATTATTTGGTTAATTTGATTTAATAAAAAACTGAATGTCTCTTCTTACATTCCCTTGCTTCTTTCAGAGTTTAGTTCGATAACAATTTCCTTGACCAGTATAGCTGTAATATTTTAAAGCTTACTATTAAATGGATTTTATATTCTAACATTATAGAGATTTTTAGATTATTGATTTTTTAAAAGACATTTAAAGTTTGGTATACCAAATACAATAGGAAAGATGAGGTCTCTTCAAGAAAATAGAGATATAAAGGGAATATTTCACGCAAAAAAAAATTGGTATGATAAAAGACAAAGATGGTAGTGACTTAACAGAATTAGAAAAGATTAAGCAAAGGTGACAAGAATAATCAATATAACTATACAAGAAATAAATTAATATCATCATTAGCCATAAGGACATGATTACTGATATGGAGCCAGACATCCTGGAGAATGAAGTCATGTGGGATTTAGGAAGCATTGCTAACAAAAAATAATGTTAGAATTCTAACTTATCTATTTAAAATCCTAAAAGATGATGCTCTGAAAATATTGCAATCAATATGCCAGCAAATTTGGAAATGTCAACAGTGGTTACTGAATTGGAAAAGAGCAATTTATATCTCAATCCCATGGAAGAAAAATGCCAAAGAATGTTCAAATTATGGAACAATTGTGCTAATTTCATACTAAAAAGTTTATGCTCAAGAGTCTGCAAGCTAGGCTTCAACAATATATGAATCAGGAATTACTAGATTACCAGGCTGGTTTTCAAAGAAGCAGAAGAATTAGAGACCAATTTACCAACATTCACAGGATTATGAAAAAGCAAGGTAGTTATAGAAAAAAAAATCCACTTTTTCATTAACTCTAGAGCCTTTGACTATGTGGATTACAACAAAATGAGGCAAGTCCTCAAAAGGATGGAAGTACCAGATCATTTTTCTTGTCTCCTGGGAAACCTGTATGTGGGTCAAAAAGCAAATGTAAAAAACAAACATGCAACTAATTAGTTTAAGATTGAAAAAAGGAGTACAGGGGGCAGCTAGGTGGCACAGTGGATAAAGCGCCAGTCCTGGATTCAGGAGTACCTGAGTTCAAATCTGGCCTCAGACACTTGACACTTACTAGATGTGTGACCCTGGGCAAATCACTTAACCCCCAATGCCCCACAAAAAGCCCCCCAAAAACAAAGAAACACATAATAATAATAATAATAAATAAAAATTTAAAATACAGCAGACGCCTATAAAAAATAATACAACAATTTAAATGTAGGGTATGCCATGCAGCCAAGGTGAACATAAAAAATGTCGAATTAATTTGCTGGGAAAGTATTAACAATTTCATATATACAGATATCACTTTGATGGAAAAAAGTGAAAAAAATATTAAGAAACCGCTTGATGAGGCTAAAAGAGGAGAATATAAAGCTGTTTTGAAGCTTAATATGAAAAAATAAGGTCTTGGGGCAGCTAGGTAGTGCAGTGGATAGAGCACCAGTTCTGGATTCAGGAGGACCTGATTTCAATTCCAGATTCAGACACTTGAAAAGCTTACTAGCTGTGTGACCCTGGGCAAATCACTTAACCCCAATTGCCCCCCCACACACACACACACATACACTCAATAAAAATTTCAAAAAAAGGTCTTGGCAACAAATCCTATCCATTCCCGGTAAATAGAAAGAGGGGGAAATGGAAGATATATCAGACTTTATATTCTTGCACTCAAAAATCACCATAGACAGTGACTGCAGCCATGAAATTAAAGACCCTTGCTCCTTTGAAAGAAAGTTTTGGTAAATCCTGAAAGTGTACTAAAAAGCTGAGAGATCACTTTGCCGACAAAGGACTGTATAGTTACAGTTATGGTTTTTCTAGTAGTAATTTATGGCTATAAGAGTTAGAAATCTGAGTGCTATAGAATTCATTCTTTTGAGAGTATCTTGTGGGGCAGCTAGGTGGTGCAGTGGATAAAGCACTGGCCCTGGATTCAGGAGTACCTGAGTTCAAATCCAGCCTCAGACACTTGACACTTACTAGCTGTGTGACACTGGGCAAGTCACTTAACCCCCATTGCCCCACAAAAACAAAACAAACCAAAAAAAAAAACAAAAAAAATGTTATTGGGGAGAGTATCTTGGACAGCAAGGAGATAAAAATCAGTCAATACTTTAAAAATTAATGTAGGCTTTTTCACTAGATGGTCAAAAACTGAAATAAAAGGTTAAATACTTTGGCCACATAAGGAAAAGATAGGATTCATTAGAAAAGACCATGATGTTGGGAAATATAGATAGCAAAAGGAAAATGGAATTGTAGCAAAGGATGCATAGAGAGTCTCATACAAACAAAGAATATGAACTTGGACAGACTTTAAGAGATAGTGGAGGCTAGAAAGGTCTGGCATGCTATGGTCTATGGGGTCATGAAGAGTAGACACGGTAGAACAACATAGCCATCAGAATCAATAAGAAAACTGTACTATAACGATTAAATATTCTTTGTACATTAATTATTTTTAACAAGAAAGGAAATCTCATACAAGATAGACTTGTATATAAAATTTATTATAGCTTGAAAAGTAGTTTATGATATCCAGGGAGAAAATTTCAAGGTAACCCCATTTCTTGCTTCAGTGTCCACAGTATGTGATATTAAAGTGAGAACTAGCTTTTTCTTGACCTAAAGCTTTTTTCTTCTTGATATCTCTCTTCTATGAAGATGAGCCCAAGATCATACAGAAATCTAATAATAAGTCATAGAATGACATTTTAAAAATGAATATCCGGTTAGATTTCATTTTCTGACTTTTTGTACAACTCAACAGAAGTAAGTGAATCACCATCTGCTTAAAAAAATAAAATCAGCCTTCATATCCATTCTTCCCAATGGGAGACAAATAATTCATAAAACTCAAACAGACAAAACAATCATAAATCTCATTCCACAAAGTAGAATAGGCCTTTCCTTCTATGTGATGACAAAAGGGAAATTTATCATTCATCCAGGCAATTTAACAATTAAAAAATGACTAGAATTTCTACTTCACTTGAATTTGAAGCACACTTTAGAAAGATGTCAAGTTTGTAAATAGTTTCATCACTTTGCCTAAGGGAGATTTCCTTTAGTAACAGTATGAAACCAAATGAAGATTCCAAATCCTAAAACTTTTCCAATACAGATTACTAATTTTTGAGTTGAGTGATCAGGCAAACACAAAGTTAAGCAGTCAGTGAAGGATTTATTCATTTCACCAGAAAAAAACAAGCCATGCATTTAATATATTGAATACAGAAACACTTAACTCCAGATATTGGACATTCATTTTTTTATGTGTTAATGTTTTGGGTGATTAATTAACATTCAAGTGACCAGTAGAAAGCATGGTTGCATAAATAAATGTGCTTAAAATTTAAAATATGTTATAAATGTCAAAATCATATATAATGTACTATCTTAAATCACACTAATTTTATTTGTTGCCTTATCATTATTTTATGTTAATACTGTAGCATTTTAACATTTCTAGTTGTTTTTAATATGAGATGCTTTCTTGTACTTATGAAGTTGAGTTTTGAACCTTAATCAAAAATGATTGAACTAGCTACTTTTAATTTCATTTTTACTTGATTGCTTACCTACTATAAATACAAACAGAAATTTGATATTTCAGAAAGTAGATTCTTTTTGTTGAAATAGAATAATAAGTTATTTGAAATGAATACTGTTTTGCTATCTTATAGTAACATCGTGACTTTTCTTCAAAGTTGAGGGAGATTATTATAATTTGATTCCTATTATTGCTATACTATGTAAATTGCATATAATATACCAGTTATAAAAAATTCCCCAGCATAATAAAGGATATATTCTATATGCAACAAAAATTGTAACCTTAAATGGATTTTTTTTTAAACAAAGACTTCTGAACATTTCAGAATAAGGTTATATTGTTTGAAATAGTGGGAAGAAGTGATTCCTTAGTTCAATTCATGAGGAAACAAGTCAGACTCTCCAATTGGGTAAGACAAATATCATAAGAATAATTACCACCCTTCTTCTTTTGAACTACATCTCCTCAGACTGCTTTTTATAAGCATCCTTGAATATGGATTGTAGTCACATTCAACTTAATTTCCAAATGCCATCCTTTGCTTGCTAGAAAAAGAATTTTTCTATCTGTATAACTTGCATGGGAAGCCTGAATCCCATTGTTAACCTTTAGAGAACTCTGCTATCTTTGATTCTAATGAATTCTCTAGATGTTTCCTCTCAAGGAAGAGTATAAGCAGAGAATAAATAAATTATACTTACAAATTACATGGTTACAAAAGTTCAGAATAAGGTTTTGGAAAATATTAGAAAGATTTATTAGTTATCCCAGATGGATGGATGGAAACTAGAAACTAGTTTGTTGACTGCCATTAAGCTAATCACATCCATTCTATTGGTCCTTAGGAGCAGAAAGCTAAAAATACTCAAGTATATGCAAGCCCTAGGGCAGAAAAAAAATTCAACCATGTTTGTTTTAGCTTCAAATGTGTGAGTAAATACACATACACATACAATCTACTCTACTCAATTCTTAAACATTGATTATTGGAAGGGAAGTTTTGGGTACTGTGACTTTAAAGGAACCCTCTAATAGCAATACTAATCAACTTGGAAAAATGAATTTCTACATTATATTATTTGAGTTATGTGCCATGGATATTATTATCCCTATTTTGCAGATGTGGAAAAATGAGTTATAAAGAGCTTTAGTAATTTGCCCAATGTCATGCATCTAGTAAGTGCCAGATAAAGGAATAAGATTCAGCTTTCACCTGACCAAAAGTATAATTCCATTTCCATTACTTCATACCTCACCCTGGGCTCTTTTGGAGGGTAAAGGGAAGTTCTCCATCTCACATCTTCATTTAAGGATTTCACCAAGGCCAATAGTCTCTTCATTTCCTACTCTATTGTACTCTTGGGGCACCTCCATCCTCCTCCTATGCTGAACATGTTCCTCCTCCACCTGCTTTTTGGCTTTCTTTTATTGTTCTGTATTTTTCCAATAGATTCAAAGCACCCTGGAAGTATGGACTGTCTTTCTTTTTATATTATCATCTCTAGTACTTAGTGGATTGTCTAGACAAGCAAAAATAATGAATCAAGCTTTAACTTGCAGTGTTCTCTAATTTCAGAATCTCATACAGAATCTCATACAGAAAATTGAATAATCAGCTCAGGCTGGTATGAGCTAGCTCTAATACATCCTTTGAATGCCTTTCAAGTGTCTGTCCTGGGTCCACTTCTTTTCTTCTTCTATGGTATCTCACTTGGAAATCTCATCTACCACCACCAGTTCAATAATAATTGTCATGCAACTGATTTACTCATCCATATATTCAGTCCTAATCTCTCTTTGAGGCTCCTATTTTGCATCACCAAATGGTTTTTAAACATGTTAAATTTGATATTTCATAAACACAAAACACAATCACTATTTTTACCCTAATAGCTTCCTTCTTCCCTAACTTACTATCAATTTGGAGTGTATTACTATCACCCCAGTCACCCAGGCACACAGAATCTTTTTTTTTTTCAAACCATAAAAGTACTTTATTATTTTCTAGTTACATGTAAAAATCATTTTCCACATTTATTTTCTTTTTTTTTCGGGGGGGGGGGTGAGGGTTCAGTGATTTGCCCAGGGTCACACAGCTAGTAAGTGCCAAGTGTCTGAGTTTAGATTTGAACTCAGGTCCTCCTGAATCCAGGGCCAGTGCTTAATCCACTGTGCCACCTAGCTGTCCCCTCCACATTTCTTTTATAAGATTTTTAGTTCCAAATTTTTCTCCCTCCCTTCATTCCCTCCCCTCTCCCCAATACAGAAAGCATATAGGTTATATATGTGCAATCACATTAAACATATTTCTTCATTAGTAATGTTGTAAAAGAAGAATCAGAACACAAGAGAAAAACCTCAAAAAAGAAATTTCAAAAACAAAAACGAAAGTAGAATCAGCATGGTTCAATCTGCATTCAGACTCTAGAGTTCTTTTTTCTGGATGTTGAGAACATTTTCCATCATTAGTTCTTGGAATTGTCTTGGATCATCATGTTGCTGAGAAGAGCTAAGTCTGTCACACTTGATCATCACACAATGTTGCTGTTACTGTGTGAAATGTTCTCCTAGTTCTGTTCACTTCACTCAGCATCAGTCCTCTTGAGTCTTTCCAGGGTTTTCTGAGATCTGACTGCTCATCATTTCTTATGGCACAATAGCATTCCATTGCATTCATACACCACAACTTGTTCAGCCATTCCCCAGTTGATGGGCATTCCCTCAATTTCTAATTCCTTGACACTACAAAGATAGCTGCTATAAATATTTTTGTACTTGTGGGTCCTTTTCCTTTTTCTGTGACCTGTTTGGGATGTAGACCAAGTAGTGGTATTACTGGATCAAAGGGTCCCATAGCCCTGTGGGCATAGTTCTAAATTGCTCTCCAGAACGGTTGGTTCAGTTCACAACTCCACAACAATGTATTAGTGTTCAATTTTTTCAACAGCTTCTCCAACATTTATTATTTTCCTTTTTTGTCATATTAGCCAAACTGATAGGTGTGAGGTGGTATCTCAGTATTGTTTTAATTTGCATTTCTCTAATCAATAGTGATTTTAGATCATTTTTTCATATGGCAATAGATAGCTTTGATTTCTTCTCTGAAAACTGCCTGTTTTTATCCTTTGATCATTTCTCAGTTCGGGCATGACTTGCATTCTTATAAATTTGATTCAGTTCCTTATATGTTTTAGAAATTAGGCCTTTATCAGTAACACTGGCTGTAAAAATAGTTTCCCAGCTTTCTGCTTTCCTTCTAATTTTAGCTGCATTGCTTCTGTTTGTACAAACACTTTTTCATTTAATGTAATCAAAATCATTCATTTTGTATTTCATAATATTCTCTATCTCTTGTTTGCCCACAAATTGTTCTCTCCTCAATTGATCTGAGAGGTAACCTATTCCTCCCTCTCCTAATTTACCTATAGTATTACCCTTTATGTAAAAATCAGGTACCCATTTTTACCAGATGCAGAATCTTGGTGTCATCCATGATTTCCTGGTCTTATTAATACAATATACCTAATATATTATCTAGTCTCTAAATTTTTTGACGCTTCAGCAACTCTCGTATACATCTTTTTTTTTTCTCTATTTATATACACAATAATATGGTGTGGGTATTCATCCTCCAAACCTGGACTATCATAGTACCCTTCTGGTTGGTCTACTTGTCCCCAGTTTAGTCCATCCTCCACTGAGCTAACAAAATTATTTTAAAACAGAGATCTGACCATTTAAAAGTACTGATTACTAAAATCCAATGGCTCCCTAAGCCTTAAGTATCCAATATAAAATCCTCCGTCTTTTAGAATCCTTCGCCACGTGCTTCCTTCCTTCTTAGATATGATTCTATGAAATTTGCCTTCTTTTGATTCATTGAACATGACTGTCTCTTGACTCAGTATTTTTCATTGGCTCTCCCTCTGCATAGAATTCTCTATGTCCTCATCTCTGCCTCCTGTCTTTCTTGGTTTCCTTCTTGAAAGAAGCTGAAATCTCAACTTTTTGAAGAAATAATTCTTGCAAGAACCAACTACTGATTCCTGCCCTTTGGGATCTCCTCCTATTTACATTGTCTTGTATTGTATGAACATACTTATATGCATGTCGTCTCCCCTACTAGAATGCAAATTCCGTGGGAAGAGAGATTGTAGTTGACCTTTTTTTTCTTATCTATAACACAGTATAGATCTTTGCATATAGCAAGTATTTAAGTCATTATTATTATCATCTGATTGGCTAACTGATAATATAGCACCAACGTGTACCAGTAGAAAGAGAATTGGGCCCCACATGAATTTTGAGGTTCTACTTGTAGCAGGAGTCACTGCCCTTGTGTGTGATTCAGAGGAAAACATAATAGATATCACCAGTCTTTTCTTCTGCAACTCTTCTCCAAGGGAAATTTCCATTCCTGCTAGGCAGGAAAGAAGGAAGGCTCTCTTTTTTTGGTTTGTTTGTTTTTTGGGGATTTTTTTTTTGGGGGGGGGGGGTTGAGAGTTAAGTGACTTGCCCAAAGTCACACAGCAAGTAAGTGCCAAGTGTCTGAAACTGAATTTGAACTCAGTTCCTCCTGAATCCGGGGCCTATGCTTTATCCACTGTACCACCTACCTGCCCCAGGAAGGCTCTCTTAAGATAAATATACTTCTAGCTGAGTTCCCCTTTTATCTGATCCCAAGTTATTGTTAGTCTATGGGAATGTGGTCAGGGTCCATTGCACTTTTGATTGCTTTGCCATTCCTTAGGGAAAGAGGGACCTCAAGCTCTATATGCAGAGCTTCACCCCTTTACAAATAAATACCAGTTACAAAATGAACAATGATAATAGCAAAAACATTCATTTTTTCCCCAAATTTTAGGAATAAAATGAAATCAGAGAAAGTATAAATAGGAAAATATATATGAGACAGTATAAAGTGAAACACCTCTTCCATTGGGAGTAAGATAACTTAGCACAACTAAGAGAGAGGTTGTTCCTGGGTCTCACTCAAAGGGAAATTCCCCAGCTACATATAGGAAGAAGATAAATAATATTTGTCCTCTCATGTTGATCACATGTGAAGTGGTATTGGCTTCTTCAATCTTCTCTTCAGAAGGTGGACTGCAAGGTGACTTAGGCTTGCTTGGAGAGTCCTCAAATTAGGGACTGACTGAGAATTGAAGCTCTAACTTCTCCACAACTTTCCCCTTCACAAAGGGCTAAACATATATCTCCACCAATAAGGAGAGAATATCACACCAATGGGCTTTGGGACAGGGTTAAACTAAATGTGTTTTTGTTTTTGCCGGTTCAATAACTTGTTATTCTCTTTCTTTATATTCTCATCCTTAAACATTTATTATAATCCCACATCTTCAATTATCACCTGTAAATACAATATGTCTATGTAGAACATGCTTTCCCCATACTTACTACTTAAAACTCTCTCTTACTACTTAAAACTTTCTCTTTCTTCAATTCAACTTGCACCTTCTTTATGTTCTATTCCCTTTTAATCCAAATAGTTAGTGATAACTCCCTCCTCTTCCTCGCTCACTCTCTTTTGCCCTTATATTCTATACAGTATCATACTGATCTACATTTTTCTCCAGTTCCCTCTAATATAGGTTAGCCTTTTTGAGGTCAGGGATTAAAAAAAATGTAGATCTTTATCCCTTATGTTTTGCATAGTACCTTGCACACTGTAGATTACTTATGAGATATTTGATTTTTTCTTCTCATCTTACCTATATGTAACATGTTTTGCAAAAACTTAAAGCCCTATATGAATGTCAGATATTATAATTACAATTTATATTACATATATATATAAATAAACATAGACATATGTACATGTATCATAGAGAATTACCCCTTCTATATGTAGGGCAGATGCTGGAGCAGAAAACAGTGTGCTGGACTCAAACTTAGGAAGATTTGAGTTTGAATCCTATTCAGATATATTACTAGATGAGTGCTTGTAAGAAAGTCATTTAAGTTCTACAGTAGAAATAATAATAGCAACTACCCTCCACAGTTATCGGGAAGATCAAAAAATAACTTTAAATTCTCATATGGTATTATTATTATCTAACCAAATGCTAGGATTTGAGCTATATTAAAACTTTCATGTGGGTAGAACTCACTTATCTTTGCATTTTACCCAACTTATCACGTGCCACAACAAAAACAAGATAATTAACAAATATAAAATAGTATAATGTCTCTTAAGTATTACAAATCTAAGTATTGGTTTAGATAAGGAAAGCAATACTTGAATTGCCAAACCCACTTATTTCTAATAGTGGCCAAAAACAAAAATCAAATAAACTGAAGTAAACTCACTAATTCAATATTCCAAGTCAAAAAAATCTGAAATTATTAGCTACTTTCTATGGGTTAGATTTTCTTTTTGATTCTATAAAAAAATAGAATGAGATGGTTTGTTTGTTTAATTTTTTCATTAAGCCATGAGTATTTCATTGATATAATTATTCTAAGATTATATATGGTGTATACATGTTAGGTTCCAGTTTGGACTAGATGAATTTGAAGGTGTTTAACAACTAAGATTTTATAATTATTTTGATTTACTTGAAATAAAAAATAAAGAAGCACTGTTAAAAAAATAGAAAAGCTCTCTTAAAGAAAGCTAACATCTTTAATTTAAATGTTGTTCTACATTCCTGAAGTATTTGTGAAAACTAGGAATAACTATGATGAATAGAATATTCATGAATGTATTCAAAGTGTTTAAATATGTTAATGATTTGTGAAAATATAGAGAGAAATCTCTAGATATCTAGATCTATATTTTTTGCTATTATCTTGAAGTGAACTGTTTTGTATCTATTTTGGGCTATCATAGGATTACTTATGTAAAAGAAAGTTGATATGAACTTTTTGTACTAATTGATTTTCAATTGAAAATTGGCACTGATTTTCTTTACATTGGCTTATATTGCATACATTTTCTTACATTAACAACAAACAAATCTTTTTAAGTGCTAAGTGGATAATTAAGATGGCTAATAGATGATGCAATATATATTAAGTTAAAAATACATTTTTGGAGCATCTAGTTGGCACAGTGGATGAAGCACTGGCCCTGGATTCAGGAGGACCTGAGTTCAAATCCAGCCTCAGACACTTGACACTTACTAGCTGTGTGACCCTGGGCAAGTCATTTAACCCTCATTTCCCCCTAAAAAAAATAAAAAATAAAAATAAATTTTCATGCTGATAGGGTCACTAAATCCTATATCAAATTTTCACTGCAACATAAGGGAAATGTTAGGCTCTTGAAAGCTCTGTCAGTAAAGCATTAGCTGTAACAAATCTCTTAAAAGCTGCTAAGTCTCCAAGTTTGAGTGTTGAGGCAGATTTTCTCCAAGTATTAGCCTCAAGTTTGGAAGGTCTCATCACCAGAAGGCTGGTCACCAAATTATTTTCATTATTTTTTTTTTCCATATAAACTCAAGAAAAGTGTCTACTAAGTTCAGGAGGTGAAAATACCATCCCATGAATTCACAAGTCTTTTGAAATATTTATGAGTGTGCCTATAGAAGATTGCACATTACATTGTACAGTGTACATTTCATTAAAGTGAGGGGTGGAGAGAGAATATAAAAAGAGGAAGCATTTAGGTGAAAAATAAAGGAACATTTTTATGATTGGCAAATCTGACTGCAAAAATTAGAGGAAAAGGGAATCATTCCAAACACTGAACTCAGTTAAAGAAAGTAAGAAGCAGTTGCCCAGAAATAATTCCACAAGGGCAAATGAACCACCACATGTTCTCTTTAATATATGTGCCCTAGACTTTCCACTGCTATAAATACCCCCAAAAGCATCTTCTCCCTTTACCACAGAGAACTTTGAATAAGTTTTGTTCTATCCTCTCCCACAAATCCATTTGCACTTTCATAGGCACAGATGGTCACTCTCCCTATTGATGCTTTTCATATGATTCTTCTTTGAAGAGTTGGTAGTAGTCTCCAAAAGGTTCTTCTTAATAATAATAACTCACTTTTATGTGACACTTTATGTTTATAAAGTATTCTTTCTAGGCTACAAAACATCTTCATTCTGAATATTCATTGCATTGAAGCAATGATTCCATGCAAGGGGAGGTGGGAGTTATGATTAGCTTTATATAACACAAAATAAAGTTGAAATTTGATAATCTGTGACATAACCATTCTGCATAGTTTGAAATCCAGATAATGTTTAGACAGATTCAAAATCTCCAAAACACAAGCTCCTCATTAAAAAAGTTGTCTAGTTTTAAAGCTAGAAAAGAACTATGGCATAATTGTTAGCTTGTTTGTATATGGAATTAAGTTATGATTTTTAATGAGGGAGTAAAGAAAAGTTCATGGAAGCAAAACAGATTTAATATCAAAACAACTGGTGAATTGGTTGAATCCAGTCAAACAATTGGTCCATTCAATAAAGAATCAAATTGGTTATTTAATAATATGTAATTCAAAATGGATTGTTGACTTTGCTTTCCATTTTTGAACAGTTGTACTGACATTGTGTCAACAAGAAAATCATCTGGGTAAAATTGTGAAGTAAACCAAGTTTGCTTCCATGCCTCCATATCTTCAATATCTCTTCTATGTGACCTTCACATCATTTGTAATTCCTTCTCCACACATTTTCAGATGACCTCTGATGCCCCACCCACACATGAAAAGTCCGGATAGCAGTTGATTAAATAACATGATATAGTGAGACAGAAGCAAGACTGGGGATGAAGACATCTACTTAAGAAAAATGATGCTGAACTCTACTGGCTTTGTTACTTTAATCAAGTCTCTAACTCTTTGAGCAACAGTTTACTCAAATTTAAAAATGAGATAATTTATTTTTGCAGGGTAATGGGGGTTAAGTGACTTGCCCAGGGTCACACAGCTAGTAAGTGTCAAGTGTCTGAGGCCGGATTTGAACTCAGGTACTCCTGAATCTGGGGCCGGTGCTTTATCCACTGTGCCACCTAGCCGCCCCTGAGATAGTATTTTTAATAAAAAACCTCACATATTTCTAATTAAAGTAAGTTGTAAATACTAAAGTCTACATAAATATTGTGCCTTTGTGTTCAGTTGTCAATGGAGTACTCCTAAATGTATTTGTATTTTAAATCTTATTTCTAATCATGTAATAAAAACTTTAATAACTCTTAACCCTTACTACATGGAAGAAATATTTTCAGGGGCAAAACTTATTTCAACTAAAAGTGACATTTCCCCCACAATTTTGTTGATAATTTGAGTCAGCAATTTGTAGGTTTCTTTTCCTCAAAACACCAGTGATGGCTTGGGAGTCACCTATAAAAAGATGATAGTTGAAATCATAGAAGTATATAAAATTGATAAGGGAAATGGTACAGTGAAAATAGCAAACAATAAAAACAATAGCTGAAAGAAAGAGATCATTTGCAAATGTTTGTATTAAGTTTTGAGAAGAAAAAGATCCAGTGAAGACCAAAATGTTGTTTGAGAAGTAGGAGAACAAGGCAGAAGGAGGTAGTAGTGAGTCTGTCAATCAAGCAGTGAAACAACCAGAATATTTTAAGCACCTACTATGTGCCAGGCACTGTGATAGATGTTGGTGTCATAAAGAAAGGCTACAGGCATAACATAATCTCAAGGATCTCATAGTTTAAAGGAGACAACATCTAAACAAGGTATAAACAGGACAAACTGCAAATTTCTGAGGGAAGGAACTAAGATTAAATAGAAGGCTGTTTGGAGAAGAACAGACTTTAGCTGAGACTTGAAGGAAGCCAGAGAAGCTAGAGGGCAGAGATAAACAAGAGGATTGTAGGAATAGGATACAGCTTTGGGTTATAGTAACTTGAAGGCAGGGGGAGGAAGATCCTTTGAGAGGAACAACAAGGAGTATAATGTCACTGGATCTTAGAGTACATGAAATGGACAAAGGTATAATAAGACTGGAAAGCTAGGGAAGGAACTTGTTATGAAAGTCTTTAAAAGCCAAACATAGCATTTTATATTTTGTCATTGAGGTAATTGGGTAAAACTGGAATTTATTGAATGAGGACATGCATGGGGTGACAAGTCAAACCTCAACCTTAGTAAGATCAATTTGACAGGAAAATGAAAGATGAATTGGAGTAAGGAGAGAGTTGAAGCAGAAAGTATAACCATAAACCTAACCATATTACAATTATCCAGATGTAACTAACAGGAACCTGAATCCAGGTGGAGGCAATGACAGAAAAGAGAAGGGGATATATGAAAGGTGTTCTGAAGGTTAAAAAATGAAAAGAGAGGCATTAACAGATAATTGGATAAGAAGCTGTTAGTGAGAGAGTTAGGAGATGAGGATGATACCTGGCTTGCTTGCTCAAATAACTGGGGGACAGGGGAGTGTTGGTATACTTGATAGAAAGAAGAAAATTAGGAAGAGAGGAGACTTTTCGGGAAAAAAAAGGATAATGTGTTCAGTTTTGGATATGTTGAATTTAAGATACCTATAAGATGCTTTAAGAAGACATTTAAAGTGGCAGGCAGGTGGCACAGTGCATAATACACGTGACTGGATTCAGAAGGACCTGAGTTCAAATCTAGCCTCAGACACTTGACACTTACTAGCTGTGTGACCCTTGGCAAGTCACTTAAAACTCATTGCCCTGCCCAAAGAAAAAAGACATTTAGAAATGGAAATGTACAGTGAGGTCAAGGTGAATGAAGACTTTATGAAAAAAGGATCATGGAATTTGACACTATATTTTTCATTTATGGGCCTGAGAAATCAGTTTCTTTAGAGTAGGTGGGTAAGAAGACAGATTGGAAGGAGTTAAAGTGCTTATTGAAGAAATGAGGAGATTTGGTATGTACATTTACTCTTCCCTCCCTATACTCCCATCATAGCTATGAATAAGAAGAAAGAATTGGTGTAGGCAGTAACTGGATGGTGTATAAATCTGAAAGTAAGACCTTTTTAGGGATAATAGCAGGATCAAGAAATAGGAATGAGGAGAGAGGGAGAAGGAAAGAGGGAGCAATTTGGATTTGTGATTCATATGACAAATCATCTGGATCAATGTCCTAAAGATGATAAAAGAAAAGAGGATTAAAAAGTACAAGTAAATGTTTTGGTCATGATAGAAGCACTTTTCTTTTCTTGTTGCCAAAGGGAAGAAAGGAGAGAACTTTTGAAGAATGGAGTAGGAATCTGAGGAAGCTCAATTCAAATTGCTTCAACCTCATCATTGAAGTGTTGTGGAGGGAGATGAGAAAAGAAAGTATTCAGAACAGTTGTTTTGAGTAACCAGATTAGAAGTCAACGAAGATAGAAGAATTGTCAAGCATCATTGGAGACTCAGCTGAGCTCATGTAGTATCAATTTTTAATGAATGAAGTCAACTCCGTGTCATATTTTTTTAAGCAATTGGTAGTGGCCTTTGTTCCCAATAGAAGAGAATTGACATACATGGTGACAGAAGACTAACACTTATTTAGGAGTGAAATTATAAGCACATAAATAAGAAATATTGCCTAACACATGTTGGACAATAAAAGTATTTCATTTAGCAATACTTAGGAAATAATAATTAGGTATTGAGGCACAGTGGATAGAATCCTATGACTGCAGTCAGGAGGACCTGAATTAAAATCTGTCCTCAGAAGTTGGATAAAACGGAAAAAAAAAATGAACAATGTGTATGAGGGGTGTAAAGTAATGAAGCCCAGGGTAAGCAGGGTTGGGTGACAAGCCCAGGGTCACAAAGATGGTAGGTGTCCAGGGCCAGATTTGAACTCAGACACATGACCCTTCCTAACTCTGGTCCTAGCACTCTGTCCACTGTGTCACCTAACTGGATGTTCAATTCCACCCAGACACAAAGGAATGCCCCATACCCACAAACCCATAAAATGTCTACTTGAACACTTCCAGTGGAGGCATTCATTTCAAACCAAGGCAATTTATTCCACACCTGGTCTTTTTTAATTGTTCAGATTTCCTGACATCAGGCCTACATTTGTATCTTGGCAGTTTCCATCCATCCCTCCAGGTCCTAACATCTATTCCACATGATATCAAATGCCTAAAGAGAACGTGTGCGCGCGCACACACACCCACACCAAATCTTCTCTTCCAGCTATATGCCCAATTCCTTCAACATATGGACCCAAGACACTTTACCATTCCAGTCACTTGATTCTGTATACTCTCTAGCTCAAGGGTTTGTAAACTTTTAAATTGTAAGTATGTTGGACCCCTTCTCAGAAGCATGTTTTTAAGTGAAAATAGGATTACAAAGGAAATCAATTACTTTGACTTAAAGTTAACAAAGTATTTTTTTTTTGGTGAAGCAATTGGGATTAAGTGACTTACCCAGGGTCACACAGCTAGTAAGTGTTAAGTGTCTTAGGCTGGATTTGAACTCAGGTCCTCCTGACTCCAGGGCCGGTGCTCTATTTACTGTACCACCTAGCTACCCCTACAAAGTATTTTTTAAAACCAAATTCAGCACCTCTAGTTTAAGTATCCCTGTTCTAAAATATGTATATATATATATATATAATTATTATTATTATTGTCTAATAACATCATTATTATTTATTCATTTTTTGGTTGTATCTGACTCTGTGACCACATTTGCAGTTTTCATGGTGGAGGTGATAGAGTGGTTTGTCATTTCCTTCTCTGGCTTGTTTTTCAGATGGGGAAACTGAGGCAGGCAGAGTTGGGTGGTTTGCCTGGGGTTGCATGGCTGGTGGGTATTTCAGGCCATATTTGGATGTGAGAGGAGGAGTCTTCCTCACTCTGGCCCTGGCACTATATTCACTATGCCACCTCCCTGCCCCTATATGATTAAAATCTAATTAATATTTTTTTTTAGGTAATGGGCATTTTTGTTTATAGTTTGGGGTTCCAGGTTTTATCCCTCCTTCCCTCCCTCCCCTCCCCCCTTCCTCAGGCAGTTAGGTAGTCAAATATCAGTTGTGTATGTGTGGTTATGCAGGACATTACAATATTGGTCATTTTGTATAAGAAAATTTGAAAAAAATGAGATAGAGTGAAGAAAAGCATGCTTCAAAAAAAAAAAAAAAGAAAGCAGCTTAATTAGCTATGTGACCTTGGCTAAGTCATTTAGTCTGTCTCAATTTGTTCATTGGAAAATTGTCTTAAGAATAGAACCTGTGGGTGGAGGAGGAAAGGCAGTGACTTGCCTGAACTCTCACCAAGACCCCTCCAAATACATTCAAATTATGCCATAAGACAATTCCTGGAGCAGCAGAACCCACAAAAGAACAGGGTCAAATAATTTTCCAGTCAAAGACTACTTAGAGGGTTGGCATGAAAGGTCTGTTGTGCCATGTTGAGAGTGGAGTGCAATCTGGCACAGGCCACGCCAGTTCAGTCACAGCCCCACCACAGCCCCAGCCCCAATGAACCAGGCCTTGGGAACCTCCTGAGGCAGCAGCTGTTTCTGAAACTCAGCCCACAGATGGTGAGGAGGTTAAGCAATTAGCCAAGGGGAGATTATAGGGGTCTCTTTGCTGGCTCTGAGGCCAGACTCTGTTGTTTTGCCCATGTTCAGATGCAGGTCACAGTCTTGGGTAGTGGTCCTAGGCAGAGGAGGAACACAAGCTGATCAGAGCTTGCAGCCACAGTGGAGCAGGATTCTGGGCAGAAAAGCAGGCCTGTGATTTCTTGCAGAACAGAGCAGAGGCCAGGAGAATAGTAAACATACCTCTCTTTAAATCATACAACCTTGGAAGTACTAAGGACTTACAAATTCTTAGAAGTATCTTGGAGAAAACTGCACAAACCCCATGAATCTTGAGACAGTGTGCAATCCATCCTGGAAGCAGTGCATTACTTTAATGAAGAGTTAAAAGTCAAGAAATAGGCTGGGAAAATGAGCAAACAGAAAAAAAAATTCTGACCCTAGAAAGTTTCTATGGTGACAAGGAAAATCAAAATTCACCCCCCAAAGATTACAAAGACAAAGCTCCTACATCAAAAGCTTCAGAGAAAAATATGAATTGATTTCAGGCAATAGAAGGGTTAAAAAAGGACTTTGAAAATAAAGAGAGGTAGAGGAAAAATAGTAAAGAGAAATGAAAGTAATGCAGGAAAATCATGGGAAAAAAGTCAACAGCTTGCAAAGCCAAATTTGGCCAAATAGAAAAGGAGATACAAAAGCTCTCTGAAGAAAATAATTTCTTAAAAATTAGAATTGAGCAAATGGAAGCTAATGACTTTATGAGAAAAAACAAACAATAGAGCAAAACCAAATTAATGAAAAAATAGAAGGCAATGTGAAATACAATTGACCTTGAATATAAATCTAGGAGAGATAATTTGAAAATTATTGGACTACCAGAAAGCTATGATAAAAAAAAGATTCTATATCCTATACACCATCCTCTAAGAGATTGTCAGGGAAAATTGCCCTAATATTCTAGAAGCAGAAGCTAAAATAGAAATTGAAAGAATCCACTCATCACCTCCTGAATGATATCCCAAAATGAAAACTTCCAGGAATATTATAGCAAAATTTCAGAGATCCCAGGTCAAGGAGAAAATATTGCAAGCAGCTAGAAAAAAGGAATTCAAATACTGTGGAACTACAGTCAGGATAAGACAAGATCTAGCAGCATCTACATTAAAGGACTGGAGGGCATGGAATATGATATTACAGAGGGCAAAGGAACTAGGACTACAACCAAGAACCACCTACCCTGAAAAACTGAGTGAAATCCTTCAGGGGAAAAATAGGAATTCAATGGGAGGACTTTCAGGCATTCTTGATGAATAGAACTGAGCTGAAGAGAAAATTTGACTTTCAAATACAAGACCCTAGAGAAGCATAAAAAGGTAAACAGGGAAAGGAAGTCATAAGGGATATTAAAAGGTTAAACTGTTCACATTCCTCCAGGAGAAGATGATACTTCTAAGAACTTTCTCAATATTAGGGCAACTGAATGGAGTAAATTTAGACAGAGAGCACAGGTATGAGTTGAATATTAAGGGATGATATGTTTACAAAATAAAATTACGGTGTGAGAAGAATGGAGTGGGGGAAAGGGAAAGTGAGAGGTGGGATGGTGTAAAGTATTTCACTCAAAGGAAGCAAGAAAAAGCTTATGGAGTAGAAGGGAAGATGAGGAAGGATAAGGGGAATGAATAAGTCTTACTCTCAGCAGAATTGGCTCAAAGAGGGGAATCATATAGACACTCAATTGGGTATAGTATTGTATCTTACCCTGCAAGAAAGTAGGAGGGGAAGGGTATAAGGGGGTGGTGGTGAAAAAAAGGAGGGCAGATTGGGGGAGGGGACAGTCAGTAGTAAAAATTTTTTTGAGGAGGGATAGGGTGAAAGAAGATACAAAATAGAATAAATGTCATGGGGAAGTTATAGAATGGAGGGAAATACAGTTAGTAATAGTAATTATGAAAAAAATTTGAAGCAAGTTTGTCTGACAGGCCTAAATTCTCAAATTCATAGAGAACTGAGTCAAATTTGTTAAAATAATAGCAATTCCCCAATTGATGTAGGATCAAAAGATATGAAATTTCCATATGAAATAATCAAAGCTCCCTATAGCCATATGAAAAAAATGCTCTTACTCTCTATTGATTGGAGAGATGCAAGTCACACCAATTCTGCAATACTACCTCATACTTATTGGATTGGGTAATAAGATAGCAGAGGAAAATGACAAATGTTGTAGGGAGTGTGGTGAAAATTAGACATTAATACTCTCTTGATAAAGTTGTAAACTGATTCAAACATTCCGTAGAACAATTTGGGACTATGCCAAATGGCTATAAAACTATGCATATTCTTTGACCTAGTAATACCACTACTAGGTTGGTATCCAAAAAGAGATTTTTTTTAAAAAGTTGAATTTTAAATTAAGGAGATGCCCATCATTTGGGGAATGGACAAAAACCTGTGGGATGAGACTGTGATGGAACACTATTGTGCTATGAGAAATGATGAGCAGGATGCTATACAAAAATCTTGGACTTACATGAGCTGATGCAAAGTGAAATGTACTATATACAAAATAACAGCAAAATTATAAGATTATCTCCTGTGAATGGTTTATTTTCAACAATGGAACGATCCAAGACAATTCTGAAGGACTTATGAAAAATGCAATCAGTCTCCGGAGAAAGAACTGAAGGTTTCTGAATACAGATTGAAGCATAATTTTTGTTAGTTCCTTTTTCTAAAGTTTTTTGTCTGTTTTCTTTCACAACATGACTAATGTGGAAATGTTTTGCATAATTACACATGTATAACATATTGAATTGCTTGAGTTCTTTAGAGGAGGGGTTGGGAAAAGAGACCCTCGTGATCTCCCCTGGACAACCCCTCAGCCCTCTCACCAGGGTGTGAGCTTGTTTCCAGATGACACTGGTACTGTGGCTGTTTCAGAGGCTCTGGGGGTCTTTCTCTGGCGAGGCCTTCCTGGGACTGCATCTGTGTCAGTGTGACCGTGGGGTTGGGCTCCACTCCCACCCCAGTGACCCTCTCCTGCTGACATTCTGGGCCATCTTTGGCTGGAGAATTATCTTGACTCATTCTTTTGCGTATTCTCCTATTCCAGGAATTGTACTGTGGTATTATTTGGAGGTTTTTTTGGAGCGATTGGTCATGCTGTGAGCTCTAGGAGCTTACTATCTTTACTCCACCATCTTGGATCTGTCCCAGAAATACCTGGATGAATCTTAGAAAATTGCCTAAAACTAGGAGAGATTAATGGACTTATTTCCAGAACATGGCTGCAATGTGAAAATGAACATCAAAGAAAATTATTCTATACTTACAATTGTCTAAGTGGAATTTTAGGATGACAATAATGAAAGGAACCAGAAACAGAAAAAGAAGGAAGAAGAGGAGAAGAAGAATTTACATTAAGATCACATTGCAAATATTATTGTTGGGAGGATCCCATCTGCAAGCAGGGAAAAAAAAAAAAAACGAGACTAAGAAAAGCCCTACATCAAACCCTTAAAGATTTAGTGTGCTTGAATTAGGAATGTGGTGGATTTGCAACAAGGAGAAAATAGCAGGACAACACTGAAGAAAATGTGTTTTGGACAAAAAAGAGGGGTGTGGGGAGAGAGGGACAAAGAATTTGGAAGACAGTTTTAAAAATCAACATTAAAACTTGTTTTTATATGTAATTTGTGGCGGGGGGGGGGGGAGTAAAGAATATCACCTATCTTGAAGGTTTAGTGTGAGGATCAAATGAGATGTTTAAAGTGCTTTACCCAATGTGATATATATGGGTGCCATATAATATTTGTTATATACCTCTTCTCCCTTCTGAATTTGTATCCAGAAGATAAGGAGGAAATCACAGTTCTCTTTGGCCCTCATTTTTCTAATTTGCAAAATAAGAAATTCAAACAAGATTAACACTAAGGTAATTTACATCTCTCAATTCTATGAGTTAAACTAAATTGGATTGGAAGACATGATTAGATTTTCAAAAAACAAACAAAACAAGAATTTAATGGCTTCATAATGTTTCTAAACATTCAAAGGCCTCCATAAGATCGTTTCCACCAATCTTGCCTGATTTATTCTGTATCACTTATGGAGTCATATAATTTAAAATAATTATCTAGTCCAACATACTAATTTTATAGCTGAGAAAATTGAGGTACAGAGAGTAAGTGATCATTCAAGAAGCATCAAGAAGTAAATAACAAGGTTGGATTCAAACAAATATCTTTTAACACATTAACTTGAACTGATTTCTGTTTCTTCATTTGTTGTTGTAGTTTGTTTTTTAACATAGTCCTCCCCTTTGACATACTTGGTTCTCTAATTAAAGTGATCCATAACTAGAACTAGCTTATGATACACCATCTCTATGTCGTAGGACAAGCTTTTTCCTCTTCCTTAAGCATGCTTCCACTGTATCTCTCCCTCTTATAATCCCTAGTTTCCTTGAAGATTTAATTAAACTAACTCCTATGCAAAAATTTTTCAAATTGACATAAAGTAATAGATACAGTTCTAGAAAACAGTCAAGAGGACCAGGTTTCAAATTTTGCCTCAACACTAAATGGATGTGTGACTCTTGGAAAATAATTTAACCTTTGTTTCCTCAGTGAAAGAAGGAGATGGAGGACTGTACTCAATAACCCCTAATGTTCAACTCAACTTTAAATCTATAATCCAATACCACAGATGTCCTTTCATCTCACAAACTTGGGCCAACACCTTTAACCTCTTTCAAGGTAATCTACCAACAGCCTACCTTTCAGGCAATCTGCCAACCCTCTGATACATCTAATCAGGCAGGACAGTCAGGATCAATACCCATACCCACAAAATAGGAATGGAAAGGACAGGCAAGGAATATCATGGACCATGAAAAGCCAACCTCAGTTATAGCAGTCATCAAGAGGTGGTCAGAGGAGGGCTGTCCATATTGGTCTTGCAAGTGACTATTACCAGAAGGTGTTGCATACTAATACTAGCTCCATTGGGACTTCTTAAATCCATACTTCTCAGCTATTATGGAGGCTCTCAAGGCCCTAGGATCAAGGAAACTAGTGGTAATTTTTAAGGAAGAAAGAGGTCCTACTCAATCAGGCAAGTTTGATTGGATATACATACCTGAGATCACAGATAGGAAGCTATTAAAAAGCCAGATACTAGAAGATTTTTCATGGAATAGAAAATTTCAAATGGAAGGTATTCTAGAGAATATGAAGGATAGAAAAAATGAAGTACTATTATGGAAGTGGGTGTATAGCATGTCTATAACTTGTGGGATAGAGAGAAAAACAGCAGCTTTAAAAATAACAATAGATTTTGCTGAAGTGCAGCAGGAAAATAATCCAACATGAGTTTTGAAAACTTAAAAAAAAAAACTTCTAAGAACATTTAAATATGTTTTAATATTTGTCTTACAAATGACTTCATGATTTAGAAATAGATACTTATCTAGAAGTAGTACTCCATTTTGATGGAGCATCATAAAGGACAGCCAATGAAGTTGTAGTTTTATATTTCTCAGGAAGTACACACATCTCTGAACATTTCGCTTGTTTTTAAGGCCTGAATTTCATTTCATAACAAAATTCCCTATGCAATATATTTCAGTGTGATTATAGTTGTTTTTAATAGTTAATTCATGTAAAGAATTCATAATTATAGCTAAATGTAACTGCCTATAAACAGAAGGCCAATCAGGCATTTTTGCTTAAGTATAAATCACAGCTATTCACAGTGCACTACATAATTATCTAGTTACATATATTGGAGAGCACAGACTATTCAGTATATGAATGCAGACACTGCAATATCCAACGGCATTCATTTATTTACGTGCATAGAAAACCTACTTGTGGTAAGCACCTTAGTTAAAAAATTAAGATACTATTAATTTCACCTTGCTTTGTCTCCAACATACTTTGGGTAGCTATTCTACAGTTATATCCTTCAGCAGCAGAGCTTTCAAGAAGCCTTCACTGGAAGCTAAAGATAAAATGTAATAATGAAAAGTAATTTCAGTTTCAAATCATAAATGAAAGGATCACTACAATATCAGAGACCAAGGATGGAGACTTGGGGCAGAATGCAAATGCAGTCAGAAGAATTTCTTTAACTCAATATTGTCTTCTGAAAACCCAGTCACCTTTTTAAATTTACCCTGTCCAATATCCCTTCCATCAATTATCTTGTATAATTTTGTATGTGATCTGTATAAAATTATATGTTTTTTTGTCTTTCTTTGTAGGTCTAAAGCTTAGCACAGTGCCTGACTTCTTGCTTCTCTTGATGAGTCAGAAGTCAAAACACCCTCTCCCTCTTCCTCCCTCCCTCTCTCTCTCTTTCTCTCATCTTTTTTTTTTTCCTCAGATGAGTCCTTGCCTCAGCTTCTGCTGGGATGGGTTCTGAAGATCATAGCTTAGATGGCCATGGCATGTCCTCTTGACCTTTCAAAACTCACAAGATTAGAGATACTATTGCATTCATATACAAGAGGAAAAAATGAAAAGGCTGAGATATGTTCCCTGGGGCCTCATGGCCTAAGAGGAAAGTCATAAGACCTTATTCCTTAATATATGGTCACTCACCAAATAGCAAAAGTAAGTCACTGAGATATAAAAGGAGAATGCCTCCAGAGTCAAAGTGTCTTTCCTTAACTGCATGGTTAACTACATGGAAGCAGCTGAAGAATGTTTATGTGATCTCCATAGTCTCTCCATGCCACTTCTCTTGCTCCTAAAAGCAAATTCTCCTGGTCATCTGCATGGAGAGGTTGCATTAGCTGAGCAAATTGATCAGCATACATGCACCTGTTACACATTACACTTATGATAGACTTACATGTATATATCATATATATTTTATATATTTAAATGGCAACAGGAAATCCTGAAAAGAAGGATCATTTTGACATCATTAGTCAAGAAAATATAGCTTCAAGTTCTACCCATGACAAATATAGAATGTGATAATGGGTAAGATAGTGAAGCTGGCATTGCCCCCATGAAACTCATACTATTATTGACCAGTTGCCAATTTGCATCCCTGTAGGGAGCTTTAGGATCACTCATTTTGAGTAGCAGAGAATATCAAAATTCATTTAATATAATGCTCTCTTTTTATAGTTGATGAAAAGTGAGGACCACAGGAGTTAAACTATTTGCTGATGTTCACTGAAGTAGGAAATAAAAAAGCCAGGATTCAGATTCTTAGCTGCTGATATCAAATACTATAGTGTATATTCTATTACATTCTTTTTTCCTGTTTTCTATGTCCTCAACTTTCAGTAATGGTAAAATAACAGATCCTAAACAAACATATATTTATAATAATGGAATACTAGAATTAGAGGGGACTTTAAAGATCAACTAATCTAATCCTGCCCACTTATTTTAGTATAGAAAAAAACTGATTGAAAAATGGCAAGTAATTTGGTGAATATTAACTTTTATTTCTTTGACTAATAAAATTCTAAAACTCTGACTCCATTGTCTTGGGATCCCACTGAACAGCCACCTACTTGGTGGTAGATGTCAAAAGTGAAAAACAGCTAGGTGGTGCAATGGATAGAATGCTGGACTTGGAGTCAGAAAGAATCATCATTCTGAGTTCAAATGTGGCCTCAGACCCTTATTAGCTCTGTGACCCTGGGCAAATTACTTAAACCTGTTTGCCTCCATTTACTCATCTATAAATGAGCAAAAGGAAAAGGCAAACCATTCTATTAGCTTTGCTAAGAAAACCCCAAATGGGGTCACACTTTGTTAACTTTTTCTAATTCTCTATCTACATTTCTTGTTGTTGTTGTTTACCTGTTTTTCAACCATATCTGACACTTTGTGATCCCACTGGACATGACAGAAAAACAACTGAACCACAACCAAAAGTGTAGATAGAGTATTAGAAAGGGCTTAAAAGCACCTCAGAATATATAATAAACCCTAATCCCTAAACAATGACAAACACACTACATATATGATAATAAATTCAGTTAAGGAAGCTTGTGATCATGGGTACTGCCAACAATGTGTATAAATAGAGAATTTGGAAGAAAAGACATTTATGAAATACCTATTATGTGTCCAGCACTGTTCTAAGTGCTTTATATATATCATCTCATTTGATCCTCACAATAACTTGGTGAGGTAGGTATTTTTATTCCACTTTATAGTTGAGGAAAATGAAGCAAACAAAGGTTATGTGACTTAGCCAGAGTTGCATAGCTAATAAGTATAAGAAGTTGAATTTGTAGCTCATTTTTCCAGTTTCCATGCCATACACTCTTTCCACTGTGCTACTTATTTTTCTGATACCACATTACTATTTCCTTAACTTTGCTAAATGAAATATTATTTTTGTTCAATATGTACCTATTTTTTAATATTTGTTTTCTTTTTTTTTCAATATTTCAGCTCCCTAATGCACAGTCTGCTGCCAACATGTGCAGGAAGAAACAATTATATTTCTTTTTTGGAAACAAAACTATGCTGCATATAGCTAAAGATGTTAAAAAAAAACCCAGATCACACAGCCAGTAAGTATTTGAGACAACATTTGAATTTAGGTCATCCTGAGTTCATACCCTATAAGCTACTATTCCAACGAGGAGCAGCATACCATTTTTATTGTAAGAATACTGTTAATATTAAGGAAGGAGAGGGCAGCTAGGTGGTGCAGTGGATAAAGCACCGGCCCTGGATTCAGGAATACCTGAGTTCAAATCCGGCCTCAGACACTTGACACTTACTAGCTGTGTGACCCTGGGCAAGTCACTTAACCCCCATTGCCATGCAAAAAAAAATATTAAGGAAGGAGAAACAGTTTTCCATGTATAGATGTAATAAGGAAAAGGGAAAACAAGAGAAAGAGATTAAGGATGGAAAACTGAATGACAGAGAAGATGTTGCTTAGAAGTAGAGAAAATATGATGACAAGGAGGAGTTCAGAGAAACCTGGAAGGACTTGCATCAACTGATGAGGAGATAAACAGAACCAGAAGAACATAATACACAGTATCATCAACATTATGGGTTGCTCAACTGTGATAGATTCTTCTCACCAATCCAACCAGAGAAGAAAGTTCCCAAGGACTCATAATGGAAAAGGCTCTCCAAATCCAAAAGAAAAAAAAAAGGAACTATGGAATATGGATGCTGATTGGACCATACTAATTCTTTTCTTTTGGTGCTGTTGTTTTTCTATTTTGAAGTTTCTCCTTTTTGCTCTGATTCTTCTCTTAAAACATAACTAATGCAGAAATATGTTTGATGTTATTATATACACACACACATACACATAAAACCTATATCAGATTACCTGATATCTAGGGGAGGGAGGGAGAAAAATTTGAAATTGGAAATCTTATAAAAACAAATGATAATGTAAAAAGAAACATTCTATTATTTTAATAATGGAATAAAATATAAAAGAAAAAAGAAGTAGAGAAAATAAGGGTGATCAGAGAAAATTGGTTAAAAGCATTGGCAGTCATGATAAAATAAATTTTTTTAGTCTTAATTTTCCAGGTTATTAACCCTTTGAAAACATGAGAAAATATTCAACAGCTTGAAAAGCCAAATGGGAAAGGAGATACAAAAGTTCTTTGAAGAAAATGATTGCATAAGAATTAGGATTGAACAAATGGAAACTAGTAACTGTGAGAAACCAAGACAGAAAAAAGCAAATCCAAATGAATAAAAAGAGGGCAATAGGAAATATCTCCTTGGCAAAACAGCTGACCTGGAAAATAAATCCAGGAGAGATTATTTGAAAATCATTGGATTACCTTAAAACCATGACCAAAATAAGAGTTTAGACACCATCTTTCAAGAAATTGTCAGGGGAAATTGCCCTGATATTCTAGAAGCAGAAGGTAAAATAGAAACTGGAAGAATCCACCAATCACCTCCTGAAAAAGATTCCAAAAGGAAACCCTCAGGAATATTATAGCCAAATTTCAGAGATCCCAGGTCAAAGAGAAAATATTGCAAGCAGCTAGAAAAAAGGAATTCAAAATACTGGGGAGCTACAGTCAGGATAACTCAAGATCTAGCAGTATCTACATTAAAGGATCAGAGGGGGCATGGAATATGATATTCCAGAGGGCAAAGTAACTAGGACTATAGCCAAAACTAACCTACCCAGCAAAACCGAATATAATCTTTCAGGGGAAAAAATGGGACTTCAAGGAAAAAGAGGACTTTCAGGCATTTGTGATGAAAAGATCTGAACTGAATTGAAAAAATTTCACTTTCAAATACAAGTCCTAGAGAAGCCTAAAAAGGTAACAGGAAAAAAAAATCATGAGGGATATTAATCGATTAAATGATTTACATTCTTACATGGGAAGATAATAATTCTAACTCAAAAGAACTTTCTCAATATTAGGGCAGCTGAAAAGAATACACTTAGAGGCCAAAGATGTGAATTGAATAGGAAAGGATCATATCTGTAAAGCACTTATTTTTTGGTTATTCTTTTGTGTGTGTGTGTGTGTGTGTGTGTGTGTGTCAGACAGGCTGGGGTAGTGTATTTCTGGGGCCAGATTTGGGCTTGGGGCCTCCTGGGTCCAGGGAAGGCACTTTTTCCACTGTGTCACCTAGCTGATCCATGATGACATCTTTAAAATAAAATTAATGGGTAAGAGGAATGCACTAGAAGGGAGGGAAAGGGAAAAGTAGACTGGGGGAAAGTAGCTCACATAAAAGAAACAAGAAAAAGCTGATGGATTGGAGGGGAAGATGGGGAAAGAGTGGGCAAATGAATGAACCTTACTCTCAGCAGAACTGGCTCAAAGAGTGAATAACACACTCAAGTGGGTATAGTAATATATTTTGCTCTGATTGAAAGTGGGAGGGGAAGGAGATAACAGGGAAGAAGTGAAGGAAGGAAGGGCCGATTGGGGGAGGGGGCAGTAAAAAGCAAAACACTTTCAAGGAAGGATAGGGTAAAAGAAGATAGAAAATAGAGTAAATATCAAGAGAAGGGTATAAGATGGAGGGTAATACAGTTAGCAATAGTAACTATGAAAGAAATGATGTCAGGATGTTATTAGAAAGATGCATGAAAAATGCAAACCATCAACAAAAGAACAATTGATGCTATCTCAATACAGATTGAAGTAGAATTTTATTTGTTATATCCTCTTTCTAAAGGTAGTTTGTCTATTTTCTTTCACAACCTGACTAATATGAAGATGTTTTGCATAACTGCACATGTATTACATGTTGATTTGCTTGATTTCATAGGGAGGAAGAAAATTTAGAACACATCTTAAAAAATCAATGTGAAAATGATGAGCAGAAAGAGTTCAGAGAAACCTGGAAGGACTTACATGAACTGAAGTAGATTGAGAGGAGCAGAACCAGGAGAACACTGTACACAGTAAAAGCAACATTGTGTGATGAACAATAGTGATAGACTTGACTCTCTTTAGCAGTGTAACAATCCAAAACAATTTCAAAGAACTTCATGATAGAAAATGTTTTCAACATCCAGAAAAAAGGACTGTGGGTTATGAATAAAGATTGAACCATACTGTTTCTATTTTGGGGCTGGTTTTTTTCCTTCTTTTTTGAGGTTTTTCCCTTGTGCTCTGATTTTTCTTTCACAATATGACTAATGCAGAAACATGTTTAATGTGATTGCATATATATAACCTATATTAGATTGTGTGGTAAAAATAATCGGAGTTTAGCCGACTCATTTGGGAGGGGCCACACCTGGCCCACCCCGAAGTTACATATGGTACTGAGGTCAGAAGGAGAAACCTCTCCATAGGCAGCTTTTGAAGGACCTCCCCTTTTGGGGGAAGAAGATTGAATGCTCATGGAGGGGAGGCTGAGTCGCTTCCAGAAGGCTGGCTCTCTTCTGCCGTTCTAGTGGTACAAGTAGCTGGAGCAGATGTCCCAGGTGGTGAGTTAACACAAAAGCCCTGTTTTCTTTTGAATTAGCTTAACTGGAAGAAAACTGGGGATTGTACAGACTTAGGTTAGAGCTAGGAGAATTTATCTGTATTTCTTTTCCCCTACTTCCTTATCTTTGACTTTTATTAATTTCACTTTTGTTTAATTAATTCTCAAGTAATAAAATCTAATCCTTTTGTGGAAAAGAAGCTGTAAGGCTCTTTTCTTATTGACCTGGGAGAAATATCTAAAAGGGAAGTTCAGAGCGGAGGGAACGTTGAACCTAGAGGTCCCTCATTATTTCTGGAATCCCAATATTTTGGCAAGTCACCCAATTAACTTTCCATATATTAAATTTGATCACCACAATTGCTTTCTGTCTTGGGGAGGAGGGAGGGAATGAAGGCAAGGAGAGAAATTTGGAACTAAAAATCCTATAAAAACAAATGCTGAAAACTCTCCTTATATGTAACTAGTTGGAAAATAGTAAAATATATTTATTAATTGATTTTTTTTTAAATCTGTCTTAGGTCTTATGACATGACACTATTTTCATATAACTCTGTATAAGTCAACAGTTATCAGGTGGCAGCCAATGCTAAAAGGGGGATGGATTATTTACCAATAATTAATTCAGATTGATTTAACAAACTTTTATTAAATTGTTAACCTATGTATAAATAGAAACGATGTTTTTTGAAGAGAGTAAATCCCTAATCTAAAAATATTAAGTGAAGTTATGATGATCATTGGTTTGAAAATTGCTAAAAGTAAGTCATGTTTCAACTCACAATTTGGCAGAAATATTATCTATAGTTTCTTCCAAATACTGCCAGTAATGTGAATAGTATGATAACTATTTTTGGGAGGGCAATGAAAAATTTCAAGTAATTTTTTTCTAAGAAAAAAATAAGTATCTCTAGAATGTCATAGAAAATCCTTTATATCAAAGAAATTTACATAGTCAAATTCAATTACAATGACACATTTGTCTATTTAACTGTCATAGTGTATAAGGAATAATAAGCTTGAGTTTGGTGACATTTTACAAAATTACTTCTGGTCCAAATTCAGTCTCCATTCTAATCAATATTAAATTTCATATCTCAGTGAAGGGATGAAATGGTGTATTTATTTTATTTTATCCTATTCCATCAGGATAAAAAAGAATATATGTTAGGGGTAAAAGTTGATATTTTGTATTAAAAAAATCTTAATTTTATGAAACACTGACATAATACACTTTTGCTAGTCAATGTAAGGGCAGCTATGTGGCACAGTGGATAGAGCACTGGAGTTGGAATCAAGAAAATGGATGCTCTTGAGTTCAAATCCATCCTCACACACATACTAGCTCTATGATCCTGGGCAAGTCACCTAACTGTATTTGCCTTAGTTCCTCATCTGTAAAATGATCTGGAGAAGGAAATGGCAAACCATTCCAGTATCTTTGCCAAGAATCCCATCAATAAGTTTATTTCAGAAAAAGGTAGTGCATATTTTTCTCTGTGTACTATGTGACATTTATTACCAAAATTAGACCCTAGCGTTTCAGAGGGTTTTCTTTTAAATTTGATTTGTTTTGGTTTTTACTTCACAGTAACCACATAAAACATACTTATTGACTGTATGAACTGCTATATGAAATTAAATGCCACCAAAATAGAAAACTCAAAGGAAAATTTTGAACATCTTCAAGAATGATTTAAATTTCTAAATTACTAAAAACCAGTAATGGAGAACTTAAGCAAACCATTCTGTGAAAACCATAATCCTGAAGGAAGAGGGGTATGGGTGGTCCTGGATTAGATAAATTACAAGTTAATTTTGTCAAACCTTATTAGATCAATTAATATAAATGCTAGTTAATTAATTTAAAATAGAGATATCTCTATGTTCCAACATATTACTTATCTATACTACTTATACCTATATGTATATGTAGAGATAAATTATAGTTATATTTATTTCCATCAATGTCTGTGTATGTATGTATAAGTATATATCATGAGATATAAGTGTATATAATGGTATATATCTCATATCTATATTTATATCCATCCATCTGTGTGTGTGTTTGCGTGTGTATTTATATATCCTCTGAAGTCTCAAGTTCTTTAATTCTATAATACTTCAATTTATTGAAGTAAACTCTATATCAGACTTTTAAGGATAATTCCATCTAGGTAAACATTTGCATTATTTAATTGTATAAGCCAAGTAATATATAACAAAAATGACATTACACACAGAAAAATCTCTTTGCCAAAGTAGATCATTAGTTTGCTTAAAAAACAAAGAGAAAAATGATGATGTTGAAGGTCATTTCTTTGATATGCTCAAATAACTGTATTTGAGAATAAGACATAGCTTTTTATGCAATAGAAGCACACCAGAATTTTAAGCATATACAGAGAAATAAAACTTCAATGCTCCTTTCCCAGAATTTTATTTGATATTGTTAAAAAAACTGCTTCTAACAGCAATAAGATAAGAGAAAAATCAAATATATAAATATTTACAAAGAAAAAGAAAAGGTAGGAAAGCCTTCTATTTGGAGATAAAACTGCCATACTTAGACAGTAAAGAAACTAATCAAGATGATTTATAACTGCAGGAAGTAAATAGGATACAAAATTTAAAAAAAATCATTATTTTATATATTACTAACAGAATCAAAAAAGAAATGGCAATAAGAAATATTCTATTAAAATTACTCTAATTGTATAAAATATTGGAAAGTTAAACTTTAAAGGAACAAAAAAGATTAAAGTAAACCCAACTATGAAATATGTGACAAAAATAATTGGAGTCAAACAGAAAAAGTCAGCATTCATTCATGTACACACACACACACACACACACACACACACACACACACACACACACACACACACATTAAGTTAACAAAAGGAGGTTTACTTTGTCCTAATACTGTTAGGAAGTACCCTACCATAATCAGGATACTATGCCAAAGATACAAGGGAAAATTGGGTCACTTGTTACTCTGGCATTACTTCTGTTTAGGGAAAACTATCCCTTTTTCCAGAAAGGAAGGAGAAGGGATGGACTTAAGCCATGTTGAAGGGAAATGATGATAGATAATAGTCCAATTCATTTTCAGTTGTTTAATTTTAAATCAATTAATGCTTATATCATACACATTCAATCACACACTCTTCTCTCTCTCTCTCATATATATGTATATGTATGTATATATGTGTATATAAATATATGTATATATAAATATATATATATATATAATTTCTTGAATTAAATAAAATGAAGCAAAATTCATCTGGAAGAATGAAAAGCCTAAAATCTCAGGAAATTAATAAGGAAAATTTAAAATGAGGGGATTGGAGCATTTTACCGCTTATACTAATTTAAAAAAATTATAATCACCAAAATTATTTGAAAATGTTTATAACACAGAAAAGTTGATCAATGAAAGACAATATATGAATGGGAAATAGACGCAACCAAAAATGGTAGTCCATTGTTTGATGAGGTCAAAGATATATATTTCTCAGGAAAGAACTCTGTCTCTGTCTCTCTGTCTCTCACCCCCCCCCTGCTCCCCCCCCAAAAAAACAAAACAAAACAAACAAACAAAAACATTGATCTTCTGAGCAATCCAGAAAGCAGTTTGGGAGACCTTAGGTTTAGACCAATAATTCACACCAGGTAAGACAATAATTTCATAAATTCTAGGTGGACACATGGTCTACATTTAAAGTAACATATGAGAATTTTACACTCATAAGAATAGGCTCAAAGACCTTAAACTCATCAGAGTTGCCTTCAAAGAGGGATTAACACACAGACCTAATTGGGTGAAGTACTCTATTTAATCTGGGCAGTAAATATTTTAAAAAGATGGACATAGATGATAAAATATAGGCTATTCAAAGATATGCTAATTAACTGTTTGTGAAGATGTGAAGAAGTCCAGCCACTCTGGATAACAAATTAAAATGATTCAAGAGAAGTGACTAAGTCATTTATACTCTTCAGCCCAGTAATCCTTCTACTTGTTTTTTAAACCAAAAAAATTACCTCATAAACAGAGGCCTCACAAACACCAAAATATCTATAACAGCAAACTGACACAAAATAGGTATTCATAAATTGAAGAAAGGTCTAGAAATACTATGAGTTATGTGTATAATGGAATTTATATAATAAAAATTATTAATAAAAGTAATTCAGAGAATCATAAAACATTTCTATGAACTGATCAATAATGGAATAAACAGAACCAGAAGAATAGACATAATTATTATAATGATGTAAACAGATAACAAAACAAAAAATTAATTGATTAATGGTGTGAGAGGGGAACTTTATTAAAGTTTTGAATATGGAAGTATGAAACAAAACTCTTGCCCTGCAGCTAAGAGGTAGACAACGACTAAAACAAACTGTTAAAAAATATATATAATCTGATATGGTAACTTTATAGCATGCTTTTGGTAAATTGATTTTCTCTTTCACAATGGAAGGTTCAACTTTGGTAGGATATAACAACAGTGGAAAGACAAAAAGAGTAAAATATATTTTAAATGATAAGATTCTTCACTTTGTCCCATTTTAAGGTAGCTATATGTTAATGAATTTTCAGTGTAGTCCACATGTTAAAAGTATCAGTTTAATGATTCATAATTGCCCCTCAAATTAAAAAAAAAACCAAGCACTACCTAGAAAATAATATTTAGATGGATGGAAACTGTTACATTAATCTATCAATTAGTTATTAGCAGCTATGGAATATACATAATCATCTGGGTACAGTATTTAAGAAATTGAGGAATGTTTAACATTTGATGAAACTGTTTTTGATGCCAGAATGTTCTCTGTTTCTAGAGTCCATCTCTTTAACATCAGCATTCTTAGTGATGTGTATATGGCATTAAATCATTGAATTCAATAATATTGGGATATTTAAAGATGATGAAAAAGAAAATAGAAAGATGCTTGGTGAGCAAAATACTCATGTTCCCAATAATATTCATGTTTGAGAAAGTGACATCACAGGTATTACTTAGGGTATGTATAACTTGAAACACTATGGTTCTTTCAAGTTACAAGAATGAGAATATCTGAGTGGTGTATTTGCATAAATGTTATATTAAATCTGTAAGAAAAAAAAATCTCTAGCTTGCCTGTGCAGGATTTATTGGGAAACAAAGACAATAATTGTCTAGAAAGAAAACACATGCAATGAGGTGATGCAGAATCAAGTGACAGAACCAGGAAAACTATTTATATTATAACATTGCAAAAAAAAATCTGAAACACTCAAGAACTCTTAGTAAACCTATCGTTAAACAAGATTTTATTGACTTGGGATAAAGATTGCTACTCATTTACTAACATATAATTAATGGTGTAAATATGAAGAATGAAACGTTGTCCAACATAGCCAAAGTGAGAATTTGTTTTCTTGACTATGCATGTACTATAACTTTATTATTCTTTTTTAAAGCTGTTTTGTGGGAGAGAAAAAATGCTATATTTTGAAAGAAGAGAAATAAATGCTAGGTTTGGGAAAATAATTTAAAAAGGAATGGTTATGATACACTTACTAATGAAATTATGGCTTCACCAAAGTTTTAAATTATGAATATTGCTGTTTTGAGAGAGTGAAAAAGAGATGAAAGCTTGATAAGCTATAATCCACTTTCCTACCCCTTTTATCTCCCTCCATTACTGAGTCAAAACAAGGGAAATATGAACTTTACCATAAGAATTGTCAGGCATAAAATATAAACAAATATCTAAATAAATAGACTAAATAAATAGAAATATATAGAGAGGCCAGGTTGCAAAGTTGCCTTATCCACCTGTCATTCTTTCACTGGGTTAAGAGGCTTATAAACATCTGTCTTCACCAAGTAAGTTAGAGATCCCAAAATAAAACTAATATCTTATGTAAACCAAACAGAGTGAATAGAGAGGGCAACCTTCATTTTATACATCTTAACTGTTTATCTTTATGATCTGGTACATTGCAAGCAGGTGCATAGCTTCATGTCTTGTTTTGAAGCTTCAGAACTCTGCAGCATTGCTGATATAAATTATTTAAATGTCCAAACACAGCTTCCCAAGAAGAAATTCATTACTAAATATTTTAAATTTTCATTTACAAAAAGAACACAGTTGTTATGGGACAGTGAATATAAATGAATGACTGAATTACTTCTACAAAAGACTCTATATCTTCTAGGAATCTTGTATTTGTTAATGGAACAGGCCAGGCAACTCTGTTCTCCTAAAGCAATTGAATTTATTCATTTCTAACACCATATGCTGTTTGTTTTTCTTTTAGGAAAAAACAAAAACTTATATCTAATTTTACCACATACTTACATCAAAAACAGTTTCATCAAATGTTAAACATTCCTCAATTCCTCTTTCTTTTGGGAAAGTTGCAATCTCCCTCATCCTCAATTTCTTTTCTGTAAAATGGACATGATAAAACATCCATTTCACAAGATTGTTGTAAAGATAAAATGAAATAATATATGTAAAGCACTTTGTAAACTTCAGCAATGCCAATGTGAGGTGAACATGATGAGGTTTAGTACAGTGGCTCTCAAAATGTAGTCCACTTTCAGAGGGTCCTCAAAATCAAAACTATTTTCATTATGATAATTTGTTTTAACTTTTGATACAGTAATTACCAACAGTTATAACCCCATAAAATTGCTTTGGGGAGTCCTCAGTAATTTTGAAGGTTCTAAGGGAGTCCTGAGGCCAAAAAGTTTGAGGATTCCTGGCATAGTTTATGGAATACTAAACCTTGTGTCAGGAATACTTAAATTCCAGTCCTTCCTGTTATCCTTACTGGATTTCTGACTCTGAGTAAAGTCATTTAACTTCTCTCAGTTTACATTTCCTCATCTGTAAAATGCACCTACCTCACAGGTTTATTATATAACTCTAATTAGATGATGTATATAAAGCAATTTGCCAACATTAAAGTACTACATAAATTCTACCTATTATTATGAGTAATAATAATATTCACCTCCTTGCTGAATTTGTTGGTTGTTCTTATATACTCTAGAGTCCAAGATTAAACAGGAAAATCCAGATGGTTGTTATTACTAATACTTTGGCAATGATTTAAATTAGATAAAATTATTATAATCCATTCTTATTTTTATATTAATTATGTAATCACTTTTGCTAGAGAAGAATGCTGTCTATAGACTCAAGAAAGTACTTTCAATTAGCAGGGGTTATGAGTTAATACTTTGCTGCTCATGTGCCTCATAGTCCCTGTAGTCTGTTTATCCCATTCTTCCCATGTACACAGTTTATTTTAATGTAAGTGCAAATCAGAATTTAGGGGAGGTATTTCATGACAGCTCTACTTAGTGTACCAGTTTAGTATATCTTATTTAAAGTTATTGACTAGGGGCAGCTAGGTGGTGCAGTGGATAGAGAACCAGCCCTGGAGTCACAAGGACCTGAGTTCAAATCCAGCCTCAGACACTTAATACTTACTAGCTATGTGACCCTGGGAAAGTCACTTAACCCCAATTTCCTCACGCAAAAAGACCAAAAACCAAAACAATAAAGTTATTGACTAAATAATAGGGATGACAGTAGTGGTGTAGGGAGAGCAGCAATGTTAGGAGCCCCAAGGATTTCCCCTAGAATCCAGAAGTAGTGGAAAACTCTTCCTCCCCACCAAAATCCCAAACTATGAATCCAACTGCAAGTGGTCCCAGAAGGTGTGTCTTATACAATCGCATAAACATTATCATCTCACATACAATAAATACACATATATCAGTAGGAGGTTGGGATTTAAATTATATGGTGATAGTGAGAGCAAATTACTATTCTCACATACCATTAGGACATATATTGTCCAAAAACTGGCTACATATTCTTTCCATATTTTAAACTGGATTTAAAGTGTATCAATAATGGTGACACAAAACCTTCAATCACTATGGCACAATATGTGTATTGTAGCATACGTTAAATTATTTCCTTACATAATGCACACTTATCTTATAAAAATATAATGATGGGTAGCAACAGTAAAAGGTTCATAATGTCCTAAAAGGACTCACCAAAGAAAATACATATGGCTTTGAACTAGATGTACTTTTTCTTCAGAAAACTAAGTTGAAATTGTCCACTTCACTGAAGAAAGAGATGTGGCAATATGCACTTTGTTGGAAGTATTAACTTTATGAACAGCTCTGAAATGTCAATAATTCATTTCTGGGTACAACTAACAATATCAGGCCAGTGGATTCACTTGTCATTAGCTTGAAGGGGGAAAGTCTTATACAATCATTCCTGAATTTAGCCTGACTTACCATTGTTGACACAACTAACAGATGAATTCCTAAAATCTGATTAACTGTGTTCATAATAAATTTATACTTGGTGAATGTTTGTTCATTTATTAAACATTTATACTGTGGTTAGTATTTTGGGAGGTAGTTTTGAGATGTTTAATGAAGAAAGCATCTCACACACATCCAAATGACAAAAAAGAATAAATTAAATATGGCATATTGTTCATGCTCACTTTTTCTGAACACATACTTTGAAGTGTTTCATAAAATGGACAAATCTGTTTTTAGAAAGATTGTTTCTTATATTCAAAATACAATTCTAACATATAAATATAGTCTAATATATAAATAACATAATTTGTATTTTATTTCAAGTATCTCTGCCATAGAATAGAATCATAGACTTAGAAAGATTATTTGTCACTACACACGTATGTATTTAAATTTGTGCGGAAACTGAGGCAAAAATATCCTAAGTGATTTCACAATATTTCTTATTGTAAATCAGTGTTTTAAAATGAATTCTAGAATATCATCATGTCAGATTAGAGATTGAGAGAAAAATAAAAATTGTTAGTATTTTTAAATAATGTATGCTGTAATTTAACAAAAAGTTAACTACATGTTTAAAAATTAATATAATCCAACAGAAAAAAGTACTACCTATGAACTAATAAAAAAGAACATGAAATACATTGGTAATATTGACATGGTTATAATAGCATTTTTGTCCATTTTTTAAAATTATAAACTCTTTTTGACCAAGAGGAGGGAATGTTAACTACAAATTTACTGAGAACTGACTGATTCCCCAGCCAGTCCCCCTACCCAGGCAGGTGAATTGCCTGGGGCTGATGGTCTTTGTCAATTCCATATTCTTGATGGACTTAAGGACATATCCCAAAGCAAAGAGATCCCTAATCTCCTTACTCCCAGGACATTGTTATTATGTAAAATGGTCCACCTACATTAAGTAGTTTCTATTTAGAGTTAAGTATAGACTCTACTTAACTCTGGAGTAGTCCCATAGTTTCTTTTGTTAAATGTTAATTTACATCAAGTAGTTAGTAGCTTCTATATCTGTCTATGGAGCAGTTTTCTTTTGGTTCCCTTTATTCCCTGTCCTTAGTTACCATCTTTGGGTATTCTTAAATTCTGGCTTTGAAATAGGGACAAGATATAGTTCCTCTGCCCAGATTAATTTTTCCTATATTGATTGTTTCCTTAATTTCCAGGTTAACATAATTGATATCTGATTGCTTGCTGTCTTGGGTAGGGAGGAGAGAGGGGAGGGAGGGAAAAACTGAAACTAGAAATCTTATAAAGACAAATGTTGAAAACTATACATTTAACTTGAAACTAATAAAATACTTATAAAAAAAAGATACTGGCACCTATATGAATTTACCATTTTATTACTAACCGAGCAAATTACAAAGGAATTATCTATAGAGATAGAGAAAAGTAAAGCAATGTTCTTTTTTTTTTTTTTTTTTGGTGAGGCAGTTGGGGTTAAGTGACTTGCCCAGGGTCACACAGCTAGTAAGTGTCAAGTGTCTGAGGCCGGATTTGAACTCAGGTACTCCTGAATCCAAGGCCAATGCTCTATCCACTGAGCCACCTAGCTGCCCCAAAGCAATGTTCTTTTAAGGAAGAAAGTTCCAGAATATGCCTATGAGTAATTTTTAAAAGTATAATAAAAGAGGAATAGCAATTCCCAATTTCAAATTATATGTATTCACTGTTAACCTGGAAATTTAGGAAATAATCAATATAGGAGAAATAAGGTCTTTAATTCAGGAAGAGGAACTATAGCTCCTGGTATCCCAAAGTTTGGAAGCTAGTGATATAGTGGGAAAATGGGGTACGGGTTGGGGTTGGGGTTCTTGGGAATTCCTCTTTAAAGAATTACACCCTCTTGCACACAAAACTTAGTTAGAATAAGGTGATAGTTTATTTAGGAGCAAGGGAAGGGAAGGGTGGGGGGAGGGAAACCATGAAAGAAATCCTTAGACTTTTCATGGGGAGATTTGGCATAAAGCACATGGCTCAGAGGTACCAAATCTCCTTGAACAGGAGACCGGAAGGTACTTTTATAGATGACTGATGGGGGTGGACCATCCCCCACTAGTGGTAGCTGGGGGAATTGGGTGAGCAGTGGAGGACCATCCCCCACTGGTAGTGACTAAAGGAATTGGGTGAGGGGTGGCTACGGATCCCTCTTCAGAATACAAAGGCCGAAGCCACACCCAAACTTATCTCTCCAGAGTAAGGGAGACCAGAATGAAGGGTAGGAATCCAAAGCTAGCTCAGTCCGGTTTGGTTCAGCTTATCTCTCTAGGCGTTATCTGTTCTCTGGTTTAGTTTCTCAAGGAGAAGATTCCTCGGTGTGCCCCAGAGAAATTCTGGGGTGCTCTGCACCCCATGACACTAGGAATACCCAAAGATGGGAAACAAGGACAGGGTTTTTATGAGGTAACAGAACAGAGGGAGCTATGAAACTACCCTTGGGAAAGGTAAGTTTCTCACAGACAGAAACTATTTAATGTAAATGAATCTTTTTACATAATAACCTAAAGTCCACAAAGTAAGCTTGGGAATCTTTGGGAGGGGATAGTTTGCTTAGGGGATACTTTGCTTGGGGAATATCCATAAGGTAGTCTAGAGTCTGGAAAGGACAAAGACTGGTAAACCCAAGGCAATTCATTTGTCTAGGAAGAGGGGATTGGGTGGGGAGTCAGTTCTCAGTAAATTTTGAAGTTCTTATTACTAAAGCAATTTGGTTAAAAATTGGGAAGTGTTACCCTAAAAGACTAGATAAGCAAGAATCAGAAGCAAGAAAATGCAATAGTCTATAGTTCAATAAACCCAAGAACATAATCTACTTGTTGAAGGGCTCCCAGTTCAAAAAGAACTGGTGTCAAAACTTGAGAGTTCTTTAGGAGAAAAAAAAAAAAGGATGATATACATACTTTAAAACACAGATTTAATATAAAAAATATGGGTAGAGCCACCTTTTATAAAAATAGATATGGAAAAAATTCTTATCCATTTAAAAGCAGCTAAAATAAAACAAAGTAATTTCAATTTGATGAACATGAAAGTTTTTTGCAAGGAAGTCAGTGTGTAAATAATTTTTAAAAAAGAAAAAAATCAAATAGGGAATTTTTTCCATCAAATATCTCTGAAAAAAAGAAAATCAAATCGGGAATTTTTTTGAATCAAATATCTCTGACAAAACTTAATATTCAAGATATATGGTGAGCTAAAAGAAATACAGAGGACTGAGAAAATGATCAAAATATTGTTAAAATGTTTCTCTCAAGAACACTTGTGAAGTATTAACCTTATAAAAGTTTCCTCTAAATCCCTAAGAATGTGAGTTGTACATTAAAATAGATGAGTTTTACCTCATATCTATCACATTGTCATATTTTAAAGTAAACCATTGCTGAATACATACATACACACACATATATATACAGATACACACACCCTTAAAGGTCTTAAATAGACAAGCATATATGAAATAAGTTTTTTCTATTTAATTATGTCATGGGGCGCAGAGCACCCCAGAATTTCTCTGGGGCACACCGAGGAATCTTCTCCTTGAGAAACTAAACCAGAGGACAGATAACGCCTAGAGGAACCAAATCAGACTGAGCTAGCTTGGGATTCCTACCCTTCATTCCGGTCTCCCTTATCCTGGGGAGATAAGTTTGGGTGTGGCTTCGGCCTTTGTGTCCTGAAGAGGGATCCGTAGCCACCCCTCACCCAATTCCTCTAGTCACTACTAGTGGGGGATGGTCCTCCACTCCTCACCCAATTCCCCCAGCTACCACCAGTGGGGGATGGTCCACCTTCATTAAAGGAACTTTTCACGGGCAGATGGTCCACCCCCATCAGTCCTCTATAAAAGTACCTTCCGGTCTCCTGTTCGAGGAGATTTGGTACCTCTGAGCCATGTGCTTTATGCCAAATCTCCCCATGAAAAGTCTAAGGATTTCTTTCATGGTTTCCCTCCCCCCACCCTTCCCTTCCCTTGCTCCTAAATAAACTATCACCTTATTCCAACTAAGTTTTGTGTGCAAGAGGGTGTAATTCTTTAAGAGGAATTCCTAAGAACCCCAACCCGTACCCCATTTTCCCACTATATCATCTGGCGCCCGAACGTTGTAGGGACGTGGGATTTTCCTCTTTCCTCTTAGCACACAAAACTGGGGGGTGGGAACCTCCCTTCTGGGTTTCCTTTCTCCCTCTCCCGCCTGACTCAACCTCCCGTTTGAGTCACAGAGAGGTAGAGAGAGGGTCAGCTTTCGCACGCGACAGTGGAGGGCAGCCTGAGTCTCCCTCCCTCGCTGAAAGCTCAAACAGACGTCTGGACCACACTTGGCACAAAACCTGGAGGTAAGGCCCTACCTTCTGGGTTTCTCTTCTCCCTCTCCCACCGGACTCAACCTCCCGTTTGAGTCACAGAGAGGTAGAGACGGTTGGCGTCTGTACGACAGCAGAGAGCAGCCTGGGACTCCTAGATGTCCGAACCACGCTAGGACCCTCAGACTACACGTTTCTGGGTAAGAACATTTATGCTTATGTGTCTATCCCTTACCAGCTCTCTGCTCTTGGGTCAGACTATTCTCCTTAGACAGTAGTTATGGGACAGAAAGGGAGTGTTCCGAAAAATTCACCTCTGGGGTGCATTCTAAGAGATTGGACTAGACTGGAACTTAAAAACCTAAGAAAGAGATGTATGATACATTTTTGTAACAATTTATGGCCACATTATCCTCTAGGAAGTGAAGGAAATTGGCCTGTACACGGCACCCTTAATTATAATACCATCTTGCAATTGGACAAGTTTTGCAAGCGTGAAGGGAGATGGACAGAGATTCCATACATATCGGCTTTTATGAGTTTGAGCCAGAAGTCAAAGGGAAAGGATGAGGTCCCCTTGCCGGTTGAGAATCACCACAAGCCCAAGCAATTCGCTAACTCTTCGGGCACCTACTCTGAGACCTCAGCCTCCCCTCCTCCTCAAACTCATTCCCTACCTGTTTCTCATTCCACTCCTTCTCCGCCTGCTTCCGTACCTATGAGTCAACCACAGTCATATCACTCTATGACTGAGACCTCTCCTTGCCCACTGGCTGATCTCAGAACCAATTCCCTGTGCCACACGGGGAGTGGATATCAGTCTCCTTCTATCCTGCTCTATCCCTTTTACAATCGGGGGGAACTCCAATATGTTCCCATTTCTCCTGTTTTTTCCATTCAGCCGACCCCATCTGCTTTACCTAATCTGCAGTTACCTACGGCTATCTCCCTTTCCCCATCTCCACCCATGCTGCAGCCAAAGACTGTTTCCCCTCCCCCACCTACTCCACAGCCAAAGGCTGTCACCCCTCCCCCACTGGGCCCTGCGCCCAATCCTCTGTCTCCACCTGAGCTATCTCCCCAACCCAGGTCTTTACCAGTGTCTCCCACTGCTTCCCTGCTTCCATTAAGGGAATTTCCCATTGGGAAGGGCACAACATTAAGGCGTGCCCCTTTTTCTATAAGCAGGTTATCTCAGATTAAAGAGAAATTGGGGAGTTACTCAGAGAACCCCACAAAGTTCATAGATGGCTTTAAGTCTGTGACACTGGAGTTTGACCTTTCCTGGACCGATTTGCAAATTATTCTTGCCAGCTGTTGTACCCCTGACGAAAAAAAACAGATTTGGGACCTGGCAGTACAAGTTGGGGATGAACACTCGCAGGTTGGAAATTGGGTTGGGGTCCCTGGTTTTACAGCTGTCCCGGTCATAGAACCGAGATGGAACTATGATAACAGGGAAGATAGGGCTCGTAGAAATCACATGGTCACCTGCCTAGTTGAGGGAATGAGAAGGGGGGTTAAGAAACAAGTCAATTATGGAAAGGTGAGGGAGATAACACAGGGGTCTGATGAAAATCCTGCTGTCTTCATGAGCCGCTTAGCAGACTCTCTGAAGAAATATACTAACCTAGACCCCCAAAGAGATGTAGGAATTACTGTCCTCAATATTCATTTTATCAGCCAGTCTGCTCCTGACATTAGGAGAGAGCTCCAGAAGTTAGACTGGAGTCCCCAGATCCCATCCTCACAACTCCTTGACATTGCTTTTAAGATTTTTAATAACAGGGACCTTGCAGTAGCCAAAGAGAGAGAAAAGATGGCTCGTGCCCACTCCATAGACCAAGCTCATATAATAGCAGCAGCCATCACCACATCTGCTACCAGCAGAACTCTGGCTGGCCGAGATTCTGGCAGCTGCAGTAAACCGGGACACAGAAGTGGGGGACGCCGCACGAAGGTGAGGTCAGCTCTCCTACCTCTTTGTCCCCAGGGCAGCACCCAAGAGGTCGGCTCTGCAGCTTGCTCTCCTGACCAGCATCGTGTCAGGCCTATGGCCAAGCTGGACATAGGAGGCAAGCCTAGGAATGGTTTTGGGGCGACCTCTGTCTTACTCTCTGGTTCAGGTCCTAGCATGCAATCAAGGCACAAAGTAGGGATGGGATAAAAGGACCCTTAATGTAGACAGACACTGCCTATCACAGAATTAGGCTTGAACTCCCTCCTGTAAAGCAGGCCACACCCTGTCCTGCAAAAAAGGTCCCACTTGACTCCTGATCTGATAAAGTCCCTTTTCCTTTTTTTGCTCTGGTCAGTTTTAATTTTTTTTTGTTTAAGTCTGTTCCATCTAGGCTCAAGGATTCATGACACTGTGCCTACGTGTTGCCTCTGGACTCTCTGGGCCCCTCACAACTCCGAGCATTCCAGGCCTTCTCCACTTCTCTCCCCTCCCCCTCCCTTGCGCCGTGATTCTTCGACCCCCCGGTCAGCATGAAGCAGTTTCAGAAGAATCTTCGTCCCCTTTCCTTATATATAGAGAAGTGGGGAATGTCATGGGGCGCAGAGCACCCCAGAATTTCTCTGGGGCACACCGAGGAATCTTCTCCTTGAGAAACTAAACCAGAGGACAGATAACGCCTAGAGGAACCAAATCAGACTGAGCTAGCTTGGGATTCCTACCCTTCATTCCGGTCTCCCTTATCCTGGGGAGATAAGTTTGGGTGTGGCTTCGGCCTTTGTGTCCTGAAGAGGGATCCGTAGCCACCCCTCACCCAATTCCTCTAGTCACTACTAGTGGGGGATGGTCCTCCACTCCTCACCCAATTCCCCCAGCTACCACCAGTGGGGGATGGTCCACCTTCATTAAAGGAACTTTTCACGGGCAGATGGTCCACCCCCATCAGTCCTCTATAAAAGTACCTTCCGGTCTCCTGTTCGAGGAGATTTGGTACCTCTGAGCCATGTGCTTTATGCCAAATCTCCCCATGAAAAGTCTAAGGATTTCTTTCATGGTTTCCCTCCCCCCACCCTTCCCTTCCCTTGCTCCTAAATAAACTATCACCTTGTTCTAACTAAGTTTTGTGTGCAAGAGGGTGTAATTCTTTAAAGAGGAATTCCCAAGAACCCCAACCCCAACCCGTACCCCATTTTCCCACTATATCAATTATATATATGCACACATGCAGATGATATGGTGGGAAAATGGGGTATGGGTTGGGGTTCTTGGGAATTCCTCTTTAAAGAATTACACCCTCTTGCACACAAAACTTAGTTGGAATAAGGTGATAGTTTATTTAGGAGCAAGGGAAGGGAAGGGTGGGGGGAGGGAAACCATGAAAGAAATCCTTGGACTTTTCATGGGGAGATTTGGCATAAAGCACATGGCTCAGAGGTACCAAATCTCCTTGAACAGGAGACCGGAAGGTACTTTTATAGAGGACTGATGGGGGTGGACCATCTTCCTGTGGAAAGTTCCTTTAGTGAGGGAGGATCATCCCCCACTAGTAGTGACTATAGGAATTGGGTGAGGGGTGGCTACGGATCCCTCTTCTGGACATAAAGGCCGCAGCCACACCCAAACTTATCTCCCCAGGGTAAGGGAGACCAGAATGAAGGGTAGGAATCCCAAGCTAGCTCAGTCCATTTGGTTCCTCTAGGTGTTATCTGTCCTCTGGTTTAGTTTCTCAAGGAGAAGATTCCTCGGTGTGCCCCAGAGAAATTCTGGGGTGCTCTGCGCCCCATGACACATATATGAAATATTTTGTAAAATAAATGTATAAAAATATATTTTACCATCATTTTATGGTAGCAAACAAATGAAAAGAGGGGATAACCATCTCTCATAAAATGTCTAATAAATTGTGGTACATAATATCTGGCATTTAGATAGACTTTAAGGTTTACAAAGTGAGTTCCATCGGTTTACTCACTGGATTCTTATGACAACCTTGTGGTGTAAAAGCTATTATTATATCCATTTAGCAGATGAAAGGATGTTGACACCAAGTGGTAAAATGTCTAGGCCAGGGTTCCAAAACCTGTAAGTAACTCAGACAGATTTTTTTTTTTTTGTGGGACAATGAATATTAAATGACTTGCCCAGGGTCACACAGCCAGTTAAATGTCAAGTATCTGAGTTCAGATTTGAACTGAATCCTGAATCTAGGGCCAGTGCTTTATCCACTATACCACCTAGCTGCCTCCTCAGACAGAATTCTAATTCAGATCTCCTTGACTCCCAGTCCTTTGCTCTATCTCTTGTTATGCTTAGCTGCCTTTGTGAAAGGGATTATTAGTGTTCCTTAAGAAAAAACAAATAAGATCCTTCACCAAAACATGGGAAGATGAATATTTACTGATGCAGAATGAAACAAGCAGAACTACCAAACATCCACTATGATAACAATAAATATTTTCAAAAAAATAAAAATTTTTATTTACAGTTTGGGGTCCTAATTTTTATCCCTCTTTCTCTCTTTCTCCTCCTACCTCCCTGAGGCAACAAACTATCAGATATGGGTTATATATATATGATTATGTAAAAAATTTACTATATTTGTCACATTGTACAAGCAAACTTGATTAAAAGAAAACAAAATGAAAGTGAGAAATAATATACTTCAGTCTGTTCCATCAATATAAGTTATTTCTTTGAAAGTAGATAGTATGTTTTATCAATAGTCTTTTTGGATTGTTTTGGATCATTGTATTGTTGAGGAGAGTCAAGTGATTCACAGTTCTTCATCAAACAATATTGCTGTCTCTGCACAAAGTTCTCTTGGTTCTGCTCACTTAACAATACATCATTTCATATATAAAACTTTCAAGGCCTTTCTGAAGTCATCCTGCTTGTCATTTCTTATAGCAAAATACTCCATCAACATCATATACCACAATATGTTAGGCCATTCCCCAATTGATGGACTTTCCTTTGATTTCTTAGCCTCCACAAAAAGAGCTACTATAAATGTTTTTGTACAAAAAGGCCTTTCTCTCTTTTTGGAGATGTCTTTGGAATATGAACTTAGAAGTGGTATTGCTCAAAGTGTATACACAGTTCTATAGCTTTTTGGACATAATTCCAAATTGTTCTCCAGAATGGTTGGATCTTTTCACAAATCCACCAACAGTGGATTAGCATTCCAGCTTTCCTACATCGCCTCCAACAACCAAAATTTTCTGCTTTTGTTATACTTTCACTCTGATAGATATTATGTGATACTTAAGAGTTGTTTTTATTTGCATTTCCCTGATCAATAATGATCCAGAGCATTTTTTCATATGATTACAGATAACTTTGATTTTCTTGTCTGAAAACCACCGTTCATGTCTTTTGATTATTTGTCAATTGGGAATGACTAGTAATTTTTATAAATTTGACTCAGTTCTCTGCATGTTTGTGAAATGAGGCCTTAATAAAAGATATTTGTTTCAAAAATTCTTTCCCAGTTTTCTATTTCCCTCGTAATTTTGGTTATATTAGGTTTTTTTGTATAAAAACTTTAATATTATGTAAAGAAAAGTATCTATTTTCCATTTAATTTTATTCTATATAACTTCTTTGGTCCCAAATTCTTCCCCTTCCCATAAATCTAACAGATAAACTCTTCCATACTCCTTTAATTTGTTTATGGTATCATTGTTTTTGTGTAAATCATGTACCCATTTTGACCTTATTTTAGAATATAGTGTTAAATGCTGGTCTATACCTAGTTTCTGCCATATTATTTTCCAGTTTTCCCAACAGTTTTTGTCAAATAATGAGTTTTTGTTCCAAAAGCTTGGATCTTTGGGATTATCATATACTAGATTACTATAGTCATTTACTATAGTGTAATTTCTATCTATTTTATTCCATTGATGTACCTCTCTATTTCTTAGCCAGTACCAGGTTGTTTTGATGATTACCACTTTATAATACAGTTTTAATTACCATAACAGGGACCACATAGAAGAAATTGACCATACTTCTTTATTTGGAGAAGTAGAAAGATATGGGTATGGAATGTTGTATAAACTATGAGGCATGGCCAATATGACATCTTTCTTTTTCATAACTATGTTTTTCTTCTGTAAAAAGTATCTTAAATGATTTTGTTTTATACAGATTTGGTTAATTCATTGATATAAAGAAATATGGAAATCTTTTAACAATAGAGATGACCAAATTCTCTACAACAATATAAACAAAAGCACAACAATAAAATATGATGCTGTGTAATTTTAGTGACCATAAATCAGTCATTAAAGAGAGTTGCAAGTATAAAGCAGAAGTCATCAAAACTAATTGGTACTGGCTAAGAAATAGAGTGGTGGATCAATGAAATAGGTTAGGCACAGGAGACAGTAGTAAATGATTTTAGTAATGCACTATTTGATAAACACAAAGACTCCAGCTTCTGGGATAAGAACTCAGTATTTGACAAAAACTGCTGGGAAAACTGAAAGATAGTATGGCAGAAACTAGGTATAGACCAACATCTTAAACCTTATACTAAAATAAGGTCAAAATGGGTAGATGATTTAGACATAAATGGTGATACCGTAGGCAAATTTGGAGAGGAAGGAATAGTTTACCTCTCAGGTTTATGGAAAGGAGAACAATATATGACCAAACAAGAGATAGAGAATATTATGAAATGTAGAATGGATGGTTTTGATTTCATTAAATTAAAAAGGTTTTAATTAATTTAATGCTGTGTAATTTGTTAAGTTAGCAGAAGCAAGAGAACATTGTTCACAGAGACAGAAATATTGTTTGATGAAAAAGTGTGAATGATTGAGCTATATAACTGTGTACACTCTTTGATCCAACAATAGCATGGCTAGGTTCTTATCCCAAAGACATCTCCAAAAAGCGAAAGACCGATTTGTACAAAAACATTTATAGCAGCTCTTTTTTGTGGTGGCTAAGAATTGGAAATCAAAGGAATACCTATCAATTAGGGAATAGCTAAACAAACTGTAGTTTATGATGTTGATTGAATATTATTGTGCTATACGAAATGACAAGGAGAATGACTTCAAAAGGGCCTGGAAAGACATGCATGATATGATGTATTGTAAAGTGAGCAGAACCAAGAGAACATTGTTCTCAGAGACAGAAATATTGTTTGATGAAGAAGTGTGAATGGTTGAACTATTCTCAACAATACATTGATCCAAGACAAACCCAAAGGACTATTGATGAAACATACTATCCACTTACAAAGAAAGAACTGATATTGATGGAACAGTCTGAAGCATGCTATTTTTTCACTTTCACTTTTTTTCCTTTTAATCAAGTTTTCATAAACAAAATGATAAATCTGGTAATGTTTTAAACAATCCTGTATGTATAACTCATATCTGATTGTATGCCACCTCAGGGAGGGTGGAGTGGAGGGAGGGAAGGAGGGATAAAAATCAGAACCCAATGTTAGGGGTTAACCAAGTTCCTCTTTTACTGTTTGAGCAAAGCTCATGAACAGGCCTCCCCCTTCAAGAAAATATGTGCTGACTCTTAGCCCTTGATAAGAGGACTGTAATCAATAATGATCCTTTCCAGATGCAGATGCATTTGCTGGGCACCAAGGATGATGCATTTGCATAGGCGCCAAGAAAACTTCAAAGGACAGAAACATGCTCTTCATCATAGATAAGGCCAACATGGACCAAGGTCTACATGACCTACTGTGGAACATAAATGAACCAAACCCCTCATCCTTTTTTGGAGCAACCTTCACACAAAGACATTCCATTTGCCTACCTCAAGTATAAATATGGTATACTGTCCCAATAAATTTTGCCTTCTGCCTCCATCTGAGTGTGTGGGCCCTTCCAATCCCATCCTATGTTTCTGTGTCTTTTTTCCTTAACATCTTACCTGTAGCAGCACTGAACCTGTTCTAGCAGCCCCCTGGATCTGAAGATGTCAACCTAAAACTATAAATAAAAATGTTTATTTTAAAAAAGAAATAAGAGGACACAGGGACAAGGATAAGGGAGGGATTCTTTAAAGGGGTGTAGATTAGGAAGGTAGTGGTTAGAAATCAATTAGAAGTGTGAGGAGAAAGGGTAAAAATAGAGGGTGAATAGTATCATAGAGGGGTGAAACAGGATGGAGGGAAATACACAACTAGTACATATAATTTTGAATGTGAATGGGATGATTTTACCCATAAAGTAGAAACAGCTGAATGGATTAAAAATCAGGATCCGACAAAATGTGCTTTATAAGAAACACATTAAATATTAGAGATATACACAGATTTAAAATAAAGGGGTGGAGTAGAATGTTATGCTTCAGCTGAGGTTTAAAAATGGAGGAAGAGCAATCAAAATCTCAAAGTTAAAGTCAAAATAGATTTAATTAAAAGAGATAAATAGGAAAACTATATTATGAAGCTAAGAAATTGAATAGAATCTTGTATAAGTTAGATCTCTCTCTGTAAAAACAAAACAAAAACAAAAACAATAAAACAAATTGGAAACTGAATACACCTTTTACCCCCTAAACAGTATATGGTTCCTCTACAAAAATTCATCATTTTTTAGGGCATTCTGTTAAGGGATAAAATTCTAGCTAGTCTGTCTAAAATATTTAATGAGTGGTTGCCAATAAATTATAAGCTTTAGCAAGAGTTAGACTTTTAAGCATTTATTAAGGAGAATAAGAATTTGGTAAAGAGAGAGAAAGGCCTAGATTCCTATCTATTAAAGGGAGAGCACATTTCTAGCTCTGCTCTCCACCTGAGTCCAGAGGAGAGAGTGAGCGCCAGTCTCTTCCTTCCTCCTCCCACTACTCCGTGTCACTTCCTGATGCCAAAGAAAAGACTCCTGGTCTTGCCCTCAAAGACCTTCGCTTCATGGGTGGAACTCTTCTACAGTAAGTCTACAGTAAGTCTCCAGCAGGTGGTGTCATTCCAATCGTTACAATGCAAACTTTAAAAGTGGGTGAAAAATTTTATAGACAGTTCCTCAGATAATGATCTCATATATCAAATATATAAATATTTTGTCACATTTATAAGAGTATGAAGGGTTCCCCAATTTATAAATGGTCAAAGGATATGACATCAAAACTATATGTAGTCATTTGAAAAAAAAAAAAAAACAGTGCTCTAAACCTTAGCATACCACCTTACACCTATAAGATTGGCTAAAACAATAGGAGAAAGTAATAAATGTTGGAATGGATATAAAATAAATCCACATAAATCATCAGCACTTCTATATATGACCAACAAAATCCGGCAGCAAGAGATAGAAAGAGAAATCCCATTTAAAGGAATGGTAGACAATATAAAATACTTGGGAGTCTACTTGCCAAGACAAATCCAGGAACTCTATCAACACAATTACAAAACACTTTTCACATAAATCAAGTCAGATCTTAATAATTGGAAAGATATCAATTTCTCTTGGATAGACAGAGCTAGCATAATAAAAATGACAATTCTACATAGATTAATGTACTTTTTCAGTGCCATATCAGACAATCTAAAAATTATTTTATAGAGCTAGAAAAAATAATTTGAAAATTCATCTAGAAAAACAAAATGTCAAGAATATCAAGGGAAATAATGAAAAAAAAATGCACAGGAAGGTGAGTTAGCTGTACCAAATCTGAAGCTCTACTATAAAGCAGCAATTATAAAAACTATCTGGTACTGGCTAAGAAATAGAGTGGAGGACCAATGGAATAGGCTAGGCACAGGAGACATAGTAATAAATGACACTAGTAATGTAGTGTTGGATAAACCCAAAGACTCCAGCTACTGGGATAGGAACTCAGTATTTGACAAAAACTGCTGGGAAAACTGGAAGATAGTATGGCAGAAATTAGGCATAGACCAACATGTTACACCTTATACTAAAATAAGGTCGAAATGGGTACATGATTTAGACATAAGAGGTGATATCATAGGTAAATTAGGAGAAGGAATAGTCTACCTTTCAGATCTTTTGAAAGAACAGTTTATGACCAAAGAAGAGATAGAGAATATTATGAAATGCAAAATGGATGGTTTTTATTACATTAAGTTAAAAAGGTTTTGTACAAACAGAAGTAATACATCCAAAATTAGAAGGTATGCAAAAGGTGGGAAACAATTTTTATGGCTAGTACTTCTGATAAAGGCCTCATTTCTAAAATATACAGGGAACTAAATCAAATTTATAAGAATCCAAGTCATTCCTCAATTGAAAAACGGTCAAAGGGTATGAACAGGCAGTTTTCTTATGAAGAAACCAAAGCTACCTATTCCCATATGAAAAAATGCTCTAAATCACTATTCATTAGAGAGTCACAAATTAAAACATCTCTGAAGTACCACCTGACACCTATCAGATTGGCTAATGACAAAAAAGGAAAATAATAAATGGAGAAGCTATGGAAAAATTGGAACACTAATGCATTGTTGGTGGAACTGTGAACTGATCCAACCATTCTGGAGAGCAATCTAGAATTATGCCCAAAGGGCTATAAATCTATGCATACCCTTTGACCCAGCAATACCACTTTGGGGTCTTTTCCCCAAAGAGATCATAAAAAAGGGAAAAAGACCCACATGTACAAAATATTTATAGCTGCTCTTTTTGTGGTGGCAAGGAACTGTAATTTGAGGGGCTGTCCATCAATTGGGCAATGGCTGAACAAGTTGTGGTATATGAATGTAATGGAATTCTATTGTGCTGTAAGAAATGATGAGCAAGAGGAGTTCAGAGAAACCTGGAAGGACTTGCATGAACTGATGATGAGTGAGATGAACAGAACCAGAAGAACATTATACACAGTATCAACAGTATGTAGTGATCAACTGTGATCGACTAGATTCTTCTCATCAATCCAATCGTACAAGAAAGTTCCTAACGACTCATGATGGAAAAGGCTCTCCAAATCCAGGAAAAAAAAAAAAAGCAACTGTGACATATGGATGTTGATTGGACCATACCATTTCCTTGGTTTTTGGTTCTGTTGTTTTTCTGTTTTGAGGTTTTTCCTTTTTGCTCTTATTCCTTTTTTATAACATAACTAATGCAGAAATATGTTTAATGTTATTATGTATATATAACCTATATCAGATTACCTGCTTTCTAGGGGAAGGAAAAAATTGAAATTGGAAATCTTATATAAACAAATGTTGAAAACTATTTCTATATGTAACTGGAAAATAAAATACTTTTATTTAAAAAAACCACAAACTTGAATTAGTATATCTTTAGTTAAAGAAGTCTGTTTAGAATTGGATGCATCTCAATTCAATATTATTAAAACATATTCTTCATCTATTCCACATGGCTTATTGGATACAACAGCATCAGATCAAGACACACTCTATTCATAATTGAGAAACACCCCCTTAATCCTGTGATCCTTTTGGGGGAAGCTAGAGGAGGATATTATTTTATCACCTCACTGACTGTTAAAAATATACCACTAGGGGCAGCTAGGTGATTTAGTGGATAGATCACCATCCCTGGATTCAGGAGGACCTGAGTTCAAATCCGACCTCAGACACTTAACACTTATTAGCTATATGACGCTAGGCAAGTCACTTAACCCCAACTGCCCTGCCCAAAATATATATATATATATATATATGTATGTATGTATGTATATGTATATACCACTAGATATCAGATGACAATAACTAACAAATATGGAAGTAAATTAGACCTCTCAATAATCCTTCTCATTACTCTATCTTATAATTTCTTTTCCATTTTCAAGAAAGAAAAAAGAAAGAAGTGTTCCAAAAAAGTTTGTGGATCAAATTCTTTTAAAATGAGGGGATTGATTATCTGTTTGTGGTATAGACCTATTGTTCATTGCAATAGAACCTCTTCACAATGAAGCTTCCTTTTAAAATGAATATTTAACAATTATTCCAAGTGTTTTGAGTGAAATTTTATGAAAATAAATGAGTTTATTTGAGCAAGAAAACAATTTATTATTAGGGCATGAATATACCAATAGTTTGGGTCTATGGCTGCTCAGTTTCTAAGCCAAAGAGACCTAGTTGAAGATTTGAAATCATTGTTATAAAGTTACAACAAAGAACAAACCAGGACATGTGCCATCATAGGGTTGAGGACAATATGATTGGCTACATAGCTGAGGCATAGGGGAAACATTATTTCTTGGAATTTGAGAAAGAGGGCTAGCAATAATCCTGTCTTTTTCTCTAGTGAAAAAGAAGTTTTCATTGTTTTAGTCCACTTTCAAAGTCAGAGTGTGAACCAGACTTCCTTGGATAGCAAATTAGACATCTTGGAAGGATAACTAGAGCAGACTATCTAATGTCTACCCATATTCCTTAAGGATAAAAGATGTGTGTGTGTGTGGGGGGGGGGGGGTTGAGGCAAGAGTAGAACAGAAATTATTAGGATGAGAGCTGGATTTCTAAACATAACTCATTTTATGCAATCTGAATTTCCGGCCTAAGTTCAGAGACAAATAACAATGACTTATGCAGTTACAGTATAAACTCAATTAACTATAAATATGTTCAGTACAATCAATTTTAATCTTCTCATGAGACTATTGTCTGGTGATACTGACAGATTGATTGATTTGCCCAATATGAGGAAGGACTTGAATCCAAGACTTTGTGACCCAATACCATATTTTCCCCTCAACAAAGTTTGATATATTAATTTATATATGTGTGTGTGTATGTATGTATGTGTATTAATACCATGTATTTGTAAAAACACCCTTATACTTTTATCCTGATTTAATCAGATCTTAGGCTATAATTGACATTTTCTTTCTCATTACTACCCATCAGAAGTTTTTGAACCAGGAATTTCAAATTAGTCTTGTCCATCATTTTCTATAAAATCAATTTCCATTTTTATCTCTATTGCTTTCCTGTCCTAAATCGAAGCAAATATGTTCAAGAAGGCAACAGTGTAGCAGAGAGAGAAATGATAGTGGAGTTAGAGAACCTAAGTTTGAATCCTGATTAAGTCAGGATTCTTTATGAGACTTTCAGCTAGTCATGCACTCACTATGACTCTTAATTTCTTTATCTATAAAATAAAAGGATTGGATTAAATGTTTTGCCAAGTCCCTGACTGCTCAATATCTATGGTCATATAGGTGTAAAAAAAATCCCTTACTTGAAGCAAGTAAGTACTTTTCAGCCTCTATTTTACAAATAATCATGTCAGTATAACCATTATATATGAATATCAGCAATTTGTGCTATTATTGGTGTCAAAAAAGTCTGAAATCAATTAAGGTCACAACTATAATATGTAGTCCTAAAGTTTCCTGCATTTTTAAGGATTAGTGGCCTATGATCACACAGGTAGTATTACACTGTGTTTAGATAACATAAATAAAGCCAAATGACTATTACATTTTTTAGGCCATTAGATCAACTTGTATCTCATGATGTATTTCCATTTATCTTTGTATCTTCATATAAAATATAGATCTATCTTTATATCTCTATCTTATATATTTCTTTTTTAATCTCCTCAGCACCTATCAGAGGGTCTTGCATATGCTTAAGAAGTGTTTATTATTCTTAGAGTTGTTTGTCTGTTGGACATACCTAATCAACTTTTTAAAACCAATTTATTAATCATATAAAATTGGTCTTAGTCACAGACAGAAGAGCAAGTCAGAAATTCCACTTAAAAATGTGCAATTGAATTAGTTTCATCATGATGATTTTAAATGTATTCAACAGTAACAATGCACTGTATAAAACATTGAAGTAGATATGGCCATGGTCCATTGAACTAATAAAAGTTACTGTGTGGATTTTAGAAAGTGAATCTGTTTAATTTATTATAAGCCCCTGGGAAATTCAATAATAACTTTTTGTTATTGGTTTGTTTTCTTTGTCTTCAAAAGTACTTAGGAAAATGAAATCCAGGGAATTAAAAATAAATACCAAAGTGGAACCATGTTGGGAATCATTCAAGAAATATTTTAGAATACAACTGATGCAATGTGTAAATGTTTCTCCTCATTCTTCTGCAGTAAGCACACTAAAAATAATATTACTGAGGATTTATTTTGTATTGCTATTTACTTTATCCTTTAAATGCTTCTACTGTAGCAATTAGAAAATTGATCTGCATGATGTCACTCAAGTTTAAGTGTTTATATTTCACAATAATGGTGATAAAGAGTATACATACAAATTGAGGGCAGCTAGGTGGCACAGTGGTTAGAGAACTGGCCATGGATTCAGAAGGACCTGAGTTCAAATCCAGCCACAGACACTTGACTCTTGCTAGCTGTGTGACCCTGGGCAAGTCACTTAACCCCATTGCCCCATGCCAAAAAAAAAAAAAGAGTATACACACATTCTAATTAACATTAAATTTAACTAGTCTACTGTCTATCAAAGTGTTTTATTATAACTATGTGATTTGATTAAACAAGATAGGCTTAATGTCATTCAATTGTCTCTATGTCTATCTCTAAATGTCTTCTTTCTAAAGTAATATTCCTTATGTGACATTTAACATCATACATGCATAAAACATGACATGGACACTTAAAGGGAAAACTCCTCAAAATCATTTATTTCTGAACTATCATCTAGAAAGAGAAAGAATTATTGATTAAGGACTAAGAGGGAGCAGATGTCATCAATTTAATCTATATATACAATGTATGAGCATATTATACATATATATGCATGTGTATAGACAGACAGACAGACAGACACATAAACACACACACACACACACACACCTACACATACATCATCTTGAAAAGAGATCACAAATGGATAGTTTACTACATCAAAAAATTGAATAGGAGGAAGAGAACTAGCATTTAGAAAATCATGTAAATCTTTCAGTTATCCTTAACTTTAGCCAGGAGGAGAGAATCCTTTTTATTACCAACTCACCAAAGTTATATCGACATGAATCATAGAACACCATTCCCTTTGTTTATCTCTTTATCATTATAATTATCATAATTATCCTTATAATTATTTTTTAAAAGTCACCCTATCCTGTCTAGTGTGGAAACACAAAGTCTATTCATAAGTGCAATCTCACAACTGATCAGCCTGTCCTCTTTGATCTTTTCTATTTCTAATCTGTGCTGGTCCACACCTTTTTAGGCAATCTCTTCCCCATTTCCCAGTATTTCTCAATTTATTGATGGCAGGATTAGTGTAAACACCCAATCAAAAGCATAATAAGCTCAGGATTTCTTAGCTTTGTAAAGTATCTTCCAGGATTAGCCTCCCATTAGCTGGGAGAGCAGACACATATTAACCACCTCAAAAGGATCAAGTTATTATGTTAGCCAAAGGCCAATGGGGAAAATATATATATATAAAGTTAGTATATAAAGAGGACAAAAAAACCTCACCAATGATGACTTCTTGTGTACTGATAAACTGGAAAAGAATCTGAGTTGGGGAGACTTCAGCTCACATCATATGATAATTTGAAAAAAAAATAATGGGATGTTCTGATTGAAGAAAAAGAAAAGAAATTATAAGAATATACTTTTGTTCAAGTATTTAAAGTCTTCTACAGAAGATTGATTTGACTTGCCATTTTGAGAACCAGAGATCAAAACTAGGAAGAACTAGAAGAACTCTCCCAGGACCCCTGCCAAAAAACCATTCAAACTTTCTGAGGTTGAATTGCCGTCCTGAAAGTTGCCACACAATTAATGGACCACCTTTAAGTCATGTCAATCAATGGACTTGAATGCTACCAGCCAATTAGCTTGGAGCTGTGTATGGGGACTGCCCCTCTTCTGGTCCCACAGGGAGCTTTCAATCAAACTGAGTCAGGCTCTTTCTCTTTGGAAGCATGATCTGCTAGGTAAAGGCAGCACTCGGAGTCTGTCTGTCTGTCTGTCTGTCTGTCTGTCTCTCCCCCCCCCCTCTCTCTCTCTAGCATAGATCTGAGATAGGTTTTTCCATTCTTTCAGAAACACGTATTCTCTTTACTAACTTCTAATATACTTTAATAAATGCTTAATGCTTAAACTGTTGCTGAAGTATCTACTTATAAGTAAATCCTAGCTAGTTTCCCCCAACACTGTGGGGGCAGGTAAAGTGATTTACCTTTACTTCTCACAAATGAAAATATCAAATAGGGAAATTTATACATTCTTTAAGGATTAAATATCTTGACTATTAAAATTATTTTTTTTTAAAATAGAGTGGGTTGATTCAAGAATAAGTGGGCTCCCCTCTTCTAGAGGTTTCTAAATAAAATTTTGGAGGAAATATGCTTCCAACTCTGGAAATCCTCATTCATAACACTGAAAAGGAGGAAGATCATGACTGCAGTAAAAAAAAAAATGAGGTATACCACCAGACAAATATCAGAAATATGGCACTAGACTTCATTAAACATTAAACATTATTAATACCAAGTTTAAAGACTATCATATACAGTAGAGCATCCATGGGAGGGCAAGATAAAAAATAGTGTAACATTACTATCTTCACTGCTAGAGACACCCATATTAATGACATTAAACTACAGAGGTATCATAGTATATTAGGAAACAAAAACCTTCTTTCAAGAAATGATAAAGAGAATGGTGAAGAACACAAGGAGCCCTGAATATATTAGAAAAATGATTGAATGAACATCAAGTTTAATTTGAAATCAGTGAAAGTAATCATGTTTTTCTTTGTTTCTGTATCTTAATAACCCAGCTCTCAATCCTTGTTCTTTTCATATTTCAGCTGGTCATCCCTTAACTATTAGTTACAATGTCCTTATGGATTATAATTTATATATATAATGGATTATAATTATAATTTTTGTTTTAAGGGACCCTTGAAAGCTCTTCTCAAAGAGAAATGGTCTTGTCACTTATTTTTAATGCTTCATTGACTAGTGTACTTTGCAAAAGATCTAGCGTACTTTGCAAAAATCAGTGGTTGAACATTTTAGTTAATTCAAATTAAGATCCATCAGCTATACACAAAGAACTACAAGTAGGCAAGAAGGATACAATGACAAAAACCAAATAAACACAACAAAAATAATACCCTGCCCATTATTTGAAGTGTCATAGGTTTTCCTGGGGAACTACATAGCATAGAAAGAAATGAGTAAATATCAGTTAGTTTAAGGAGGTTTAGAGCACTAATAACTGTGAGGAGAAGGAAAGTAAAATGTTGTCATTGAGCCAATCTTGGAAATGAGACACTGTATAGAAGTATATCCTAGTCTTGGAAAGGGAACCTGTGATATGTCCCAGAGTAAAGAGATAAAATACCACATTTGAGGAATAGCATGTAAACCAATGGTATAGAGAAAACAAAAAAGAAATTAATGTAAAATAAATCTGGAAAGGTAGGCTGAAGTCAAGTAATGAAAGGTAAATGCCAATGTAGGGAATTTTTGTTTAATAAAAGAAGCAATAAGTAGCCCATGAAATTTCTTGAATTGGGAGAGTGGCCTGATCATATTGGTCCTTGAAGAAGATTTCTAGCTGTTTTGGATGGATTGGGAAGTACAGAGTAAGAGCAAACAGAACAATAGTCTGCAATAGTCAATGCAAGTGAAAAACCAAAATGTTTAAAAAATTACATATATTTTTTTCAAATATAATACTGATTAAAATCGATTTCAGTAAGTAAACCATCAATTGTCCTGGTTAAAAAAAATATTATTATCTCATTCTCATGGATGAGCACTGTGGGCAGACTGTGTAATATACTGGTACACTTGGGTACACATGAGCATGTCTATCAGCTTTCTGGTGATGAGTTTGAACTTGCGGTTTTATTTTTGCCCAGTAAATGGAAGATGTATTTCTTTGAAATTAAAGTTTCAAGGAAAATAATTGTAATAAATGATATCTAATTTATGTTGAACCATTGTGTGAAAACACAGCCATTCCTAAACATTGCTGAATCACCTGTGACCAAAAAGTATATGCAGTCTTTCCTTTGTGCTCATTAAGACATTCCAGCAGATCAGAACCTATACTTCCATTACTCTCTACTCATATTAGGTCACAGAGAAAGGAAGCTGCAATTTAGGTCAATAAGTGACTTAGGCCAATTTGTCCTTTTTTTGCATCTGCCCAGTTGTTTCAATACTGCTCCCATTCTGGTAAATTTTTAATTGGTAAAAAAACTAGGTATGTAGTTAGGGAGAGAGATGGGGGGAGAGAGATAGATAGGCAGTCAGACAAGCAGATACATTATATGTAGTATACATAATTATATATTATTTATTGTATAAATATCATTATATAATATTTGCATACTTTATATACTATATACACATATGTATATTACACACATTGTATGATCGATATATTTACTTTATAAAACCTTGTAAGGGTTTATTCAAAGAGGATGATTTTGTGAGGGATAACATATGATATGGATAGCCACAGTTGCTCATAGGTAATAACAATATTAAAAATAATTAGAGTTAGCATATTGGGTAGTGAAAAGGCTGATTGATAATTTTATAGAATGAGAGAATGGATATGCCTTGCCATCAATAAAAATAAATAGGCCAAATCAATCAAGGATTACTCTTATACCTCAAGGAATGAGGTATAAGGAATGAGGTATAAGAAGAACTGATTTCCTAAAATGTAATTCCTTCCATCTCGTGACAGAGAAGATATAAATTGCTAGGAAATGTGAAATGTCAGAATGTGCATAGTGTGGTGTATAAGTGTCTGAAGATGGCATTGATCTACATCTAGAGAGAGACAGAAATAGAGACACACAGAAAGACAGAGATAGGGACAGACAGAGATTTGGACAGCCACATGTGTGTGTGTGTGTGTGTGTGTGTAGGCATGGAGGGGTGGGGGGCAGGGAGGGCAGTACACTGTGCTGGCCAGAGTTCCAGGCTCCTGGCAGGCTGAGGCAACAGCTGCAGAAATAACAGCTTTGGTGCAGCCCAATGTCAGGAATCCTTTGAACCAGACACTGATGCTGTTCTGGTTGCAGGGGGTGAAGAATCATGGAAGGAGTGGGGCCACACAGAGCTTGCCCTGTGAGAAGGAAGGGTGATTGGCTTGCTGAATGGTCCATTTACATTAAGAAATTTGCCTGAATAAAATATTTCCATCAGCAAATGTTTCTTAGAAGAAAGATGACTGAAATTTTCACTAGGGAGAGTGGCATTCCTAGAAAAAAAATGTTCTAACAATTTTTCAGTGGGTGTTCATGTTGTCATAAATGAGACTTTTAAAGGATATTCAAAAGGGAAAACAGAATAATTGAAATATTTTCATTAGCATGTCTTTCAGTAAATAAGAGAAATATTACTCCCTGCCCCAGAGAAGGAGGATGAGTTGTTATAAATCCTAGAGGAAATTCTTTATATTTTCTTCACGTGGGGGGAGAAAACTATCAGAAGTCTCTCATCAGGGGGAATTTGTTCTAATTAATGAAACCACTTGAATTAGATAAACATGAAAATTCAAAAAGTAATTAAGTTTTAGTGAACTTATTAAAAAATTATCTGCCCTACCTCTTCCATGGTGCCCAAAATGCTCAAGCTATGTCATTTATAATAGGTGGAAGATATTCTGAGAATGTTGTAGTCTAATTAGTACTTTGACATGTTCACAATTTAATCAAAGCAATCACTAAATTAGAATGGAAAAAGCAGATTGACCATGCAATTCACCCTTGCCTTGGCTGGAAGCACTATCACGGCCTGTAGCTCTGATGGTTTCAACTAAAGAAAAGACTAGAGTATACTTCTACTTTACTCGAAATGGATGTTCCTGTCTTAAACTCAACAGGTCCAAAGCATAAATCATATTATTATTACCATCAAACCCTCCCCTCTTACTAACTTCCCTTGTTGTTGTTTGTCCTTTATTCTCAAAAAGGACCATGACATTGGGAAGTGAACTAACATCCCTATTACTTTTTGGGAGTATCAATATCCTCCCACTGATCCAAACTCAGAATCTAGGTTTCAACCTAATCACTTCAGTCTTCCTCATGCCACATATCCAATTTGTTGCTAAGGCAATGATAATTAATCAATAAGTATTAAGTGCACTGGGTATACAAAGACAAAAAAAAAATGAAACAACCCTGTTCTCAGAAACTGAAAAGGTATCATAATAAGTTTGTTGAATTGTTACATGTACTATACACTGCTCATCAAGAAGTAAAATATGGATGATGCTTTTCTAAAATGGATTCTAAAACCAGCAAAAGGCAAAATTAAAAAGTGACTAGTTACTTCAGTTGCTTGGCTATCTCCTATGTCACATTCTGTGATAGGCAACACATAGGAAAATATTTGACCTACCTTTATGATTATTTCATCTTCCAGAAGGTTGCAGAAAAATAAATGGAACTGCTACTCTGAACAATAGCAAAAAGGAAAAGGTAAGTGAAATTGAGGTAAAAGGGATCTTGGGAGAAAATGACTATGCCACCTTAGAGTGAAATAACAAGGCTGTCAGCAAAAGCAAGGCTGAGCACAGTTTTTACCTAAGTTGTTTTCGAAATGTTTCATGTGGCCTATTTATAATCAGCCACCCTGTTCTCCTATTACACTGCCACCTGGTGTAGGTACTCACAACCTCACATCTGGATAATTGCAATAACCTGCTGGTTGGTATCCTTGCCACAAGTTTCTCCCTAATTTAGATAATGTTCAATGCAACTGCCAGAGTGATCTTCTTAAAACAGAAGTCTAACTATATCAGGTTCCTACTCAATAAACTCCAGTGGATCCTTATCATCACCAAGATCAAATATAAAATTCTAGTTGTTGTTCAAAACCCTACATAACCTATATGTTGCCCTGACCATATGTCAAGTGTTCTTACATCTGACACCATTCCATATACTCTGCTGTCCAAAGTTATTGGCTTCCTTGCTGTACCTCATTCTGGGTATTTTCATTAATTGTACCCCATGTCTGTAATATTCATTGCCGTCTCTTGGATTCCCCAACTTTGTTCAATTCACAGCAAAAATTCTACCATCTATAATAAGTTTTCCTCAAACCTCTTTAAATCTAGTGCCTCCCCTTTTTATTATTTCTGATTTGTCTTATGTATATATTATATGTGTGTGTGTGTGTGTGTCTACATTAGCTGTTGGGATATTGTCTCGCCAATTGCCTGTGAGTTTCTTGAAGGAAAGGGGTTGTTAGGGGCAGCTAAGTGGCTCAGTGGATAGAGCACTGGCCCTGGATTCAGGAGTACCCGAGTTCAAATCCGGCCTCAGACACTTAACACTTACTACCTGTGTGACCCTGGCCAAGTCACTTAACCCTAATTGCCTCACCAAAAAAAAAGAAAAAAAAGAAAGAAAGAAAGGGGTTGTTGTTTTGTTTGTTTGTTTTGCCTTTCTTTGTAGTTCCAAATTGTAGCACAGTGCCTGTTGTACAATAGTTACTTAGTAAATGTTTATTGATTGACATATTAGATTTGCCATGTAGTACTTTGATTCAAGTCTTACTTTGATACTTCATTCAGATATGGATGTGGAGGGGCAGAGCCAAGATGACATAGGAAAGACTGTGACTTTGAACTCTGAACAAATCTGTCCACATAGCTCTAAAAAATATATGCCTTTAGACAACTCCTGGAGGAGCAAAACCCACAAAAGAACAGAGTGAGACTATTTTCCAACCAAAGACAGCTAAAATAGGTGGCAGGGATCATCTGCCATATGTGGTGAGAGAGGAGCTCAGCATGTTGCACAGAACCAGCCTCAGGTAGGCCACACCTCTGGAGCATCATAATCTTCAGCATAAGCTTCTTCTTCTGAAACTCAGCTCATGAAGAAAAAAAAAAAGAAACTCAGCTCATGGACTGGTGAGGGGGTCCAGAGGTTGGCCTGGGAGAAATAGTAGGGGGTATCTGCTAGAGCAGTGGCAGGAGAACTGGGGTTTTACTCAGGAAGCAGACTTGAGTGGCAGTGGCTCAGTGGGGGAGGGGCACAAGCACACCAAGATTTTGCCCATAGAGAATCAGATTTCAAACTAGAAAAAAATAGTTATTCAATAAGGTTAAACTATTTACATCCCTATGAGGGAAGATAATACTTTTAACTTTGGAGATTTGTATCCCTATTAGGGTATAGTAACTAAATAGACTTTGATGTGATGATATAGTGAAACTATTTTATTAAATATCCATATTTTTCCCCTGAGAGAAAATGTTCAGTTTTGCGGGATAGTTAATTCTTGGTTGTAATCTAAGCTCCTTTGCCTTCCTGGAATATCATATTTCAAGGCTTATAATCCTTTAATATTGAAGCTGCCAGGTCCTATGAAATCCTGACTGGGGCTCCATGATATTTTAAGTTGTTTCTTTCTGGCTGCTTGCAGTTTTTTGTTTTTTGTTTTTTGTTTTTTGTTTTTTTATCTTTCAACTCAATTCCTTGGAGTTTTCCTTTTGGGGTTTCTTTCAGGAGGTGATCTATGGGTTCTTTCAATGATGATTTTATCCTCTGATTCTACAATATCAGGGCAGTTTTCCTTGATAATTTTCTGGGATATGGTGTCTAGTATCTTTTTTTGATCACGGATTTCAGGTAGTCCAATAATTCTTAGATTATCTCCCCTGGATCTATATTCCAGGTCAGTTGTCTTTCCAATGAGATATTTCACATTTTCCTCTATTTTTTCAGTCTTTTGATTCTTTCTGATGAATTCTTAGTATCTCATGGAGTCAATAGCTTCCATCTGCCCAATTTTAATTTTTATAGAAGTATTTTCCTCATTAAGGTTTTGCACCTCCTTTTCCATTTGGCTGATTTTTCCCTCATTTGACCAATTGTATTTTTTAGGAATTATTTTCTTTACTCAATTTTTGTGCTTCTTTTTCCAGTGTAACTCTCATTTCCCTCATTTCATTTCACATTTTTTTCTTCTACTTCTCTCATTTTATTTTGTTTTATTTTATTTTATTTTATTTTTTGCGGGGCAATGAGGGTTAAGTGACTTGCCCAGGGTCACACAGCTAGTAAGTGTTATGTCTGAGGCCGGATTTGAACTCATGTCATCCTGAATTCAGGGCCAGTGCTCTATACACTGCACCACCTAGATGCCTCCCTCTCATTTCATTTTTAAAAGCCTTTTTGAGCTCTTCCAAGAAAGCTTTTTGGTTTTGAGACCAGATCATCTTCCCACTTGAGGTTTCACATGTAGGCATTTTGACAACACCATTTTCATCTGAGTGTGTGTTTTGGTCTTACCTGTTGATGAAGGAGGCAAAAAAGGTTTAACAAATAACCTAAGATATGAGTTCTAATCAACTGCAGCTAAAAAGGAGTTAACAGATAAACTAATGCTTGAGTTCTTATCAACCAGATGACTTCTTATCAATGGTTTCTAGGAGATATGATTATTTTTTGTCAACAAAACATTATCAACAGAAGTCTAAGGATACAGAAGCCAGAGACCTTAACTAGCCATAAATAACTGGAATGTTTTCATTGGTATTCCTAGATGACAGGAAAAAGTAATTGTACCTTGAAACCAGATTTTAAAGTAAAGACATATCATAAAAACACCCTTGGGCTCTGACAAGTCTAACCATGTTTTAGGAACATGTGCAGAAGGAAAATATGTATCCTTAAGATCACCTTATGATGTTTAAAGGCCCAAAACATACCCCTAACAAGAAAGATATATGCCTCAGGGGATGTCTTAGAACCCAAAGAATTCTAAATTAGGATATGAACCTCCCACACAGAGAAGATTAGGATAATGAGGAAACAAACTAATTTTTATCATTATAATAAAACCATTTTCATTCCCCTATTTTAGACACCTTTCTCCTTTGAATGATTCCCCCTGTGATCATCACAGTCTTCTACTAAAACTTAGGAAAATGAGACACTGAGTCTTGTTATTCTTTGGGATGCCTCACAATCTATGTGATCAATTAAATCCATCCCTACTTCATCTGTCACCATAGAAGCTATCAATGGTGAGGTTCCTTTTCTGTTTCTTACTCATATTGTAGCCTATTTTTAAACTTATAAAGTTGAGGTTTGCTCCTAGGGCACAGTGTTCACTGTTGCTAACTTATTGTGCTGGGGATAGGGGCCTGGTCACTGGCTTTCTGCTCTGAGGCCTCTTTGGCTTTTGGAATCCTACTGCCCTGGGTTTGCTCCCTGTGCTGGGATATCTTAGTAAAGTTGTGCCTGTCCTAAGGGTGCTTCTCTAGCTGGCAGTTTGCTGTCTCAGTCAGGGATGGCAGGTCTCACAAATGGCCTGTTGTGCCACCAGTCTTCTGAGCTAGGATCGAGGGGCCAAATCTCCTTATTTATGCTGTGGCCAAGAGCCTCCTCTCAACCTGCCCAGACCTCCTCTGTGGTGTACTGCTCTGAGCTGTACTGCACTGAGTTGTGCTGTGCTGCCCTCCCCTTTTGCCTGATAAATAATCAAGATTATGTTTCTCTTTTTGTAGGTTCTGTAGTTCCAGAATCCATTTAGGGGCTTAATTTAATGTTGTTTTTGAGGGAAAGTCAGGTGAGCACAGGCAACTTCCTGGCTTCTCTCTGCCATCTTGGCTCCACCTCCCAAGGATGCTAGTCAATCAGTTTTCAAGGCTCAACCCTTCTATCTTCACAAGATGCCTCATATTCATGCCTTTCTGTCTAGCAATTTTTTTTTCAAAATTCTCATTATCTTTGACTTTGAATTTTTTAATAGCCTTCTAACTGATTTCCATGTATCAGGTCCTTCCTGATTTCAAACTGTTCTCTACTTAGATGCTAAAGTGATTTTTTTTTCTGAAATAGAGGTCTAAACATGTAACACCACTGCTCAGTTGAGGTCTGGCAACTCCCTATTACCTCTAAATCAAGTGTAATTAACTCTGTCATTTAAGGCCCTTCATTACCTTTCTCTTTTTTTTCTTTTTTGTACGCTTCTTACCCTTTTTTCTACTACACACACTCTAAGATCTAGCTACACTGTCCTAATTTAATTTTCTGAGGAGGAAGAACATTCCATTACTTGTCTGTGAGCTTGTGTATTAGCTCTCTGCTATACATAAAAAATTTGGGGCCTTCCCCTATGCCTTTTAGTTTTCATGATTTCTTTAAGATGCACTTCAAGTCTTTTCCTCAGGAATCCTATGCCAGTCCTTTCATCTACTAATACTTCCCTTTATCTTCCATCTGCTCTGTATAGATCTTGTATGTACCTAATTATTTGCATATTGTCTCTTCAGGTAAAATATATATTTCTAGAGAATAGAGCTTTAATATTTTTTTCTTTTCATCCTCAATCATTAACAATAGGTCTGACACATTGTAAGCAATTAATAAATATCCATTGCCTGTTTCACTGACATTGTATATTATCCCAGCATTTTTTGGATATATTATTTAGTTTTGTTGAACTATATTGTTTTCCTTTTTAAAATGTTTTTTCTATAAGATATAATAATAAGGTCTTAGGAGAGGGACATATTGGGGAATGTAGGTAAGATAAAAATATTAACAAAATTAGTTAAAAATAAGTTCATTTCTAGGGCTTCTATGTGCTTTACAATTTATTCTTTAATGATTTTTCTGGTTTTGCCAGCATATAGTTTTGTGACCTTAAGCAAGTCATTGACTCTCTCTGGGACTAAAGTTTCTCTCTGTGAAATGGTGACTATAATACCTGCCTCACAAATGAGAAAATCACTTGAAATGTCAAAGTATTTTGCAAAGTTTAAAGACATTATATGTTCATAATTTATTATTTTTGGACAGGCATATGAATTATTTTCTCACCCACAAAAGTGTCTTTTATTTGTAGATTATAGTAATCCAATCAACAGATTTATTTACCTGTGGGTTATTGTTTATAAATGGATTGTTTATAATGGATTTTTAGAAACATGCTGATATCAACCTGACATCCACTGTATTTCTAGATAGCATCAATATATGCACAGGGAATGAAAAGGATTAAAAAAAAATATTAGTCCAAGCAAACACGAAAAGGAAAATAATTGTGCTCAGTGTAATAAAATCATATAAGCTATTCCAAAACAAATGTTTTGGGACAGCAACTATTTTTCCCATAGGGTATTTAATTATCTAAGCTAAAAATACAAAATAGATGGAAAAAAATCACATTTCCCAATTTGCATGATATAAGTGATAAGCTCTTTAAGTTATTTATTCACGCATATATTGTGGATAGAAAATAAAAATGGACAATGTTTTAATATCAGAATTGATATTAAAGTGATTAAGCTGTTTTGGAATATCTGGTTTTGTTTACTAATACAAAAGTTAGTATCTTGGACTTCAATATTTTCTTGTGACTGCTGTTTTCCTGGACCATATTAAAACCCAATATTCCCAGGAGAATTAAAACAGCAAATATGATTAAAGCAATATTAAGCTGCATGTTGGTTGGGATATGAACATATGTCCTTACTTCTGTATATAGTAAAGGACAAGTTTTTATAAGAAACCTTTCTTGATTTTTGTAGTGCTAGTGCCTTCTTTCATTTGATAATCTCCAATTTATCCTATGAACACTTTGTATATAATTGTCTGCATATTGTTTCCCAATCATATTGTAAATTACTTGGAGTAAGGGGCTGTCTTTGTATTTCTTTATATACCTGACTAATAACATAGTACCTGAAACCTACCAAGTATTTAATAAATGCTAATTGATTAACTGAAATTAGAAGTGACATCAGAAGCCATTTATCTCAATCTGAAAGAACCCAGGAATCTCCATGGGACAATTTTTTTTTAAAAGTAGTTATTTTGGAGCAGCTAGGTGGCACAGTGGATAGAGCACTGGGCCTGGATTCAGAAGGACCTGAGTTCAAATCTGGCCTCAGACAGTTGATAGTTACTAGCTGTGTGACTCTGGGAAAGTCACTTAACTCCAATTGCCTCACCAACCCCCCCTCCCCCAAAAAAAGTAGTTATTTCTCTGATTAGAAATATTCTAGCAAGTAACCCACCACCTGTCATGGCAAACCAGATTATTTTAGGGAATCTCTAATTGTTTTAGTAAATTTTTCCTCACATCACACCTAAATCTGTTGTCCCAATTTAAATGGCTTACATTGTCTAAATTACACCATTTAGTAGAAATCCTCTGCAAATAGAAAAGTCTGCCATAATAACCCTATACTGATGACTCATCAAAGCACAGAAATAATGATAGTTCTAGTTTTTAAATTTTGTACATACATGCAGAACACAAAACTGCCAGTTCATAAAATGATGAAAAAAAAATTGAGTGCATTCTTATATTCATCAATATCTTCTATCTGAATACTAAATCTGGAGGGACTCATCATCAGTAGGCTGACCTCTTTTGATAGAACACTTCCCTATGGAAAAGCACAAAACACAGCAAAATAGAAAGGGAAGGTCACAGGGGGATTTCAGAGAAACCTAGAAGGACTTGCACGAACTGATCATAAGTTAGATAAGCAGAACCAGGAGAACATTGTACAAAGTATCAACAACATTGTGTGTTGATCAACTGTGATAGACTTAATTCTCCTCAGCAATACAATGGTCCAAGATAGTTCTTTCACAATTGCTCATCAAATAATACTGCTGCACAATGGTCCTCCCAGTTCTGCTCACTTCACTATACATCAGTTCATATGAGTCTTTCCAGGTTTTTCTGGGATCATCCTATTTGTCATTTCCTACAGCACAATTCCATTCCACTACAATCATATACCAAAACTTCTTCAGTCATTCCTCAAATGATGGACATTCCCTTGATTCCCAATTCTTAGCCACCACAAAGAGTTGCTATAAATATTTTTAGTACAATTTCCCCCCTTTTCTCTTTTTCACGATTACTATTCTTAACTGTTTCACTCCATCCTATTCCCTTCCCCATGATATTTACTCTATTATCTATCTTCTTTCACCCTATCCCTTTTCAAAAGGGATTTGCTTCTGTCTGTCCCCTGCCCGAATCTGTCCTCCCTTCTTTTGCCCCTCTCTCTTTATCCCCTTCCCCTCCTATTTTCCTGCAGGGTTAGATAGATTCCCCCACCCAATTGAGTGTGTATGTTATTCCCTCCTTGAGCCAATTCTGATGAAATTGAGGTCTTTTGAGCTAATTCTGATGAGAGTTAGGCCCATTTAATGTCCAGATTAAATAGATTACTCCACCCAATTGGGTGTGTGTATTAATCCCTCCTTGAGCCAACTCTGATGAGATTAAAGTCTTTGAGCCTATTCTGATGAGTGTAAAATTCATTTACTGCCCTGCACCTCCCCCATCTCTTCTCCCACTCCATAAGCCCTTTCCTGTTTCTTTCATATGGGATTTCACCCCATGCTACCTCTCCCCTTCCCCTTCCCTCAGTGCATTCCCCTCATCCCTTGATTTAACCCTGAAGATGTCATCATGGGGCAGCTAGTTGACACAGTAAACAAAGCATCCACCCTGGACCCAGAGGGATCTCAGCCAAAAACCAGGCTTAGACAGAAAACAATCACCCACTGTACAACCCCAGGTATATCCCCCAACTCCAATTTTTCATGGTTCTTTAGGGTCTTGTATTTGAAAGTCAAATTTGCCATTCAGTTCAGGTCATTTCATCACAAATACCTGAAAGTCCTCTTTTTCATTGAAGTCCCATTTTTTCCTCTGAAAGTTTATGATCAATTTTGTTGGATAAGTGATTCTTGGTTGTAATCCCAATTCCTTTGCCCTCTGGAATATCATAATCCATGCCCTCTGGTCCTTCAATGTAGAAGCTACTAGATATTGTGCTATCCTGACTGGGATTCCACAGTACTTGAATTGTTTCTTTCTGGTTTTTTGCAATATTTTCTCATTGACCTGGGAGCTCTGGAATTTGGCTATAATATTCCAGGGAGTTGTCCTTTTGGAATCTCTTTCAGGAGGTGATTGGTATATTCTTTAAATTTCTATTTTACATTCTGCTTCAAGAATATCAGGATAATTTTCCCTAACAGTTTCCTGGAAGATGATATATAAGCTCTTTTCTTGATCATGGTTTTCAGGTATTCCAATAATTTTCAAATTATCTCTCCTGAATCTATTTTCCAAGTCAGTTGTTTTTCTAAGGAGATATTTCACATTGCTCTCTATTATTTATTTATTTGGATTTGTTTTATTATAGCTTAATTTTTCATAAAGTCATTTTCTTCTATTTGCTCAATCCTAATTTTTAAGTAATGATTTTCTTCAGAGAGCTTTTGTACCTCCTTTTCCTTTTGGCTAATTTGGCTTCTCAACCTGTTGACTTTTTTTTTCATGACTCTCTTCCATCAATATCATTTCTCTTTCCATTTTTTCCCCTCTACCTCTCTTACTTTATCATCAAAATACTTTTTGAGCACTTCTATGGCCTGTGCCCAATTCATATTTTTCTTGGAAGCTTTGGATGTAGGAACTCTGATGTTGCTATTACCTACTGAGGGTGCACCTTTATCTTCATTGTCACTAAAGAAACTTTCTATGGTTGGCATCTTTCTCTGTATGCTCATTTTGCCCATCTTTTACTTGACTTTTAACGCCTTAAAGTGGGGCACTGCTTCCAGGTTGTACTATCACAAGCTTTAGGGGTTCTAAGGTGGTATTTAAGGAGAGGCAGTTTCTTCATTCACCTAACCTGTTCTCTTGTACATAGATAACCACAGGCCAACTTGCTAATTAACCAGGCAGCAAAACTTTGTGTGCTGTAATTATTAGCTCAGACAAGCCTGTGCCCCTCCAACCTTGGCTGCCACCACTCAAGCCTCCTTCCTGGTTCTTAACAGGGTGCAACAGCCAAGTTCAGCCTCAACATCAGCAGAGTCCCCTGGAATCCCCCCACCAGCAAGCCGCTCAGCACTCTTACCCGACTGTGAGCTTAGTTCCAGACCACACTGTCTATGAAGCTGATTCAGAGGCTCTGGGGGCATCTTTCTCTTGCTTGGCCTGCCTGGGACTGTATCTGTGTTAGCATGACCTCAGGGTTGGGCTCCACTCCCAGCCCAGCACAGCATACTCCTCCTACTGACCTTCTAAGCCATTTTTTGGCTGAAAAAATGGTCTCAGACAGTTCTTTTGTGAGTTCTGCTGCACCAGGAATCATCCTATGGCATTATTTTTAGGTTTTTGGAGTGATCATGTTATGAGTTCCAAGAGCTTACTGCCTTTCCTCCGCATCTTGGCTCTGCCCTGGAAAATCAGAAGATACTAACATTAATATAACTATTATTATTCAAAATCGGAAATACTAGTCCAAAAATCAATATCAGTATAGTAGTGGGTGATATAAACCCTATCTAGAAGTATATGACAATAGAAGGAACAAGTATGGTGAACTTTTTTGACCTTGTAAAAATTATTTAAGCTTCCTGAAATTCATTTTCTTTATATGTAAAATGAGGGGGTTGGCTTGGACCATCTCTAATGTCATTTAGAGATCTCAAACTGTTATTTCCATATTGATATTGATTTTATTGAAGAATGAGGTTCCATCTAAATTAAAGAATAATTCATAAATTCTTCTTAAAAGGACACAAAAATAAGTTTGTTTTATTTCCACTTAAAAAGTTTAAAAAACCATATCATGGGAAACTTTTTAATATTGTTTTGTAGTACTCTTGATGAACATAAGCAAAAAGGCCAATGTGTAGATGATTGCAACTTATACTCCAACATCTTTTAGAAGAATCAGAAAAGGAGAAGGGAATTCTACAAAAAAGCACTGCAAATTAAATTAGCATTGATTGTAATAGTTACTTCATGTAAAAGAGCACATAGGACAAGGGCTAGAAACTGAATCTGTTGTGCTACTGGCACAGGAAATGCCATAACTATGAAAATTCTTACACCATCATATCTTGGCAACTTCTTTGTAATTGAAGACTTAGAACTTTCTATGGTACTGAGATTGAATGATAGCCCTTGGATATTTAGGTAGTATATGTCAGAGATCTTGAATCTTGGTTTAGGAAAACAGTAAACCGAGGTATTCCTGACTCTGAGTCTGGCTTTTAAAATGTTATATCTTATTAACTGTATGTTGAAAAATATAGCTCAGAATATAGAAACTAACTAAATAAAATTTATAAATTACATAAAAGCCTCATACTTATTTGTTATAAATACTATATGAAAGATGAGACTTAGAAGATAAATTATATAGCAATCTACAAACAACTTCCCCATAAAAAGAAATTGATTATATTTTAATGAACAGGAAATGACTAGTTATCAGTACATTGTTGTACTGTCTATTTACATTCAGACCATCAATATATTTGAACATAGATCAGAATATATACAAAAATTAGAAGATAAAATTAGAAAATTTAATATGCATTTTAAATACCTACTTTTGAAATTGTTTTATTTCTCTATATTCTCAGTACTTTACAAACGGGAATATACTGAATAAATAACACTTAATTGGTTAATTGAATATGGATAAATAATAAAGATGGAAATATCAACACAAAATTTGACAATTTCCTATGGACTATATTCTTAGCAGTCACAAAAAGGAAGATAAAAATGTATATATAATGCCTATGAAATTGCCAGTCAGCAAACATCTGAGATCATTGCCAGGCAGAGTTACAAGGCAGACAAAGGTATCATTAAGTTAGGATATAAAATTATTTATAAGTCTTATGATGGAGAATGGGGGAAGATTATAAACTATCACCACATGAACAGTGGGAAACACAGAGAGAAAACAATTTTTTTCAGTTGCTTGACAAGAAACCCATTTAAGGTAGATAATCCTAAGAATATATGATGATAAAGCTGGAAAAAATATAAAAAACAAATTTCCTATTTTGTAAGAAATTATTTTCAATGACATTGAAACCACCATATTGAGACTCTCCTTCCCTAATTTGTCACATCAACAGGTAGAAAAGACACTTTTAAAAAGAGTAGTGAAAATAATAGATGGAGGAAACCTTAAAGAGGCAATGAGGGAAACAACAACAGACAACAACAACATAGATTGAAAATTTGAAATTATAATTTTACTATAAAAAGGCCATTAAGAAAGTAGTAATAAGTACTGAGACATAAGTACACTATTTAAAAAATCTGTATTAGAATTATGTACACATGAATAAATGCTGTATATTCAACTGTACATAAAAATGCATATTATAGGCACTCGTTATTGTGTATGTTTGTGTGTGTTTGTATAAGAGTAAATCAAGTTATTCTGAATGGTTGTGAATCTGGGACTTGATGGAAGAAGCACAAAGACAGGAACAAATGGGAATGTTTGGAGGCTTTTACCATCTATGGGGAGTCCCACAACCAAATGAACACTATGAAGAACATCCTACTTGGTAAACAATTTTCATGAGCATATGTTTTCTCATTTTATGGCTCACTCGATATCAATAATCAAGTCCCTGAAAAAAATAGCATCTGTGCTGTTACATCTATTAGGAAATCTTACATGATCTTTACATACAGTTGGGAAATGTTTTGGTAGAATGAATCAAATGTTTCGTTTTAATAGTCAACAAATAAACACTGTAATCTTATAGTCTTTGAAAGTTTAAGTCAATTGCATAAAGTATTAAGATGCATTCATATATAAAATATTTTCAGTTAAACCCTGTCTAGTCACCTTCTCATATTTTAATCAAATACTTTTTTATATATTCATGAGTAAAGAGGATTGATATCCTCTTTATCATTTTTCCTATAGTTCTATTATTTTCTCCAAGTTTTTTTTTATCTTCCACACTTTGAAAAGATCCAAACACTTTGAGATGATGTCTGTGTATGTATGCATGTGTGTATTTATGTGTTTTTATGTGTATGCATATATGTATAAACTCTTTGTATACATGCACAGATATATACACAAATCCACCATATTTGTTTGTGTATATACACACAAAATTTGCAGATAAAAACCTGGATTGAGATTTGAATGGGAGGATGATTAGAACACACAGGAATACATTTGTACTCTTTAGTGAATCTTTTAATTATTACAAGTTTCCCCCTGGAACAAAAATCCCTTTTCTGATATCAACAATCCTGCATTCTTCTGTATGGCCTAGGTATGTAATAGGTGTTTGACTCTGGGCAAGGAACACCTCTATGTGTCTCAAGAAACTCCACGATTTATTGACTAACTCATAGGTCAGCTGTGTTCTATTCTATTTGGGTAGAAGAAAGTTTCTAGACTGGTACTTTCTCATGTGATGAAATCACATATTATTCAAGTATTCCTAAAGTAAAAATATGTTTTTATGAATTATGAAACCCTAATATATAATAAAAGAGTCAAAATTTCAAATCATCTTAAGGGCCATAATGGACATGAATTCTCCAGCATGTTACCAGTGATAATTATTAATAATAATTGAAATATAATGCATTCAGGAAATACATGATAAAAAACAAATTGCGCCAACTACATAGTAAGAGAAAAGAGGGACAGACAGCTTGTATTGTTCAATGAGTTCCACATAATATTAAAAATGGTCAAGGGAGTAATTTCTATGAAATATTTATGTGAAAATATGGACAGGAATTTCATAGGATGAAAAGATGGGAATGGTTTGCAATCTGCTTCACTGAAAAGAGCATGATGATAGAAGAACTGTCAAATGAAGTAGTGAATTAGCAAAAAGGAAAGGAAGCATCCAGGTCATGTAGCAAGAATTAGAAAAGTTAGGTAGGGGACAGCTAGGTTGTGCAGTGGATAAAGTACTGGCCCTGGATTCAGGAGGACCTGATCTCAAATCTGGCCTCAGATAATTGACACCAGCTGTGTGACCTTAGGCAAGTCACTTAACCCTCACTGCCCCACCAAAAACAAAACAAACAAAAAGAAAAGGTAGGTAGACATTCTGAGTGCTAGGCATATTGTTTGTTTGTTTGTTTTTTAAGCATGCAAATTTCTTCAGTCTTGGGACTGTTTTTCATTTTGTCTATGTGTTCTTTTGCAAATAGTATATAGTTCCTTTTGCATGTTCCCTAACACTAAAAAGACCAGATATTTTACTTGATATAAAAACTGAATTAGTCCTTCAATGTAATCTTATATTCTTGTTTTTTCCTATTTATAAGTCTTTATGAAAATTTAATTGCATAAAAGCTCTATGAAATGTTTATGGAAACACATGGACAAAAGGTGGCACTACATAAGAAGAATTGAATAATATTAAATTTGGGGAAAAAGCAACCACATCACATACCTATAAAGTCATTGATTCACTAAAGTTTCAAAACAGTATCATTTTACCTGGTTCATACTTTTTTCTGCTTTCTTTCATTAACATGTATAGTAGAGTTCAAATTAATATTCTTCCTCTCTAGGTGGCAGAACCAATCATAGTAAGAAATATAGAATAGGAACCACTGAGATAATATGTTATCACATTAAAAATGGAAGAGTCAGTACAAATTATGGATATAAGAGAACAGAAGCTAGACAATAAAAAGTTGTAAACACAGATTAGGGAATAGAGGATGATAGTTAGAGAAGTGGGGAGAGGAAAATAAAGCATGGTTATAGGCATGCTATTTCCATTCAAATTATGACTTTCAATGGTATAACTTTATTTTGAAGCACAATTTACAACAATTTCCAGCTCTGTTGAATCTTCTACATGGAAATTCACCATATAAACAAGGTTATTGGGTGTGCAGAGGTGTCAAACCTCCATTACAAATGGAAGCTCACCTCTGTATAATGACATATGTGGCTCTATAAATCAAAGGCTATATAAATGCATGTAAAATAATGTGAAAATTGAAACAGTTGTTTACAAGTACTAATTTGTAAATTGGGTAATTCTGTAGTAGGACTTGCCATTTAGAACATTTTTGAAATATTACTACAGGAGATTAAATGACAGGAGCAGAGGGGTTTACATAGATTGGTGAGAACTAAGAGATTTCAGTACATAGAGTTTTGAATCCTGCCCCAGATACAGAATAACTGTAGGATTATGGGTAAGAAACAATACCTTGAAGCTTTATCTAATCTATAAAACAGGGATAATAATAATCTATACTACATATATCCCAAGATTATTCTAAGGACCAAATGAAGTTATAGATGTAAAAATATAAACAAATTATAATTAATAGCATTGTTGTCATTACTACTTTCCTGATGATTTGAGTGTGATATGAGAGTTTCCTTTGGAGGAAAATTCAAAGAAACTGTAATTGCTCTTTTCAAGCATTGGTTATTTGACACATCAACAGAGTTTGGTAACTTTTGGGGAATCTAAAGTGGAAGTTGTGCTTCAAGACATTCACAGGCCATTGAAAGTTGTAATTTGCATGGAAATAGCACTCCTACAGATGGGGCAGGATGTTTGTATTGAACCTTTGATTTTAACTTGATCTTTCTGCCCTGTGTAGACACATATTTAGCATACCAAATGATATCTCCAAAATACCCTACTTCATTTTGAAAATCTTTTCAACTCAAGAATAGAAATAAATTGGATTTGGCTTTGTAAGTGTCACAGAAAAATACTTGGAGAAAATGTGAATCAGCATGAAATGAGATATTTTGAGGGTTATTGCACACTATTCATTTTCATGGTGATCAGGACAAGGTTATTTAGCACAGGTGTTTCTGTAATTGTGATGCATTAGGAAAATTAACTGTGTTCAATGGTCCTCAAACCAGCTCTTCCACCTGTATGTGGAGTCTAATGTTAACAGCAAGGAATTTTATTCGAATCATGCTTGAGCAGAATTAGGTGCAACACCTACTTGGGATTTTCAGTATCTTATATTAAATTTAAAGTATGTGCATAATTCTTTTCTTATATGTTTGACACTTTTCACAAAACTAGAATTGTATTTTAAATGCACAACTCTAATATGAGCCAAAGCATCCCATGAGTATTCCAGATATACTTGTTTATTTATCTAGGTAAGAATTTGAATTGAAAATAAGCATTTTGTCCATAAATAGCTACTGTGTTTAATTACTCTAGTTGCTTTTAATAGTGAGATACTTGGGTTTGAGATATATTTTTTAATTTAATATGGTTAACTAAGAAGTGAAATTGAAAGTATTGCATTATGGGAGACAATTTCCAGAAATATTTCCATTTGGACAACACATTTTAGGAAGGACATTGTTAAACTCTGCAAATTCCTATTCCAATTATTGTGTCATGGATTTGACCTTGGGTCCTTAGATAGTATGTCAGAAAGTTATAAGTTCGGGCCAGCTATGGTAAAGTGGAAAGGTTTCAAGTACAGTCCAAGGAGAAGACTAAATATACTGTTCAAGGAAATATCTAGATAAATAGAAAAAAAAGTTTCATAATAAGTAGGTTAGAAACCTGGTTAAAAATATGAAATGGTGGGGGCAGCTAGGTGGCGTAGTGGATAAAGCACCAGCCTTGGATTCAGAAGTACCCGAATTCAAATCTGGCCTCAGACACTTGACACTTACGAGTTGTATGACCCTGGGCAAGTCACTTAACCCCCATTGCCCTACCAAAAAAACAAAAACAAACCCAAAAAATATGAAATGGCCTTCAGTCCTTTGCAGCCTCTTTCCATTATAATCACACTCTCCTATGTTTTCTTCTAGTCTCTTTACATTATCTCATTAGGGGACCTCAACAGTTCCAAATGACATAATTATACTCTTGATAGATAGATAGATAGATAGATAGATGGATGGATAGATGGATGGATGAATAGGGATAGGGAATAGCAAGGTATTTTTATTTTTATTTATTTATTTTTGTGAGGCAATTGGGGTTAAGTGACTCGCCCAGGGTCACACAGCTAGTAAGTGTTAAGTGTCTGAGGCTAGGTTTGAACTCAGGTCCTCCTGGCTCCAGGGCCAGTGCTCCATCCACTGTGCCACCTAGCTGCCCGCAAGGTATTTTTAAATAGGGAAATATCTGTGAAATATGACCCATGTTCATAATAATTCAGTACTTGGAAGTAATTTAAAAAGTAGTTCACACTAATGCTTAAAAGTAGAGAGCTAAATTCTAACAGTGTTCTGGGGATTGAGATCTTGGGCTTGTGCTAAAAAAGCTCACTATCCTATGTGGGTCCCGTTGTGCTTTCAGATTGCAATCAAAGTGATACCATAAGACAACATAAGAACATAGCAGATCATAAAAGTTTGAGAAATATTAAATTCATCTTATATTTTCTTAATTACCAAAAAGAAATTAACATTCTCTTTTTTAAATCTGAGTTACAAATTCTCTTCTTGTGTCCCAAAACCTATACCACACACTGAGAAGGAAAGCAATATGACAATTTGCATGCAAAATTATGCAAATCATATTTCTGAGTTAGCCATATTAAAAAAGTGAGAAAATTATACTACAAGTTGGGCTCAGTTCATCAGTTCTTTCTCTAGAATTGGATAGTAATTTTTCTACATGAGTCCTTTTATTCTGAATCATTGTAATGTAGCCAGGTTTTCAAAGTTTATCATCATTCTAATGACTATTACTGTGTACAGTGGTCTCCTGGTTCTTCTCTATCTCCTGAATTTTTGGCGGTTGTTGTTGTTGTTGTTGTTGTTCCTCCACTTCCTCCTCTTCTTCCTTCTTTTCCTCATTTTGTTACATATGCCTAAAATGCTATTTCTCTCTATCATTGCAGAAGTCAAATGTCAGTTCATCCAAGAAGCCTGTGTTGCTCTGTATATATGTGTGTGTGTGTGTGTGTGTGTGTGTTTATGTGTATGTATGGCTGTATATATGTATGTTTACATATGTATTTGCATATGTATATATAACTGCATTTTGATTTATACTTCTGTAATATATGATTTTTTTCACTTGAGTCTTTGATCTTCTCTATGCCCTGGGGCATTAGGGAGTTTATATCACTATTATGTGGTATTTTCCTAGGGACACATGCAGAAGTCTGAGAATCATAGTGATACTACCCTGCTGAGAAAGACATTGTGAGACCCAGGGCAGCTCCACCCTGAGGAAAAAGCATGAGGTGACCTTTCTGAGATTTTGAAGGTCAGATGGGCATCTTGGTTTAATTTTCCCCCACATCACACCAGGTGGCCAGGTTATGCCATCTCATTCAACACCTGATTTCAATTCCCCTTTCTATATACCTGATGTCATGGACATCTCAATCCTATGCATCTGATTAAGCCTGACTCAGTTTCTTCTCTTTTCTTTTATGGTAACTGCCATAATTATCTCAGGTTGTCATGATGAATACAATGTTAATTTGGCCTTGATATATACCAATTATATTAGATTCTTTAATTTCTCATAACAACATGAAAATAATTAGGCAGATGATTCAAAAAGTGATGAAACAAATATAAAAATTATTTTCTAAATTAATATCACAATTGTCTTCACAACTTATTCTCCACAGGGGGAGTGTAGTAATATTAAGTTTTAGAGAATGTTTCAATTTTTTTATTATATGTTTCATGTGTAACAACTAAGATTCTGAATTTCCTTAGACATGTTTTTAGAACTCTCACTGTTTGGTTTGGTTATTGGCAAAGCTATTTAAAATTGTTTTAAGCTCAGTTTTTTAGGAAACTTTTCCAGCTGATTACCAGTATCTGAAACAACTGAAAGATATTCCACAACTACACCCAGAGGACATCCCAAGAATCATCTGAGAGAAGACTTCCAAAGACTTAAAAGGATATTTTCCTGTTTTCCTTTTCCCCATTGTACACACTGTTTATAATGTTCACTTACTAAAGAGGAGTGCCCCCTTAAGTTTTTCTCTGTAATGTCCACCTGCTAAAAGGGGAGTGCCCCCTTTAGTATTTGTTAAAGTGTCACTCAATTTCTTTTTCTCTCTTTTTATTCCTTTTATTTTGTTAGTCATAAGTGTCTGTAATATTATTTCTTCATGTGAAGAAACAATGTTTCTTCACATGAAGCACAGGGGGGAGTGTAAGAATCAGAGTGCCACCACCCTGCTGAGAAAGACATTGTGAGAACCAGGGCAGCTTGGCCCTGAGGAGAAAGCACAAGGTGACCTTTCTGAGATTTTGAAGGTCATATTGGCATCCAGAAGTTATGTCTACCACCTGTAAGTCATGCCAATCAATGGACCAGCCAATTAGCTTGGAGGTGTGTGGGGGGACCTCCCCTTTTCCAGGTCCACAGAGGCCTTCCTTTCTAGGAGACTGAGGCATTTCCTTTTCATTTGGGAGCTGGCTATTGGCAGCAGGGACAGCAGAATAGAAAGAGTAGACATCTCTTTATTTCTCCATGTGTTCTCTTTACTAACCCCTAATATACTTTAATAAATACTTAATGCCCAAAGATTGGTGCTATGAGTTTCTAATTTAAGGCGACCACAAATTAGATGTTTTAGACATCACAGTTAGATTTTTAAGCTTCACAGTAGGAAAGTAAAAGCCATTGAGGAAAGTCACACAAGAAGACCAGATCTTAGCTACAAAAGTAGGTCTAAACTTATTGTATTGCTCTGGCTTCTTCTAAGACAAAAACTCATAAGTCATAGTGTAATGGCCCAACTTGTAATGAATAGTACTCAAGATGGCAAGAGATTCTGACTTTGATTGATCTTTTTTTTTTCTTTTTAAAATTCTGCTTATATGCAACTTTTAAATAGTAGAGAGGAATTGTGTCCTTCCTAGGGCCATTGCAATAACTTCTAATTTTTTGCCCATAGGACTGCCCTCCCTCCATAATTATTGTAATAAATAAAATTAGTATGGTTTCTTAAGGGCAATTCAACATAATAAACCCAGCTCAGTGCTTAAATTAACCCCAGAAAATGTGTTAATCATGTTAAGAGGTGTCATTTCTTTTACTAGAAATTATAGTTGGAATAGTTATTTTAAAAAATTATTTCACTCTGAATATTCCCATCTTTTAAAAACTCTCTGAATAATATAGATATTGGCTAAAAGAAAGTGAAGAATGTGACTATGTATCATTCTGACCATGTGTGGAGGTAACAATGTTTACCTAGTTTAACATAAGCAAGGCAAAGAGGAAAGTTCTTAGTCCTCACCTTACATTTACATTTCACTTTGTGCACTTGGAGGCTTTATTTAGCATCCTGTTCTAGTTGTCAAGAGCTTTAGTTTTCCCTTTACCAGTTTATTCATCATTATATATTATCCAATGACAGCTCACTAATCATAAAGACAGGGGCATCTGGATTAGCCAGTAATTGACCATTTAGGCTGAAAACCTCCCCTCAATATGGTAGAACACACTAGTTTGAAACAAACATTTTGATTAAGTGTTCCACAAGGTGGATTTGTTTTTCCATTAAGAAAACAATTCCCTCACCCCCTTTCATTCACTTATTTCTTAGAATATTTGTCACTCTTTTTGATAAAATTTCACCTAACTTTTATTACCCTAAATTTATAGTTATAGAAATCTAGTTTATAGATTGCTAGAAAAATCATAATTTCATTTTTTATGTTTTCCCTAATTTAAAAGCTATGATTTTATCCACAGTGTGGGACATGAAGGTGATTATATTGATTCAAATACCAATTTTTTTCCAGGAAAGATTGTAGCTTTTTGCCCCTTGAATTATCTAGATAATTCTTTTATTTATTCTCTTCCCATTGTTTATTGACAAAATATCCAAGTGAAGTGAATCAATCTGTATGGGCACAAGAAGAAATATCCAGATTCTAGTACAGTATTACTTTTATGGTTATTCAACTCTAACAAAACATTTCAATTGAAAATATTGAGGAGACTCAGAACCACTTTCACTACATTTGTCCTAATCACTTGCTTACATTGGGAGTGACTGTAATCTCAAGGCACTTGATATCCCCACATGTTTTCCATTACTGTCTTATTTACTGACAGTAGATAACTGCTTTGCAGAGATGGAAGGAGAGCTTTTGAGACATTGAACTTGGAAACTTTTTCCAGTGAATGTCAATCACAGAAACACCTTTAGTAAATAACTTTTTACTGATCCACTGGGAGAAAATGGAATAATACTATCTAGACCAAGCTAGGGCTTTTCTTTTCTTTTCTTTTCTTTTTTTTTCCTTTCCTTTTCCTTTCCTTTCCTTTCTTCCTTCCTTCCTTCTTTCCTTCCTTCCTTCCTTCCTTCCTTCCTTTCTTCCTTCCTTCCTTCCTTCCTTCCTTCCTTCCTTCCTTCCTTCCTTCCTTCCTTCCTTCCTTCCTTCCTTCCTTCCTTCCTTCCTTCCTTCCTTCCTTCCTTCCTTCCTTCCTTCTTTCCTTCCTTCCTTCCTTCCTTCCTTCCTTCCTTCCTTCCTTCCTTCCTTCCTTCCTTCCTTCCTTCCTTCCTTCCTTCCTTCCTTCCTTCCTTCCTTCCTTCCTTCCTTCCTTCCTTCCTTCCTTCCTTCATTCCTTCCTTCCTCCCTCCCTTCTCTCTCTGTCTCTATGTCTCTCTGTGTCTCTGTCTCTCTGTCTCTCTCTGTCCTTTTCTTTAAAGGAATGAATACAAATTTAGACACTTGGCATGGGATCCTACATTGCATATCAACATCATGCTGAAAGTTGGATATTTCTACATTCTTCTATTATAACAAATTCTTATGGAGGAACTGATTAATCCACAATTTAACTTATCTGTTGTTGTTGTTTATCATTCATTCTTGAAGAGGACATGATATTAGGAGGTGATGACATGACTTGCAGTGAATTGGATTCAAGAGAGGGAGACCTGAGCAAAGTAACCAGCCTCACTCTCCTGCAGAGCTATCTGGGTCCAGTGACAAGAGATGGCCCTGGATTTTTGAGACAATCTGGGTTAAGTGACTTGCCCAGGGTCACACTGCTAGTAAGTGTCAAATGTCTGAAGCCAAATTTGAATTCAGGTGCTCCTGTCTCTAGGGTCAGTGCTCTGTCCATTTTGCCACCTAGCAGCTCCAAGTAACCAGTCTATATTTTGCTTGAACATAGCTGTTCCCACATTAGACTGTGACCTCTTTGAGAGCAGGAGCTGTTTGCCCTTTCTCATATCCACAGCACGATATCTTGCACCTAATAGGTTTTTGATAAATGATAGTTGACATACTGGTTATTTCTTTTTGAATCATAATAGTAAAGAATCTATCCATAATCTTATTTTTTTTTACATCAAAAAGGGAAAAGAGAGAGAAGGGAAGGGAAGGGAAGGGAAGTATTTCAAAAGTCAACAGTCAGAAAATGGCAAAAAACAATATTCTTTTGAATTGAGTGAGTATAATTAATCCATCCTGATCTCTCCCCCTGCCAAGTATGGAGGAAAGGCAGAGTTTAGGCCAGAACCACGAGGGCAAGACACAAACCTAGATCTATAGTGTCTAGTCCAGTGCCTTGCTACTATAGGCATTTCCTAAATGTTTCTTCTATTGTACTGAATTGGATCAGTTTAGCCCAAATTGTCTGTGACATCAAGAGTTGAAAACTGTCACTTGTCGTTGCTTCTTTCAGTAAATGGAAAGAGAAGAGTTCCTCTGTAAAGGTTACCTGCACCTAGGGATTGATTTACCCCCCTTGTCCCCATTCTCTTTAGTAGACTACCTAGAAAAGAGGCGAGAAATTGTTTTCTCCTCTTTTCTCTTGTCCTCCCCTCCTTTCATTTATGTCTTATTTTTTCAAATCTATTGGCTTTGTGAAAAACATGCCTTAATTAATTAATCCTGGATATCAAGGAAAAATTGTGTGATATTTCTCATGTTGCTACTTGCTGGTACAAGTTGAAATCCTATTAAAAAATACATTTTAAAGAAGCAAAATTTTAGTCAGCCACTCAAGAAGCATTTATTATATCTTACTATGTGTCAGGCACTGTCATGAGTATTGGGGATTCAAAGAAAGTATATCTCTTCTATTTGCCTGGAAGGAGCCAGACCCTGCCACTATTTTGTAAACTGGAACTGAGTGTTAGCTTTTATTCTATATGTATACATTGGGAGGTGTTGAAAATGTTCTTTCCTGATTTCTCTTGCTATAGTTTACAAACATAGGATTCTGATTATTCACCTAAAAAACGGGGCATCAGTCTCTGCACCATATTCATAAAATAATAATGTGGGGATGGATGATAGAGGTTGGAATTAGGGCAAAGATGACTAGAAAAAGGCCAAAACTTGCAGGCATGCTCTTGGACAACTAGGTACCTTTCTAGTAGACATGTGCATGGACTTTTCTTGGAAACCTTTCTACTAATTTGCTGTGTAGCACAATCCCAAACAAGAAAATCATAGGATCAATATTATGAGCAACTAGATATTCCTGAGGCTACAGCTCCCTGAAATATATTTCCCACCTGAGGCCTTGTACTGATACTGCAATATATAGGTTTGAGACTGATAAATCACAGAAAATACTGAGAATCCCAGAAGAGATCTTTGAACATTAGTTAGAATTGGAAGAAATCTTAGCATATAGATTAGAACTGGAAGAGATCTTAGAACACAGCATGTTCACTTGTAGCATTACTGGACATAGAACTTGAGAGAAATCTATGGTTTGTTTGGTTTAAACTCTACATTTTAGAGATAAGTAAATTAAAATCACAAAGGTAATAATAATGCTTCTGGTGATAGTTCAATTTGAACCTAGGATCTATGACCCAAAATCAAGTACTTTTCATCCCCTAATTAATTGACTTAGTACTCCATGCCAAGCTGAATTTTTCCCCAAGGTACTGTACCCTATACAATTCATCTAGAATGCAGATTCTTTTGACTTTATGAAGCTGGTTCAGAGAAAATTATATAACCTAAATGCTACTTAAAATCATGCAATGTGAAAAATATCTTCTGAGTTAGAATACTGCTGAAGATAATGAATTTTAAATATGTTGACAGGTCACTGAATATTAACATTACTTAATATAGAACAATTCAAATGAAATGTTTCACATGAAAATATTAATGGTTATGAGAATATGGTCGTACAAATGCAATTTCATGTACAGTAATTCATCATAGAACTATTAGCAACAAATGGACCCACATTTTGCATTTAATTAGTACAGTTACTATAATTGGGTGCCTCCTTTTACTTTCCATATTTTGTTATAAGTTTTTATTATTTTTCTGCTGTCAAGAAATAAACATTTTAGCAATATTTAAATAGTACCTACTGTATACAGGGAACAAGACAGTTAAGAAAAGGAATTAATCCCGCAACAGTAATTTCTTTCCATAGTAAAAATCTAAGACTAGAGATATGGGGACATGGAACATAAGGCACTTAATTTTATATATATGTGTATATATATATATATGTGTGTATATATATATATACATATATATGTGTGTGTGTGTGTGTGTTTGTGTATATATACATATATATATGTGTGTGTGTGTATAGATAGAGATAAATTTATTTGTTTATTTTTAAAGTTTGATCAGTCATATTGGTATTTTTTAAAAATTAGTTATAAGACAAAACATCACCTAGAACAATAATTATATATACAGATGTAGCTTTAAAAAAAAAAAAGAGTATACTATTAAGTACTCACCAAAGCCATTTAATCCCTTACTTCAATCAGGCATAAACCTAATTGAACAACTCGGCTTTTCCCAGGACCTGCAGGCCAAGAGATATTAACTTTGTTCAACAAAAAAGGGAATGAACTTCTATTTTGTAGCTTAATATAAGAAATCAATGTAGCAAGTTCATTTTTTTACAAGGTTTTCAAAAGGATTTCTTTAATACCTTCAATTATTAGTCACACCTCAGCTGTTCAATCATAAATGGCTGTTTTATTTTCCTATCAGTCATAAAAACCCCATAATGCTATAAAGATTTATGTAAAACAGTAATTTGAGCAATATCCTTAATTATCATTGACAATTTAAAAACTCTTAAACAAGCCACTATATCAGCTTGCTGTGTACAAATGTATCAGAAAAAAGCCATTAGCTAGAGTTTAAGAAAATAAAAAAAGGTTCTTTTAGAGATCCATTATATCTATGGAGTGGCTGTTTATGGTGTAAGTACAGATATAGTCAAATGAAGTGGGAGGGAGTACACGATTTCCATTTATAATCACATCAATTTCTTCCCAGTACCTTATCCTCTAGGCAGGATAAATGTTTTGCAAGAGCACAAGAAACTAGAAATGGCTAATAAAAGGTCCTGATAGTGCACAATTTTATTCAAATTCAGATTGATTTTCTTAGGAGAAATTATGTTATTTATGACAGTGACAGGTGAGGGTAAGTGTAAAAAAAAAAACATGTAAAATGAACTCAATCCAAAATCTGATCCTAATAATTTAATGAAATATGTTTGGCAGTAGTCACAAAATTATCTAATTTGATTAATTGATGGCAGAGCTATAAACTTCAGGGATGTCATGAACATTTAATGTGCCATATATTGCCTATTATGAAGGTGTACAAAATAGAAAAAATGAAATGACAACCACAGAACTAAAATAATTTTGTTATTTTAAAATTACTTTCCTAGATCAGAAGTTGAATCAGTTATACTCCAGTATGAATATGGGCTGTGTCTTTTTGAAACCATATATACATACATACACAAATGTGTATACACACACATATATGTATAGATACATATATGCGTGTGCATATATCATGTGTATATATGTATGTGTGTATACATATACATATATATGCCTTAGATGTTTAAAATCATAAAATTTAGAATCAAGTGGAAATTGATGCCTATACTTAAATGATTATAATGATCCTTGAATGGCAGAAATAATCACATATATTGTTATTATATTTATATACTTATTATATATATGTATAATAAATATGTGTGTGAACATACATACATACATATATATATATATATATACACTTATTTGTAAAGATAATGTTTTTGACCCAAGCCATCTCATTGAATGACAGGTGTTTCAAACTACAAGATGGGTACGATGTAGAATCATGCTGATTATTAATATCAACATACATCAACATCAATACAGGGATTTCATGCTCTACTCATTTTGAAAGTATGCAAATTCATAGAACAGAATCAAAACAATTTTTGATAATGAATGCAAAAGGACACAATGGTCTAAAGTAGAAAAGAATTTCAGATGAAAGTGTTATTTATATCCACCAGGTTCTATATAATTGATTTACTTCTTCTAATGAATGTGCTGATGAGTATTTAATTGTGTAAGTTTATTTAGGCAACATAGACAACACAAAATTAAGCTGTCCCCCTAAAAACCAAAGTAATGTTGCTATTCTAAATTTTATTAATTGGTCCTTTATACTAAGCATATGTTTTTGTTATAAAACCTACAATGTAAAAAAAAAACCCTAAAATGTTCAATTATTCAGTGATGATAACTATGGAACACAATTCTCTTTTTGTGTTCCCATGTTTTTTTTTTTTTGCTAAGCTGTTTTTCCTCCAACCTTTGTTATAAAGTCAGGGTCATGTCATTGGACAAACAGTATAGAATTATCTCTGATTGTAAGATGAGGGAAAATCAAAAATCTTAAATAAAACATTTTTAAAATGGCAAATGATATTTTTCTTTTACTTCCTTCTATTATTGTTTTATTTTCTTTTTCTCCTTCCTTCCTTCCTTTCTGCCTGCATGTTTGCTTCCTTGCTTGTTTGCTTACTTACTTTTTTTTTTCATTTTCACAGAGTTACTACACTCATAGAAAAGGAAAATGTTGTAGAAATAATTCACATATGTATTATCAAAGTAATTATCAAAGCCAACTCTCTTTTCCTGTGTAGAACATGTAAATATTTGAACTAGACAATGGTATAGTCAGGTATATTAAAAACTAGTTTATTGAAAAAACTCAAAAACTCCTCATGAAATGGTTCAATGTCAGCTTGGAAGCAGGTCCCTGGAAAAGTATCTTAGAATGCCATGATTGAATCTTAACATTTTTATCAATGAATTGGATAAAAATATTAGATAACACACTTATCAAAATTTTGGAGGATAGAAAAGCTTAGAAACATAGTTTCCAATTGTGGGGCAGTAAGACCGTATAGGTTATAATAATGAACCAAAGTTTTAAAGGGACAAATTAAAGTGTTGGGTTTTTACTTGTGTTAGGTTGGTTAATCAAACAACAAATCAATAAATATCTATTAAGCAGTTAAAAAAATTACATTTCAGATAAGATCCTTGAGGGAAGAGATTGTTCCATGTTTGAGAAATTTTGTATCCCTAGCATAGTTCTTGGAACATGGTAGATGCCTAATAAATGCTTATTGATTGAAACATCTGAGGATTAGTACTGCAAGATTCTAGCCAAACATATGAGGAGGGAATTTTGTTGGAGGGAATAGAAATCCAGGTCCAAACTTAATGTTGGTTTCCTCCTGCTCCTCCTGCCCTCCATTCTTGGCTATAGAAAGACTTATGAACTTTGAGAGGTCAGAGAATTAGAACTTGGATATTCATTTTGAAAATATACTTATCAAATTTACAGAGGACAGAACATTGTGAAATATAATTAACATGCTGCATGGTAGAGACAAGAATACAGTGGAACAAATTGAATAAGTTAAAGGTAAAATGCAGCTAGATGTCACAGTGCATAGAGCAATGAATATAGAGACAGGAAGATGAGTCTTCCTGAGTTTAAATCTGGCCTCAAAAACTTGCTGTATGTATACCCTGGGTAAGACACTTAACCCTGTCAGCCTCATTTACCACATCTGTAAAATGAGCTGGAGAAGCAAATGACAAACCTCTTCAGTATATTTGCCAAGAAAACTGCAAGTGGGGTCACAAAAAATTGGACAAGACTGAAATTACTAAACAAAAACAAATTATAATGGGAAAAATTGAAAAGTGTAGACTCAGTTTGGTCAATCAATCAAGTCTTTATTAAGCACTTGAAAAATGTATTTTACAAATAAATGCCTTCAGGGAAGCATGTTTCATATTTATTTTATTTTTGCATTCTCAGTACTATACCTTGCATATAGTAGTTGCTCAGTAATTGATTGAGATAAATGATGGGGAAATCTTGACTAGAGAGAAGTTCCTCTGATTACTTTTTTCAGTTAGTTGTAAATTTTCTATATCACTGTTTTGATAGTTCAAGGGGAAAAAGGAACATATGATTTTAGGGTACATTAGTTATAGTGTCAAGAACAAGGTAAGTGATAACCCCTTTGTACTTTGCTTACAGACTACATTTATAGTATGATGTACAGGTCCTGGCATCGCATTTTAGTAAAAGCTAAAGCTAGATAATTTGATAATTGAGAATTGACTAGCTAGATAATTTACTCAAGTGAATGAGCATGATAACTAGCAATCAAAAGAATATGACCAGGGGCGGCTAGGTAGCGCAGTGGATAAAGCACCGACCCTGGAGTCAGGAGTTCCTGAGTTCAAATCCGGCCTTAGACAATTGACACTTACTAGCTGTGTGACCTTGGGCAAGTCACTTAACCCCCATTGCCCCGGAAAAGAGAAAAAAACAAAAACAAAAACAAAAAAAGAATATGACCAATGAAACAGCTTGGTCTTTTTACTTTAGAGAATATAAGGATTTGTAAAAACCTGATAGCTGTCATTGAGTACCTGAAGGACTTTTTCACGTGGAAGTGATTTTTTAATAGTTCTACTGGTCTGGGGGCAGCTAGGTGGCACAGTGGATAAAGCACTGGCCCTGGATTCAGGAGGAACTGAGTTCAAATTCAGCCTCAGTCACTTGACGCTTACTACTTCTGTGACCCAAGACAAGTCATTTACCCCCTTATTGCCCCACAAAACAAAATAAAACAAAAAAATATTTCTTCTGGTCTGAAGATGGGGGAACTAGGAGTATCAGTAGAGGGTAGAATAAAATAGATCACAGAATCTTTTTGGCAATTAGAACAATCAAAAGTGGAATGGATTGTTTCCATATTAAATTTTCCCTCATAGAGATCTTCTAATGAAGGTTAATTCAGAATTTTCTGGAAATGGTATAGAAATGACTGCTATTCTGGCTGGCTGAAAATAGATTGAATGAGAATCTCTGAGGCCCCATCTAATTTTGAAATTCTGTGATATTAAATACATGAATATTTAGAGAGAGAGAGAGAGAGAGAGAGAGAGAGAGTGATGGTAGACAGAGAGATATAGCTATAGATGTTGGAAAAGATGGTTCTTTTCTTCTCCCATTTTTATGCTCCTCACTCTTCTTTTGGTTGATTCTTGGTACACAAACACACAGCTTTGAAAGGAATAGTTAGTTCATATTATTTTGTTATCTTTGCAGTGGACAAACAAGTTGCTATAGTAAATAAATTTATGAAAATGGTAGAAAGTGAAGGGTTTCTTACAAAGTGTCAAATCTGTGATCTCTTTGGATACACTGCTAATCAATTAGTATGTTCTCTTCCTTTTAATTCCAGCAAGCTTGTAACAGAAGTCAGGGCTCATGGGTATACCTTTATCTTAACATTCTCTCTTTTTGAGCTACCTGAAGCATCATAGAACTTCATGTAATGCAGATCTTTCAACCTTGGGGTTTTATATATTTTTTCTTTTCTTTCTTTCTTTTTCTCACTTTTTGGTCTTTCCCCAAGTCCATTCATACTCACACCAGAAACTAATAGCCTAGGGCAAGAAGAATGGGTTTAAAAAATCAATTTTCTTTTTTGTTTGTTTGTTTCTTTGGCAGGCCAATGAGGGTTAAGTGACTTGCCCAGGGTCACACAGCTAGTAAGTGTCAAGTATCTGAGGCCAGATTTAAATGCAGGTCCTCCTGAATCTATGGCTAGTGCTTTATCCACTATGCCACCAAGCTGCCTTAAATAATTCATTTTCAATTGAATTTATGATCATTTCTTATTTATTTATTTATTTTTTCTTTTTAAAAAAATATTTAGAATTTTCCCCAAGTTACATGTAGAAAAAATAAAAAAACAATATTTTTCACATTGATGTTTTAAAACTTTGAGTTCTAAATATTCTTCCTCCCTCCTTATGAAATCAAGCAATTCAATATAAGTCATACATGTGTAGTTATGTAAAACATTTTCACATTAGTCCTGTTGTGAAAGAAAATAGACAAAATAACTTTAGAAAGAGGAGTTAACAAATAAAATTATACTTCAATCTGTATTTAGATACATATTGGTTTGCATTTTTTATATGTCCTTATATCATCATGCTCATCATTTCTTTCACAGTTACTCTTGCTAACTTTATTACCCTCCATCCTATCCCACTCCCCCTTGATATTTACTCTATTTTTCTATCTTTCTTCATCTTATTCCTCCTGGAGGTACTGTACGCATGGTCTGTCCTGGTCTAGGGTCCAGCCTGCTCACCAAGTTTCTCTCTCATCCCAAACAGCAGGTGATCCCAGCCATCTAATTAAGCTGTTTTTGGCTGGAAAATATTCTCACTCTTTTTTTTTTTTTTTTTTTTTGTGGGTTAGCTGCTCTAGGAGTTGTCTTATGGCTTTATTTCTGGAGTGTTTGGACAGGTTTGTCAGGAGCTTGGGCAAGTCACAGACTTTCCTCCACCATCTTGACTCTGCCCCTTATGATCATTTCTAAAGATGAATTTTGTTCAGGAGAATTATTATCACATGGAAACTTTTTTTGCTGTGTCTTGTACATCCTATGTGCTGGATCTCCCTACATAAATGGAGTGATACTTATTCACAAATTTATAGCACAACATACATAACACCCTATTATTGAATACATTTAGCCATTATTCTCATGTTTATAAAGCATATGTTATATAATAATACTGTTCAGTAAATTGTACTGAAAAAGAGAGGTATTTTCTCCATTGAAGGATAGCATCTACCTTAAGGGTTGTGAAGATCAGATAATATTTGTAAAATGCTTAGCTAATTTAATTATGTAACTGCCACATAATAGGTACTTAATAGATGCTTATTCTTTCTTCCCTCTTACACTGAAAAAAAGTTATAAACTAGTTGAAGATTATAACAAAAAGTTTATATAAAAGTGCTAAATTTGTTTAATTGAATATATATGTATGTTCATTTGCTTATGTATGTGTATTCACACACATATATGCATGTGTATGAGTGTGTATATATATATATATATATATAAAACCACATATATATGATATATGGATGTATATTACATACCATATACATCAATACTTCAAATCCCTTGAGGCTCTACACTATTAGAGTTGCATTAATGAGACTAATCCTTGAATAGCAAATAAACATTACATAGCCATATCAACACATAAATATTTTGAAGGACTTTGCACAACTTGTGGAAATTTCATAAAGGTTATCCAGAGCTGGCAGAATTTTTCAGAATCCTGCTATCATTTCCAAAATATAGTGAAGAATTGGAGTAGCAGTTTAATTGATCATATTACATATACATACAACTTTGTTATTGTTTAACAATTTAAAACATCTTTTTTGCACAAATTTTAAAAGTGTTTATTGATTTGAAAGGGCCCTAATTTTAAGAAAATAAACTTGTGTTAGCAGAAAGGAAAAAGGGTAAAATAAAATATTGAAAAGCTTGTTTTTTTTGGGGGGGGGGTAATCTTTGCTATTGGATGCAGATGTTAAATAAATATGTTGAAGTTTTGCAAAAGGAATGTAAGGTTAAAAATTTGATATAGCAAACTCTCCCTTCATTTCAACCAATATGCAAAAAGCACCAGATTTAGAATAACACTGTATTTAGCACTCAAACTATAGGATGAAAAAATAACCAAAGCCAAAAAGAACCATTTACTAAATCAAGATTTAAAAAAAAATAGGTCATTACTTACTTTTGTATTAAAGCATATGAATTTTTAATTACACTCTTTCCATATTTAGTCGATTCCACGTGGTCTAATGTATCTTTTAGTCTCCAAAATGTTGAGAAAACATTTCATAGTGCAAAAGGCTTATAATTTATTTTCTCATGCCCAATAGAAAATTCATTTTTAAATTTGATTTTTGGTTCCCGGGTAGATTTGCTGTTCTTTCTGCTGCTGCTTCTTCATAGTGTACGTTTGAAAGCTGAAGATGATTTTGTTACTTAGAGATTCTCCACAGATACATTTGCCTACCTTTGTAAACCTTAAGTAAAAAGGAGTGATTCAAAAGAGCTTGAGCAACTTCTGATTAGAAGAAATATGTATTCCATCCTCTCACTCAATTGATATTTGAAAGATAGAGTAAATTAATTTTGCCAATATTTTCCCCTATATATTCCTTTGTAAAGGTATTTAAATTGGTTTTGTAATTATTGTTTAGTAAATAAGTGAAACATATCTCAGTAACGTTTTAATTAAAAACATAATTAACATGTGTTTACATAAAACTAAAATGAAACTATTTACCCACAAATATATAATCAGAGGAGTTGTCAGATATATTTACAGATTATATAGCCTTAAGAAGAATATTGTAAAGCCATTATGTGTTATCAGACTACATCTAATAATAATGGAAAAACTGCATTTGAATTAATTTTAGATAATTCAGTTAGGGAATCATCTTTAGACCTGTAGTTTACTCTCTCTGAAATACCCAGAGGCCTTGAGATACTTGACTCTTATTAACCTTTGTACTAATAAGTAATTTTTTACAGATCTGTTATGTCCTACATTTATAAACTGGTATTCTCTTTTCTCCCAAGTGCTATTTTAATTAGGTTAAATAAGTTACAGTTCATGTCTAGAGAAGAGCTGGACACATTCAAAATAAAATCTTCAGGAATTAGAAATACTGTTTAAAAATACCTATCACTTATGATAAAGAATAAAATTATTATTCTGTATTAATTTTTAAAATGCTCTTTAAATTTTTAAAAAATTAAAACCATTTAAGTTTTTGCATCTAAGAGGAACTAGTAGTGACTATGAATAACAGCCTGAAATATTTCTTGGTTGTATTATTTTTCTTTTAAGGAGTGCAAAATCACATTACCAGATGTGTTTAGCCAAAACCAGACCAATAGACCATGCTACTTCCATAAACATTGTAGAGCACTGAATCTCCAAAGACAATGCTCTGGGGGGAATTAAGCCACATAGTTGTGGAACACTTGATGAAGAGTTGACTTGCTCTATTGTTGTTACCTTTTTTCATCCTCCTAACTACTTCTTATTTTGGAAAAGCACATCTCAATACTGTCATTGGTTTGGGAATGATTTTGTCAATCAAGTTCATTTTGGCTATAGTCACTATCTCAGGGACTTTCTAAATGAACACAACCTTCTTTGGTCAGCACTCCCTTTCTCATTGTCTTCTATGAGAGTTTAAAATCCTTGAGGCCGGGAATTCAACTAATTTGTGGTTATATTCCTAACAATTACCATAGTGATTGCCATATGTTAAAATGCTTAGTCAATAATTTTCATTCATTAATTCATTTATTCATTCATTCAAATACTATATTTTTAGATGACAGATCAACAGAGCTAGCTCCCTGCATTTCCTAAATCACAGAGGATTTAACATATAACTTTGGGAAAGTCCAAATAATATATTCTACTTATTAACTGTGTCGAGTGTATGGTAAGTGTGATTATTAGAGCCAGTAAAATGATTTAAAGACAGAAGGATTGTTCCATGAAACCAAATTAAAATGGTAAGGACATAGTTACAGAGATATGGTTTTAAACTCAACCCAATCTACAAAATCATGAATGATATTGATAAAAAGAATGGTAAACCATATCTATATTTATAACTACATCTATCTATCTCTCATGTATGTATGTATGTATGTAGCTATCTGTCTATCACCTATCTATCTATCTATCTATCTATCTATCTATCTATCTATCTATCTATCTATCTATCTATCTATCTATCTATCCTATCTATAGATAGTATAATGGAAGGAATAAGTGATTTCCATTAAAATACAAAACAAAACAAAAACTTGCTTTCAAGTACCACCTTTAGCATTTATTAATTATGTGAACTTGAGTGATTTCCTTTTTCTTTATGGGTCTCAGCTTCCATATCTCTTAAATGAGAGGGCTGAGCTATGTGTGTTTATCTTTCTCTTTTAAAAATATTTCGTAATTCTATGGACAATTTGCAATACGAAATGTTATAGCCAAATGCAGATGCCCTGAGATATACCCCAGCAATATTTCAAAAGATTGTCAAATGAAACAAAGCTTCTAGAAAACCAAAGAGTCTCTCAGGTATTCTAGCACAATAAAAGAAGATTGGTAGCAGTCTTTGAGCAATCTTGTTGGGGTCTTTTCCACAAAGTTAAAAGTTAATGTTGTCTCCAGAAAAGTGGGGCCTAAGGCCAATGAGATATTGGATCTCAAATCATCATAGACATAGCAGGAGATGAAAAAAATATATATACACAATAAGTGATTACCATGGGAGATACTGAAGTGACAAAGAAACCTGAGTACCTGGCACCATAAGTCCCTCATTGAGATATGGAGACAGTGTGATATCCAATGTAGAATTGCAGCTTGTCAGGGATGTGCTTGGAGACAAAGCCAGCTCACAAAAGTTGATCACAAAATTAGGCAGAGATGAGACAGAAGCCAACATACACTAGTTCATTAGGAGGCAGAGGCAAATGCCATGGATTGAGGCAGTGGGAGGAGCTCGATGTCCATCTGCCTATCCCAGTATAGTGTTGCCAAAGAGGGCAAGGAGGGAAATTAGATTATACCCACTCCAAAGAGTGTATAGCATCCTGCAGTTCCTGGCACACAGTAAGAACTTCATAAATGTTTGTGGAGTGATGGCCAAAATTTTAGCCAAATTTTGGCAGTGATATCCAATCAGCACAATAAATAAGATACATAAAAACCTAAGAAACACCTTAAAGAATTTGGAAGGCAGAGGTGGTGAGGCAAGTCTGGCCTTTGAATGAAGTCCTAGTCCAGGAACCAAGGCTGGCAATATAAGTAAATAGAAGATACTAATAAAATGAATATATACTGTAAGTTAAGAAAAAATTAAGAGTTAAACAAAGCAAATAGAATTTGAATTATTTGGCTTTAAACGGATCAGGGGAGATAATTTATAAAATATCATATTGTAAGACTCTTAGAAAATCATGATGCCCCTCAACAACAAAAAATCAAAATACCTTAATACCATATTTCACAAAATCACAAAAGAGAACTACTCAGAACTATTACAGGTATAGAGCAAAGTAAAGGCAAAATAAATTCACCAGTCAGTTCCTGAATGAAACCACAAATTTAAAATACTCATTAATTTAATAGCCAAAATTCAGATAGTTCAGGTCAAATAAAACATATTGCAAGCAATCAGAAAAACAAAAAACAAAAACAATTAACAATGTATTATAATGAAGAGTACACAAAATAATGCTGTAACTATTACAAATAGAAATAAATCTTATAATGCAATATACCAAAAGATTTTAAACCTTCAAAACAAGAATAACATTTCTTGAAAAACAATAGAATCTTATAAAAATGGAAATTTAATAGAAAAATTATTTTGGATGGATTTTTGGGAGAGCCAAATTGAGTCACTACCTTTTCACAGCCATCTAGGCTCCACATCAAGAAAGATATTTGAAACAGAGAGACAAGCAAAGAGTGAAAATAACCTGGAGCAGAAATCTATTATTCTTCAGCTGAAGTAAAAAGTTAAAAAATAAAAAGTAGGGGGAGCAATCAATCTCAGAGAAAGCAAAAGCAATAATAGATCCAATTAAAAGAGATAAGCAGAGAAATGGCATTTTGCTAAAAAGAAATTATCGAAAATTATTATTAAAACTAATTATATATGTACCAAATGCCATGAGAACCAAATCCTTAAAGGAAAAGTTAAATGAATTACAAGAGGAAATATACAGTCAAACTCTACTTGTTGGGAAACTAAGCTTTTTCCTTCAAAGAGCTAGGTAAGGCTAACCATAAAAGAAATAAATAATTTAAGAAGATGAATATAATCTCAGAAAAAAAGGTTAGATCTGATAGGACTCTGAAGAAAATTGAATAAATAAAAAAGTATGCTTCAATCTATATTCATATTTCATCAGTTCTTTCTCTGGAAATATATAATATTTTTCATAAAAAGTCCTTTGGAGTTATCTTAGATCATTACAATGCTCAGAATAGCTAAATCACTCACAGACGATCATCTTACAATATTACTGTTACTTTTTACACAACATATTTCACTTTGCATGAGTTTGTATAAGTCTGTCTAGGTTTTTCTAAAACTCTCCTGTGTGTCATTTCTTATATAATCATATTCCAAAAAAATCATATACCACCATAACTAAGTCATTCCCCAATTGATAGTCATCTCTTCAATTTCCAATTGTTTTTGCCAAAACAGAAAGAGCTGCTATAAACATTTTTGTACATATATTTCCTTTATTTTTTTTTATCTCTTTGATATTCTGGATCAAAGAGTATACATGGTTTTATAGACCTTTTGACATAACCAAATTGCTATCCAGAATTGTCGAATCTCTTCAAAAACCATCAAAAATGCATTTAGTGTCCTAGTTGTTATACATCCTAATCAACCTTTGCCATTTTCCTTTTCTGTTGTATTAGCTAATCTAATAGGTGTCGGATAGTACCTCAGAAGTGGTTTAATTTGTAATTCTATAATAAATAGTGACTTATATAACTTTAATATGACTATAGATAGCTATGATTATTTCATTTGAAGAGTTCCTGTTAATATCCTTTGATCATTTATCAATTGGGGAAGAACTTCTATTTTTTTTAAATAAATTTTGCTTAATTCTCTATTTATTTGAGAAATAAGGCCTTTATTAGAGGTTTTTTTTTTTGCAGATAAAAAGACTAAATGTTTTTTTCACTCCTTCCTATTCTTTTCTGTTTATCCTACTTTCTTTTCTTTCAACCTGTCCATCCTCAAAACTATTATTGTTTAGTCCTGCTTCCCCCAATGTCCCCTCCTCTTTATCAGACTTCACTTCTCTTATGCCCTTTCCCTCCTCCTACTTCCAACTAGAGTGTATGTTATTCTCTTTTTGAGCCAATTGCAGTGAGAGCAAGGTTCAAATAATATTCCTGTGAGAAAGTTATTACCAGGCCCCCACTGAGAGAGCCTGGCTGACCTTTCTAAGGTCAGCACAACATCAGAAAGTTACCTCACAAAGCCTTGTTCCTGCCAGAGGTTCTGAACTCTGACCTTAGCACAGTCTATTCATGGACTGCCTTCAAATCATGTCAATTGATGGACTTGAATGCTACCAGCCAATTAGCTTGGAGCAGTGTATAGAGACCACCTATCTTCCAACTTGCAGGGAGCTTCTGATCTCACAGGCACAGGGACTTCCTCTTTTTGGCCTGAGACTGGGAGGTGAAGGTATCTCTCTCTCTCTCTTTCCCCAAGATCCTAGCTAGGCTTTCCTATCTTTCAGAGACATGTTTTCTCTCTTTACTAACATCTAATATACTTTAATAAATGCTTAATGCCCCCAAATTGGTGCTAAAGCTTCTAATTTATAAGTAAACCCTAGCTAGTTTTCCCTACACTTGGGACAGAAAATAGACCACCACACATTTAGTTTTACTCATAATATTCCCCACTTACCTCATCTTCTCCACTGTGAAAATTCTCTTCTGCCTCCATTATGTGAAAGAATTTACCGCACCATATCCTTCTTTACCCTTCTCCCAGAGAATCCCGCTTTTTCACCCTCCAACTTCATTATTTTAAATATCATTACATTATATTCAACTCACACTTGTGTCCTCTATCTTATGTATGTACTCCTTCTAACTGCCTTAATAATGATAAAGTTCTTAGCCATTACAAGTATCGTCTTCCCATGAAGAATGGAAGCAAGTAAACCTTATTGAATCCCTTATTAATTTTCTTTCCTATTTACCTTTTTGTGTTTTTATTGATTCTGATAATTAAAAGTCAAATTTTCTATTCAGCTACAATCTTTTTTATTAGGAATATTTGAAAATCTTCTATTTTATTGAATATCCATCCCCCTCCCCTCCCCAAGGATTATACTGTTTTGCTGAATAGGTGAATCATGATTGTGATCTTAGCTCTTTTGTAATTCAGAATATGAGTCCAAGCCCTCTAATCATTTAATGTAGAAGTTGCTAAATATTGTGTTATCCTGACTTTAGCTCCAGATATGTGAATTGTTCTTTTCTTCTGCCTGCTTACAACATTTTCTCCTTGACCACTGAACTCTGGAATTTGGCTATGGTACTACTTTGATTTTTCATTTTGAGACTTTTTTTTCAGGAGGTGATTCATGGATTCTTTCAATTTCTCTTTTACCCTTCTTGTTTTAGGATATTGGAACAGTTTTGCTTGATAATTTCTTGAAATTTGATTTCTAGGTTCTTTTTTGATCATGTCTTTCAGGTTGTCTAGTAATTTTTAAACTATCTTTCCTCAAACTTTTTCTGGTCAGTATTTTTTTCCTATGAAATATTTCACATTTTCTTCTATTTTTCCATTCTTTTGATTTTGTTTTATTGTTTCTTGATATCTCATGTAGTCATTAGCTTCCACTTACTCAATTCAACTTTTAAGGAATAATTTTTTTAGTGGGCCTTTACCCCTCCTTTTTCATTTGGCCTTTTATTTTTTATTTTATTTTATTTTTTTTGCAGGGCAATCAGGGTTAAGTGACTTGCCCAGGGCCACACAGCTAGTAAGTGTCAAGTGTCTGAGGTCGGATTTGAAGTCAGGTACTCCTAAATCCAGGGCCGGTGCTTTATCCACTGTGCCACCTAGCTGCCCCCCATTTGGCCATTTTTAATGTATTTTAGGTATTCTTTTCTCCACTCAATTTTTATCCATCTGTTTTTCCATTGGGCCAATTCTGCTTTTTAAGGAGTTCTCTTCAATGAATTTTTGGAAATAATTTTCCTTTTTGTCAATTCTGCTTTTTATGAATTCTATTCAGTGGATTTTTGTGCCTCTTTTACCATTTGGCCAATTCTATTTTAAGGTGTTTTTTTTTCTATATTTTTGTGCCTCCTTTTTCATAATTTTTTTTGTATCATTCCCATTTCCCCCAATTTTTCCTCTATCTTTCTTATTTGATTTTTAAACTCCTTTTTGAGCTTTTTTTTTTCATGATTTCTCATTGGATCTGACATTTTTTGCAGCTTTGGATGGAGCAGTTTTTACTTTGCTGCCTTCTGAGTTTATGTTTGATCTTCCCTATGCTCATGGTTACTTTCTATATATATTTTAAAGTATTTTATTATTTTCCAGTTATATACAAGGATAGTTTTCAACATTTGTTTCCACATTATTTTTAGTTTCAAATTTTTCTACCATCCTCCCTTCCCTCCCCTCCTCCCCAAGATGGAAAGCAGTCTGATATAGGTTGTATATGTACAATCACATTGAACATATTTCTACATTAGTTATCTTGTGAAGGAAGAATCAGAACACAAGGAAAAAACCTCCAAAAAGAAGGGGAAAAAAGAGTCCAAAAGTAGAAACAATATGGTTCAATCTGCATTCATAATTCATAGTTGTTTTTTCTGGATGTTGAGAACATTTTTCTATCATGAGTTCTTTGAAACTATTTTAGATCATTGTATTTCTGAGAAGAGCCAAGTCTATCATTATTGTTGGTCACATATTGTTTCTATTACTGTGTACCATGTTTTCCTGGTTCTGGTCCTCTCAATCAGCATCAGTTCATGTAAGTCCTTCCAGGTTTCTCTGAACTCCTCCTGCTCATTGTTTCTTATAGCACAATAATATTCCATTACATTCATATACCACAACTTGTTTAGCCATTCCCTATTGATGGGCATTCCCTCGATTTCCAATCCTTTGCCAACTTTTTTATATTTTATCTTTTTTCCACTTATTTTTTTAAATTTTTAACTTTATATTGAAGCTGGGCTCTGCTCCTGGGCTGGAAGGATCACTGTCCCAAGCTTCAGAGGTTTTGTGCAGTTGGTTTGAGAGAGAGTTCTTTTGGACTGTAAGTTTTCAGGGCTTCGAATGTGTGTTTAAAATTCTCTTGGACTTTTCTCTGGTCTGTGAGTGATCATTAGCACTATTATCTGTCCTAGAACTATGAACAGGGTTCCCAATCACCTGAAATCATTATCTCTGATATGTTAATGTTCTACCTCCCCGAGGGACTGCAATTCAAGACAGTGACCCATATTAGCACATGGTCAATACAACATAGATCTCCACACAGTGCTAGCAAAGGAACACCTAGGAATCTCCCTCTGAATATTTTCAAAACCCTTTAGCATTTGTGAGTTGAGAACTCTGGAAGTTGCTGTTGCAACTACTCTGAGGAAGTTGAAAATTGAATTGTAATTAAATTACCCCTAGGGCTTGCTGCTGATTTGCTGGGGCATTGCCTGCTCTGCAATGTAATGCAACAAAGCTTTTCTGCCAACATTTTAAATTGTCTTGAGCTGAAAAATTGTTTCACCCCATCATTTTGTGGGTTGTGCCAGTCCAGAATTCATTTTCCCCACATTTAAAGTTGTTTAGAGGGGAATTGGGGAAAAGATCAGGTCACTGCCCAACTTTTATCTGCCCTCTTAAGTTTGCCTTTCCCCTCCTCTCCCTCTCCTGCAATGAAAATTATAACAAGCTTGAGATATCAACTCACCTATCAGATTAGCTAATATGATACAAAAAGGAAATGACAAGTGCTGGAAAGGATGTAGAAAACTTGGGATACTCTGGGTACTAGTCCAGTCATTCTAGAGAGCAATATGGAACTATGACAAAAGGACTATAAAACTGTATAAACCATTTGGGCCAACAATATCACTATCAGGTCTTTATCCCTAAGAGATTAAAAAAAAAGGAACAGACCTATTTGTACAAAAAATATTTATACCACCTCATTTTGTCATGGAAAAGAAGTGGACACTCAGAGGATATTCATCAATTGAGGAGTTGCTGAACAAGTTGTGATATATGATTATGATAGAATGCTATTATTCTATAAGAAATGGTGAACAGGAGGTTTTCAGAAAAAAAAAATCAATGGCATATATACTGAAGCAAAGTGAATTGAACAGAACCAGGAAAACAGTGTACATAGTAACTGTGATATTGTAACCATGACCAGCTGTGAAAAAATTAGCTTCTCTGATCAATACAAAGGACCCACCCATGATTTAAATTGCTATCTATCTATAGAGAGAACTGATGAATGCTGAGTGCAGATTGAATGATACTTTTTCATTATTTTATTCAGTTTCCTTTTTTTTTAACTGTATGTGGTATTTTTGCAACTTGGTTAATTTAGATGCATGTTTTGCATGACTCCACATATTTAATTGAAATCATGTGGGTTGCCTTCTAAAAGGTTGAAGTAGGGGATTGAGAGAGGGAATGTGCAATTCAAAAATTTTAAATATGATTGTTAAATTCCTTTTACATGTAATTTGAAATGATTTAATAAAATACATTAAAATAAAATAGTTTTATTATGAATTTAAAATTAACACATTCATATAGCAAAATGAGGATTTTCTGGATAAACTATGAACTATTACCTACTGTTTTTCTTTAAAAGAGAATGTGTTAAAATTTAATATAGAAGAAGGAAAAGTGCCCTGCTTGTCTCTTATGAATTCTGGAGTTCTTTTCCTTTTTTCTTCAAATATTGTTAATTTTCTCTTTTCTCTTCTACTTTTTATCACTTCCCACTAATCCACTGCCTTTCTCCTTGCCATATGTAAAAGCACTCCCTTATAAGAAATTAATATAGAGAAGCAAAACAAGTCAAGACATTAATTATGATCTGAAATATGTATTTCATTTTGTGTCTTTAGTTCATCACCTTGAGATAGGTCAAGAGGCAGAAAGCCTAATTCATTTTTCATTTCTGAAGTTGTGATTTGTCACCAAATTGACTAAAATTATGAGTATTTCAAGGGAAATGTGTCTGCTTATTCTTCTCATTTCATTTTGCATCAGTTCAAACAAGTCTTCATACTTTTTCTGAATTCTTTATGTAAAAAGATGCCTTTGTCCCACTGTCTCCATGCCAGACAGGCTATTTTACCCTTCATAGCTCAAGCAAGCTACCCTGTAGAATAGGGAATATTACACATTATCAACTAAATTCCCTTTCCTGTGCCTCCTCCAGTATTAAAGGCTCCAACTAGCACATCAGTTCCATTTAATCTTATATTCTTGATTAGATTTTACTAATATATTTATCAGAAGATATAGAAGGAACTAAGTGCAACTTTCTTCTCCCAGTACAAAACATTAATTATTTGACTAAATTCCTTTTCAAATATGTCATGAATGCCAAATGAATCATTTCTACTGGGCTGGGATCATAAAGGTCTGTGCTGAAGTATCCTTACGCCTCGGAAGATCAATGCTGCACTGGCTAAAAACTTGTCTTAGATTCTTATTTGAAGATATATATGGCTTGCTGTCTTTTTTGTTTGTTTGTTTCTTTTGTTCTGTTTTGTTTTTGTCAGGGCAATGAGGGTTAAGTGACTTGCCCAGGGTCACAAAGCTAGTGTCAAGTGTCTGAGGCCAGATTTGAACTCAGGTCATCCTGAATCAAGGGCTGGTGCTATATCTACTGCACCACCTAGCTGCCCCTATGTCTTGCTCTCTTGATGAAGATCAGAGATTCCACTACTTTCCCCTAGAATAGAAAAGAACAAATGAAGAGAGCAAGGGGCAAGGCCTGTTTCTTGGAGTCACATGACCTCAGATGGAAGTGAAATGCCTAAAACCATACCACTTACATCATTGTGTCTCACTGGCTATTCAAGCAAAGGATTCACACACACACACACACACACACACACACACACACACACACACACACACACACACACACACACACCCAAACGAGCAGAGGGAAAAAAAAGAGGGAGCTGAAACTTATAATGATTTTTTGAATATCTCTGAAGACAGAGAAGCTTCTTTACAACCAAAGACAGAATGTCCACACATAGATTCATAGTCTCTCCAAGGCACTTCTTTTATACTTCACACTTTATACTTTTATACTTAATCCTTAATCTTTAAAATTCTTCCCATTTTAAACTACCTGCTATCCTCTATGTGGAGAAGTTATCTCAGACAAGCAAATTGATTGTGTGTGAATATGCATGCACCACACCTCCATTACATTCATATTCATGTTTTCTTGTTGGCACAATAATATTTCATCATATTAATGTGCCACATTTCATTCATCCATCCCTGACTTTATTGGCATTTTATTTCCAATTCTTTGCTACAACAAAATGCTGCTAAAATATTTTTGTACATATATGTCCTTCCCCTCTGTCTTTGAAATGCATACCAAATAGTTATATTTCTGAGCCAATGGACATGTACAGTTAATGACTTTTTAAAATGTAATTGCACATTGTTTTTCATAAATGTTCAGCTAACTCATAGCTCCACCAAGAGTGCATTAGTTTGCCTATCTATCCACATTCCCTTCAATGCTTTCCTTTTTAATCTTTGCCAAGCTGATAGATTTGTGGTAAAACATAAGAGTTGTTTTAATTATCATTGACAGGAGACTTCATACCTTAGAATGAGCTTTTGCTTTGGCCTTCTGTGGGGACGAAAATGACTCATACCTAAAATGTGTTGCCCTTCACATTTGAATTTATAAAGGGCAGGTGATTGAAGATGAATATTAAAGTTTGGCCTGATGCTGTAAGAAATGTGTTGGAAGGACAAAAATTTAGGATGTATTGAGACTAATGAACAAAGGTGGGGACTGCAAAAACAGAAAGTTTTTAAAAACCTGCTTTGGAAAAAATAAACAGTACAGTCTAGCACCCAGAGATCCAGCTTTGAAGAAAAGAAAACTTGGGTTTAAATCTTGACTCTGACAGAGGATAGTTGACTTTCTAAGATTATAAATTATAGATAAATTTCTGGTCATCAGTAGAGACTTGCATGTTTGCTCATTTGTTTTCATTCTGGGCTTTTCCCACACTAAAGAATAAAGTCACCTCCACTTCAATCCCCAAAAGGGTGGAAGTGAGGACAAAAGTAAAGGCAAGTCTGTTTGTTTGGTTGTATGCAAAGAATAAAGTAGTAAAAAAGAGGAGAAAAGTAGGATTGTTATTGTTTCCATTTTGTGTACCTAGCACAATGAAATGTAGTTGAACTAAATTGCCTGTATAGAAACTTCTACCTTCAAATCTATAGTCTAAGATCATCTAAGACAAAGAGGACAACTGTGAGAGAAAAGTGCTTGTTCTTGATTAGTTAAAATTACCAGGAACAAATGAACTCCCTAGGGGAATCATCTATAGAGTTTTACAATCAGTCAATTGGGTGGAGGTTAGCAGTTTAAGGCTCCTTCTATGTACCAGGCATTATGCTAAGCATGTTCCTAGTTTTATTCCTTCTTCTTTACCCACCCCCCTCAAAAAAGTTGATTTTGGACTTATTTCCAACATGATGCCACTGTCTTTGACTTTGCCCCACTCCAATCTCCCTACACAAGCTATTATCTCTCCATGTCCCTCCCAGACAGAAGGCCCTCAAGGTATTTAAATACTAACCCAACTCAGACAACACAAACAAAATCATCAACTCCCCACCCAGACCCTTGATCAAATCCTTATACATTGTCTTTCATCACCACAGCAACAAATTCAGTCTTTTGGGGCAGCAGCACTGAATAGACATCTTCTCAACTCCTCTCCTAACCCCACACTTTCCATTTTTCAGTGGTGAGTAGCACAAGGTAAGGAGACTTGGAAAGAGAGTGAAATAACCTTTCACTCTCTATCCTCATGCTTTCTGTACTTTTCTATTCCCATGGAGAGCATAATCATCTCTCTAATCTCCTAGCTTCACAACTTCCTCTTTATCGTGGATTCTTCTTCACTCAATTATAACTGCTCCCTTCAAAGTTACCAATGATCTCTAAACTGCGAAATGTGATGGTCTTTTCTCAATCATCCTTTTTGCTACATCTTTAGCATTTTAGATTTGATCCCATCTCTTGTATACTTACATATTCACTGTTTCTGTGTTGTCAAGACATTTTTTTTTTTTGCATTCCCCTTCTACCTTACTGCCCACAACTTCTGAGACTCCTTTTGTATTTTTTATTTTTTTTGCTTAGGCAAATGGGTTTAAGCGACTTGCCCAGGGTCACACAGCTAGTAAGTGTTAAGTGTCTGAGGCCAGATTTGAACTCAGGTCCTCCTGAATCCAGGGCGAGTGCTCTATCCAATGCGCCACATAGCTGCCCTTTGAGACTCCTTGGATGAATCATTATTGATAACATCCCAAATTATGTGTATAGCTTAAGACTTGAACTAGTACCCTTCCCCCTCTCTGGATATTTCCTCAGTATTTTTTTTTCAACTACCTTGAATTTAATTATTACCACTAAGTAGATTGACCGCATATCTGTATATCCATCCCTAGTACCTCTCCTGAAATCCTGCCTATCCGATATTTCAAATTGGATGATCCATAGAAATGTAAAATATAACTTAAATATCCAAATTAGCATTAATTTCATTGCCCACCAAATCTGGCTCTCTTTTTATCTTTCCTATTTCTGTTGATGTTACTATTGTACTTCCATTGCCTCAGTATGCAAGTTTGGTGTTTTTCTTTACTCCTCCTTTTTCCCTAACCCCAATCCAATTATTTACAAAATATTGTTATTTCTTTTTCATAATAGTTGTTTTCCATATTTCTCTTTCTTTTATTTATATAGCCATTACTATGCTTTAGAAACCCCAATCCCCCATTACCTCTTGCTCAGACTATTGAAATAACCTCTTAATGGGTCTTCCTGACTCTCCCCACTAGAATCCAAAGTGATGTTCCTAAAGCTAGGGTTGGACAATGTTTCTTTTCCCTGCTCATCAAAACCCAGATTTGTATTGACTCTGGGAATAAATATTATCTCAATAAATATATTTCTAGGACATAATGTTTATATGAAATAACATGTCTTAGAAACATTATTTTTTCCTATAGTCTAACCTAGGAAAATTACATATCCCAGAATTGACATTCCCAGATTACTATTCCTAAAAGTAGTATTTCTTGGAAAATATAATTTCATATAATTTATTATGAATAAACTATATTCCTAAATATTAGTTCTCGAGATAAATGATTATATAATTAATTAATATACATTTTCATATTAATATTTTATTTTAAGGTTTTATAATGTACAGAACTAATATAATAATGCATTGAGTAATTTAAGAATGTTATTCTACTTATGTTAATTATTTTTTAATTGATAGGAGCACTTGAACAAAAAAGATTGCTAAGCTGCTATTAAGTATCCTAAAAAAACAGTTAAAATAAGAATAAAAACACAGAGTACAGGAAGTTTGAATACTGTACCAATTTTGGAATTATGGTGAATGATAGAGGATTGGTTAAAGGCAATAGAAAAAATTAGCCTGGACAAGAAAAGAGGGTTTATGTTAAATCTCTCCAAGGGTTTCATGGGCTGGAAGAGTGATTAGAATTATTTTGCTTAAGCCTAGATAGAAGAACTAGGAATAATTAATGAAAGGTACAAAATATAAAAATTTAGTTTTAATTTAGGGAAAACATCTATTTTCAATTAGAGAGACATATATAATTAAAATGGGTTGTCCTCTATAATAATGACAGTGGATTCCTCCTCTATGAATGTCTGTAAGCAAATACTCAGTACCCATTTGTCAAGGTTATTCGAGAAGCTATACTTTTCTTTTTCATCTATTGCTGCACATTATATGGTTTCTGAGGTGTCTTCCAACACTAATCTGTGATTTTATGACTCATATTGTTTTATTAGTGATTAATGTTCTTTAATAGAATAATCGGAATAATCAGAAAAAGAATATAATTATTATTTGATTAATAATAATAATCTCTTTGTATAGCACTTTACAGTTTACAAAATTCTACTCACAACAACTGTAGTTGTAGGTGTTATAATGTTAGGTAGTTATCCCCCTTGAGGATATTGAGGTAATATATACAGGGTATCACAATAGTCTATTTATTGAATAGATAAATTTATTCACCTTAAGAAATCTATTATATTTTATCTATTAAATCTTAAAAATGCACCTCATATAAATGAAAGTAATAAACTTTAAAGATTTCCCCATGATGATAAGGCTGTTAAGTGTGAAAGCCATACTCAAACATAAATCTTAGGCACGAATTCAATGCTAGTTCCCCTGTATGACTTTGACTCTTTAATGTTCAAAAGTTGCTAGTGACCTACTATTGTAGACAGGGTATGAACATTTAGCTGAATTCCTAGCAGATGTATATAGATTTCTTTTAATCTATTAATGGTCTCGTTCTATGCTTCTTATTTTCTATAGCTTAATGGGGTTGCTGGATGGACAAATCTAGCTGACAATATTGCTGACTTTCCCATTCTGGGACAATTTTAATCATTAAATTGAAAAGGAAGAAAACATATTAAATGTCATTTAAATTGTCACTATAGATATGATTACCTAGACCCCTAAGTGGAGCTTAATTAGGATTGCTTCCATGTTTCTTGCTAGGGAACAAGTTTATAAAATAAGTATTTTTAACTACACTAGGTAGAAAATTATAAAATTCAAAGTATACTATCCTATTTTCTTTTTGGTTGTTTAGAGCAGGAATTTAGCATTGGGAAAATTCAAGTTTATTTTATAAAATTTAGGATTAGGGCTGAGTGACTGAAGTTAAATTTTCTGAATTGTGCTGGCAATAGAGAAATAGATGTATCTTGAGTTTGTAATACAGAAGTCTAGCTTTATTAACCATGGAAGGGTTATTCTGCCATAGAGAATAGATATTAACTTCAATGACTGTTGAGCCAGACACTGCCTCCAGAGATAATGCCTCCCTATTTTTTGGTTTAAACTGAAGGGAAGCAAAATTACAATGGAATTTTCTTCTTTCATAAATGTATGCTTCTGCTCTGTTAGGTTTTGCCCTTAGATATGGGTCCTTATTCTTCATTTGAAGCACCTTAATCTGCTTTCCTTTGCTATTGCTCAAATACTCCCACTTAGAAGTACTGGTTAGTCGTGAGCTTCTGTCAGCTCTCCTTCAATGTGAAACAAATTTGACCATCTGACTAAATCAGAAGACAGTTTATTTTCATTCTCTGTCCTGCTACCTTTTTATAATCTTCAACTCTTCCTGGTTTTTTATTTACTGTCTTACTTTGAACCCTGCTCCATAGGTATATATCCTTATTCTAACCTACTTGCTTGGTGACCTAAGTAATTGACATAGAAGTTTTACTATTCCCACATCCCTAAAAAGCTCACCTGATTTCAGATTTCCTCTCGCGTGATCAACAATTCCTGAGTGTTTTATCTTCTAAACCCTGTCTCTATCTTGAGCACAAGTTTCTTGGCACTCTTTGAGCTCCTACCTTTCATGCCCAAATTTACTTAATTGTCCCAGTACTTCATTCTTGCTCCCTCTCTACAATTTAATATCATCAGAGTTCTAGCAAGATAAGCTTTAAACATAACCACCTTGATTATTGATAGTTACTATATCCTTCATCAACTGGAAATATCCATCAGCTACTACCACCAATATTTCAAGGGTATAATAATAATTAAAATTGATGTCAATGACTCTGAAATATTACTAATACTTAATTGCCATTTGAATTATCAAATAAATATGAATACTATCGATTTGGCTATTTTTGTTATGAGAATCTTTGAAAATTGGCAATTCATGGATTGTAGATATGTTGAGTTTCAATTAGCTAGAATATTTGATTAAGCAACATAGTTCAACTATATTGGATAATATTAGAGCCATATGAAAATGTGAGAAAATTGGAACTACATACTTCTGTACTTGTATTTGTGAACATGCAATTTCTTTGAAGTGATCCAGAGATTGCAAAATCCTGATCCCCACTTGCTTGCTTGATATCACTCCCTCACCTATCTCCAAAACAATAGTTCCATCATAGTGCCCAATTCTCAGTTCCTGCCAACCCCCAATCTTCATGTAGGCATTAAAATGATTTTCACTTGTTATTAGTCAACCATTTTTATCATATGACTATACCCAAAGTAGGATAATCTGTGAGCCTACATTACCATGACCTCCTCCCTTTTCTTTCCCTGTAAAATTTCTGTCCCAGATAAAATGATTCCTCCTTGAATCTCTGTTTATAACAAAATGTTAAAAATAAACAAGTACAGAGACAGCTAGGTGGCTCAGTGGATAAAGCACCAGCCCTGGATTCAGGAGGACCTGAGTTTGAATCTGGCCTCAGATACTTGACACTTACTAGCTGTGTGACCCTGGGCAAGTCACTTAACCCTCACTGCCCTGACAAAAACAAACAAAAAAAAGTACATATTTACCTCAGAAGATATTAGAGAAAGTCCAACACTTTTTTTTCATTTCTTTGTTCCCCAAATGATTTACTTAACAACAAAGAATAATGTAAACTGGAAATAGCTACAATTTGTGTTAAGGGCAGTTAGGTTGTACAGTGAATAGAGCACTGTGCCTGAAGTCAGAAAGACTCATCTTCCTAAATTCAAATCTTGCCTCTCTTACTAGTTATGTGACCCCAGACAAGTCACTTAACCCTGCTTGCCTCATTTTCCTCTTCTGTAAAATGAGCTGAAGACAGAAATGGCAAAACACTCCAGTATCTTTGAAAAAAATCACAAAAGGGGTCACAAACCATTGGATACAACTATAAATAACTAAATAACACCACCACATTTTGTGAATCCATTGGTTATTAAGAAATCACTCATTTTTGTAATTAAACATCATGAGCCTATATTATAATCACTTTTACATAGCTGAATATCTAATGAAAATACCAAAATGTGAAACAGAATAAAACTTCATAAACTTTTAATAACAATTTTCCAAATTTAGAGGCGTACAATAGACTCCAGGTTTTCTAAAACAAACCCAATATATGCTAATTAAAACAGCTTGTCAAAAGAAATGTACAGACAGTTATGTTTATTTAAAGACTTAAATTGAAGGTGGCACAAAGTAAAAGGGAAAATAATATGCCCATTAAAATAATGTAATTACAATAATTAAAAAATAAAATTTAATTATCTTATCCTTAATTACCACCTGCACACAAAATATTTCCATAGTAATGAAGTCTCAAAATAACCTAGCTTCTTAAGCTACCTTTTGGAAAACCTGAAGCTCATGATTCCAAGGACACCAAAAAAGGCCTAGAAGCCCTAGAAATGTCTCAAGATCTAGAAAGAAACTGTATTTTGCAATCCATGGAAAATCAGGAATTGAATCCATGTGTGAATAACCAAGTCACTACTACAAATCAATCAAAACTACTGTTATACGTAAATGCATACATACATATATATGCATACATGTGTATGTGCATGTTCACTATATATATATTCTTTACCCCTTTTTAAAAGCTCTATTAATTTTAATTAATTTTAACATTATTTAATTAAATTTAACATTTCTAATTCTAATTAATTTTTAACATTATCTTAATTTCAAAATGGATATCTCTCATACTCCACTCACAAGCCATACCTGGTAAGAAAGAGTACAAAAAAAAAGGAAAAAACAATGAACAAAAGTAATCAATACATGAGGAAATCTAAATTATAACTGCAATACTCCACAGTCATTGATCTCATCTCTTCGAAGAATAGAGCATGCTGCATTTTCTTAACTCTTCTGTATCATATTTATAAACAATCTTTTCTTTAAATAACTTTTTTTTCATTTCAATTAATAAGAATTTGTTGTCTATCCATCAGTCCCCTCCATTAGGGAAAATATTCCATGTAGCACATATGCATAATCAGGTAAAAAAATTTTCATATTGACCATGTCCAAAAATATGTGTCATTTTATCAATTTAGTGATCACCTTTTTATTGGTAAGTGAACATTCTCAATTAATAGACATCTGGAATCTTGTAAACCTTCATTTTAAACCATACAACTATTCATAGGAAATAGCTTCACAGACAAATCTTGGACAGGAATTCAGAAGGTAAGGGAATGTATTTTGATCATTGGTTATTCCTCTCTGATGAACATTATTAAATATTTAATAATTAAATTACCAGATACTTTTATGACTCAGCTTTCTCCTGTACTTACATAGTCCTTTCATGTTTGGTTCTATTAAATATGCTTCTTGCCTTTTGTGGTCTTACCTAGATTTTTCAAATCCATCTTCTGATATCACTTTTATAATTCATCTCCACTGCTGAGCAAGATTTGAATTAGTTCATTATGGTTGACTAGCTCTTAACCTTCCTGTTACTAATGCACCCTGGCCTATGGCCTTTCCCTTTCCCTTAGGGAAGGATCATTTCAGGAGAAACAAAGTGTGACTCTGGTGTGTTCATGTTCTTAATTATAATTATACAATCTGTGTACTTTGTTAATGGATTTAATTGGCTAGCAATATAGAAGCAGCTGTAATATAATTGTTTCTAAGACAAAGGTACATGCTTCAATAAAACACAGGAATTTATTTATTAAAAGAAGGAAAGGAATATTTTGTTAAGTCATTTAGCTTGACTAAGAGCAGGGCATTTAATCCTTCTTATAAATATAGTCCCTATGCATGTCATTAAGTTGTCGCAGCATTATCTTGTTTTGCAAAACTTTGAGTCTTCGGATGTTTTAAATAAATGTTTAATGTTTTTATCTTGCTAGGCATTATGGCACATACATTTAATTCTAGCTACAAGGGAGGCTACGGCTATCAGATCTCTTGAACTAGAAAGTTCTGACATATTAAGCTTGTGTATATTTCAACAATATTGAAATATACATAAATTAGTTTTTCTTATAATATTATTGAGTCCATTGTCTTTATTATGGTTATGAATACGTATTTAGAAAGCTTTTCATTGGATGGTTAGTTACTTTATTCAAATTTGTTTTAGATGATTGCAGTATTTCCATAATGATGTTAATTAAAACTAAAAAAGGTAATGTTTAACCAACTCTCCATCTCAATAATTTTATTTTGTATATTTACAAAAAATCATAGAATATATTTTCTTTAGCATATTGATTCAAAACCATATATTATATATTGTATCCTATAAATATAATAGATGAAGCTGAACACAAGGATTCAAAATAATGTTATCAATCAGCACACTAAAATGAAACTTTTGTGCTTTTTTAGAATATGGAATTATTAAGATATAAAAGAAATGAGTTTCCCATAAAGCCAATAGCATTTACAAAAATGGTGATGTGTGTACAGATTATGATGAAGCTCATTGGTAAGTGGATAGAACACTGTACCTATAGTCAAGAAGTCCTGGGTTCAAATCTAGTCTAAGGCATTTATTAGTTCTGTGACTCTGGATATGTTAAATAACCTTTTTCTTTCTCAGTTTCTTCATATATATAATAAGATAATAATAGCCCTTTCCTCCAAAAGATGTTATGATAAAAAATTGGGATAATACTGCATAGCTAAAGTTTGTTTGGCAAACTTTAAAGCACTATATAAATTCTAGCTATTATTATTACACAAATTATATATCAATTTATTTTGTATTTCTCTGTATGTTTAATAAAATATTTATGTATTAAATCACAGTTTTCCATATAATATTTTACATGTTACCTCATTTGATATATTTATAAACATACATATGAAAACATATATGGACAGTTCTCACTTTATGTAAGTAGAACATTCTGCATATGTCTAAGTAAATTGTATTTTACAATGACATTTTGCCCATAGACATAGAAAGGGAGGGAGGCGGGGATCCAAGAGGAGGGTCTGTACTCTTGGAAGGAAGGGGCTGACACAAATTTCAAGGACACATCTTTCAGAATTGTTTACATAAGATTGAATTTGGGTAATGCAAATGTACATAAATTGAAAACTCTGTATTAGATAATGAATTCTAAAACGGAATTTTTTCCTGCAGAGCAATGGAGGTTAAGTGACTTGCCCAGGGTCACACAGCTAGTAAGTGTCAACAGTCTGAGGCCGTATTTGAACTCAGGGACTCCTGAATCCAGGGCTGGTGCTTTATCCACTGTTCCACCTAGCTGCCCCCCTAAAACTGAATTTTTAAGCAAATCCTCAGGGTGTCTGCTCTTTGTCTTAATCTGTTCGACATCCTTGTCAATGACTCAGATAAAGGCATTTAGAAACAGATATACATAGAAAGTAAAACAACCATTTTGGAAAGGGAATTTAAAATTTAATAAGGATCAATAGAAGGAAATGGCAATAGTTCTTTCAATATACCAAATCTGACTTTTAGTATAAATAAGGGATATATGCTGAAAAAATGATTAGATTTTTCCTCCTTGGTCCTGAAAAACTTGGAATAATGGATGGAAGTTGAAGAAAGACAGATTTTTACCTCTGGATAAGGAAGACAGTCTAACAAATAGAGCTATCCAAAAGTGGATGGAAGCAGTGGGCTTCACAAATGTATATCTCCAAACAAAAGTTGGAAAACCATTCTCAACAACTAGTTGGAACAAACTCTGAGATATTTTTAAACTCTGAAATTTGATGGCTCTTTTAATTTTTGGAAAAACAGATACGATTGCAAAGATATTTTAAATGTCTTCAAAGAACTACTAACTCAGAAATTTTCTTTGGTACAGTTTTAAATTTTCAATAATCCTTGCAAGAAAAAAAAAAAGCTCAAGAACATGAAAATATTTTCTGTTTTGGGGTGCAAGCTGGAATATACTGAGAACATTACAAATAGTAATCTTATGTCTTGAGTTTTTTTTTTTAATTTTTTATGAGATATTTTATTTTTTCCGTTACATGTAAAGATAGTTCTCAACTTTTGTTTATACATGCTTTACAATTTCAGATTTTTCTCCCTCCCTCCCCTCCCTACCCCCTCCCCTAGACAGCAGGTAATCTGATATAGGTTATATCTATATATCTCTATACATATACATATAGATATATATATATATATACACACACACATATATATACACATAATAACATTAATCCTATTTCTGCATTAATCCTGTTACAAGAGAAAGAATCAGAGCAGTGATGCAAAACCTCAAAATAGAAAAAAAAACAACAGCACCCAAAACAAAAGAAATAATATGGTTCAATCAGCATCTATACTCCACAGTTCTTTCTTTCTTTTTTTTTCTTGGATTTGGAGATCCTCTTCTATCATGAGTTCCCTGGAACTTCTGTACCATTGCATTGGTGAGAAGAATATAGTCCATCACAGTAGGTCAACACTCAATGTTGATGATACTGTGTACAATGTTCTTCTGGTTCTGCTCATCTCACTCATCATCAGCTCACGTAAGACCCTCCAGGTTTCTCTGAACTCTTCCTGCTCATCATTTCTTACAGCACAATAGTATTCCATTGTATTCATATACCACAACTTGTCCAGCCATTCCCCAATTGATGGGCACCCCCTCAACTTCCAATTCCTTGCTACCACGTAAAGAGCAGCTATAAATATTTTTGTACATGTGGGTCCCTTTCCCCCTTCCATGATTTCTTTGGGCAAAAGACCTAAAAGTGGGATTGCTGGGTCAAAGGGTATGCACAGCTTTATCGCCCTTTGGGCATAATTCCAAATTGCTCTCCAGAATGGTTGGATCAGTTCACAGCTCCACCAACAATGTATTAGTGTTCCAATTTTCCCACAGCCTCTCCAACATTTATTATCTTCCTTTTTTGTCATTTTAGCCAATCTGATAGGTGTCAGGTGGTACCTCAGAGTTGTTTTAATTTGCATCTCTCTAATCATTAGAGATTTAGAGCATTTTTTCATATGGGAATAGATAGCTTTGGTTTCTTCATCAGAAAAATGCCTGTTCATATCCTTTGACCATTTCTCAATTGGGGAATGACTTGGATTCTTATAAATTTGATTTAATTCCCTATATATTTTAGAGATGAGGCCTTTATCAGAAGCACTGGCCTCAAAAATTGTTTCCGAGCTTTCTGCCTCCCTTCTAATTTTGGATGCATTGCTTCTGTTTGTACAAAATTTTTTTAATTTAATATAATCAAAATCATCCACTTTGCATTTTATAATATACTCTATCTCATGTTTGGTCAAAAACTGTTCTCCTTTCCAAAGATCTGATAGTTACACTATTCCTTTCTCTCCTAATTTACCTATGGTATCACCTCTTATGTCTAAATCATGTATCCATTTTGACCTTATTTTAGTATAAGGTGTAAGATGTTGGTCTAAGCCTAATTTCTGCCATACTATCTTCCAGTTTTCCCAGCAGTTTTTGTCAAATACTGATTTCCTATCCCAGAAGCTGGAGTCTTTGGGTTTATCAAACACTACATTACTAGTGTCATTTACTACTGCATTTCCTGAGCCTAGCCTATTTCATTCATCTACCACTCTATTTTTTAGCCAGTACCAGATAGTTTTGATGACTGCCGCTTTATAGTAAAGCTCCAGGTTTGGTACTGCTAACCCACCTTCCTGTGAATTCTTTTCATTATTTCCCTGGATATTCTTGATTTTTTGTTTTTCCAGATGAATTTTGTTATTATTTTTTCTAGCTGTATAAAATAATTTTTAGGTAGTCTGATTGGTATGGCACTGAATAAGTAAATTAATTTAGGCAGTATTGTCATTTTTACTATATTAGCTCTGCCTATCCATGAGCAATTGATATCTTTCCAATTATTTAGATCTGATTTGATTTGTGTGAAGAGTGTTTGGTAGTTGTGTTCATAGAGTTCCTGGGTTTGTCTTGGCAAGTAGACTCCCAAGTATTTTATATTACCTACCGTGACTTTAAATGGAATTTCTCTTTCTATCTCTTGCTGCTGGACTTTGTTGGTCATGTATAGAAATGCTGATGATTTATGTGGATTTATTTTATATCCTGCTACTTTTCTAAAGTTGTTCATTGTTTCAAGTAATTTTTGACTTGATTCTCGAGGATTCCTTAAGTATACCATCATATCATCTGCAAAGAGTGATAGTTTTGTTTCCTCCTTGCCTATTCTAATTCCTTTAATTCCTTTCTCTTCTCTGATTGCTAAAGCTAACATTTCTAGGACAATATTAAATAATAGGGGTGATAATGGACATCCCTGTTTCACCCCTGATCTTATTGGGAAGGCCTCTAATTTATCTCCATTGCATATAATACTTGCTGATGGCTTTAGGTAGATACTGTTTATTATTCTAAGGAAAGCTCCCCCTATTCCTAAACTCTCTAGTGTTTTTATTAGGAATGGGTGCTGTACTTTGTCAAAAGCTTTCTCTGCATCTATTGAGATAATCATATGATTTTGGTTGGTTTTCTTATTGATGTGGTTGATTATGTTAATACTTTTCCTAATGTTGAACCAGCCCTGCATTCCTGGTATAAATCCCACCTGGTCATACTGTATTATCCTGGTGATCACTTGCTGTAATCTCCTTGCTAATATCTTATTTAAGATTTTAGCATCAATATTCATTAGGGAAATTGGTCTATAATTTTCTTTCTCTGTTTTTGCTTTGCCTGGTTTTGGTATCACCACCATATTTGTGTCATAAAACGAATTTGGTAGAACTCCTTCTTCACCTATTTTTCCAAATAATTTGTATAATATTGGAATTAATTGTTCTTTAAATGTTTGGTAAAATTCACCTGTAAACGCATCTGGCCCTGGGGATTTTTTCTTAGGGAGTTCATTAATAGCTTGTTCAATTTCTTTTTCTAATATGGGTTTATTTAAGGATTTTATTTCCTCTTCAGTTAACCTGGGCAGTTTGTATTTTTGTAAATATTCATCCATTTCATTTAGATTGTCAAATTTATTGGCATAAAGTTGGGCAAAATATTTCCTAATTATTGCTTTAATTTCCACTTCATTGGTGGTAACATCACCCTTTTCATTTTTGATACTGGTAATTTGGTTTTCTTCTTTCTTTTTTTAAATCAAATTAACCAGTATTTTATCTATTTTATTGGTTTTTTCATAAAACCAGCTCTTAGTTTTATTGATTAATTCTATAGTTTTTTTGCTTTCAATCTTATTGATTTCTCCTTTAATTTTCAGGATCTCTAATTTAGTGTCTAATTGGGGATTTCTAATTTGTTCTTTTTCTAGCTTTTTAAGTTGCATGCCCAATTCATTAATCTCCTCTTTCTCTTTCTTATTCATGTAAGCATTTAGAGCTATAAATTTTCCCCTAAGCACTGCTTTGGCTGCATCCCATAGATTTTGGTATGTTATCTCATTATTGTCATTCTCTTGGATAAAGTTATTGATTGTTTCTATGATTTCTTGTTTGGCCCATTCATTCTTTAGAATGAAATTATTTAGTTTCCAATTGATTTTCATTCTACTTTTCTCTGGCTCTTTCTTACATGTAATTTTTATTGCATCATGATCTGAGAAGGATGCATTTACTATTTCTGCCTTTCTACATTTGACTATGATGTTTTTGTGCCCTAATACACGGTCAATTTTTGAAAATGTGCCATGTACTGCTGAGAAAAAGGTATATTCCTTTCTATCCCCATTCATTTTTCTCCAGACATCTATCATGTCTAACTTTTCTAGTAATCTATTCACCTCTTTCACTTCTTTCTTATTTATTTTTTGGCTAGATTTATCTAATTCTGAGAGGGGGAGATTCAGATCCCCCACTAGTATAGTATTACTATCTAATTCCTCTTGTAACTCACTTAACTTCTCCTCTAAGAACTTGGATGCTATACCACTTGGCGCATACATATTCAATATTGATATTATTTCATTATCTATAGTACCTTTAAGTAAGATGTAATTTCCTTCCTTATCTCTTTTAATGAGATCTATTTTTGTCTGCACTTTGTCTGAGATAAGGATTGCTACCCCTGCCTTTTTTACTTTAGCTGAGGCATAATATATTCTGCTCCAGCCTTTTACCTTTACTCTGTGTGTATCTCTCTGCTTCAAATGTGTTTCTTGTAAACAGCATATTGTAGGGTTCTGGTTTTTAATCCACTCTGCAATTCGCTTCCGTTTTATAGCAGAGTTCATCCCATTCACATTCACAGTTATTATTACTGACTGTCTATTCCCCTCCATTCTATTTACCCCCTTTGTACTTTTCCCCCCTTCTTTCACCCTATTCCTCCTCACCGACGTTTTATTTCTTACCCCTGCCTCCCCCGATCTGCCCTCCCTTTTTATCACCCCCCTCTCTTTTCTTTACCCTTTTCTCCCTTGCTTTTGTCCTCCCTTCTATCAGTCCCCCCCTTTCCCTTCCCCTTTTGTTTCCCTAAAGAATGAGTTAAGTTTCTTTATCCCAATGAACGTATATGTTATTCCTTCTTTGAGTCAAATCTAATGAGAATAGAGTTGAAACCATGTTCCCCCCTCCTTTCTTTCCCTCTATTATAATAGGTTTTTTTCCACCTCTTCATATGATATAATTCATCCCATTCCACCTCCCCTTTCCTCTCCTCCCCATAGACTCCCTTTTTATCCCCTTAATTCTTTTGTATCATCACATCAAAGACAATTTATATTTATACCCTCTATATAAAGTCCTTCTCTCTGCCCAAATACATTTACAGTTCTTAAGAGTTATGAGTATTATTTTCCTGTGTAGGGATATAAACAGTTTAACCTAATAGGGTAACTTTTTTTTTTCCCCTCTGTTTACCTTTTTAAACTTCTCTTGAGTCTTGTATGTTGAGATCAAATTTTCTATTCAGTTCTGGTCTTTTCACCAGGAAAGATTGAAAGTCCCCAATGTCATTAAACGTCCATCTTTTCCCCTGAAAGAAAATGCACATTTTTGCTGGGTAATAGATTCTCGGCTGCAATCCAAGCTCCTTTGCCTTCCGGAATATCATATTCCATGCCTTGCGGTCCTTTAATGTTGAAGCTGCCAGGTCCTGAGCAATCCTGACTGTGGCTCCATGATATTTAAATTGCTTCTTTCTGGCTGCTTGGAGTATTTTCTCCTTCACCTGATAATTCTGGAATTTGGCTACAATATTCCTTGGAGTTTTCCTTTTGGGGTCTCTTTCAGGGGGTGATCGATGGATTCTTTCAATGATGATTTTATCCTCTGATTCTATGATATCAGGGCAGTTCTCCTTAATAATTTCCTGGAATATGGTATCTAGATTCTTTTTCTGTTCATGGCTTTCAGGCAGTCCAATGATTCTCAAATTGTCTCTCCTCGATCTGTTTTCCAGATCAGTTGTCTTTCCAATGAGGTATTTCACATTTTCTTCTATTTTTTCATTTTTTTTTATTCTGCTTGACTTATTCTTGGTGTCTCATGGATTCCTTTTCTTCCAACTGTCCCACTTTAATTTTTAAGGCATTGTTTTCTTCAGTGAGATTATGCACCTTTTTTTCCATTTGGCTAAGTGAATTTTTTAAGGTATTGTTTTCTTCAGTGAGATTATGTACCTTTTTTTCCATTTGGCTAAGTGAATTTTTTAAGGTATTGTTTTCTTCAGTGAGATTATGCAGCTTTTTTTCCATTTGGCCAAATGAGTTTTTTAAGGCTTTGTTTTCTTCAGCTTCCTTTTCCAAGCTGCTGATTCTTTTTTCATAGTTTTTTTGTTTTTCTTTCATTTCTCTCCCCATTTTTTCTTCTACCTCTTGCAATTGATTTTTAAAATCCTTTTTGAGCTCTTCCAGGAAGGCTTTTTGTTCTTGAGACCAATTCACCTTCCCTTGTGAGGCTTCAGATGTAGACAATTTGAGGCTATTGTCCTCATCTGAGTTTGTGTTGGCTTCTTCCCTATTGATACAGAAGCTCTCAATGGAGAGGGCTCTTTTTTGCTTCTTACTCATTATTGCAGCTTATTTATTTATTCTTTAAGTTGAGGTCTGCTCTGGGGACACCAGGGTCCCTGTTTTGGGCTTCTTGTGCAGGTGTATAGGTGTTGTGTGACCGGGCTTTTACTCTGAGGCCTTTATGGTGTGTGGAGATGCCCCGCCCTGCACTTCCTGTCTGATTGTGCTCGGCCAGCCAGGCGCCAGACCCCGGCGTCTGATCCTGCCGTTCGTGGCCCTCTCGGCCAGTGCAGGTAAGTTTTTCCACTGTCCTTCTTGGCCACCAGATTTTTGAACCAGGTTCCGGGAGCCTCAGTTGTTCGGCTGTGGCCCACAGCTCCTGCTGACTTGCCCCGACCCCCTCGGCGCTGGGTTGCTGCCCTGCGCTGGGCCTCCCTTTTGCCCGAGTCAGACCGACCTTTTCCTGAAGTCTTCTAAATTATCTCTGGTTGGAGGACTGTGTCTCTCTGTCTCTTTGCAGGTTCTGTAGTTTCAGAATCCGTCCAGAGGCTTGATTTAATGTTCGTTTTGAGGGAACAGAAGGAGAGCTCAGGCAGCTTGCTGCTTCCTCTCCGCCATCTTGGCTCTGCCCCCCCATGTCTTGAGTTTTGAGCAAGTTTTTGATTCAGGAAAACTGAGAGAATTCTAAAGGAATTCACAAAAGGTGATTCAGACTTTCTTCTTTCTTCTCATGCCTCAAATTTCACTTCTACATGCCCTATCTTGAGATGAATTTGCCTCTTTCTTTGCTCTGAAGATAGGGTATCTTGTAAAACTTCCTCCCATTTTCTGTGGACCCTATCACATCACAAAAATTGCTGATCTCACCCACCCAATAATCCTTGCAAGTCTCAGAATAGCAGAATTAACAGGACTAGGCAACTGAAAGCATATTGAGAGAGAAGGAGTAGAATTATGAAGATGAAAAGTTGGTGATAACTCTGAGGTTGGAAAATTGTATCATTAGAAGGGTAGGGTAGTTAGGAGGAAAGATGGATTTCTTTGGAAGAAAATGCCTTTTGTTTTTCATCTTTTTTCCCAGGATATCCTAACCCTCTTCACCAATAAGTTTAATTGTTTCTTTTCAAATTGGAGAATAGCAATGATTTATCTTGATCGCTAGAAAACACTTCTAATACTTAATATCATTTTTTTCTCCAAAAACACTCTTTTCCAGGTTGAATTATTTTTACTCCTTTTGTTTTGTTTTAATTTGATTAGTTTTCTAAACATTTTCATTATCTTTCTCTGAGTTTGCTGGCTTGCTTTCCATCAAATCACCCCTATATGACTTTAGGGACAGAATTATCCAGATTGCCTATTTAGATTAACTACCTATTGTTCAGCCTACTAACTCATTGGACCATATTTCCTTAAGCAAAATGGTCATTAAACACCAAACAAGCTGTTAAGAAGTCCCTTTATTTTGGAGAATAAAGCCAAAAAATTGTGGAGAATTTCACTTTATTGTAAGCACAAATCTGATTGCTATGACCCCTAGATACCTAAATATTTGTGAAAGGATGGAACATATTTTAGAAAAAAGTAGATAGCAAATGTGATAAAATTATAATTTTTCTCCCTATGTGAATTTGTGGACTTTGGTGTGTGGTATTATTATTTACATTTCATATGCTTATTTTTATCTACCACAAGCTCTTTGTTATGCTGTTTTGCTTCTGGCAAAAATCAGTGACTGTGAATGCCACTTAAAAATAAGAGAAACAACAACAAAACAATTCATTCCAAAGGCCTATTTAAGCAGTATCATGGTGAGCTGAAGTATATTGCATGATATTATAATCAAGAGATATCTTGGCTAATAAGAAATGCTAACTTTAAAATAAAAGTTATGTGAGGATGAGAAATTTAAATATAAAAAACAAATTTTGCAATAATAAATATTTAATTTAGATTAAATTTAAAAATTTTAAAGACATTTTTATTCAATTTGCCTAGGTGACACAATTGTTAGAGCAATAGGCAAGAAGTCAGGAAGACAGATTCAAATTTAGCTTCAAAAAGTTACTAAATATGTGATTCTGAGCAAGATATTAACTAGTTTTTACATCAGTTTCCTCATCTGTAAAATGTATATAATAATAGCAGCTACCTATCAGGTTGTGTTAAGGATAAATTGAAATGATATATATTAGGCACTTTCCAAACTTAAAGTGATTTAGAAACGGTAGCTATTTTATTCTATATGTTTAAAAAAGACGTGATTAATATCAGTTTAATTCACTTTAAATTATGTTATTTCCCAAAATTTGTTTTTACTTTTTGCCCTTCTAATATGAAATTTATATAATCAATAATCTTTTATATTATTTATGTAAATTTAAAATTAACAGTGAGAAAATCCAGCATTATGCTATAATGGTTAAGTTTAAATAAAAGCTAAGTAATTTGAAAATTATACTACTTCCTCATTATTAAGTATATTGATTTAACAAAAAATAATTAGAGTTATAATTACAGTCTTAGAATTTTTGAGTCTGACTCCTTCATGGTCCAGACATTGCATTTTGGTTCTGAAGAAGTGATAACTTGACAATTTGTAGCACTTGAATAATCTCACAGTGCTTCATTTCTCTATGCAAAACCTGCTTATAGTTTGAAATTTTCAGACCTTGTCATGCTGTACAGGTTCAATGAATTGTAAATCATGCCGTATTAATAACAATTAGCTATGTAATATTTCAAATTAGGGTTCAAATTCTCTTCCAGAAAATGAACTTTAGCTCAATTTCTAGCAACTCTATTTCTTTGGCTTTGAGTAGATACATAATTAAATTCATATTAAACTTCTCCCAGTCAAATGGGGAAAACTCATGGGAATACCATGTAGGCCATATATAAAAAGATTTTTAAAAATACATTTATCTATACAGTTTTCCCTATCTTTTTGTTATTAACTGCTACTATTATTTACACCCATTAAATCAATCAGTCAGTCAAATGGAGTACTAAATGTTTCTTAAGTACCTGCTATATGCCAATCAATGTTCCAAGTCCTGGGGATACAAAAACATATGAAAAGCAGGCTTTTCTTTCAGGGAAATTATAGTTTATTGGTGGCAACAAACATGTACATAAATAATTATATGCTAAATAAATAAAAAGTACTCTGAGGAGGCAGAACCAAGAGGGTGGAGAGAAGCCAGCATGTTTCCTGAGCTCTCCTGCGGTTCCTTCAAAAAAAATCTTTAAATCAAGCCTCTAAACAGATTCTGAAACTACTGAACCCACCAAAAGACAGACACAATCTTCCAACTTAAGATAATTTAAAAGATTTCAGGAAAGGTGAGTCTCACTTGAGTAAAAGGGGAGCTTAGCACAATTCAGCATAGCGCAGGACAGCACAGCACGGAGGGGTTCTGGGCAAGTCAGCAGGAAGCTCTTGGCCACAGGAAAGCAACTAAGGCCCCTTGATCCTGGCTCAGCAAGCTGATGATGTAGCAGGTCACTTTTGAGATCTGCCAGCACCAGCTGAGAGGGCAGACTGCCAGCTCGAGGGCCACCCACGAGACAGGCACAACTGGGCCAAGCCATCCCAGTGCCTGGAGCAAGTGCAGGGAGAAAGCCCAGGATGGTGAAGAATCCACAAGCCATAGCTGCCTCAGAAGACAAATCCAGTGACAAAGCCCCTATCTCCCAGCACAAGAAGGTTGAAACAGTGACTTTTGCCAGTGATCCTTTTGCCCCAGGAGCAAATATCAACTTAAAAAAAAATAAGCTATAATATGAATAAGAAAGAGAAGAGGTCTCTTACCATTGAGAGTTTCTGTGTTGACAGGGAAGAGGTAAACACAAACTCTGATGAGGACAATACTCTCAAACTGGCTACATGTGACACCTCAAGACCTTAAAAAAGATTTTAAAATTTAATTGAGAGAGATAAAAGAAAAAAGGTGGAGATAAATGAAAGCAATACAAGAAACTTATGAAAAAAAGAATCAACAGCTTGGAAAAAGGAAGCACAAAGATTGACTGAAGAAAGCAAATCCTTAAAAAGTTCATTTGGCCAAATGGAAATGGAGGTAGAAAAGATTTCTGAAGAAAACAATGCCTTAAAAATTCGAATTGGACAGATGGAAGCTAACAACTCCATGAGACACCAAGAATCAGTCAAACAGAATCAAAAGAATGAAAAAAAATAGAAGAAAATGTGAAATACCTAACTGGAAAGTGAACTGACTTGGAAAATGGATCCAGGAGAGACAATTTGAGAATTATTGGACTATCTGAAAGCCATGAACAGAAAAAGAGTCTAGACACCATAATCCAGGAAATTATCGAGGAAAACTGCCCTGATATTGTAGAATCAGAGAATAAAGCCATCATTGAAGGAGTTCACTGAGCACCTCCTGAAAGAGACCTCAAAAGGAATATTGTAGACCAGTTCCAGAATTATCTGGTGAAGGAGAAAATACTTCAAGCAGCCAGAAAGAAGCAATTTAAATATCATGGAGCCACAGTCAGGATTGCACAGGACCTGGAAGCATCAGCATTAAAGAATTGCAGGGCTTGGAATATGATATTCTGGAAGGCAAAAGAGTTTAGACTGCAGCCAAGAATCTATTACCCAGCAAAACTGATCATTCTCTTTCAGGGAAAAAGATAGACATTCAATGAATGGGGGACTCTCAAGGTTTCCTGATGAAAAGACCAGAACTGAATTGAAAATGTCATATTAACAGATAAGACTCAAGAGAAGTATAAAAAAGGTAAAGAGAGGGGAAAATTTTTCAATAAAGTTAAACTCTTTTCATCCCTACATGGGAAGATAATACTTATAACTCTTGAGAAGTGTATCTCTATTTGGGCAGAGAGAAGTAGTATACATAGAGGGTATAAATAAACGTTTTCTTTGATGTGATGATATAAAGAAAATTAAGGGGTAAAAATAATGAGTATATGGGGAGAAGAAAAAAGGGGAGGTGGAATGGTGTTAATTACATCACATGAAGATGTGCAAAAAAAGTATTTAAAAAGAGGGAAAGAAGGGAGGGGTGAGCATTATTTCAACCTTACTCTCATCAGATTTGGTTCAAAGAGGGAATAACATATACATCCATTTGTAAAAAGAAACTTGGCTTATCCTTTAGGGAAATAAAAGGGTAAGTGGAAAAGGGGGGCACTGAAAGAATGGAAGGCAGAAGCAGGGGGAAAAGAATAAAGAAAAGGGATGGGCATGATAAGAGAGAAGGCAGATTGGAGGAAGCAGGCGTCAGATGCAAAACACTGGTGAGGAGGAGTAGGGTGAAAGAAGGGAAAAAAACAGAGGTAGCATTCCTTATCTCAGACAGAGCAAAAGAAAAAATAGATCTAATTAAAATAAATAAGGAAGGAAACTACATCTTGCTAAAACATATGTTAGACAATGAAGTGATATCAATACTAAACATGTATGCACCAATTGGTATAGCATCCAAATTCTTAGAGGAGAAATTAAATAAGTTACAAGAGGAAATAGACAGCATAACTCTACTAGTGGGGGATCTGAATCTTCCCATATCAGAATTAGATAAATCTAGCCACAAAATAAATAAGAAAGGACTAAAAGAGGTGAATAGAATGTTAGAAAAGTTAGATATGATGGATGTATGGAGAAAATTGAATAGGGATAGAAAGGAATATACCTTTTTCTTAGCAGTACATAGCACATATTCAAAAACTGACCATGTATTAGGGCACAAAAACCTCATAGTCACATGTAGAAAGGCAGAAATAGTAAATACATCCTTCTCACATTATGATGCAATAAAAATTACATGTAATAAAGAGCTATGGAAAGGTAGACTGAAAATTAATTGGAAACTAAGTGATCTCATCCTAAAGAATGAGTGGGTCAAATACCAAATCACAGAAACAATCAATAACTTCATCCAAGAGAATGACAATAAGGAGACAACATACCAAAACCTATGGGATTTAGTCAAAGCAGTGCTTAGATGAAATTTTATATCTCTAAATGGTTACATGAATAAAAAAGAGAAAAAAATCAATAAATTGGGGATGCAACTAAAGAAGCTAGAAAAAGAATAAATTTAAAATCCCCAGTTAAATATTAAATTAGAGTAAAGCTTCAGATTTGGTACAGCTAGCCTATCTTTTTGTGCATTTTTTTTTCATTAGTTCCCTCGATATACTCGACCTTTTCTTTTTCCAGATAACTTTTATTATTATTTATTCTAACTCCATAAAATAATTTTTAGGTAGTCTGATTGGTATGGCACTGGATAGGTAAATTTATTCATGTAGAATTGTCATTTTTTTATATTAGCTTGGCCTATCCTTGATCAATTGATATTTTTCCAGTTATCTAGATCTGATTTCATTTGTGTGAAAAGTGTTTTGTAATTGTGTTAATAGCTTTCCTGGGTTTGTCTTGTCAAATAGACTCCCAAGTACTTTATATGGCCTACCATTACTTTAAATGGAATTTCTCATTCTATCTCTTGCTACTCGACTTTTTTGGTCATGTATAGAAATGCTGATGATTTATGTGGGTGTATTTTATATCCTTCAACTTTACTAAAGTTTTAATTGTTTCAAGTAATTTATACTTGATTCTCTAGGTTTCTCTAAGTATGCCATCATATCATCAGCAAAATGTGATAGTTTTGATTCCTCCTGGCCTATTCTAATTCCTTTAATTCCTTTTTCTTCTCTTATTGCTAAAGCTAACATTTCTAGTACAATATTTAATAACAGAGGTGATAAAAGACATACCTGTTTTACCCCTGATCTTATTGGGAATGCCTCTAACTTATCTCCATTAAATATAATGCTTGCTGATGGTGTTAGGTAGATACTATCATTTTTATCCAAGGGCAATGAGAGTTAATTGACTTGCCCATAAAAAATGCATATGAAGGTGGGCTAGCTGTACCAAATCTGAAGCTCTACTATAAAGTGCCAGTCATCAAAACTATCTGGTACTGGAATAGATTGGTAGATCAGTGGAATAGGTTAGGCACAGGAGATATAGTAGTAAATGTCATTAGTAATGTACTGTCTGATAAACCCAAAGACTCCAGCTTCTGTGATAACAATTTCACAATCTCTCAGTATTTGGCAAAGACTGCTGGGAAAACTGGAAGATAGTATGGCAGAAACTAGGCATAGACCAACATCTTACACCTTATATTAAAATAAGGTCAAAATGGGTACATGATTTGGACATAAAAGGTGATACCATAGATAAATTTGGATAGGAAGGAATAGTTTACCTCTCAGATTTATGGAAAGAAGAAACATTTATGACCAAACAAGAGATAGAGAATATTATGAAATGCAAAATGGATGATTTTGATTACATTAAATTTAAAAAAAGTTTTGGTACAAAATTTTGCATCCAAAATTAGAAGGAGGCCAAAAGCTGGGGAACAATTTTATAGTCAGTATTTCTGATAAAGGCCTCATTTCTAAAATAAATCAGGAAATAATTTAAATTTAGAAGAATCCAAGTCATTCCCCAATTGAGAAATGGTCAAAGGATATTAATAGGCAGTTTTCCAATGAAGAAATCAAAACTATCTATTGCCATATGAAAAAATGCTCTAAATCAATATTGATTAGAGAGATGACAATTAAAACAACTCTGAAGTACCATCTGACACCTATCAGATTGGCTAAAATGACAAAAAAAGGAAAATAATAAATGTTGGAGGAGCTGTGGAAAAATTGGAATACTAATGCATTGTTGGTGGAGCTGTGAACTGATCCAACCATTCTGGAAAACAATTTGGAATTATCTCTGAAGAGCTATAAAGCTATGCATACCCTTTGACCCAGCAATATCACTGTTAGGTCTTTTCCCCAGAGATCATAAAAAAGTGAAAAGGATCCACTTGTACAAAAATATTTATAGCTGCTCTTTTTTTTTGTGGCAAGGAATTGGAAATTCAGGGGCTGCCCATCAATTGGGGAATGGCTGAACAATTGTGGTATATGAATGTAATGGAATTCTATTTTGTTGTAAGAAATGATGAGCAGGAAGATTTCAGAGAAACTTGGAAGGACTTACATGAACTGATGCTGAGTGAGATGAGCAGAACCAAGAGAACATTGTACACAGTATCAACAACATTGTGTGTTGATCAACTATGACAGACTTGACTCTTGTCACCAATACAATTCTCTAAGATAGTTCTAAAGGACTCATGATGGAAAATCCTCTCCAAATCCAAAAAATAGAACTGTGGAATCTAGATGAAGATTGAACCAAATTATTTCTACTTTTTTTTCTTTTTTAAGGTTTTTCACTTTTGCTCTTCTTCTTTCACAGTATGACTAATGTAGAAATATGTTTAATGTGATTATAAATATATAACCTATATCAGATTGCTTGCTTTCTTGGGGAAAGGGGGGAGATGGATTAACGTTTGAAACTAGAAATCTTATAAAAATGTTGAAAACTATCTCTACATGTAATTAGAAAATTATAAAATACTTTCATGTTCAAAAAAAGTAATTAAGAGTGTCAGAAAAGTTCTTACATAGACTATGGTACTTAAGCTGAATCTTAGTAAAAACTAGGAGTTCTAAGAGAGGAGATAGGACATTATAGACAAGAAGGATAGTCAGTTAAAAAGGCATGGGAAATTAGAGAAGAGTATTTTGTGAGTGATAGTAAAATGGTCAATTTCACTGGATTGGAGAATGTATAAGTGTAATTAACATGTGATGGTGCTGGAAAGATTGTGCCCATATTTGAATTACAAAAAAGAAAAAATGTGTATTTGAACATAAAGAAGATGGAAAGCTACTGGACTATATAAAAGAAAGAAAAATTAGGCAATGATCAAATATTGGTATAAATGTTCAAACTTCCTAAGTTTCCTTTTTTCCTTCCTTCCTTCCTTTCTTTCTTTTTCCTTCTTTCTTTCTTTTTCTTTCTCTTTCTTTCTTTCTTTCTTTCTTTCTTTCTTTCTTTCTTTCTTTCTTTCTTTCTTTCTTTCCTTCCTTCCTTCCTTCTTTCCTTTCTTGCTTACTTCCTTCCTTTCTTCCTCCACTCTCTCACTCATTCACTCACTTTCTATTTTTCTTTCCATATCTTCATATATGGATAGCCTACTATAGTTGGAAGACACTAAATTTTTCTAATCTTAAATCCAACTTTTGAATAGTAATGGTAGACTACTAAACTGTTAGGTACATAAAGACAGGCACAATAAAGTACATAAATGTTGTATATTCCACAGTGCTGCTTATAGTGCTCCATCCAAAATAGACTTTTTTGTTCAAAGCAATTTTTTAACCCCATCAGAGGTAACTATAGCTAATTGTGATTTTCTACATACATATTCTCCGGCTCTATACCCAGGCAAGCAAGACATAAAATTTAAAGTTTTATACTTCTTTGTCTTTGCCCTCCACCACACAATTGAAAATGAAAGAAGTACTGCAGATTTGGAGATACTTAGAGTACATTTTTCTTTTGGAATAACTTCCATGAATGGTTTTTGTTTCATTTTTTTGTTTTGATATTTATAAGGGAAAGACATATTTTTATATTTATTATCATCACTCTTGATGTTGTTATGGGGAAAATTCCTTCTCTTCTTTGTCCAATGAAGTTCAAATGAATCATTTCTGTCACAAGTCACTATATCATCTTATCATTTTGTATTTAATGATCTGTTGACTGTTTCAAAGGTCAATCAAATAACTGCTTTGTGTGAATAAAACAGCATTATGGTGTGAACATGCTTCCTGTAATATTAGTGAAATATGATATGACTTGAACAGGCAGTTTTCAAAAGAAGAAATCAAAATTGTCAATAGTCACACTCACAAAAAAATACACATTCCAAATCACCATACCAAAACAATGCAAATTAAAAGAGCTCTGAGATCTACCTCACATCTATTGTATTGACTAATATGACAAAAAAAGGAAAAGGACAAATGCTGGAAGGGATGTGGAAAAACTGAAATACTAATTCTCCATTAGTGGATTTATGAACCAATCTTATCATACTGGAGAACAATTTAAAACTAAGCCAAAAAGGCTACAAAACTGTGTGTCCTCTTTGACTCAGAAATACCACAACTACCTCTGTGTTCCACAAAGATTAAAGAAAAAAAAAGACTCCATTTGGTACAAAAATATTTTAAGAAACTCTTTTTGTGTGGGCAAAGATTTGCAAACAGAGTTTGCCTTATAAATGGGGAATGGCTGAACAAGTTCTGATGATATATGATTATGATGGAATACCATTGTGCTATAAGAAATGATGAACAGGTTGGTTTCAGAAAAATGTGGAAAGACATTGGAAATCATATAAAGTGAGGTGAGCATAACCAGGAAAACATTTTCCTCAGTAACAGTAAAGTAAGAATGATCAACTATGAAAGACTTAGCCACTCTAATCTAGAGAATGACCCAAAACAATTTCAAATGTCCAATAATGAAAAATGCTTTCAACCTCCAGAGGGAGAACTGATAAACTCTGAATGTAGATTGAAATATATTTTTTAAATTCTATTTATTTTATTATTTTCTTTTGGAAGATGGTGTGAGAATTGGAATGACACCACGTGCTGGGAGGGATATAGTGAGCTCTGGCCTGAAAAGAAACCATGTGACTTGAGCTTCTGGAAGTGACCTTTTCTGGGGTTTCAAAGGTCAGTTCAACATCAGGAAGCGATGTTTGCTCGTGGGTCCTGTCAATCAGAACTACCAGCCAATTAGCTTGTAGCTCTGTGTGTATGGTCGGCCCTTCTTTCTGGTTTCACAGGAGGCTTCAGGGAGAAGCAGAGGAGGGAGCCGGCCTCTCAGTTCCTGATCTCAACTTGGTGGGCTGGATGCTGGGGTCTCTTAGATAGTTAGATGAAGTTTGCTTTTTACCTCTTTATTCACTAACTTCTGATGCACTTTAATAAATACTTAAAAGTCTAAACTCTTGCTACAGCTTCTAATTTAAGGCAAACACTCATTAGATTTTAGACATCACAGCTAGAGATAATATAGAAACAGCCAAGAGATAATATAGAAATGTGTCTTTCATGACTTCATATTTATAATTGGTATCAAATTGCTTTCCTTCTCAAGGAAAGATATGGGAAAAGAGCAAGAGAACCAGGAACTCAATTTTTTTAAATGATTGTTTAAAATTTACATGTAATTGGGAAATATTTAATTAAACATTTAATATTAAGTTAAAATCATTTTTAAAAAGAGATTCTGGACAAATGGAGAAAAATTAACCATGAGAAGGGAAGATTGGTGTGGGGCACATGATAATTATCTTGAAGTATTTCAAGATATTACATGTAGAACATATGTATGACTTCTTCCACAAGGATACAAAGGGCAAAATTTATAGTGGTGATTGCAAATAATAAAAAGGACCATTTTGATTTAAGAAAAATAAAAAACTCAATAAAAATTACAGCTATCTAAAAAGGAATGTGATTTCCCAGCATATTGAGGTAGGGGTTTCCTTCTCTTTGGACAGCTTTAATCAAAGGTGGATGACCACTTGACAGGTATGTTATGTTAGACATTATCCTTTGGTTTTGGTTTGGAATAGAGCTTAGAATTGGGGTTAGCAGACCTCACTTACAATCCTGAAATAGTATCATTGTTTTATCACAATTGTTTTTTACCATTTAGAAGTGGCTATAAATCTTTTTTCATTATCATCACTCTTTTCCAAGACTTTCTCTTCCTCTCATTGTCAAGGAGTGCTGAAGTTCCCAAAAACCTGTAATTAATCCCTATAATGTTGCTATAAACTATATTTTTCCTGCTCTCTCCTCAGGATGGATTGGGGAAAAATAGAATAGTACCTATAGATTCTCATAAACCAGCAGATTATTATCATATTTAATATTTTGGACCATGATTCCTTTTATACCAATGACTACCTGGTTTCCTCAGCTCTTCAATCATTCTACATCAAACTCCCCATGCTGACCCTCATAATACTAGGCAACTAGTCAATGTCCAATTGTGTGAATTTTTTAGTTCGTCATTACCAGGTCATCAAAACAATATTTACAGAGATGATCCTAAAGCATATCTAAATTAATTTTCTATACAAACAAATTTTATAACAGTAGGCATATATACTTATTGCCTAGTTGTTCCTTAGCATGCAGTAATCTTAACTCTAGTTAATGAATGTATTATAACCAAGTGTTACATAGAAAATTGAACTAGAATTCAGATAGTTTAAAGGCCATAATTTAATTTAATAGCTATTTAAGTAGTAAATATTTTTGAATGAATAAGTTGCTAAAGTATAATATATTTTGTCTAAATATTTTGGGCAATATTAGTATGAAACCAAAACACAAAAGGGTTTTAGGATACATTTGAAATATATGCATATTAAAATATAAATAATGTATTTTTATCTCTTATTTTCTTCTTTAAAGCAAAATAGTGATAGATGAAAGATACAAGGATATACAGTGAGAGATAGATACGTAGTTATATAGTTTTACATCTGGAAAGAACCTCCCATTAAAACCTCCTTCCTTCAGCATTTCCAGATAAGCAGCTTGGATAAATAGTGGTTCAACTGATATTAATCTTCATCTTTTGCAAGATACCATTGCAAGGAGGTGCATATTAAGCATAAGTATTACATTGCTTTTGCTGTGTATGACAAGACTTGCTCTGATGAAAATAAATTATTTGGGAAGAAAAATATCGATTTTTGATGAAGCATGAAGGCTGGTCTGACATCAGAATATGACACTGTTCTTTTCAAGCTGCCCTCCACAGGTTTCATTTGAAGCTTTCTTTTCCCCTGAGATACCAAAGAACTTGATTTGATTTTTAAGTTGCTCAGTCACGTTTGGTTAGGCTATAATGAGCACTGCAATGAGGGCTCCCTGGTGATTCATCATGGTTCAAATTCAGCTGCACTCTCATTGTGTTGTCAAAGTTTTGCAGAACTCCTTAAGAGCCTGATTGCTAAAGCAAAAGGAAACCTAGCTGGATGTCTTAGTTGGTCTTATTCAAAATATGCATTAATAGTTCTACTTTTAAAAATCCATTAAGCTATCTATATATCTATAGATATACATATTTATGTATTAATATGTGTATATGTATGTATACACATCACTGATGCTAAGACTAAATGTTTTTAAACATATTCATCCAAAATCTTTCCCTAGAGACAGCCACACTTTTATAAAAATCAATAAGATTTATGAGTTTTAACATTTAGAAACACTATTCATCCATCACATATATGCATAATGATTAAGTATTATTGTTTTGTTTTACAGTGACAGAAATAGGAAAAAGTATTTAAAAATAAAGGTAATAATAAAAATCCATATACATTTGTCTCCCCCAAAACAGCAGTACAAATGTGTGGTTCATATTCTTGCATCATGATTTTGTCATATGTATGCATGTATGTATGCATATGTTTATGCATGCACCCTGTGGTATGTGTGGATCATCCCTAAGAATGATTATATTCAATAGAATTCAATTCAATACTGATAATTGTATTTTTTTGGAAAGAATGCAAATCTTATAGTGTCTTCTCCCAAAAGAAATCAATTTGTTATTTTCTAAATTGTCGCTTAGGGAAGAATGCCTCCATGAGATTTTTTCTACTCTTAAACATGATTTACCAACTTTCTTTTCTATGGAAATATAAAAAAGTAAGTAAAGTAGTTCCACAATTAAACAGAAATTTTCCATAAATGTATGTTAAAGCAAAGTATGTGTACAATCTCGCTGGGTATCAAATTTATAGTGCAAAACAACACAAGAATAATTGAATTAAAAATATAACAAGCCTATTTTATTTGGTAGGGACAACATCTGATATGGAAATTTATATCATTTTACATGAGTATGAATTAAAATAACTACTCCCCCAAATTTTGAATAATATTAAAGGACAAGTATCCTTCTTTAATAGGAAGTATTAACAGATTCTAGATTAAGGTCCAGAATTAGACCCAGAATATTACCATGCAAACAGTGATTATATGATTGATTTATGTTGAGCGAATATTACTGAAGCACAAAGGAAAACAAAAATAGTTTCTTAGGAAAAGGGAAATATATCCTCAAATTTGTAAAAGAAATTATTGCATTATGCACTAAAAACACTTAGAACTACTGCATCCAAATATAAGAAGCAAATTTTCTACTTTTTTTTCTTGCAAGAAATCATATGGTTTCTACAGTTTTATCTGGTTTATTATGGTTGAAAAACATTTATTAATAACTTGTGAAGGATGTTCTACAATGCTTGTATAATCTGTATGGATCTATGATTGCAGTAATATAAGTACATATTCTGCTAGAAGAAAGTACAACACCTCCATACCCTCTCATCTAAGTTCCTTTCCATTTTCTTTATAGATTATTTACAATAGATCCATTCAAAAGTCTGGATATCTTCCTTTATATCTTTTTTCTCTTTTTAGGAGGGCATGGGGGCAATGAGGATTAAGTGACTTGCCCAGAGTCACACAGTTGGTAAGTGTAAAGTTTCTGGGGCCAAATTTGAACTCAGGTCCTCTTGAATCCAGGGCCAGTGCTTTATCTACTGTGCCACCTAGCTATCCCATCTTCTATCTTCTTACATCTCAAAGGATGCCGTGAAATATTCTAGCTCTTCATCTATTTATCCTCATGCCTAATCTAATTCAAAACAATATTATGAATGAATGAATAAATGAAAATCAACTATTAAGTACTTACTAGGTTACATGTACTTAGGATACAAATTGAGGCAAGCAAGATAATAACAGCTCAAAGAAGGAACATATGTTTTTTGTTTTGTTTTTGTTTTTGTTTTGCGGGGCAGTGGGGGGTTAAGTGACTTGCCCAGGGTCACACATATAGTAAGTGTCAAGTGTCTGAGGTCAGATTTGAACTCAGGTACTCCTGAATCCAGGGCGGGTGCTTTATCTACTGCACCACCCAGCTTCCCCTGGAAAATATGTTTTAATGGAGGAAGATATAGGGGGCTATTACCACTGGAGTAGTTTACACAGGCAAGTGAGATTGGCATTAAGGGTCAGATGATTGGCAACTTCTTTTCAAGATTTGGAGTACTGATTCAATCATTTGTATCAGAGCCAGAGTTGAAAATGGTGGGGTAGAAATGGAGAAGGTTACACAATCATGGTGAAATGGCATGGAGATGGCTAGGAAGTAGCATAGCAGACTTAAGATCAGTCTATCTATTGCTCTTTTTATATAACTGTTCTATCTTGTCCTTTTATTTACTATAAATGTTTGACAGCCTACTTGTAATCACTTCATGATTCTTTTTTTTTTTTCTTCAAAGCGATATAGCCTATAGAAGCCGGACACATTACTCTCTATTGCTGATCTACATATGATAGAAGAAACCCTTGGAGTACCAGGATATTTTTGAACTTCTGTTGAGAGTTTTCAAGTAGTTATCACAACTTGTGCTTCAGTAAGATAGGTCTTAAAAAGCTAAGATCAGTTTTATGGCAAAATGTTGCAAAGGACTATAGCTTTAGTGGAAGTTGTGTGTATTAAGGTTAAATGAATGCATTTATCTCATTTCCCCACTGGAAATGAAGGTTTAATTATATCAATGGAATTAAGACATTGCCTCCCAAAGTAATTGGTTTGGTTTTGAAAATTTTATGCTTATAGATAGATACATAAAATAGAATAAAATATTTCTTATTATATTAAGCACAATATGAATATACTAAGTAGGAAGTGGTTTTAGAATTAAAGAAGACTAGTGATATAGAAGAAAGAGTAATATATAGGACATCAGAACTGTGATGTTTAAAATCTAAATTGTGGTCACCTTAAATCAGAAGCTTCAGCTCCAGTCTAGCCTAGAGTTCCAGCCTGGTTGGGTTCTTCCTGAAGTCCTCCTCCAAGAGCCTGCTTTAATCAGGAACACCCTTTTGCAAGCTGTTTGTGGAAGCTTTTTTATACATCTGGAACAAAGGCGGTCCTTACACCCTGCTTCAAGGTGATTGGTTGGCGTCATCCAAATCCATTGTCTTTGAAGGTGTTCTCAAGTTGAGTTCACAGTCTAGTTTCTGAGAACAATACCTTCTTAAGGGATAGCCAGGTGTGATTACAATCCAATTAACCTGATACAATCCAATTAACTTGAAGTAGGCTTAATCAGCAGTCAATCACTCTCATTTGATTCAATCAGTATAGATTAATCTACAGGTGGGTCTTTGAGTATCTGCTAAAATCCCATTATTTCATCACAGAAGACAAAAGTTCAGGTTTTGTCTTAATTGCTTATTAACTCTAGGATCTCAGAAAAATCACAATCTCTTTGAGTTTAAGTTTCCTTTCCCCCCAAAAAATAACAAAAGGAAGACACTAGGTAATTACATAGATTTCTTCTATCTCAATTATTCTAATATTCTATGGAACTATATGTTCCAATTGATTATATGTAAGCATTTAGAAAGTTACTTATAAATGATATACAAAAAGTTGTGGATGGTATTCAAACATGCTTATATTTGCATGTAAAAATGTTTGAATTATGTAGCAAGGCATTAAAGCAATACCCCAATCATTATTAATTTCCTCTGGTATTTATTGTCACAATATTAATCATGATGAACTCATTTGGTATTAATGTGGTTGTCATAACTAGTTCTTTGGGATTTATACAGTAATTCTGCAGTGATTAATTGGAAAATTATTTTAAAGGGTTACCAATTTTCTTAATGTATCCTACCTGACAAAGTAGGTGAGTTGCAGTTTTGGAGGTATGAAGTGGAACAGGCACATTATTCTTCTTTCCACTGTGTCTAAGTTAATCTTTGGGTTCAAATCTCCTGTGGGTAGTTTGGCTCATTTCTTGCTGTTCTCATTCACAATCTGAGCACACCACCATGATTAAAATACCATCTTTGAAAGATTAGTCATCTAGTAAAGGTGACTATTTTGAATATAGATTGAAATTGGGTTATAAAGCAATATAATAATTTAAAGAAAAAACTATTGAGAGAAAGAAAATTTTCAACCCTAAAATGATAATGGAATTACTTTATGAAATATTTATAAAAATATTGTATCTATACAAATTGTATATACACATATATGTGAAGTTTGTATATATGCATATATTGGTACAAATAGTAGATTTATTGATTTATGGATGGGAGTGAATGGAAGGAAAACCATTGGCCAAGATTAGAATGTCTTATAGGACTACTCAGGAAAAAAAAATAAGTAGGTTAGTCATTATTTTAAGTCCATGTACACACATACATAAGTGCTGTATTTTTACACAAAAAAGATCCTCTGAGATAGCATCTGATGGATATTTTATTACTATATTTTGTGTTGTTAGTAAAAGATAGGCATATAGACAAAATTTATAGGAAGATAGATATGCAAACAGACAGATAGATACAAAGGTATGAAAAAATAGAAATCATAAAAATGTTTCTAATACAACTGCCAATAATACATTGATTTCATTAAAGGGAAACATCTACAAAAGTACTGAAGCAAAATAAAACAATGGTGAAACAGAAGACAGGAGGTTGTAAAGATACCTATTATATAGGAAAACATGATTAGGATCCTAGGAGCTCTTGATAGATTAAGATAATGAGCTACAACAAACATCAGGACCTTCAATTGGTTAAATAATAAAGGTTTTGTTGTTTCTTTAATTTAGTTTAGTTTAGTTTTGGTCTTAGATTTGGAAAATCAACTACTCCAATACAGCATGAGGGAGAACTTAGGTTCAAAACCTCCTTTGTTCACTTAACTAATTATTTGACTATGAGCAAGTCAATTAACTTTTTTGAACCTCAATCTCTTCATATGTGAAATAAAATGACTAAGTTCTCTCCCTGCTCTAGAGACATGAGCATTTTCAATGAAAGTACAATTTATACATTTGTAAAATGGAGGTAATACTTGGAGCACCTACTTTCTTTAAATCTTAGAGTACTATATAACTATTAAATATTACTATGTTAGTTATTGCTATTGTTAAAACCATAAATACTATCTATCTTATTTTCTTGTTTATTTTTTGTCTGTGTTTTATTTTACAACACGAAGTATATGGAATTATGTTTTACAGGACTGTACACGCAAAACATAAAATAGCTTTCGTTTTTAAGGAGGGGGGAGAGAAAGGGAGGAAGAGAATTTGGATCTGAAAATTTTTTAAAATGTTAAAAAATGTATATGCAATTGGAAAAAAACATAAGTATTTTAAAAATTCATTCCCTTGCTCAAGAATAATTTGTTAAGTGCTTACTAAGTACTAGTCACTGGGTATCCACAGACTTAAAAAAACAACATTTTTCTATATTCAAGTAGATTACATTCTAATAGGGGTACATATATACAAGTACAAAAATAAGTAAAATGTACACGTATAAGTAAAGCAAGTACTTATATAAGTAAAATGAAATATATATCAAATAATTCCGATATAATATTTTGTGGAAAAGCAATGATAATATGGAGAATCATGAAATGAATCTCATAACAGGTGGCACATAGAATGAGATTTTAAGAAAACTAGAGGTTTTAGGAAGCATAGTTCAAAAGGGAGAGAATGCCACAGATGTAAAATAGCATATACAAAGACAGAGGAGAAGGAGAGGTATTTTCCTCCATAACTCTATAAAACATATTTTTAGAGGATTAGAAACTCAATATGTTTGTGAATTGATCTTCCAAAATACAAATGAGTTCTTAGGCTACATAAAGAACATATGTAATGATAGCAAGACTGTTCTCGTGCCTTGGTCAGGTCAAATAAAAAATATTATATTTGACTCTGGATGCCACATGATACCCTAGTCACCTTTTGGCCATGCTTCTATGCTCTACACTTTAACTACCCTGGACCCTTTATCTACCCAAGATCTGGGGCTGGAGTCATATTTTTTTGCCTGTTGATATCGTTCATCATATCTATGTAACCTCAGGTCTCACTTTTTCTGCAGTGCATAAACAAAAATTGAAACAGACCTTGCTGTCAAAGAGCTTTCATTCTAATGGGGAATCAAAAGATAACCACAGTATATAGCACTAGGTCTGGCAAATAGTAAGCACTTATGTTCTTCGCTATTTTCATTGCAATATTAGAAGAAATGATGACAAATTAGAAGGTATCCATCCAGAAGACAAAAATGAGGATTATTGTCATTTAAGCAGACTTGAAACTGTTGCATCTGAAAAATCAGTTGAAGGAATTGAGGATATTTAGTATAGAAAAGAATAGTGTTGGGGAGAATAAAATTGTTATATTTAAGTCTTTGATGAGCATATGCAAATTATTCAACATGTTAGGTTTGAAATGTAGAACATCTAGCTGTAAATATGCTGTAAGCAGTTGGAGATGTAGGTCTGAAGAATGGGGCAAAAAAAAATCTGCTACTATGTTTATACCCTAAAGAGATCACAGAAAAAGGAATACATACACACACACACACACACACACACACACACACACACACATATATGTTAGCTTTTTTGTGGTGTCATATACTTGGAAACTGTAGGGACACCCATCATTCAGGGAATGGTAAACAAGTCATAGTATATGAATGTGATGGAATAGCATTGTGCTTTAAGATATGATGAAGGTAATAGTTTCAAAAAACCTGAGAAGATATATATGAATGGATATGAAAATTAAGTAAGCAGAATCATGACAATAATTTATACAATAAAAACAATATTGTAAAGATAATGAACCATTAAAGAATTAGGAATTCTGATTAACACAATAACGCACTATAATTCTAAAAGGCTAATGAATAGTATACACCTCCAGAGAGAGAATTGATGAACTCAGAATGCATATTGAAACTCTCTCTCTCTCTCTCTCTCTCTCTCTCTCTCTCTCATCCCCCCCTTTAAAAAATATATGGCATGGGGTAGCTAGGTGGTGCAGTGGATGATAGAGCATGGCTCTGGAGTCAGGAGGACCTGAGTTCAAATCCGTCATCAGACACTTAACACTTTCTAGCTGTTTGACCCTAGACAAGTCACTTAACCTCAATTGCCTCACTAAAAAAAAAAAATCAAAATATATGGCTAGGTGGCAGAGTGGATAGAGCACTGGCCCTGGAGTCAGGAGGACTTGAGTTAAAATCCAGCCTCAGACACTTAATACTTACTAGCTGTGTGACATTGGGCAAGTCACTTAACCTCAATTGCCTCAAAAAATATATATGGCTAATGTAGTAATTTATCTTACATGGCTTCAAATTCATAATTAGTTTTGTATTTCTTGACCTCTCAATGGGTGGGGGAGGACTTAGGGAGTGGAAGAGAATTTGAAATGTAAATAATATAAAACTGAACCAAATTTTTTTAAAAAGAAACAAATAAAAGAAAAAAACAAAATGATTAGGAGTAACATAAGAACTATACATATGAATTTATTGAAAAACAGACTTACTTTCTCCTGAACCTTGTTCCTCTTCCACTTTTCATTGTTTCTTTATGTGACACTACCATTCAGCCAGATGACTATACTCAAAAACAGGCTTGATTTTATTATACTGCTACTTTGTCCTTAGCCTTGTATGTTAGAACAGATTAACCTTCCCCAATTCTCTGCAGTTACATGGAGTAAGTGGGGAAAGGAAAACTTTTAAAAGGAATTTGCATGTCCAATTGCATTTACAAGTAGACAGAAAGGGGGATACTAAAGAAGCCTGAGAAAGAAGGAATAATTACTGTAACAAATACTGGCAAAGGTAGGGAAATTAGCCATTGTGGGAACTAGGGTCACATACTATGAGTCAGAAAGAAGCTTTTACCTTTAAGTTAACACTCATTTGCAGAAGGTTATTGCATACTATATTGAACCATGCTCAAAGCTCTCATGAAATTATTCTGTAGAAAAAGTTTTACATATATGCACATATGTGTATAAGATACATATATGCGAACATATATATATATATATATATGGATATATGATATATGTATCTTAATATTGTCAACCAAACAAACAAGTTAAATTGAACTTCCAAAGGATATTTCAAAAATTTTATCAAAGTTACCATGTTACCTGCCCACCATGAAGTCTCTTCTATTCACCAACCATTTTATATTATTATTTAGACTAAATGCCTACAGTTCCTTCAAAGGAAATTCATTTATTTTAGTATTCCAGGTTGTGGAGTAAATATAGCATTGGACATTGAGTCAGGAGGACCCAAATTCAAATCTGACCTCAAACACTTATTAACTGTATGCCTATGTGCAAATAAATTTTATATGTATGTATGTGCATATATATATATATATGTATGCATGTATTTTGTCTCAGTTTGTACTTCTGGAAAAAAATCATGGATAATTATGACATCTGCTACCGAAGGTTGTTGCTAGGATCAAATAATATTGTATTTGTAAAGTGATTTGTAAATTTAAAAATACTGTATAAATACTAGTTATCATCAGTGGTAGTGGCAGCAGCAAGTATCTTATTCACATGTCCTAGCTTACCAGTTATTTTACTAAAAGGTCTCACCTAAACTGAAAACAGTATTACAGTTTTGATCTGCACAGGACAGTGTACTGTACAACTATATTTTTCTCAGTGAAACCTAAACAACATTAGATTTTTTTTTTTAGATGCCATATATCACATAGTCCTTCTTCTGGTTCTTGTTAACATTGTGGGGAGTATTGACTTTTATTAGCATTATAAGGAGTTTCTACTTGAACTATACATTTCTCATCTGTCAATATTTTAAGTGACTGGTTCACCTTTTCTTTTTGTGATGCAGATAGAAAATAAATGTTTTAAACTTATCATGAACAAGCTATTACTGGTATTACCCCTCTATATTTAATTCTCTATTCCAAGAGCTGTTGATTTTTTTTTAATCTTTTGGCAATCTCTCCTCACAACTGCCTCATCTATGGTCTTATCTGAAAAATGTATCTTATATGTCACCAAAAGAGTTGAGAGCATTCACCAAAATCTTTTTTCTTCAACCTTCTTCCTCATATCTTATCTTTTTGACATAATCTCCAATTATTTCCACTCCAGTGTCTGATTGTTAGTTGATCCTTCTGCTCATCCAAGCTTAGCTCTCTGCATAGACCGAGGATCTTCCTATCTTCTTAGTTTTTTGCCCTAAGCATCTTCTCTATTCTGTTTAATCTCCTTCCTTGCTGCCTAGAAATATAATCATATCTACCTTCTTAAAAATAAAAACAAAAAGCTTACTAGATTCTACCAATTCTAACAGTTATAGTCCTATATCTATTCTTCCTTTTTCAACTTAACACTCTGAAAAAAAAATCTGCAATAGGCGAATGACTGTCTATCCTCACTTAACCCTCTACAAGCTGACTTTCAATCTCAATGGAAACTGTTCTGTCCAAAATTGCAAGTGGTTTTTTAATTACCAAATTTAAAGATCCCTTCTTTATTCTAATCTTTGACCACTATTCAGTAATAGACATAAGTGACCACCTTCTCCTTTTACTCTCTGATTTTTCATGATTGTGCTCTATTTTAGTTCCCCTAGCTATCTGACTGCCTTCTTATTATTTTGTTTTTTTTTACTGGATTTGTAAAGAATTAATTGTGATTTGGGGTTTTCATAACTGTATCTTTGCTTAATTATGATCAGACTGAAAAAAATGTAAACTTGAAAAGCCTAAGAGAAGATGGGTGTGTACTTTGAGAGATAATTGAACAAACAAGAGGAACTCTGACCACAGAGAACATTTATTGAAACTATGTAACTAAAGCCTTCTCTAATAGCTTCCCCACACCCACATGGGCCTGACCAGATTATAGTGGAGACAGCCCATGTGGGTGTGCTGAGCCAATTGGAGACTTAGCATGGCTGAGCAATGCCCCTCCCCTTCCTGTGAAAAAGTCAGTTAGAGATACAGTTGAGGTTCAGTTGAAGGGAGTTAGGGGGAGGGAGAAGTTAAAAGGCAGTTAGTTAGAGAGGGTTCTGAGGGAAATGGGGAAGGAAGGAAGACATTTTTAGAGGAGCTGCTGGTGTTTGACCTTCCAGACAAAAACAGAAGAAACTACACAGCTGATTCTCCTTAAAGCTATAGATTTCAAGTGTGCTGAGTTTGGAGTTTTTTAGGCAAAGCTATCTCTTTGGAGGTAGCTAGGCTAGAGGCAGGTTCAGAGTACCTGGGACCTTTTTACCCCAGAGATTTATACATTGTTTCTAGTTCTATTATTCTCACTTGTGTGATTCAGATAGTGTTTTAAACTTGTTACCATTAATAAACCTGTTTTGTTTTTTGAAAGAGGCTGTTGTTTCCTTTCTTACATAAATATTAAGGCAAGCTACCCAATTAACTTTTCCCATTATTAAATTTGGCCCTTACACTTTTTATCCATGCCACACTGACACACTATGGATCTACCAACACTTTATCATATAGCATCTGTTCTTTCTAAAATATTTTAGTTGGTGAGCTTTTCAGTTCCAATAGGCTAAATTATCATATGTATGCATACAATTCCCAAATCTATTTATTAATCTCTAGGCACTGTCCTAAGCTATAGCTATGTATGCCTTTTCCTATCTTTCAAGTTGGAAATCCAGTTGGCATCTCAAATTCAACATGTAAAAAACTCATTATCTTTCACATCAAGCCTTTCCTTCTTCTGAACTTCTTTATTGATTTCTTGGGGGAAATGATCCCACTAGAGTTACCTGCTTTGCAACATCAGTGTCATCCCATACTCCTCTCTCTCATTCATTCCAAATATTCAATCATTTGTCAAATCTTATTATTTCATTCTCAACAGCATCTTATGTATGCCATTATATTTATTCACACAGCCATAATTCCATTCAGGCCCTCATCACCTCTTGTTTAGAATATTGCAATAACCTTCTAATTGCTTTTCTTGCATCAAGTCTCTCCCACTCCAATCCATCCTCCTATCTTCTGATAAAACAAATTTATCAATGCATAGATCTGACCATCCTTATCTATTCTTCTCATGGAGAAGCCAGTTCCCTGCTCAGGAAATTTCAGGAGCTCTTTAATACCTTAAGAATCAAACAAAAATTACTTTAACATTTGAACTCTGAACTATATTCAGAAACACTCCTCCTAGATGTCTAATCCTCTTACATGCTATTCCCCACCATAAACTCTCTGATCCAGGCATAATGACTTTTATTATTATTATTATTTACTCATAACACTAAATCCTCCAATTCAAGCTCTTTTATCAAGTCACTCCCATACCTGGAATATTCTCCTTCCTAACTTCCCTCTCAATTCCCTATCTTACTTAAAATATAGTTCAAGTACCAATCCCTCCAGGGGGATATTCCTCAACACCTCAGAAGCTCATTCCAGCCCAAGTTTATTTCCTTCTATTCAGTATTAATTTTATATGTTCTTATATAACCATATGCATGTGCATGTGCCTGCATGTATCTATATGTAGTCCCTTCCCCCCATTAAAATGTAAATTTCTTCAGAACAAGATTGTATTTGCTTTTTCTTTGTATCCTTAGTGCTTAACACAGTGTCTATCACATGATAAGCTTTGAATATATGCTTGTTGATTGACTGACTGATTTTGAAAGTGCTGGGGGCTACTTATCCTACCATACATTGTCCCTTTGTCCTTTGATTTTGTGTATTTTCATTCTTTCTAAAGTGTTTTGCTCCATGATTCATAATAATATGGTACCACCAGAGAAATATCAGCATTAAAGAAATAAGCTTTCAAAACAAGAATCACTGAATCACTAAAGACACCAGAAGTTTCTCAAATGCTATATATTACTATTCACTCCTCCTATTAAATTTAAATGAAATTCTCAAAAGCAGACTATAGTTTTACAGTTATGGAACTGACTGAGAAGCATAAGGAATATAAAATGTCATCAGGTCTATTTTTTCTCTTTTTTATTTAGAATTTTATTTTTCCCCAATTACAAGTAAAAACAATTTTAACATTCATTTTTAAAACTTTGTATTCCAAATTCTCTTCATTCCTTCCTTCCTACTTTCCCAGGCCCCCACCTTTAAGAAGGAAAGCAATTCAATATAAGTTACACATGTGTAGTCACAAAAAAAAACACTTCCATATTAGTCAGGTTATGAAAGAAAAGAGACTAAAAAAACTCAAGAAAAAGAAAGTAAAAAAAAATAATTATGCTTCAATCTATATTCAGACACTATCAGTTCTTTCTCTGAAGATAGATCACATTTTTCATCATAAGTCCTTCAGAGTTGTCTTGCACTATTGTATTGCTGAGAATAGCAAAGGCATTCACAGGTGATCATCTTACAATATTACTGCTACTTTGTACACATTACATTTCACTTTCTATCAGCTCATGTAAGTATTTCCAGGTATTTCTGAGAGCATTTTACTCAGCATTTCTTATAGCACAATAGTGTTCCATCAAAATCACATACCAAACATTGTTCAGCCATTCCCTAATTGATGGAGATCTCCTCAATTCTAATTTCTAATTCTTTGCCACCAGAAATGAACTGCCATAAATATATTTTGTACACATAGGTCCCTTAACTTTTTGGTTTTTTATCTTTTTTTGGATACTGGCATCATAGTGGTATTATTAGGTCAAAGAATATAAAGGGTTTTATAGCCCTTTAGCCATAGTTCTAAAGTGTAATACAGAATTTTTGAATCAGTTTACAACTCCACCAACAGTGCATTAATGTCTCATTTTCTACATATCCCCTACAGCATTTGTCATTTCCCTCTGCTGTCCTAACATCAAATCCAATAGGTATGAGGTAGTACCCCAGAATTGTTTTGACTTGCATCTTTCTAACCAACAGTGACTTAGAGCATTTTGTTTTTCATATGGATAGGTGATTCTTGGTTGTAATCCCAGTTCATTTGTCCTATCATATTCTAAGCTTTAATGTAGAAGCTGCTAAATCTTGTGTTACCCTGACTGTTTCATTTTGGCTGCTTGTAATATTTTTCTCCTTGACCTGGGAGATCGGCAATTTGCCTATAATATACCTGGGAGTTGCTGTTTTGGGATCTCTTTCAGGAGGTGATCAGAAGATTCTTTCCATTTCTATTTTACCCTTTGGTGCTAGAATAACAGGATAGGGTTTTTTGTTTGTTTGTTTGTTTGTTTCTTCATTTTTGTTGTTGTTTTTTGTTTGTTTGTTTTTGGTTTTTTCCCATGAAAATTTCTTGGAAGATGATGTCTAGGCTCTTTTTTTGATCATGGACTGCATCCACTTTCACCCTGGTGCAAAAGACCTTTCCTGCCAGCCTTCTAAGTGGTCTTTGGCTGGAAAATTATTTCACCCTGCCATTTTGTGGGTTCTGATACTCTAGGAATTGTCTTATTACATTATTTGAAGGTATTTGGAGGGGTCTAGGGAACAGCTCGGGCAAGTCATTGCCTTTCCTCCACCATCTTGGCTCCACTTCTGTGTCCATTTTGTAAAAATTAATTCTTTAAAATCACTTGATTCAATCAGTAAAATACAACCTCAAAGGTCTTCCTAGAAAAGTTGTTGGTTACATACATTAAAATTATGGCTGACCTGAGGATGAAGATACATTTAAAAAAATACTTTCAGTAGTGAAATGAATGAGGTATAACACACAAATATGTATGTATGTGTGTGTAATTGTTTGGTTATTTACCAGGAATTTACCAATTTTGGAGATGTCCTACACAGAACCAAATAAAATAGAGGTATAATTCTATCCTGGGAAAGTGAATTAAATTTCTGAATTTGGAATTAGAGGGCCTGAGTTCAAATTCCTAGCTTTCCTACTTTTTCCCACCAGCATGGCCATCTATGGCTCTTAGTGTCTTCATTTGTTAAATCAAGTGCGATTAGATGTTATGACCTGTGAGATTCCTTCAAGCCCCAGATCTATAAAGTTTGGATTTTTTAAAAAAAGGATTCCATATCAATGGTCAGGTTCTCCAAATGTCCTTACTTGTCAATGACATGGTTTTCTATTGAAAAAAGACCTGGAATATCACAAAATCCCCTCCCTCAAATTCACAATGGATTGAAATATATTGATATTACAATCCTCACCAAGGTTAGGTGTGGTGTTGGTATTATTTATTGGGAAAAAATAAATGCTGCCTGAATGATAAAATGCAAATCAAACTATCAATAGCTATATTTTAATCAAGTGCTGAAGATAGAAATGATCTTCAGCTCAGAAATATTATTACAGTTTTTTTCTTGATAACATTTAGACAATTAACAACTACAGTAATTCTCATAATGAAGATTTTCCTAAAACATCAATTAGATCCTTTTTATATAAACTTATCTTTTTGTTCTTATTCAACTTAATTTTACATTTGTTAATTTATGGGCAATTTTTATTCATGTTTTATTTGAATGAAATAATTGATCTTGAAGAGAACCAATACAAGAAATGGTATTATATTATATAGCTAATTTCATGGGGGAAGAAAATTCTCAAGTCCATCTCTGTAGAGCTAATCCTTTCATATAAAGTCATTCAAGGAGAAAATTAAATAAACTTAACCTCCTAAGTTATTCATCTTAAAACATGAAAGCCATTCAAAGGAATGTAAATATAATCATACCAGTGTATAGCATTATGAAAGGGAAATTACCAAGACATAATAATAAATATGAAAAATAAATTTCTATATTTTCCTGGGAAACTTTGTATTTTTTTGTGTGGATTTGTCCCAAAGATCAATAGATGTCAGAATTAACACGAATTTTAGAAATAGCTAACCAAACATCTCATTTAAGAGATAATACTGAATGAGCTAACAATACATGGTTCCTGACAATGCTCGTTCAAGAACCTTAGTGCCCTTGGGATAGCTAGGTGGTGCAGTGGATAAAGCACCAGCCCTGGATTCAGGAGGACCTGAGTTCAAATTCAGCCTCAGATACTTAACACTTACTAGCTATGTGACCCTGGACAAGTCACTTAACCCCAATTGCCCTGCAAAAAAAAAAAAAAAAACAAATTACAGAAAAATATAATATAAAAGCAAAGAAATTCATTTATCTTTTAGAAATTAATTAATTTTATAACCAATTTTCAGTCATTCACCTGTTCTATGAAATGAAGTATACCCAAAGGATATCTTCTTCCAGTAGGAAAGCTGGAACCACAGCTTTGGAAACATTATATGACCTTTTTTTGGAACCCCATCTTTGATGCACAATATAAGTCACTTGTCCTTAAAAATAATAAGAAAAAACATCCAAATGACAAGGAAATTGTTTGAAAAAATTAACAGGGCAAAATAATAATTTATAAAACAATAAAAGGACTGAGCACACATTGGTCATATCCATGTTGTCCCCTCTGTAAATTGTAGGATAAAAACACTATCAAAAATTATGTCAGGGGGCGGCTAGGTGGCGCAGTGGATAAAGCACCGGCCCTGGATTCAGGAGTACCTGAGTTCAAATCCGGCCTCAGACACTTAACACTTACTAGCTGTGTGACCCTGGGCAGGTCACTTAACCCCAGTTGCCTCACTTAAAAAAACAAAAACAAAAACAAAAAATTATGTCAGGACCAACAAAGTCCAGCAGTAAGAGATAGAAAGAAAAATTTCATCTAAAGTAACAGTAAACAATATAAAATACTTGGGAGTCTACTTGCCAAGACAAACCCAGGAACTCTATGAAGATAATTACAAAACACTTTTCACACAAATCAAATCAGATCTAAATAATTGGAAAAATATCAATTGCTCATGGATAGGCTGAGCTAATATAATAAGAATGACAATTCTACCTAAATCAATTTGCCTATTCAGTGCCATACCAGACTACCTAGAAATTATTTTATAGAGCTAGAAAAAATAACAAAATTCATCTGGAAAAACAAAAAGTCAAGAATATCAAGGGAACTAATGAAAAAAAAATGCACAGGAAGGTAGGTTAGCTGTACCAAATCTGAAGCTCTACAATAAAGTGACCATCATCAAAACTATTTGGTACTGGCTAAGAAATAGAGTGGAGGATCAATGGAATAGGCTAAGCACAGGAGACACAGTAGTAAATTACTTTAGTAATGTAGTATTTGATAAACCCAAAGACTCCAGCTTCTGGGATAGGAACTCAGTATTTGCCAAAAACTTCTGGGAAAACTAGATGATAGTATGGCAGAAATTAGGCATAGTCCACATCTTACACCTTAGACTAAAATAAGGTCGAAATGGGTACATGATTTACACATAAAAGGTGATATCATAGGTAAATTAGGAAAGGAAGGAATAGTTTACCTCTCAGACCTTTGGAAAGGAGAACAGTTTATGACCAAACTAGAAATAGAGAATATTATGCAATGCAAAATTGATGATTTTGATTACATGAAATTAAAAAAGTTTTGTACAAACAGAAAAAATGCATCCAAAATTAGAAGGGAGGCCAAAAACTGGGGAACTATTTTATAGCCAGTATTTATGATAAAGGCCTCATTTCTAAAATATATCAGGAAATAAATCAAATTTATAAGAATTCAAGTCATTTTCCAATTGAGAAATGGTCAAAGGATATGAACAGGCAGTTTTCTGATGAAGAAATCAAAGCTATCTATTGCCATATGAAAAAAATACTCTATTTTTTAGAGAAATTCAAATTAAAACAACTCTGAGGTACCACCTGACACCTATCAGATTGGCTAATATGACAAAAAAAGGAAAATAATAAATGTTGGAGAAGCTGTGGAAAAATTGGAATACTAATGAATTGTTGGTGGAGCTGTGTACTGATCCAACCATTCTGGAAAACAATTTGGAATTATCCCTGAAGGGCTATAGAGCTATGCATACCCTTTGACCCAGCAATACCATTTTTAGGTCTTTTTCCCAAAGAAGTCATAAAAAAGGGAAAAGGATCCACATGTACAAAAATATTTATAGCTGTTCTTTTTTTTGGTGGCAAGGAATTGGAAATTATGGGGCTGTCCATCAATTGGGGTATGGCTGAACAAGTTGGAGTATATGAATATGATGGAATTCTATTGTGCTATAAGAAATGATGAGCAGGTGGATTTCAGAGAAACCTGAAAGCACTTGCATGAACTGATGATGAGTGAGAAGAGCAGAACCAGGAGAACAGTGTACATAATATCATCAACATTATGTGTTGATCAACTGTGATAGACTTGATTCTTTCCAGCAATACAATGGTCCAAGATAGTTCCAAAGGACTCATGATGGAAAATGCTCTCCAAATCCAGAAAAGAAAAAAAGAACTGTGGAATATGGATGCAGATTGAACCATACTATTTCTTTTGGTTTTGGTGCTGTTTTTCTTTTTTGAGGTTTTTCCTTTTTGGTCTGATTCTTCTCTTATAACATGACTAATGTGGAAATATGTTTAATGTTATTGTACATGTATAACCTATATCAGATTACCTGCTGTCTAAGGGAGGTGGGGAGGGAGTGGAGGGAAGGAGAAAAAATTTGAAACTAAAAGTCTTATAAAAACAAATGTTGAAAACTATCTCTACATGTAACTGGAAAATAATAAAATACTTTTATAATTAAAAAAAATCATGTCAGGAACATATAGCTGTTTTGAATGTGAACAGTCTGAAGCAGGTAACTAGAAACTAGAATTGGCTTTCTTTGCATTTCTATTCTTTTGCTAAGGAAAGAGACTTCCTTTGAGATACAAAGGGGATAGAAATGCTGAAAATGTTCTAAGACTCTGTATCATCTATAGATAAAGCAACAGGAAGGTAATCTTGTCCAAATAGGTAATTTTATTGATTTGATAACTCTGACCCAGAGATGTTAAGTAATTTATCTAAAGTAACACAGGTCATTAGTAGCAAACTTGGGATTTTTAGCCAGATATCCTGGTTCTAAATCCAGTGTTCTTTCCATGAGGAATAAAAATTCATAACTTATATGTTTATTATAAATTAAGGAAAGAAACAAGCATTTATTAAATTGGCACTATTTCCTAGACTCTGTGTAAAGTAGTTTGCAAATGTTATTTCATTTAAACCTCTAAAAAACCCTGGGAGGGAATTACTACTTTTATCCCCATTTTATAGTTGAGGAAACAAAGACAGAGAGAGGTTGAATGACTTTACAGATTCACAAAATCACAAAAGTTCAATTAGAAATAATACCTTCATAGTTGGAAGGAATAGAAGCCACCTAGTCCAGACAAAAGTATCTGTTTTACAATTCCTAAAAAGAGGTCATCCAGATTTTCATTGAAATTCTCCAATAAAAGGGAAACTTCATTCCACTCTGAGATAACTCAAGATTATTTTTTTTTTAGGAATCTGTGGGATAAGGTACAAAATTAGAATTTTGAAAAATCGGTACTTGTAAAATAGAGAGTAATTTTTAAAATCCACTATTTTAGAGAGAATGAACTTTCCCAGTTGTCATTAATACTTTAAAAAAAACTCCTGGGTCTACTTGTAGTGAATAATCAAAATTATCCATGTAACCTCTTTGAAATGTGGCATATTTTGTTTAGAATGGTCATTAATGAAGTTGAGAAATGAACATTAAGCTTAGGAGAGGCAGGACCCAAATGAACTATCTTATCTACAAATGCAGTGAAGCATTGAAATGTAATCTGCACTGAGATGAACATTTCATTTTGAGTAGACAGGCTTATCAGAGTTCTTAGTGTAAAAACCAATTGGTACCTGGCAGGGTTTCTGCTCTCCATTGTTTTACATCATTGTCAAACTTCAGAAAAAAAAACATTAATGTTGCAGAGTTGGCTAAAATTAATGAGGGGAATGACTGCTTCCTCTAAGTATTTTTTTAAGTTCAAAAGTTTATTTGGTTATTCTTTTTATTTTTTTTTCTTATTGGTAAAAATGAGAAGCATTTTGACTTTCTGCATCTTACCAAGTCAGTTTCCAGACACTATTTTATAGTTAATCAACTGTCCTTTCTTGCAAAACATTTTTGCTCAGGATCATGGAGATTAAGTAGTATTGTAAATGACTCTGAGAACTATTGGTATTAAATAGTGTATAGAATAGTCTTGATTTAGAAGTGTTTTTGTGCCATGTTGCATGGCAATATCAGAATTTATGTAAAAATAGATTCATAAAGGTACTATTTCATATTTTGAGGCAGAATATTATAATGGAATCTAACAGAGTAAAGTTTAGTGACCTTTAACAAGATTATTGACCTATTTCTGACCTCTTTAATCTTGGTGTACCAGGCTATGCTGCAAACAGTCTCTAGAAAAGAAATTAAACTCCTTTACAAAGAAGTATGGCTAAGTAAATGAATGAAAATTAACTTTAAACTGTTAGCAATATATCTGATTTCTGACTATGTGGGAAATAAATACCTAGAAAAAACCCTTTCAATTTGGGGGAAATGCATTTGTGTCAATGTTGGCTCCCATGTTTTATAACTTCATTCACAATTCTGTGAGTCCTATATTGAAAGCAAATTAAAAAAAAAATAACTAATTATGCAAGCATTTCAGGAAGAAAAACATTAGCTGTTTTGTGGTTGAAAAAACATACAAAACAATGTTGATGTAATGTGGGAATCAGGAAACCAGAGTGGTAGTCATGGTTCTTCTACAAACTTAAAAAAAAGTATTATTATATTAGAGATGCGGAGCCAAGATGGCAGAGGAGAGGCTGTGACTCCCACAAGCTCCAGATAAACCCGTCCATTCATGCCCAAATAATGCGGTAAAATCAAAACCCAGAACAGCCTAATGCACATAAGAACAGAGTGAGACTATTTCTCCACAAAAGAGGGCAATTCTGATAACCTACTGATCAGGTTGAACAGCTCAACGCGCAGTCCGGACCCAGCCAGGGACACTGCTTTCAGCGCATGTCAGAGTCTTCAGCACCAGCAACTTCTGAGGCTCCTATTACAGACTTGTGAGGGGGTTCGGCGGTAGGCCGGGGTGAAGTGGAGGCAGTATCTACTGGAGTTGGGGCAAAGCGCCCTGGGTCTGAACCAGTGGGCTGAATCGAGGGGTGGTGGCCCAGTGGGGGAGGGGTAAAAGCACGCCAAGCTTCCGACCATAGAGAATCAGAGTTCAATCAGACTTCTGTTTCCGGCTCAAAGAGAAAACAGCCCTGTGATTACTCCCAAGATAGGCAGGCTGAGAAGAAGCCCAATCACCCCCTGGGCCATGCAGTAGCACCAACACTGTGTCCTGGAAGCAGTGCTACACTTTAAAGAAGTAAAAAGCCAAGAAATAGTAAGCCAGGATTAGTAGACAGAGAAAGCAGAAGACCATCGAAAACTTCTTTGGGGGAAAGGTAGACTACAATATATCCTCAGAAGAAGAAGATAATAATAGGGTCAAAGCTCCAACATCCAAAGTTTCCAAGAAAAATATGAACTGGTCTCAGGCAATGGAAGCTCTCAAAAGGGACTTTGAAGAGAAAGTAGGAGAGATAGAACGAAGATGCAGAGAAAGAGAGGAAGGAATGGAAAGAGAAATGAGAGCAATGCAGGAGAGTCATGAGAAAAAAGTCAACAGTTTGAAAAGCCAAATGAAAAAGGAGATTAAAAAACTGTCTGCTGAAAATAATTGCCTAAGAATTAGGATTGAACAAATGGAAGCTAGTGACCTTATGAGAAACCAAGACACAGTAAAGCAAATCCAATTGAATGAAAAAATAGAGGGCAATGTGAAATATCTCCTTGGAAAAACAGCTGACCTAGAAAATAAATCTAGGAGAGATAATTTGAAAATCATTGAACTACCTGAAAACCATGACCAAAACAAGAGCTTAGACACCATCCTCCAAGAGATTGCGAGGGAAAATTGCCCAGATATTCTAGAAGAAGAAGCTAAAATAGAAATTGAAAGAATCCACTGATCACCTCCTGAAAGAGATCCCAAAAGGAAAACCTCCAGGAATATTATAGCCAAATTCCGGAACTCCCAGGTCAAGAAGAAAATATTGCAAGCAGCTAGAAAAAAGGAATTTAAATACTGTGGAGCTCCAATAAGGATAAAGCAAGATCCAGCAGCTTCTACATTAAAGGACCAGAGGGCATGGAATATGATATTCCAGAGGGCAAAGGAACTGGGACTGCAGCCAAAAATCATTTACCCAGCAAAACTAAGCATCATCTTTCAGAGGCAAACATGGAATTTCAAGGAGAAAGAAGACTTTCAGGCATTTGTTATGAAAAGACCTGAACTGAATAGAAAATTTGACTTTCAAATACAAGACCCTGGAGAAGCATAAAAAGATAAACAGGAAAAAGACTCCATGAGGGATATTAAAAGATCAAACTATTTATATTCCTACATGGGAAGATAATATGTCAAACTCATAAGAACTATCTCAGTAAGGATTTAATAGAGGACACAGGTCTGAACTGAATACGAAGGGATGTTATGTTTTGTTCTTTGTGGGGTGTCTTTATGTCTGGGGCCAGATTTGGGCTTGGGGCCTCCTGGGTCCAGGGCTGGTGTGTTGTCCACTGTGCCACCTAACTAACCCATAATGACATCCTTAAAATAGGGCTGAGGTGTAGGAGAAATAGACTGGGGGAGGGGGAAGGGGAGAGATGGTCTGGGGAGAGGTTGTTCAAATGAAGGAAACAAGAAAAAAGCTTATGGAGGGGAGGGGAAGAGGGGGAAGGCATTGGGGATTGAGTGAACCTTAATATCATCAGAATTGACTCAAAGAAGGACTAACACATACTCAAGTGGGTATAGTAATATATTTTTGCCCTGAGGGAGGGGAGGGAGATAAGGGGTGGGGGAGAGAGGGGAAGGAGGGAAGGGCAGATTCGGGGAGAGAGTAGTAAAAAGCAAAATACTTTTGAGGAAGGTAAAGATGTTTTGCATAATTGCACAGGTATGACATATTGAATTGCTTGATTTCATAGGGAGGGTTGAGGAGAGAGGGAGGAAGAAAATTTAGAACATAGAATTAGCTCAAAGACCTTAAACTCATCAGATTTGGCTTATGGAGGGAATAACATTCACACCCAGTTGGGAGGAGTAATCTATTTAACCCTACAGGAAAGTATGAGGGGAAGAGGATAAGGAAGGAAGGGGGAAAAAAAGGGAATGCAGAGTAGGGGAGGGGACAGTCAGAAGTAAAACACTTTTGAGGAGGAATAGTTTAAAAGAAGATAGAAAATAGCGTAAATATCATGGGAAGGGAATAGGATGGAGGGAAATAGTTATGATGATTGAATATAATGGCAAAACATATGGTACTTACTTTGCTGGGCTAATATGAAGAAAATTCTTTGTCAAGTTTAAGGTACTTTATTTAGGTTATGATGAACAGGATACTATCAGAAAAACCTGGAAAGACCTACATGAACTGAAGCAGAGTGAAATGTACTGTATACAAAATAACAGCAATAGTGTAAGATGATCTGCTGGGAAGCATGTGGTTATTTTCAGCAAGGCAATGGTCCAATATAACCCTGAAGGACTTATGAAAATGGCAACCTATATACAGAGAAAGAAGTGATAGTATCTGAAAATAGATGGAAACACATTTTTTTTTTTGGTGGGGCAATTGGGGTTGGGTGGCTTGCCCGGGGTCACACGGCTGGTGGGTGTTGGGTGTCTGGGGCCAGATGTGGGATCGGGTGCTCCTGGTTCCAGGGCCGGTGCTCTGTCCACTGCGCCACCTAGCTGCCCCTGGAAACACATTTAAATTTTTTTTTTTTCTCTTTGACAATTCCTCAGTCTGAAGTTTTGGGAGTTTTTTGATGGTTTTCTCTCACAACCTAGCTAATGTGGGAATGTTTTCCATGACTATTCATATATAACTTATTTTGAAATGCTTGAGTTCTAGTGGGTGGGGGGTGGGAATGGAGGAGGAAGAGAAGTTGGAACACAATTTTTTTTAAAAAATCGATGTTAAAATTTGTTTTTACATATATTTTGGAAAATAAAATTCTATTCAATAAAAAAAAAAGTATTATTTTTCCTCTCCAGGCACCAGATTCTTCATCTGTAAAATGAGGGGTTTGGACTTGATGATCTCTAATGGTGCATCTGTAGTACTCAGGGCACAGCCCACTTCACACATGGGTTCCTTTGAGAAGATATCTCAGGTTCTCTGAGCTCTGTTGATATTCATTCATTCAAAAGCCATTACTCATAAGTCTCCACAAACATGTTTACTTTTTCTCTACTATGCAATAGAACACAATTACTTCAAAATAACAACATTAAAGGAAATATCATAGAATTAGGACTTTTCGCCCATAGATCTGGTGCACATCCTCCCATAAATACATAAAACTTCAATGGGCAGAATAGGCACTATGATAAGTATATGAGATAAACAAAATAGGTATAAAAGAGTGCTTGCTCTCAATGAGTTCACAGTTTAATGGGGAAGACAACATGCAAACGACTATGTATTAACAAGTTTTTAACTGCCACATAGTGGCAGTAAATATTTATTAAACTCCTACTATGTGCCAGGCACTATGATAAGTATGTGAGATAAAAAATAAATAGATACAAAAGAGTGCTTGCTCTCAATGAGTTCACAGTTTAATGGGGAAGACAACATGTGTATTAACAAGTTTTATAAAGAACACACATAGAGGGATGCATAGGAAATATAGGGAAAACATTTGGCCAGGATACAATAGTGAACACATATCGAAAGGTCAAAAAATGAAGCGACATGCATATAGACAAAGCATGTAAGTAGAGTATATTCATGATGTGACTTGTCATAACTTCAAATCAGATAGTGGCTTGCTTATGACAAGGACATATGTCCTTATATCTAGAGGAAGCATGTTCTAATAGGGGTTATTTTAACAGACTGGATGCTTTCCAGTTCCAAATGGTGTTGAATCCCTAGAGGTAACTCTCCTTCTGGAGAAGAAATTCCTCCCATTGTTAATAATGGGAACTAAGACATTTCTATACCAAAGGGAAGAAAAGACATTTGAGGATTTGTGCCAGTCATGCTTGGGGAAAGGGATACCTGCTTCAAAATTCTGTAACTTAAGCTAAAAGAGGAATAGTGGTGCTTACCCTTCCTCTCATGGGAAAGAAAGATTAGTTCATTTGAAAATACCATAAAAAACTAAAATCTGGAAGATGAGAGAAACTTCATAACCACCTGCTCAGGAGAGACACATATGGCAACAACCATAAGACCTACAGAGAAATCCTTGGCAAGAGCAATTTGGAGCAAGCACAGCCACTAAATTGTTATAACTAGAAGAAACTAATGGTCTTAAAGCTCTTAGAAGTGTGCCCTGGTAACATGTGTTATTAACATGTGGGCTCATGCATGTTTCCTAGTCATATATATTCTTTTTTTAAATATATATTCTTTTAATAAATTTATATGTAGGAAAGTGTGGCCCAGTTTTATAGGTGCAAAGTTCTATTATTCTATTTCAATAAATGACTTTGTTTTAAATGAATTCTGTGTTCTGGTTGACTGGTAAAATTAAAAAAAAAACTTTCATGACTTGCGACTAAGTGGTCTTATTTATTTATTTTTATTATGTTTTATTTTGTTGCCTTTGCATATTCAAGAAGGGACCTGGATGGGGGAGTGTGGGGGCTCAGATGTTACATTCATTTTATTGGGACTCTGGGTTTTCTATTTTCTAGTTAACCAGTTTTGCATTCATCTTCAGTACAACAAACCATCCATATTTCCTACACATAAAATTTGTTAAGTGCATGCTGGAATTCACATATATAATTGCTATGTCATTCCATATTCTAGTCAATGTAAAAAATGGAAAACTTGGTTAAAATATCATGAATTCTTCTTCTTCTTAAACTTTTATTTCCTGAAAAATTTGAATCTCTTATTTCCTCCTACATATCTAGCATCAATTCCTTGAATTACACCACACCAGAACAATATCTAGCATTGTGTTATACTCTTAGTTTTTTTTTTAGATTTTTAGGATTTGTTTTGTTTTTTATAAATTTTTGAGATCAGGCCTTTTGTAAGCCAATTCCTATAGTGGAATTTTACTATTAGCTTCAATTTTTTTTTTTTTTTACTATGTGTCATGCCCTGTGTTGAGCATTAAGAAAAATAATTTAAAAAATTATCTGCCTTCAAGGAGCTTACATTCTAACAGTGAAGACAACAGAAGTAATTAGCAACCTACTATATTTGTACGGAGTAAATGAAAGAAAATCTGAGGAGGGAAGGAACCAGCAACTGTGAAGACTAGGAGAGACCTCGTATGGAAGGTAGAATTTGAGTTGAATCTTCAAGGAGGCAAAGGTGAGAAGACAGAAAGCATTTCTATCATAATGGAAAGCCAACTCATTTGAAGGAAGGTTAAGAAATGGTAGATTTAATATCAAACATCATATAAGTTTGCCAATGTTGTTGGTTCTTAGAAAAAAATGGAGGGGAATAGCATGTATGGAGAATTGGAAGGAAGGAAAGTTCTAGCATATGAAGAGATTTAAATGTCAAATCAAGGTTTCGCTTTTAATCCTGGAGTAATAGAGACCCATTGAAGCTGGGTAACAGCATGGTGAGAGCATGATAATTCATCCTTGTAATTGAATGGAAGATAGATAAAATTGCAGAAAGACTTAACATAAGAATGAATTTAGTGATGACCTTAACTAGGGTTATGGCTATATTGGTGGAGAAAAGGAACCATATAATGAGAGATATTACAAGATAAGAACAAAAACAAACAAACAAAAGATCTATTTTCCATTCAATAAAATGGATGAAGGGTTGGTAACAGTGAGAATTTGAAGACTACACCAAGTTTGAGAATCTGGGTCCCTGGAACAATGGGAGCTCCCTCAAATTTAAAAAAAAAAAAGGGAAGTACAAGAAGAGGAGAGAGTTTTAGGGGAAAAGACTTAAGTTCAGCTGGGGAAATTTTTTGTTGATGATGCCATTTTAAAATTTCTAAAGACAAGAGAACCATTTAAAATTTCTAAAAATCAGGTGATGGTGCATGACTATACTTTAGGAGAAAGATTAGAGAGTATGTATCTGGAAAGCACCTCTATAGAGGTGATAATTGAACCCTTGGCAATTGATGAGATTGTTACTGAGAGAGTATGCAGCAAAAAAAGAAAGAGGGTCCTAGACAGAATTTTGAGGAATACCCATGGTTAGTGGATAAAGAATCACCAAAGGAGAGAGAAAGGAATATTTCTGACAGTTATGAAAAAGATGAAAGAGCAATATCATGAAAACCTAGAAAGTGGTGAGTATTCAGCAGGAACTAATCAACTTTATCAAATACTGTTGACAAGTAAAAAAGGATGAGGCCTGATAAAAAGACCATTTGATAGCAATGGAAAAATCACTTATTGCCTTGAAGAGGAGAGTTTTACTTGAACAATGAAGCGAGAAGACAGGTTCCAGTAGGTTTAGAAGAGAGGGAGAAAAGATGTGTAATTAGTGAGCATAGGAGACTTTCTGAAAGAGGTTAACCATGAATGAGAGAAGAGCTACATAGTAGATAGTTGGAATAATGGAATTGAGTGAAGGTTTTTAAGGATGAAGGAGAGATTGGCATGTTTACAGGCATCATGTAACTATCCAGTAAATAAGGAGAGATTAAAGAAAAGAGAATGAGGGTGATAGTAGGGGCAAAACATTGGAGAATATAGAGGGATAGTATTAAAAATACATGTAAGGGAGTTGGCCTTGTTTAGGAAAAGGGCCATCTCTTCATTCAAAGTAGGAGTGAAGAGAATAGTGGTTGAAAATATGTTATTGATTTGAGATGAAAAAGACAGGAAAAGGGGAATTCTCAATGAATAAACTCAATTTACTATTGAAGTCCAAAGCCAGCGTCTTAGCTATGATGGTGGGGGCAGGGAAATCTTGAGGAGTTATGAAAAATTCTGAACAGGCACTGTGTAGCATGGAATAAATACTCAATTAGGAAAGAACTAAATGTTTTCTTCTCTGCCTGCTGTGAGGGCTCTGTTGAGATAGTGAAAAATGTCCAACCTTGCTCTGCTTCAAAGGCTATAGGATGAGCTTTCAGGAGATAGTGACTCTGCTTACTCCTTCTCCAGTTTGGAAATGATAATGGATCTTGGATCTGTAGATTAAGAGACCAGATATTATAATGCAAAGAGGACTGATTAGGAGTTAGAGATCTAGGGTTCGAATCTCAGCCTTCAACCTACTTATGTGATCTCAACAAGCCATTTAACTTTTCTGGGATTAACATTAGCTACTTACTTTAGTTCCAAGTCAGGATGAAAGGAAAGATTCACAATTCAACTTATTGTTTGTCCTTCATTCTCTAAGAGGACCATGAGATCGGGGTGATGTCCTGACTTGCAGTGAATTGGATTTCAGTGAGTGAGGGCTGTGCAAGGTCACCAACCTCATTCTCTCCTCCACAGCCATTTGAATCTCATGGCCTGAATGTTTAAGGCAATTGGGATTAAGTGACTTGTCCAGGGTCACAAAGACAGTGTCTGAGGTGAGATTTGAACTCAGGTCCTCTTGATTCAAGGGTCAGTGCTTTATCCACTGATCCACCTAGCTGCCTCTACAAGTCACCTAACAGTTAACAAAAGGAGGTCTAATTTTCTCTTATTCAGTAAGGATATGCAACAAAGATATGGTGGCACTTAGCTTCTCTGGAAGGTACCTCCAAGAAGTAAGGTGGCACAGTGCATAGAGTGCCAGACCTGGACTCAGGAAGCCTGAGTTAAATCCCAGACTCAGACATAAAGTAGCTGTGTGATGCAGGACAAGTCATTTAACCTCAACTATAAAGCAGGAACTACCTAGCAGGGTTGCTTTGTAATTTTCATAAGATGCTTGACACAGTGACTGGAACATATAGGTGTTATATAAATTCTTTTTCCCTCCTGCCCCCTCCATTCCCTTCGTAAACCTTGTCTCTCCATACTGAAAGCTTTCTGGTAACCAGGAAATTATATGGCAATGGGAGGATATGATGACTTGTGAAATCCATAGAAATATATCAAGTCAAAAGGACCCAGCTCCACACGTGAAGTTTTTATGTCCTTAGGTGACCAAGAAGCTACATTAAGGGAGAAAATAATCTATCAAGTCCCAGAGATAGGTCTGTTGCCTTTCAGGGAAAATTAATTCATATTGCAGGGAAACTGAGGAAGCTGGTCCTACCCTATTTACCAAATGAAGTATTTAGGCTGGATAAACTGTAAGATATATTTCTGTTCCAAGTCTATGGTGCTTCATTTCAGCCAAAGACATTTCTGATACATCCTGGCTAAAGTAAATCTTTAGATGTCCCAAAAATCTCTCTAAGATGATAAGTTATATAAGGGGTACAAATGTGTTTTGGCTAGAGAGAGTTTTCTCACCCAAGAGTTTGCTGTACCTTTGAAATCACAGGTCTAGTACTAAAAAAAAAAAAAAAAAAAAAAAAAGTCCAATTGCAATTCTGTACATAATTGCTACATTGATCAAAAGAAATAATATAGATAAAATGTTTTTCTAATCTTAAAGTGTTACATAACTGCCAGTTACCATTATTATTATGACTTCAAGTATATTATCCTGAGTGCCTGGATAACAAAAACACCACGGTAAGATTTTTTTTTTGATTTGTAGAAAAGTCCTTCACATTGTAATCTATATAACCTTCAAGGGGGAAGGGTAGATGAAAAAAAAATAATTTCCTCCATACATTGAAATTGAATTAAAAATTCAATGATTTTATTTAGGAGTTTGGCACTACACTGACAAAAGAAAAGTATGAGGTAGTCTCTTTTTGAACACTGGAAGATTTTTAACTTGGTTCATACTCAGTAGAACATTTTCTATTCATTATCACCTCATTAACCTACTGTGACAAAGTCTTGGCAAGCTTTACAAGATGACATTGACAGTGGAGTTAGTGGCACTCTTAGACCAATTTTGTGGAATGCTTTTATGGTCCAATGAATTATCTTTATTGTCTTAAAGTCTAGCAGTCTCAAGTTATCAGCTTCAGTGACTTTATAGATTGAAAATACTTTGTATGAGCAAAAATGTGCAATACCTTGAAAATTTTATTTTTATAGCATGCCTATTATTCATTTTCCATATTATTGAATATTTTCTTTCAAAATATATCTTTGATAAGGGTATAAGATACTGGGTATGTGAGATGATGAGGCTTGTTATCATGTACAAATATAAAATTTGTCAAAATTTTTATAATAAAATGTTTCAAAGTGACTTATTTTCCATAGATTTTCAATTCAAATTATTTTTCTTACCTCCCAAAATATAGACTCTTTGAAAGTCAGAATAGGAAGGAGAGACCTGGATTTGGTGCCAAAAGGCTTGTCTTTAAATCGCAACCCTGCTACTTAATACATATTGTAGTCCTTAGAATATTGAACTTGGAGTCAAAAATAACTGTTCAGATGCTGAGTCAAGTACTACATAGCTATGTAACTTAGGGCAAATCATTTAACCTTCAGTGTCAATTTCTTCATTTCTTAAATGGGAATTGTACTAGCACCTCAGAAACGATTATTGTAAAATCCAAATAAAGTATATGTTATATTGATTATATTATGATATATATACACACATATATGTATGTGTATGACATACATGAAATAAAAATCTATATTTCATTTATGATTTCTGGAAACAGCTCTGAAAAAGCAGGCTTTGTTAAAGAGCATTGTGATTCAAATGGAGCTACTTGACTATGCCTTTAAACCCAAATCACTCTGGCTTTCACTGGTTTTCAGTAATAGGTTTCAGTCCAAGTCTTACTTACTCATTGTTTGGTTTTGATGGCTCTGAGCAGACATAAGTAACAATTGTTTCTATTCTGGCCAGAAACTCAAAGGGTCCCCTCCTATATTAATTATTTTATGAAGGCAAACTAGATTTTATTTTGGCTCAATTCTTACATAGCTTTAATTACTGAAAGGGCCTTAGCTCAGACAAACTGAGACCTGGGAAAGACCATGGCTTAAAAAGGCCAAGGTCTTTCATTGTATGCGGGCAATCACCCATCTTCTTGACTTATTTCTTGTAACTGGACTCAGATGACTCTGGGGGAGAAAGTGAGCCTGGTAACTGCACAGCCCTGCCTCACTTAGATAAAAATCACTTGCAAGTCAAGACATCACCCTTGTTATTGGCCCTATTCTAGATTAAAGGACTAGTGAGACAAGAATTATTAATAATGGATTTCTTGGGGTCACACAGAGATCAGTTTCTGAGTCCTCTGCCCCCTCTCCCCACCCCTCCAGAAAGTTCAGTTCTCTTAGACCTGGGAAAAAACCAAGGGAACAAAAGAAATAGAAATAGAGATGGATACTGTTGTCTAGCTCAGTGAGGGACTGATAGGATCAAACCACACCTTCATAATGGACTTTGCCTTAAGCAACTTGAATTAGGGTGTTTTGCATACTTTTCACTGACTTCATCTATAAGAGTTCATTTCAAAGTGTACCACCTTAAAATCATGTCAACCAATGGAACTGAATGATGCTAACCAATTAGCTTTGATCAATGTATAAATGACCTGCCTCTATCAAAGGAGGATAAAAATCCTGGGAAGAGGCCAAGACTTCTCTTGGCTCTCTCTCTTAGGGCAGCATTGGTCTCGTAGATCTTGGGAGTTCTCCTGTGTCTCCCTGAGACCACATGCAGTCTCTCTGAGAGACAGCATGGGTCTTTTGGGGCTTTTTCCCTGCTCATATTAACTGCTATGATGATGCTGTCTCCCTGCTTTCTCAATCATGCAGCCTGAGACCATGAGAAGTTAGGGAGACTTGTGGTTAATCCTTTAATAGTAGAATATATAATATTAATTAATAATAAATGCTCACTGCCAAAACTGATAGCAATTTATTTGTTCATTTATTCATGCATTAATTCATTCATGCATTCATTCATTCATTCATTTATTTGCTTATTTATTTATTCATTCATTTATTCATGCATTCATTCATGCATTTATTTGCTTATTTATTTATTCATTCATTTATTTATGTATTCATTATTTATTTATTTATCTAGCCATTATTTATTTATCTATTCATTCATTCATTTACTCATTTGTTTGCTTATTTATTTACTTATATATTTATTCCTTTCATTCATTTAATTACTTATTTATTCATTCATTCATCTAGTTTTTATTTATTCATTCATTCATTTTAATTAATTAATTTATTTATTTTGCAGGGCAATGAGAGTTAAGTGATTTGCCCAAGGTCACACAGCTAGGAATGATCTAGTGTCTGAGGCAGAATTTTTTTTTTTAATTTTTTTAATTTATTTTTTTTAAAGGCAATGGGGGTTAAGTGACTTGCCCAGGGTCATACAACTAGTTAAGTGTCAAGTGTCTGAGGCTGGATTTGAATTCAGGTCCTCCTGAGTTCAAGGCCAATGCTTTATCCACTGTGCCACCTAGCTGCCCCGTCTGAGGCAGAATTTGAACTCAGGAACTCTTGAATCAAGGGCCGGTGATTTATCTACTGTACCACCTGGCTGTCCCAATGGAAATTATTTTTAAAACACAGACACATAACAATAACACATGCATGCACAATTTTCAAACCTCAAAGCTCCATTTAAATATTAGTTTTTATTATTAATTTTGTGCCATTGAGCAAGTTACCTACCCTCTCTGTTCTTCAGTTTACAAACAAATTAATTAATTGAATGCATATTAGCTTAAAAACCTAGACATATTGACTGCCCAATATCCATTATTTCCAGAGAAGAATTACACATAGAGGCCAACCAACGAGTTAGGACAACTTTGGGTGAAGCAGGTTTAAGCCCTGCTTCTGACATACACTAGCTATGGTCATAGAGGGCAACTTATTTACTTTGTAAGTACCTCCTTCAGGCAACTTTCTCAGACCCTATAAAATAGTGACAAATTATTGTCATCAGAGGCATAGAGACACCTTCCCCAACAACACGCCCACAAAGATAAATAACAATCTATTAATAAGCATGGCAATTTTAATTAATTATACAAATATTATTAATTACAGATAATAAATATTTTATTCCTATATATAGAGTTCTACAAACAGTAAGACCCAGAAATACTAGAATTTTCTGTGACTGCAGCTTTCTAAATAATAACAGCTTTACAAAGGTCAACAAAGTATATTATATACATTAGATCATTAGATTTTAACAACAATCTTGTAAGGCACCCATTTTGTTATGCCTATTTTAATGAAATAACTGAGGCTCAGAGTACCAGGATGATGTAAATATGGCTCTAAGGCATGGTTTAAACACCTGACTCTAGAATAGGTATAGTTGCTTATGAACATCTGGGAACAAGGGAGTGGATCAAGAAAGATGAGGAGAAATGTTGAAATTCACCAAAATTCTATCTTTCAAAAGGGGGAAGATGTCACTATGAAATTATGAGTCTACAGTTGCTTCTACAGCTATAAATAAAAGACTTGATGAAAAAATAATGAGCAATTTCTTGGGAAGTAACTTTTTCTTTTAGAAGTTACTACAAAGGAGTGGAAATTAAGATATAATGTGCCATCATCCTTAAATTTAGAGGAAGTAGAATCTTTATTTTTAATTATTTTATTAAAATTAAAATAAACCTGAATATAATAAATTAAATTAAAAACAATTTCATGTAAGACTATTTTTGTCAAGTGATGATTTGCTCACAGAACTAGTAATGATATGTGTGTAGTCATGGAAATGCAATATGAAGGTGTATGAATCTATGCAGCTGCTGTATGAATCACCCTGTAATTAAGTTGGTAAATAGGAAATCTCTTTAACACATTATGCTAATTATAAAAGTGAATGCATTACCTTTTCTTTAATGGTGTACTCAAAAGAAGTCCAAATAAATAAATAAATTTAAACTCTCTGGTTTGGTATATACAAAGATAAGGATAGATACTTTTTGAAATATATGTATATGTATATACACACACTCAAATAAAGGTATGTATATATTAGAAATAGTAAATTGTAGTTTTTTTGCCATAACTTGACTAATTTAGCTAAACATTTTGCATGGAATTGACCATGGGCATTTGTGATCCTTTAGATAAAAGTTTCCATTTCAGAGCATACTTGTAGAATAATATTTTAATGTGATAATCCATCCATTATGCAGTTATATTCCATAACATGATCTTTGATTGTGAATGCTAGCTAAAAGTATTGTTTTTCTGGAACAGAATTTCAAAGCATTTCCTTTGCTATCAAAAAAGTATATTTCGCTAGAACTGTTTTGATGCACCAAATTTGGGTGAAACAACATAGAAAACAACAGCTGGTTGGAGTAGTTTACATTTCTCAGTCAACAACAACAAAAATAAACTTAGAAAATGCAGATGTCTCTGCATTTGAAATCACTACTACATTAGATAAAAGATGGAATGATGTGACATGCTTTGCTAAAATAAATTTCAATCCTTCAGAAAGTTGAAATTTCATTGAGGCAGATATTCACTTCACCAGCACCAATTTGTTACTTCTCTATAAATTTGTGGATGGTCTTTACAAACAAGACAAATATCAATATATTTATATTCATCTCTTTTTCTCTTTGTCTCTGTCTCTCTGTATCTCTTTCAATGTATCTCTGTCTGCTCTGTTTCTTTGTGTCTGTCTGTCTCTATGTCTCTGTCAGTCTATCTCTGTCTCTGTCTCTCTGTCTCTCTCTCTCTCATATGTGATGAGGCTTTCTAGTGAGAGGGACATAGGGATATGACCCTCCACTGAGATGGAAAGTGCCCCCCCCCTTCGGCCTAGTGATCTGATCTCAAAGTCTTAAAGCCCCTTAGAGCCCCCTATTTCTCTCTCTCTCTGTTTTTTCTCTAGAGAGAGGCAATATTGGGAAGCTACTATCCCCCTTTCTAAATATAGGCATATCAACTTAAAACTTGTTTCATAGAGTCTGCACCAAGACATTATGTAGACATGATACATTGTTGCAGAAACAAAAAATTTTACAAAATAATCTAACAACCCAGGAGAGAGACTTATCGCTGAACATTCCAGGAGAATGATTTATTGCTGAACCCAATTACCGCATTTTGCTCAAATTAGATGTCTGTAAAGAGTATAAAAATTGCTTGGTTTCCTAATCGCAGTGTGTCACACCTCCTAGTTGTCCCAGTGAGTGTGGTGCACCTTTCTTTCGAAAGAAATAAAATCAATGCTTTGGCCTCCTTTCTCCTCGAGTCTCTATTACAGGGGTCAGTGGGTGTACTTCCCATCCCACTCAATTGGTGCCGTGACTCGGATCCCCCCACCCCCTCCAGTGGTCATGGAGCTCGGGAGAAAAGGGGGGCCCCTGCCTTCCTTTTAAGGCAGCCTTTTCATTCCTGACCCTCCGTGACCTGTGGAGTTGGCGGCTGAGATCCGAGCTACAGGGACTGGGGAGCAAAGACATCAAAGCAGCAATGGGTCAGGTAAGAATTGATTGGGAATTGGTATGAGGGCCATGTAAGTCTCGTGCACAGAGCCAGGTTGGAGGTGATCCTGGTTGGCCGAAAATGTCCCAGAAGGGGAAATTGACTTTGGGCGGAGGGACCGGACAAAGAGATTCTTGAGTGAATGTGTGTGTGTGAAGGAAGGAAGTTGAGTCTGGGGTCCGAACTCATATGGCTTTCTGGTCGGAATCCTGCTAGGGGTGCTATATCTGGATGACCTATTGCTAAGAGTGGGACACCACTAAGGACTCTGCCTTCCTGAATGAATCAGTCATTCCCCTCTGACGAGGGAGATGTGGGTTGAGAGTGGTACCAGAGAAGTAAGCATTTCCCAGCGTTGATTGCGTGAGCGATGACATGGGTTTGAACCTCTGGGAAGCGAAACCGAGGTCTGTGTTCGGTGCTCTTAACCAAAGCCCCTTCCCTGACACGTAAGGGAAGAACCTCCAGGAAAAGTGTCAGGTCTGGATCAGGTGAGGGGGTGGCTTCTGACCCGACGCGTGGAGCTCAGAACGAAGACTGCTACCCCAAGATACTGGCGAGAGAGATGGGACAGGCTAAATGCAAATCTAAGACCCGATTACTGGTGGTACCCCAGGATAGCCCTCTTGATAACAAATTGAATAACTGGGATGACCTAGAGGGACCAGAATTTGATAAAGAAAATATGATAAGGTACTGTTGTCAGGTCTGGGCAGGACAAGCCATTCAGGGACCTGCAGTCACCTGGCCAAAATTCGGATGTGAGGAATTGTGGGTGTGTCAGGCATTAAATATCTATGTAAATGGGAAAAAGAATTGTAGCCAGAAGAAAGTATTTATGCAGCTTTATGGCTGCCCAGAGGGATTAAGGTTATGATAGTTAAAGAGGGGGGCTTAGCGGGAGAAACTGAAATAAAAGTCCATAGAGAAACTGACAAGAAAGGGGAGGGTGTTCTGTCAGAAGAATGGGACCCTCTTTCTTCCCTCCCTCCCCCTTATGTGCTCCCTCCCTCTGCGCCGACAAGAAAAGATACCCCTGAGAAGCACCCTGAGGAGACTCCAGGGGAAATATATCCTGAAATTCCAGGAAAGGAGGGCAGCAGGGAGGTTAAGCAATTGATACAAGACCAGTTAAATCTTCCCTTTAAGTCAAACCATTCCAGGGTCTATGTTTTTTTTTTTTTTAACTCTGAGGCCCTCTAAGTACCCACTATAGCATACTGCTTTACTTGTGAGTAGGAAATGAAAAAAGGTTCCTGTAATTGATGGTTTTGAAGTAGGATTTTCTAGTTTCCCTTACCCATAAAAACATAAAACCACGCCTACCCTTTCATCCCTTCCCCACACACAAGCAGATATTTAGATTCATAGTGAATATATATGCACATATATGTATATCATATATATAATCTCATATATTCATATATACATGTATATACATCCATATATGCATAGATATTATATATATACACATACATATATACATACATATGAAACTATTAATTAAGAACCTTTAATAATTCTTATAGGTGCCATTATTGGCAAATTACGTCTGTCTAATAAGCAATTTTCTATTCTTTCCAATAAGATAATCCATAGATCAATAGCAAGTCAAGAATAGCAATAAGTGTCTTGAAATGGATAAAGGCCCTTATAGTTCACTGACTAATATAGAATTGATATTATTACATAATCTACATTCTTCAGATTGGTCAGAAAATTTCCAAGCCCCATCTATGAATAAAAATGGCTGTTTAACTCACTGCTGTCTCTGAAATACCTGGGTTAATTCTTAGCACATTGAACTAAAACATGTGTTCCTTAGCTAAAATACGACAAAGATTGAGCTATTCCCTTTTCTCCAACAATTTATACTTCCATTTCTCTCCTGTCACCCATTATTATGTTTTTCTTCTCAGTCACTTACCAAGCAGTGTAACTTTTTTTCCCAATTCCCTTCTATTTCTTCCATCTCATTCACCTCTTGGAATGGGGCTACCACCAAATCATTTTGCATCCTTTGGAACTTGTCTGAAATTCATTAACTAGTTACTTTTTTATCTTATATATCACAACCACCTCTTCCCTGATTGAGCTGTCTTCACCTCTCTGCCCTAAATTTTATTCAATATGCTCTTGCCAAAATTACTCGCCTCTATAACTATTCATATTCTACCAACCAATCTCTAACCACTTATTCAATTCAGTACATCTCTTTCCCATTCTACATGAAATTATGAATTCTGTTTTTTTTCTTCCAGTCATCCTTTAGCTCCCTTTTCATTTCTTGATTTTCCTCCATTTCTTTCCTTTTACTTTTCCCTGAAATGAAAGATGAGAAATAAGAAAATAGAGACAGGAATTCATAATAAGTGCCTCCCCCGAAATAAAAGGAAGAAGTAATTTCTCATGTTATAAATTTAAAGCAAGAAAAAACCTTAGAGAACAATTGGTCCACCCCTCTCATTTTACAGATAGGGAAACTGAGGCACAAAAATGTTAAGTGATTACCCCAAGGTTAAATTGGTAGTAAATATGAGATCAGAGGCAGAATACAAACCTAGATTATATGGTTCTGTATTTGGGAGAGAGTTGATCTCCTGATTACCATGAGCACTTTTCCAAATCAAATAAAAAAAAAGTTCAAAAATAAGTGGTAAATTAGAGTGATAACAAGGTATTATGCATTTAAATGAATTGTAAAGGAGTGTTTACAAACTGCTACTTCTTTATAAGGTGTTGTGGAAATTTATTTTGATTTGGGGACCCTACCTTTAGGCTGAAATTAGAAAGCCTTAGGCCCTCAGGGTCTCTTCCCCTCCCCCTCTGCTTCAGCTGAGCAAAAAAGACCCATGGGCTGTACAAGACGCCAGGTCAGACAGCTGGGGAAAGAAAGCCCCCAGCTCCCTCGGACCTGAGCGGAGCGATCTGAAAGATCCAGGATAACCTGTGCTGAGGCATCCCCTCAGCCCCAGCCGCAGCCCTGACTGGCAGATTAGCTTGGTGTGTGGGCGCAGGAAGCCCCAAGATTTGAGTGGAAAGAAGAAAAGGTATATATAGACCTGGGAGTTAGACAGCAGGAGGTTCGGTTGGACAGGGGTGGACCAGAGAGGCTGAGAAGAGGTTCTGACGGACGAGAAGAGATCGAGAAGAGGTCAAGCATCGGCTGGCGAAATTAGAAAGGTTGTAGCTCGGCAGACTAGAGATGGGGCTACAAGGAAGGAGGAGAAGACGAGAAGGACTAGGAGCAGGGAAAAGAAGAGGCCGAAGGGCAGACTGAAGGAGCAGACAGACAGAAGGTTGGTGAGAGAGAAACACAAAGGGTTCAGCTGTGGCAGTAAGGAGGTGAGGAAAGTTAGAAGCAGGGGATTTACAAAGTGAAAGGGGCTTGGAGTTAGAATAAAGGACCTGAGTGCCCTGAGGCGGGGCATGGCTAAGGTCCTTATTGTATTAAAAAGGTTACAGGCCTTATTACAAACCAGGGAAAGTTTAACGTGCCCTGAGGCCGGAGGCAGCTAAGGCCCTAATTGTATTAAAAAAGTTCGAAGCACAGCAGATGGGAAAGAGACACAGTGGAAAGAGACTGCAGGAAAGCAGTCAGGTTGTACATCTTATTTCCCTGTATTCTTAATTTAAATAGTATCTCATAAATAAACTCTGCTTTGATTATTTAGTTAAGAGGCTTCTTAATATTTTGCTTATCAATTTGGGAGTGGAGCAGTGTGGTGAAACTTTATAAATGGCCCATGTTAAATTAACAGTAGTGAGATAGCCAAATAGTCAAAAGTCCCAGAATTAGTACCCCAGTCAGCTTTAGCCCCCCAAATCAGGCCTAATCATCAAAAATATTTTTACATTTGAATGGTGACTGCAGCAGGACTTATGACCCAATTATAATTTCTCTAAACTTATAATTTTTCATATAATCATAGTTTTTCATAAATCCAAATATATAATTTTTCCAGATTATATACAGTTATTAATAATTAATTTTTTTACAGTGTGAAGTTCTAAAAATTTATGGAATTTTTAAAAAAGCTATCTTTTGGTTGGCCAAATATCAGGAATATTCTTAGTTACACATAAAAAGCCAGATATACATTGTAAGGTATTTAGTTGGGTCAAGAAACAATATTTAAGATCCCAACTTCTAATAGTCTTGTGAACTAAATAAATTTATCATTCCTACTAATTGGTAATTTATGCCAAATCATTGACAGTAGATTCAGAAAACCAAGGTCACTTCCACACCTTGGAATAAGAATTTGCTGAAAGATTACCCAGCCCTGGGGAGGAGAGTCAGTGACTTCTCAGAGCTCTCCCCCAAATCCCTCCAAATCCTTTCAAATAATGCCATAAGACAATATCTGGAGAAGCAGAACCTACAAAAGGACAGGGTGAGATTATTTTCCAGCCAAAGATGGCTTGGAAGGTCAGCAAGAGTGGTCTGCTGTGCTGGGGCAGGAGTGGAACCCAACCCCAAGTTTGAGCCAACACTGTTCCAGCCCCAGGCAGGCTGCACTAGAGAGAGACACCTCTGAAGCCTCTGAATCAGCTGCAGAACCAGTTTCTTCTGGAATTAAGCTCACGGTCTGCTGAGAGGGCTGAGCAGTTTACTGTGGGGGGATTACAAGGGTCTCTGCTGGCTCTGAGGTAGAGTTCTGTTGTTTTACTCCTGCTGGGAACCAGAAAGGAACTTTGAGTAGCAGTGGCCCAGGTGGAAGAGGAGCATAGGCTCACTGGAGGTATCAACCCAGAGGAGGAAAAAAATTGTTTTCTGGTTGAAAAACAAGTTGGCCTCAGGTTATTTACAGAAAAGAGCACAAGCCAGGTGAGAGAAGATCCTACCACTCCTTAAACTATAGCACCTTGGACCCCCTGAAGGTTGGGACAGTACAGCCTGGATGTGGTGCCCCACTTTAAGAAGGAATTAAAAGTCAAGAAATAGGCAGGCAAGATGAGAAGACAGACAAAGATGGAGAACATAGAAAGTTTCTTTAGTGATGAGGAAGAGCAAGGTACACCCTCAGAAGAGGATAGCAACGTCAGGGCTCCCATATCCAAAGCTTCCAAGAAAAATATGAAATTGTCTCAGGCCATAGAAGTGCTCAAAAAGGACTTTGAAGATAAAGTAAGAGAAGTAGAGGAAAAAATAGAAAGAGAAATGAAAGTGATGCAGGAAAGTCATGAGAATAAAGTCAACAGCTTGAAAAGTCAAATGGAAAAACTCTCTGAAGAATATAATAGCCTAAAAGTTACAATTGAACAAATGGAAGGTAATGACTATATTAGAAACTAAGACACAATAAAGCAAACCCAAATAAATTAAAAAAATAAATGGCAATGTGAAATATCTTTTTGGAAAAACAGCTAACCTGGAAAATAGATCCAGCAGAGATAATTTGAAAATTATTGGGCTAGCTGAAAGCCATGATCAAAACAAGAGCTTAGAAATCATATTCCAAGGGATCATCAGGGAAAATTGCCCTGATATTATAGAAGCAGAAGGTAAAATACAAATTGAAAGAATCCACCAATCACCTCCTAAAAGAGATCCCAAAATAAAAACTCCCAAGAGTATTATAGCCACATTCCAGAGCTCCTGGGTCAAGGAGAAAATATTGTAAGCAGTCAGAAAGAAACAATTCAAGTACTGTGGAACCATAGTCAGTGTAGCACAAGATCTGGCAGCTTCTACATTAAAGGATAAGAGGGCATTGAATATGATATTCTGGAGGGCAAATATGTTTACATACATACATGGTAAGATGATATGTCTAACTCACAAAAACGCTCTATGTATTAGGGCAGATGATAGGAATAAATTTAGACAGAGGGAAGAGGAGGGAATTGATTACGAAGGGATGATAGCTGTAAAGGATTTATTTTTTGTTTATCTTCTTTTTTTGTGTGGTGGTCAGGGTCAGGTTGCATGCTTGGGGTTGCAGAGTGAGTAAGTGTCTTGTGTCTGAGGCCAAATTTGGGCTCAGGTCCTCCTGGTTCCAGGTGAGTGATTTGACCTGTGAGAATCAGAGTGCCATTGCCCTGCTGAGAAAGACATTGGGAGTACCAGGGCAGCTCTGAGGAGAAAGCATGAGGTGACCTTTCTGAGATTTAGAAGATCAGATTGGCATCTGGAAGTTATGTCTACCACAAGTCATGTCAATCAATAGACCAGCCAATTAGCTTGGAGCTCTGTGTGGTGACTGCCCCTCTTCCAGGCCCATAGAGCGCTTCTGCTTTAGGAGACTGAGGCTTTTCCTATTCATTCGGTAACTGGCTGTTGGTGGCAGGGGCAAGCAGAATAGAGAGAATAGACAGATCTTTTTATTTCTTCCTGTGTTCTCTTTACTAACCCCTAATATACTTTAATAAATACTTAATGCCCAAAGATTAGTACTATGAGTTTCTAATTTAAGACAACCACACATTAGATTTTTAGACATCATAGTTGGATTTTTTTAAGCTTCACAGACCACTCACTGTGTCACCAAGCTGCCCCATCTTGATATCTTTAGGGTAAAATTGAGGGGTAAGAGGATTGAACTGGGGGAGGGGGAAGGAGAGTGGTAGAATGGGGTGAAATCCCACATGAAAGAAGTAGGAAAAGGCTCATGGATGGGGAGGAGAGATGGGGGAGTACTGGGGCAGTGAATGAGCCTTACAATCATCAAAATTGGCTCAAGGACCTTAATCTCATCAGAGTTGGATCAAGGAGGGAATAACATACATTGGGTAAAATAATCTATCTACTCTGAAGGAAAGTAGGAGGGGAAGGGGATAAGGAGGGAGGGGACAGTCAGAAGCAAAACATTTTTGAGGAGGGATAGAGTGAAAGAAGATAGAAAATAGAGTAAATATCATGGGGGAGGGAATAGAAATGGTGGGAAACAGTTAACAATAGTAACTGAAATTTTAACTGAAAAAAAAATTTGAAGCAAAGGCAAGAATAATGTAGGTTCATGATGATCATTGATTGATTGATGGATTGATGATGGTTGGATAATGATTAGAATTGATTGATGGGCTATTGTGAAGAAAATTCTCTGTCAGGTATAAGGTACTATATAAATGTTGTCTATTACTGTTGTTTCAAGATATCAACCTCATGGATTTATTGTAAGGAAATCTCTCTTTAAAGTACTATATAAATGTAGTTTACTATGAGAAGAATGATGAGCAGGATGCTATCAGAAAAACCTACATGAGCTGAGACAACGTGAAATGTAGTGTATACAAAATAATGGTAATATTGTAAGATGACATGCTATGAATGACTTGGTTATTTTCAGCAAAGCAATGATCCAAGACAACTCTAAACGTCTTATGAAAAATGCCATCCATCTACAGAGAGAGGACTGATGGTGTCTGAATACACATTGAAGCATAATTTTTTTGTTAGTTCCTTATATAAAGTTTTGTTTTTGCCTGTTTTCTTTCACAACCTGGCTAATGTGGAAATGTTTTGCATGACTGCTTATGGATACCTTATATTGAATTGCTTGAGTTCTTGGCGAGGGGTGGAGGGGAGGGAAAGTAGGGAGGAAGAGAATTTGGAACACAAAATCTTAAAAAAATTTGATGTCAAAATTTTTATTTACATGTAATTTTGGGAACATGAAATTCCAAAATGTAAAAAATTTAAATTTTAATAAAAAAAGATTACCCAATCTTGGATATAATATTAAGAAATAGGTCTTCCAAGAGGAAAGTGACCAGATAGCCAACATCCATGAAGTACTGCCATAGAAAGATCCATTAAAAGACCTGGAAATATTTAGCCTTGAGAAGACATTTACAGGGGAGATAGAAATAAATTGGCTGTATTTGGCCCCCAGATGGGGAACTAGGAGTAATTCAAAGAAGTAAATTTAGGCATGAAGTAATCTATATCTAAAAATAGGAGTAATTACTTCAAGAAAAAGTGAGTCCCCCAACTCCCTGGACATCTATAAGCAAAGTTGACCATTTGTGTGTTCTGGTACATATTGTATTAAATGGCTTCCAAAGTCCTTTCAAACCATGAAATTCTGTAATTGTGTTTTAGAATATGAGTAACAATAATATAAATGATGTTTTGAAGCAAAATAAATGCCTTTAATTTCTGTTATTGCCAAATATTACTGTATCTCTGACCTAGCCTAAGAAAATACCCAAATGCAAGAAGAGGGAGAAATACTTAACTTTCTGCTTTACACTTTATTAATCTGATTTTTTTTCTCTATCCAAATCATTCACTGACTAGGAACCCACCTTCTACTAGACACAATGAAACATTCTGCATTTAACCAGATAAAAATTAAAACCCCTGAACTCAAGGAGTTAAAATTCTTTTAGATTCTTCTACTTCTAACAAAAGATCACCCTGTAAAGATCTGTCAGAATTATAGACTTGGTATATTCTAATTTCCTCAATTATGATTGCATTTCCTCATGTGTAAAACTAGATTATTGTACTAGAGGAATTCTATGATCCATTCATGCTTTAAATCTATAATTCCATATGATGTGTCTAACCCAGACTGATTCATTATTATAATTATCTGATATGTCACGAAAGCATTCAGAGGAGAAATATCATGTGAGCAGCAGACTGTTATGTATGAAGTCAGAGGACCTTTGTTTAAATCTCACTTCTGCTACTTATTACCTATGGTGGGGCATCAGTGTATTCAGGAACAGCTACATGGTACAGTGACTGAAAAACCAGGAGGTAGAAAGATCTGAGTTCAAATCTGGCCTCAGACACTCACTACCTTTGTGAACCTAAAAGTCACTTAACTTTGTTTGCCTTAGTTTCCTCATCTGTAAAACGAGCTAGAGAAGGAAATGGCAAACCACTCCAGTATCTTTACAAGAAAGCCCAAATCAGGTCATGAGAGGTTAGACACAACTAAAAACTATTTTAAAATAAGTTCATTCATTTATAAAATATGCAGGTTGGACTAGTTGCTTTTGAGGTAACTTCAAGCTCTAGATGTCAAATTCTATATTGCTATTCCTCCATTAGAGAGAAGAAGGATTTGGGGAAGAGGTTTTTAATTGGAAAGACTGAGGGAGCTTTCTTCTTGCTAAAGTGAGAAGACAACAAATAAATGATGAATTACAGGGTAATAAATAATCAATGAGAACTTGCTAAATACAAAGTTATATATTTTATTGTCTTCACTTCCTTGCTTTTTCATCTCCCTTTATTTAATAAAGATGTTCAGAATTCTTCTAAATAGTTGTGAAGTAATATCTAATTACCGAGGTGTTGTTAAATTCATTTTCTTTATTATTTTGTCATAACTAGATTATGATCAGACTTCTATGTTTGTTCCTTAAGGCATAATATAGAGAGGAAACACCCAGAGGCACTTGATGCCATAGTCAGTAGAGTATTTGGCTTAGAATAAGGAAGACCTGAATTCAAGTCTCAACTAAGGCACTTACTAGCTGAATGACTCTGGGCGAGTCACTTTACCTCATTTTCTTCAATGATAAAATGGGGGTAATAATAGGGTCTATATCACAAAATTGGTGAGAATATCAAAATGAGATAATAGTTGTATTATCTCATTTTGATATTCTCACAGTGCATATAACATAGGTACTTTATAAATTTTAATCCCCCCTTCTCAGAAAGATTTAGACAACTTCCAATATATTTTATTATGTATTATTATAATTATGTACACAAATAATTATAATTATAATAATGTATTTTGAATCATTTTATTTTGCCTATTTCTTTTATTAGCTCATTCCTTTGAATACTCACTGAAACATATACATTTATTTTCACTTTGTTTTGTCTTATTTTCTGATTTTTATTTACCAGAATCTTATACTCTTCTTCCATTGCTAGTTGTGGAATTCTTTTTATTTTTCATCTGTATGTTTAAATTAACTAAATAATTAAACATTAATTTCTTGGTATGTTGGGTTACATAAACTCAATATAGCAAATTTCTAAAGATTTTTGTTATGTTTTTTGCTTTGTTTTGTTTAGTTAGTTGAATCAAGTGATTTCAGTGATGTAGAGAACAATGTGAAAGTTTCCTCTACCAAAGCAACTCAGAGCTTTCTCAACAGTGATGTCAAATTGTTCTTAGGAGTAGTGTGGCCTTCATGTGCTCAAAGTCCCATGTTTGATGCCTCTTAGAAAATTTCTCCAAGAGAATGAGAAATTCAATGACTATTCCAGTGTCATATTGTCAATATGTATCTAACCCAGAACTAGAATCAATATCTTTCTGCCTGGGAGACTAACTTTCTATAAAATGTACCTTGATGCCTACCCATTGATTAATAGCTATGGGGAAAAATGCAACTGTATTTTAAAAAGAAAAAAAGTATTCTTGACATTGTGCTTTGATATGCTTTTATTGTCTTTTATATAAATAAATTTATTTTTATTTTTTTCAAGTACTCCAAGAAATTATTTTCTCAAAATATTTAGAAAAGAACTCAGATTATCACCAAAATTATCTCTAAAATTTATATATTACTTTAAGGTTTATAAAGTTCTTCACAAGGGTCATCCTCTTTTATGCTAATAAGAATCCTGGGAAGTTAGATGCTATTATTATCTTCCTCTTATCAAAGGACCTGAGGTTCAAAGGTTAAATGAATTGTCTGGCATCACATAACTATTAAGTATATGAGATCATTTTTGAGCTCAGGTATTTTGTTTTAATTTTCATTTTATTTTATTTGTGGGGCAATGAGGGTTAAGTGACTTTCCCAGGGTCACACAGTCAGTAAATGTCAAGTGTCTGAGGCCAAATTTGAACTCAGGTCCTCCTGAATCCAGGTCTGGTGCTTTATCCAATGCACCACCTAGGTGCCCTGAGGTCAGGTATTTTGAATACAGTATTGGCTATACTTTCCCTCATTCATCCCAGCTCCATACTTGAAGTGGGGGACTAAATAATCTTGGCTCCCTATCACTACTTACAAGTTCTCCCCAATCCTTGTTTTAGGTCAATAAAATCTACATTTTCTACCCAATCAAATCTATGATAACTGTTGTCTACCGACCTCCAGGTCACTCTCTCTTCTTATATCAAGCCCTATATTTTGTCCACACCATGAGCCTTCCTATTGGTTAATCCTTCAGTCCTCTCCCATGGTATCATCACAGCACTAATCCCTCCTTTCTTCATCATGATGCCTTGATGAACCAGTCTAACTATACACTGTCCTCTTCTATTTTGTCCTTGGTGCCCTTACTGTAGTTGTCATTAGGTACTACCAAGCCAAAAAATTTGGATCATTCTCATCAAGCACCATCTTTGCTAGTGATGATGATAAAAATGATAATAATAGCAATAGTAAATAATAACTAAAATCTATGTAACATTGTGCTAAGCACTTTACAACTAGGATCTTATTTAATCTTCATGACAACCTTGAGAGGTAGATATTGATTTTATAGATGAGGAAACTGAGGCAAAGAGAAGTTAACTGACTTACTCAGGTTCTAAGGTCAAATTTGAACTCAAGTCATCTTGAATGACTCCAGGTTCATCGTTTTTCCACTATGAGAACAATTATACCCATGTATGTGTTGCTGAAAAAAAGTTAAGGAAATAATATAACCACTCTGCTTGCATTATAAATTTATGTTATATAACCTGATCTGAGACCTCAGTTCTGCTAATCAATTTTTCTACACCTTTATTATCAACTTAATATCCTACATTTCAGAGAGGCTCTTCCAAACCTTTTCATCCAGTCTATAAACTTTTCATAACTTTCCTTCCCCTAAACCTCCCAGGTGAGAAACTTCTCTCAAATTACACTGAAAATCTTAAGGTCATCTGCGAAGATCTCCCTGTTCTTCCTTCATTCTGCCTTCATATTATTCAGATTTGTTTTGTCATGATCTTATTGCCCCCTTGTTTCAAGTGAAAAGGTGGTCTATGTCCTTACTAAGGCAAACTTTCTCTATTTGTACAAACAATCTCATTCCATTCTGTCTCTCTGGAAGAGTGCCCCTTCTGTCATCTAAATTCTATCACCTATCTTAAATCTCTTCATGTCTCCTGGCTACTTCCCTACTGAACCCCAAAACATGTACATCTCCCCCATCCTTAAAAAAACCTTTAATTGATCCTTCCATTTTTGCAATTATTTCATATCTCTTATTCCCTTTCTGGCTAAACTCCTTGAGAAAGCAATTTATAATACATGACCTTGCTTCCTATCCTCTCACTCACTTTTCTTTGACTTATTTTTTTTTTTTTTTGGTGAGGCAAGTGGGGTTAAGTGACTTACCCAGGGTCATACAGCTAGTTAAGTGTTAAGTGTCTGAGGCCAGATTTGAACTCAGGTCCTTCTGACTCCAGGGCCGGTGCTGTATCCACTGCGCAACCTAGCTGCCCCCCTCTCGCTCACTTTTTAACTTTCTACAACTTCGTTTCTGTGTTTCTAATGTCATCATTCTAATGAATTTGCTCTTTTCAAAGTTACCAATTCCTTCCTTCCTTCCTTCCTTCCTTCCTTCCTTCCTTCCTTCCTTCCTTCCTTCCTTCCTTCCTTCCTTCCTTCCTTCCTTCCTTCCTTCCTTTCCTTCTTCCCTCCTTCCTTCCTTCCCTCCTTTCTCTTGTGTTTTCTTCCACAAAATGACTGGTATTTTAATATGTTTTAAATGATAGCACATGTGTAATTTAAATTACATTCCTTACCATTTCAGGGCAGGTAGAAAGGATGAAGGGAAGAATAGAATTTGGAACTCAAAAATGAAAAAGGAGAATTTTATAAATTGATTTACATGTAATTAGTGAAAAATAAAATATTATTTTTTAAAATAATGTTTTTTTTTCCTTTGGGGAATATAAAATTCTCTTACTTTTCTTTCTCCTATATATCTAAATCCTCTTCAATTTTGTTCGATAGATCTTTATTCAAGTCAAACCCACAAGTGATGGGTTTTCCATAGGGCTCTGCCCTGTATCTTCTTCTCTTCTCCTTTTATATTATTTCAGTTTGTGATCTCATCAGATAGATAGGTAGGTAGAGCAGTAGATAGCCTGCAGTCAGAAAGATTGGAGTTCAAATACAACATCATATACTTACTAGCGGTGTGATCATGGGCAAGTCACTTAACTTCTATTTGCCACAATTTCTTCATCTGTATCTCCCAGTTTTGTTGTGAGGATCATATAAGATAATTATTGTAAAGCATTTAGCACAGTGTTCGGCACATAGTAAGTGTTATATAAATGGTAGCCAGGACAGCTTGATAATGCTGTGGGTAGAGTGCCACACCTGGAGACAGGACGACCTGAGGTCCAAATTTGACCTCAGACACTCACGAGCTGTGTGACCCTAAACAAGTCATTTAATTCTATCTAAGTTTCTTAATCTGAAAAATGAGCTGGAGAAGGAAATGGCAAATCATTCCAGTATCTTTGCCAAGAAAACTCCAAATGGGGTCACAGAGTCAGACACGACTGAACAACAACATAGTCTGCCTAGAAGCAAATATTTTACCCAACTACAGCATTGTCTATATAATAAATAATAAAGAGCAACAACAACCATAACAAATGTTAGCCTTCATTATCAGATCGTATGCATTTAATTATCATCTCTATACTGATGATTCATTAGATGGATTCCACTTAGACAACCCTAAGCTATCTGCTACTCTTTAATCTTGCATTGCAGACATATTGAACTAGATGGCCAGTAGACATTTTAATCTCAATATACTGAAAGCTGAACTCATTATCTTTTCACCTGAACTCTCCCTGCCCCCAAACTTCCCTATTTCTGTTGAGGACAGCAAAGCTTCCCAGTCTCCCAGGATCACAATTTAGGTTTCATCTTGAGTTCTCACTATTTCTCTCCAAACTGCCACTGCATTCCCCATATCCAATCTGTTGCCGATTTCACATTTGCAACATTCCTCAAATGTGCCCAGTTATCTCCTCTAATACTGTCACACCTCTGGTGCAGGCACTCATCTCACATCTGGACAATTGTAATAGCATGCTAGTTTGTGAGACCTCCACAAATCTCCCCCTGCCCCTCCAGTCTGTCCTCCATTCATCTCCTAAAGTTACTTTCCTAAAGCACCACTTAAACAATGTCTCTCCTTTAATCAATAAAACTCCAATGGCTCACTATTATCTCCAGGGTCAAATATAAAATCATCTGTTTTGCATTCAAAGGTCTTCATCATCTAGCCCTATCATAACCTTTCTGGTCTTCTCATACCCTAAACTTGCCCCACTCTCTTACACACATACTCTTCTCTCTGGTGACATCTACCACCTTGTAGTTCCCCAGACCAAAAAATCAATCTCTTGACTCCAATTTCCCCCCACTTTTTCTGTCCCACATGCCTGGAAGCTACTCCCTCCTTATCTCAGTATTCTTGCTTCTCTGGTTTCCTTCAAACTGCAACTAAAAATGCAACCTTCTAAAGAAAGGATTTCTCTATCCCTCCTTTATTCTAGTGCCTCCCCTCTCTTGATTATTCACTCATTATCCTATATAGCAGGTTTTTGTAATGAGAAATTTCCACATTGTCTCTTTCATTAGATTGTAAGCTTCTTGAGAGAAGGGATTGTCTTTTGCCTTTCTTTGTGTCCTCAGTGTTTAGTATGAGTGATTGAAAGAATATTTATTTGGACTTTACATTACTTATCTATGTTTGTGCTGAGATATAATATACCTAACACACTTGAAAAATAGATTTCAGTTCTAAACCATTTTCACATATCTATTTGATGCTACTATCAAATTCATTAGCCTATTTAATGCCTTCTAGATAAGATTGTGGTTGTACTGAAATTGGTGATCCTAAGATTTAACTTCCAATTTAAGTCATAAGAATGTGTGTGTGTCTATATCTATATATCTCTATCTCTATCTACACATGTGTGCATATATGTATGCATATATGTTATATAGACACACATGGGTATATGTATATAGGTGTGTGCACATGTAGATATATACATGTGTGTCCATTATGATTTATTACATTCTCATGACATATGTGCAAATATGTCTACATGTGTATACATGCACATACATATGCCTTGTGTATGTATGTGTGTTCATTGTTGTTCTGTTTTCTTTTTTTAGTGAGGCAATTGGGGTTAAGTGACTTGCCCAGGGTCACACAGCTAGTAAGTGTTAAGTGTCTGAGGCCAGATTTGAACTCAGGTCCTCCTGAATCCAGGACCAGTGCTCTATCCACTGCACTACCTAGCTGCCCCCTATTGTTGTTCTTAATAATCATGTCTTGGTATTTTAGTGGGAAACAACAGAAAGAACAAAGAGAAAGTGAAAAGAATGGATGTGAGCAGGTGGTAGAATTTTTCTAGTGTAGTTTGTACACCTTTGAGGGGCCTCTCATTTCTGAACCTCTTTAATTATGTTTTGTCATCACCAACACATCCCATTTTCCAATTTATTTTTATTCAGGCCTTATCCATAAGGGATATTTTTTCAATGTATATTTATAAACCAAACAAAATTCTATCAGTTCAATAAATCTCAGCTAACCAAATAATTTCATTGACCCAAATAAATGTATCAGGAACTACTGAGCTTTAGATGCCTCGTGAATTGATTAGGTGAATTATCAGCTCAGTCCTTTCCATGCATACATAGATATAAATGCTTCCATTTTTTATCATAGGACCATCAATTTACAGCTGAGAGAGACATTAGAAGCCATGTAGTCCAATTCTTTTTTTTGTTGGTTTTTTGGGGTTTTTTTGGTGGGGCAATGAGGGTTAAGTGACTTGCCCAGGGTCACACAGCTAGTAAGTGTCAAGTGTCTGAGGCCGGATTTGAACCCAGGTCCTCCTGAATTCAGGGCCAGTGCTTTATCCACTGCACCACCTAGCTGCCCCAGTCCAATTCTTAATATTAAAAATTAGGAAAATGAGACCCTGGGAAGTTAAATCTTATGGCCAACATCAAAGGAAATCTTTTCACTTTCTTTCATCACTGGTCTGAAGATCTAGTTCTTGGCCAGAAATCCTCTCACTATATTCTGTCTCTGCATCAGTAGATAGTCAAATGTCTATTACTGAATTAGAGCAGTCATTTCTGTGAACAATAACTATAGGCTTTTTCAAAGATCAAGTGCCCAGCAAATGTGTGGACTGACTAAAGAAATTCTAAACTTTTATTTTAATTTCAATTATTACAGACTGAATTTATACAGAGTACATGATACTAACTTGTTTTGTATAAAATAACATAATACCACCCTAATAAACTTTAAGCATGGACAATCTTCATAGAAAGTTCTTATCCTTTAGACTGCACATTTTATTATAAAAAGTACCTCTGAATAATTTTATATCTCAGTGTGGGAGGCATCTGACTAAAAATAGAGGTGGAAATATATGAAAAAAAATCATTCAAATCCTTCCCATAATTAAGGATGCAACATGGCTAAAAAAATTAATTTGGAAATAGATGAGTAGACTACCTTAGGGAAATCTGAAAAAAAGGTCAAACAAAGACTGGTTATTAAAATCTCTTTTTTTCCCCCTAGCACTTCATTTGGACAATGATGTTTCACTGAGAAGAGATCTGGCAGGAAATAAGGGAAAAGAGTCTGTAGGATCTTTCCCCTCAGTCATTATGATTTCTCATATATTATTATTTTTACCATAATCAAATGAATATTTTAGATATGTTATTAATATAATTAGTGGAATAAATACAGTATCACCTCAAAACTATACTAGTCCAAGATTCATATTTATGTTCATCCCATTTATTTTGTTCATAGATATAGCCTCAGAGTCACACATGTTCCTCTAAAATATAGTTAAGTTCAATTAAACAATGTCCTTTCTGCTATATGAAAAATCGTGTCATGGAAATAAACTTAGGTTCTCAAAGGCTATACCAATAAATAGCAAGGAAGTCTTGAAATTCAATCCTGGAAATGGAATCTAGCTCAATCATCCAAGGAGCAGCCGAAATTCAGGGAGGATAACTACCAGAAAGTTTGCCGTGAAAAATGATAAAAATTGATGACGACAACGGCAATGACGATAACAACGATAATGATGATGATTTTGATGATATATTTGGAAATAGCAACTCACGAAGGTGGTATATTAAAGCAGAGAGGATTTGCAAATCTGTGTTGGTGAAAAGAATACCCTCACTGATCAAATCACTTTTTTTAATGTACTGAAAGTATATGGAGCACATTTTAAATACATTCCTTTTTATCACATGCTTATCATACCTACTGTATGCCCATCATTTTTCCTGTCTTTCTATTTCCTTGTGTTCAAGTAAGGGACAAGTGACATTGACATATTCAAAGAATAGGAAATAATAACCCTATTTATTTTTCTTCTATCTCTTTCTCTCTAAAAACTATAATGAAATCAATTCTATTACCTCTAGAAAGAGTAATGTACTATTCTATTGTTCTGCTCACCATCTTTGTGACAATCCTGAAAACTTCTGCCCTATAGAAGCTGTCTTCCCCTAATGCAATGTCAGTTCTTTTAGAACAGGTGGGAACTCTCTCCCTTTAAAACCTGCATCTCTAGCATTTAGAGCCATTCTTGGCATGTAGTAACAACTTAATAAATGTTTTTAAATTCATTCATTTATTCATTCATTCATGAAGAGAGATGTGTACAAAAATGCTAATATGGTGGTTTGGAGACATTTCATAGACTTTATGTGGTATAGATGATAACATAATGTACAGATGCCTTGTCCCTCAAGTCTTGCCCAAGGACGAGGCCAAGTGTATGGCTTGTTTGAGGATATGGTTAATCTTCATTATGGATTGGTCTCAAGGACATATAAGGAAAGAATCTGTCCTAAGCAGCAGAAAGATATCCATTTGAGCTGATACTTTCCCGAAGGTAGCTTTATGTACCATCACAATTTCCTCTGTGCTGCTGTCTCTCCTAGCTCTCCAACCTGCCTTAATGGGTTATACTCTGATTATACCATAATGCATCCTGAAGCCTCAGCCACTATAACCCCTACATGAAATAATGACTAGTTAAACATCTGAACAGAGCCAAGAGCCAAAAACTGCTCGAAATAAACTATTGTATTTGGGAAAGAAAAAAAAAGTTTATCCCCAAGTTAACAGAGTCAATACTGAAGACAGCATATGGTGACTGAAAATGTATAAGTAAAATCCAGATCCAGAAACAAAAGTGAAATGTGATTAACAAGAAGTTCTACGGAATAAGATCAGAAAGTAGTAACTACAGTGTTTAGACCTTTTGGGCTCTACCTTTGGCTATTAATGTTGCTCTTTTGGCCTACTAGATTCGGGCATTCAATCTGATAATGGGCAGCTGCAAATTCAGATCTCCTTCCTGAACAATGTGAAACATTCTACAACCCCAGTGAACCAAAGGGGTCCACATCTCTCTTTTCAGAGGATAGACAAAAGCTAATTAATATTTCCAAAAAAGATTTTGTACAATGTGGGAGGGTAAAACAATTTCTATATCTTGTTTATTCCTTAATTGAAGTGAATTATTTCCCTTCACTAAAGACTAAAGTCATTTTTACAGGAGGCACTTATACATCAATGTCACAAAGTTGTCAGAACCTAACTTTTTTATATTCAAAGAGGATGCCTAGGTTTGGGCTCTTTGCAGAAAGAATTCAAACAGTTTATTTGACTGGCTCAGTACACAAACAGGATGGAGCTTAATCTGTCCTTGCTTCAGCTGTAGGAAATAATTAGATATCAACAGAAAAGTAGTGAAGTGTAGCTGTGTTTTTGAACTGGAGTTTCATTAATTCCTCTTTCTTCTTATATTTAATGTGATTTCCAATTCAAGTAATTATATTTGGACAAGGTTCTTTGGTTCAAAGTGAAGCTGATTATAGGAAACTTAGACTCTTAGGTTTTTGAAAGTAATAAACAATTACAGACCAACAGTATAGTCGTTCTTTTTCTTTCCTACAGAAAGTCACAATGGTACGGCTTTAATTATACAAATCTGACCACATTAATGAAGAGTTTACATTCTTTTCATAAAAGAGCCCCTGGATATTATAGATTTTTACAAATAAACTCATAAATCATTATTTTCTACTAATTCAAGCATTGAATTGATGATGATTTTAAACTAAATAGCAAAATATTCTGTAATAAGAAATATAAAATTGTTTATTTCATTTCCTAGTACAAGGAATATTGGCTTTGAAGTCACAAGCAAGCTTTTGCTACTTACTATCTGGCTCTCACTTTATAGTGTTCTCAGGAAATCTTCCATTTGTAAAGTATATGATACAATTGAGTTATTATGGGAATAGCACTTACAATTTACAAAGAGCATTATAAACATTACCTTATTTCACCCTCACAACAACCCTGTGAAGTATATACTATATTTATTGACATTTTATACATTAGGAAACTGAGGCTCAATGTGGTTACAGATGTGCCCAGGGTCACACTGGTAATAAGTGTCTGAAATAAGATTTAAGCTCAGGTCTTCTTAAGCCCAAGTCCAAGAATTATTATAATAAAGAACAGGATCCTTTGCCCTAGCAAAGGAGATAAAGATACAAACAGACTGTCATGGTAGTTTCTAGGGAAGTCTTGAAATTTATTTGAATCCCCAGGGAAGGAACCTGAAGGAACTGAGGATCTACATGGTACACTACTCCTTGTTTCCTTGATTGTTATACCCAGAAGTTGCATATAAATACTATAAATGTAAGTTGGTCATAAAACTAAAGAAAATAAAAGGTCTTGAAAAAGGACCTAATATTCCTATATAAGAGAAGAGAAATAATCCTGACAGAAGAGGATTCTAAGATGGTAGAAAAACATCAAAACATAGGTGAAGAGATTGGCAAGATGACATTCAATGGGATAAAGTAGTTCACATAAAAGAAGCAAGAAAAAGCTTATGGAGTGGAGGGGAAGATGGGGAGGGCTCGGGGGAGTGAGTGAGCCTTGCTCTTATCAGAATTAGCTCAAAGAGGGAATAACATACACACTCAATTAGGTATAGCAATGTATCTTACCCTGCAGGAAAGTAGGAAGGGAAGAGCGGAAAAGGGTGGGAGGGGGAAAGAAGGGAGGACAGATTGGGGGGGGGGCAGTCAGAAGCAAAACACTTCTGAGGAAAAAGGGGTGAAAGAAGATAGAAAATAGAGTAAATATCAAGGAGAAGGAATAGGATGGAGGGAAAAAGTTAGCAATAGTAACTGTGAAAAAAAAATCTGAAGGATGTTTTCCTGATAGGCTTCATTTCTCAAACACATAGAGAACTGAGTCAAATTTGTTAAAATAAGAGTCATTCCCCAATTGATAGATGATTAAAAGACATGAAGTTTTCTGATGAAATAATCAAAGCCACCTATAGCCATATAAAAAAAATGCTCTAACTCACTACTGAGTGGAAAGTTTTGGGTCAAAACAATTCTAGGTACCATCTCATACCTAATGGATTGGATAATAGGACAGCAGAGGAAAATGACAAATGTAGGAGATATGGAGAAAATGAGAGATTAATGACATTAATACACTGCTGGTAAAGTTGTAAATGAATTCAAACATCCTGTATAGCAATTTGGAACTATGGATAAAGAGTTATAAAACCCTGCATACTCTTCAAGCTAGTCATACCACTACTAGGTTGATATTCTAAAAAAGTTTTTTTCAAAAAAGATGACATTCAAGAAAAATAAGGAAAATTAATCAATTAAATGGCTAGAATTTTGTAACAGGCAGGAGATTCTTTCTACAGAGACTTCTTTAGTTGTTGTTATTTTTTTTCTAAAGACATTCCAGCTTGAGATTAGCTGTATTGAGCAAGGCCTATTTCATTACACAAAGTGGATCACCCACCAGTCCTTCCTGACTTTCTTGTCACTTTGCCAAAATACCATTGGACCCTTTTAATTGTCCCTTGCTGTGTATTCCTAATTCTTGTCACAATAAAACAACACATATTTATTAAGTTCCCAGTCTCTAGTAGTGTCAAAATTTAAAAGTTCACCCTTGATCTAACATACACACACAACATATATGATGGTATATGGTATATTTGTGTGTATACATGCGTGTATATATACACACATACAGTGTAAAAACAAATGCATGTGTGTATTTTATACTGAATATATGAAAAACATAATCTATATCTATATCAATATTGTCTAATTTATATATAGAAAATATGTTATTACACTATATTTTAACAACAGATTTAGATATATGATGTATAGATATAACATAATGTAATAAATATCAACATCTATATATCATATATAAATATATTGATTAATCATAATATATGTATCTATAATATATATAGATAAAAGACATAGATATATCCATTATGTAATATGCAAAAATAAGATAACATTTTATATATAGTATAATAATTACATGTACCATGTTTATGCATATATAATGTAATAGATATTGGTATATCTGTCATACAAATATAGCTATGTGTAACATGATATAAGAGGTAAAAATCTATCAGATAGCTATATATGTAGATATTATATGCAATATCCATTCATCTACATATTCTATATATAGATATGAAAGATCTATGAAATAATAGATATAGAAATATCTATAATATATCATATGTTATCTACATAGATATTTCAGTACATCATAGGTTATATATACAATAAAGCACATTATATATGTGTGTGTATGTATGTGTGTTATACTGTCTACATAAAATAATGTTATATACTTTTTCATTGTGTGGAAGCTCGGTTGTACAATGGATACCAGGTTGTACAGTGGCTACAGCACTAGGCCTGAATTTAGGAAGATCTGAATCCAAATCTGGTCTCAGATACTTCCTAGCTGAGTGACCCTGGTCAAGACATTTAATTTCTGTCTCTGTCAGTATCTTCAATTGTAAAATGGGGATAATAAATCACCTACTTTGCAGGGTTATTGTGAAGATCAAATGAGATAATACTTCCAAAGTGCTTATCACAGTGCTTGGGACATAGTTGACACATTCCCTTCCCTTTTATGTCCACAAACAGCATTAATATAATTGTTTTGATTACCTATAATATATATATATATATATATATATATATATATATATACACACACACACACACAGTATAGATGTCTTAGTTGTGGACTTAATGATCCCAAAATCTATTTGTACAATTTAGTTTTTGCCATTCAATTTTATATACTCTGAGTTTAAATCAAAGTTCCATTTCTATTTTTCACATTTTTTCTTTCTACATTCTGCAAATTAGTGATACAGGATTTTGTTTTCTTGGCTTTACGCCGAAGACTGTTGAGCCAAAACAAAGAAGAAAACTCATAAAAGAGGATTAAAATCTTTGTGAATTTTTGTACAAATAAAGAACATATTTATAAAATAGCCATTATCACAAAGACTGAATCTATTTTTTTAAATTCCCCCTGAATATTTTTGTATAATATGTTATGTGAAGTATCATTAATATAATGATCCTTAATCCAAAACACTTTTAAGAAAAATGGGGAGATATTTCTGAGAATGAAATCCTAGTGAAAGACAATAATCACAGCACAATCTTCAAGCTCTTAATGAGCAGTAGGACAGTGTTAGGTGCATTGTCATTTAAACACAATTATTTCAATAATGTCTAGAAAAATCTTTCCCTATTTCCAATGAGTACATACAAGACCTAAATCCATTGTCAAACCAATATAATTATAGAATTGAATGATGAATTATTTGATAGCAGTCATCAAATATCAGAACTAGAAGGGAAAAAGAGGCCATATTGGTGGAGGAGGCTAAAAGGGTTAAACTTCATCAATAGTAGCCAGAAGGGTTAACAGAGAAACTAAGACCCAAGTAACCAGAGGGTTACTATCAACCAACACTATCAACTGCAGTTTAGGGAAGGTAACCAGGGACTATTAACCATTAACAGCCATTAATAATCCTAGATGATGGGGGCAGCTAGATGGCACAGTGGATAGAGCACCGGCCCTGGAGTCAGGAATACCTGAGTTCAAATCCAGCCTCAGACATTTAACACTTATTAGCTGTGTGACCCTGGGCAAGTCACTTAACCCCAATTGCCTCAATAAAAAAAAATAATAATAATCCTAGATGATGGGAAACAGAAATTCCACCTAGAAACTAGATCTTAAAGTAAACAGAGAGACCCTCTGGCTCTGACAAGTTTGAGCATGTCTTTAGGAACATGCTCAGAAAAAAAATCAAATGTGTTCTTAGGTTCACCTTATGATGTTTAAACCCCAACATACACCCCTAGGGAAAAAGGTACTAACCTTGGAGGACATCTTAGGACCCCAGGAAGTCCAAAACAGGATATGAACATCCTTAAGGAGGAGATTAAAAAATGAGGAGATAACCTACTTTTCTCACTATAAACATAATCATCTCCCTATATGAGATACCTTGGGTGCTTTTCCCTGTGGTCATCACAGTGTTCCAATAAAACTTAGGAAACTGAATCACTCAGTCTTGTAATTCTTTGGGATGTCTCATGATAAGTTTGATCAATTAAATCCATCCCCTCATTTATCATTTCGATCACTTCTTTCAATTTATAGATGAGAAAATTAAGGAATAAAGAAGATGACTGATCTGTATGTGGACAAATAGCTAAACAATGACACATCAGAGACTATACTAGCCCTCATGTTTCACTGTTCAATGAGCAGTTTCACCACATCATACTTCGATAGTCCACAAATATCTTCAATGCTTAAAACATCATTAGGATCTTTTCTTTTATGTGTATTACAACTGAAATTGGGATTTTAAGATACTGCCACAATTTTTCAAAAGATTTCATATTGAAAATCAATGTGCTTTTCTATAAAGTAGAAATTATTATTTAATTTAGTGAAAATGAATTTATTTTAATTTATTCCTTCTCATAGCAAAGTGGAAAATTGTGAACTAATTATGTTACATAGACTCCAATCCCCACCAATATATTATAAACATCACAGAGATGTATTATAAATTCTGTTACACAGTCCAGATTTTCTCCAAGAAAATAATTTAATCAAATACTGCCAAAATAATTGAGTTCAGATATAAATTCTGCTGGATAATATATTCACATACCCTAGTGCTGAACTTTTTATCCATGTAAGAGTTTTTGGTAGTGCAACAAGTGTTTAAGATCTTGGGAGGTAGTCAACTAATTCTTTCTACAAGCAACATTATTGTTTTCAATTTTGATCCTCTCTTAAAACATCCTCCCTTTTTTTTAATCATTTTCCATGGCTACTTGGAATTTAAAAGTGATCATGTCATGATTAAATGTCCAAAAAAACCCCCCCAGAAATATCTGGGAATCTAACTGCTAGAAAGAAGTTTGTAATTAATAAATATTAAAGACCATAAAGAGAAGATAGCTGATCACTGTGAAGAGGAAAACAAAGAAGATGAAGAAGACAAAGGTTAGTTGTTATTATATGTGATTCTTTTCAGGGGCAACTAGGTGGTGCAAGTGGGTAAAGCACCATCCTTATATTCAGTGGAACCTGAGTTCACATCTGGCCTCAGACACTTGATACTTATTCTCATTACTTACCCTCATTGCCACACCAAAAAAAAATATATATACATATATATATATATTATTCTTTTCCACATCTTCCTGTATATTCTTCATTGGAGGTTAACACAATATGCTTGCATACTGTTTTATTTGGCAGTTGTATGGATACTTTAGATTCTAAAAGCATAGCCTCTAATTGCTATCTGAGAAACAAGTGGAACTAAGAAAAATAAAACAGAGCAAAAGTGGGGAGAGCAGTTAGACAGAACTAAAATTGTACATAGGAGCTTCACAAATAAGATGATACAGTTGTGAGATCATGAAGTCTGCTTCTTTTATTACTCAGTAGTTCATTTGACTAATAGCTTTTAATGAGTATGTTACATTGAGGTATTCTTTGATGTATAAGCTGGACTATATGTATATTAAAGTCTATTCTAACTCTCAAATTCTGTGATTCTGTGTAGATCTATTAATTTCTTCTCTATGCTACAAAATATAAAAGATATAGCTATAGAAATATCCTTATCCTAAATTCCCTTACAATTTAAGTAGAAAGACATAATAAGACATACTAAGCAAAAGAAACAGCAAAGGCTATAGTAGTACATAGTTAAATACTAACCTGAGTTGTGAAGCCCAAACATGATCAGTCTGTTTCTCTCTGTCTCTCTGCATATATATATATGTATATGTATATATGTGTGTGTGTATACGTATATGTATATGTGTATATATATATATGTGTGTATGTGTATATATACATATACATGTACATATACATACATACATATATATGTGTGTGTGTGTGTGTGTGTGTGTGTGTGTTGGGGGGACATTGAGGGCTAAGTGACTGGTCCAGGGTCACACAGCTAGTAAGTGTTAAGTGTCTGAGGCTGGGTTTGAACTCAGGTCCTCCTGAATTCAGGGTCAGTGCTTTATCCACTGTACCACGTAGCTGTTCCCTAAATATAATTTTTGAAAGTATAGGATATCTAAGGACAGTGTACTATATGAGTGCTCTTTCATCTTTGATCTTTCCTTTTCTTATTAATCTACTCACAAGTCTATAACATTTTCATGATAGTAAATTCTAAATGTTTTTTTTTTCCCTTCATCCTAAACTCTCTCTTTTACATCCAACCTCTCTTCCTCATATCCCTTTATAGAACCTGAGAATGCAAAATCCTAAATTTTTCAAGTCCTTGTCTTGCATGGCTATTTGTTTCGGGTGCATTGTCATCTTTTCATAAGCAAGAAAAGACTTCATAACAACTAGAGGTGGCAAGAAGCAAAAGAGTCAGCCTCAAAAGGTCCCTTATTTTTTTTAGATCCTCTAGTGGACGCAGTATTTCCATTTTTCAGGTTTGTTTTGAAGGAATTTGTGTTGAGGGACAACTAGGACTGGATGATCTTCTTTCTACTTTATAACTGTAAAATTCTATGATTCTATAAAATTCCAGGTCTATTTTCAGCAACTGATTTCTTTCCCTAACCTGTATTTTCTATTATTCCTCTGACAGACATTTGTTAAGATGTATTGATGCCTTGAGATAAATATTAAAAAGAATAAAAGATTTTTTAATTTCCTATAAATTTTCATTTCATTATTTGACCTCATATTTAAGTGTAAAAAATAGGAATTACTTTCCAAATCTGCTTATAGTCAGATGATACATTCAACTTATTGGAAATTCCTTCCCCACCCACCCCAATTATGTGCAAAAACATGACATCATTAATTTAAGAAAAATATTTTGATTCATTCATAATAAATCTTTATCTCACAATACATCTTTTCCTGTTTAGCTTCTTAAAATATACTAATGGCATTGATTCTTTTCTTAATTTTTTCCATTATTACTCCATTACACTACAGTTCAAATTTAAGATTATAATATTTGCATGTCAGACTGTTCTAGTTCCATGTCAATGCAGCAGTCCTTATATTTCTCTAATATGTGATAATAATTTATATTTTATTTTCCTTGCTCTTTTTTCTTTTTTCCTTGCTCTTTTTTCTTAAAATTTATTCGTTTATTTTAAATATTCTGTTTTTAGATTTTGAATTCCAAAACCCTCTATCCTATTTTCTTCTATTAATCCTATGATCTCACTTTTTATTTTGTTCCCCTTCAAAAGACTGCTTCTGATCATTGGCTCCCTTAATTTGTCTACCTTTTTATTATCCTTCCCCTTTCTTTTATGGCAACATAGATTTCTATAATAGGCACACACATATGCGCATATGTATGCACATGTATATATGTATGTATGGGTTTATACATATGCTTATATGAATATGTGCATGCACACACATATATGCACATCCATATATACACATACATCTCTATATGTGTGTGCATGCATACATGAACGCAATGTATGTTTGCATGTATGCATACATACATACAAATATTTCTTCCCTCCTTGAACCAATTTGGTAAGATTAGTTTTGAGCACTGCTCACCATATCCCCATCTCCCCCTCTACTCTAAAAGCTTTTTTGTTGCTCTTTTATGTGGAAAAAAAAAACCCATTCTACCTCTGCCTTTCCCTTTTTAAATTATCACAACATAATCAACTCATAGCCATTCTCTCAATTTATGTAGAATTATTTTAACTGCCCTAATAATAATAAAATTCATAGAAATTACATTTATTATCTTCCCTTATAGGAAGTTAAATAGTTTAACTATCGAGAGCCTTATGATTACTCTTCTATGTTTTCTTTTTTTATGTTCCTCTTAAGTCTTATATTTGAATGTCAAATTTTCTATTCAGCTCTGGTCTTTTAATCTGGAATGCCTGAAAGTTCTCTGTTTCATTAAACAAACTTTTTTTTTTCTTCCTGAAGGATTTTTCTCAATGTTGCTGTGAAGGTCATTCTTGGATGTAGTCCTATCTCTTTGCTTTATATAATATCATATTCTGAATCTTCTCCTCCTTTAATATGAAAGCTGCCAAATGTGTGATTCTGATTGTGGCCCTACAACATTTAAATTGATTCTTTCTGGCTGACTGAAGTGTTTTCCCTTTGACCTGGGAGTTCTGGAATTTGATTATTGCTTTGCTGGGAGTTTTTGTTTTGTGACCTCTTTCATGATATGATTGGTGGATTATTTCAAATTCTATTTTATCTTCTGCACCTTAAATATCATGGCAGTTTTCCTTGATAGTTTCATGAAACATGATTTCTAGATTATTTCCTAGATTATGTCTTTCAGATAGCTCAATAATCCTTAAATTTTTACTCTTTGATTTATTTTCTAGGTCAGTTGTTTTTCTGATGAGATACTATTTTATCATTCTTTTAACTTTTTGGTTGATTCGTCACCTCCACTTACCCATTTGTAATTTTTAAGGAATTATTTTCTTCAGTGAGCTTTTGTACTTCTTTTTTCCCCATTTGACTCTGCTTTTTAAGAAGTTCTTTTCTACAGTTAATATTTCTGTTACTCTACCAATTGGCCTATTCTGTTTTCTAAAGTCTAAGTTGTTTTTTTCAGTATTCCTGTTCATTCTCTTTTCATAATTTTCTTACTTCACTCTCATTTATTTTCCCAAATTTCCTTTATCACTCTTATCTCTTTCTTTAACTTTTCCAGGAATTCTTATTGAGCTTGAGTCCAATTCACATTTTTTGAGACTTTTGTTGTAGCGGTTTCCAAATTGTTGCCTTCTTCAGTTTGTCTTGGTCTTCCCTACCATCATAGTATCTTTCTATAATCATTTTTCTTTTTTTGTCATTTGCTCATTTTTCCAGCTTATTTCTTGACTTTGCCCCTTATATTAAAATATGGCTGTGCTACCCTGGGGTTGAGTAAGCATTGTCCCCAAGCTTCAGGCTTTTTCATGTTTTCAGAGCTTTGAAACCTCTTAGATGCTTCCAAGGTGGTATGATCCTGAGATAGATATGGTCACTATTCTTCTGGTCTTCAAACAAAAGTACTAAAACTTTCTTTTTTTCCAATTTTTAAAAATGTATTTATTTAGGATTTTCCCCAAGTTACATGTAAAAAAAAAGAAACCAAAAAACTAAATATTTTCACATTGAATTTTTGAAAACTTTGTGTTCCAAATTTTCTTCCTCCCTCCATTCTTACCCCTCCCTAAGAAATCAAGCAATTCGATATAAATTATATTTGTGCAGTCATGCAAAACATCTTCACATTAGTCATGTTGTAAAAGAAAACAGACAAAATAACTTTAGAAAGAGGAACTAACAAATAAAACTCCAATCTGTATTCAGATACCATCAGTTCTTTCTCTGTTGATGGTTTGCATTTTTCATAAATCCTTTTGATATCATCCTGCTAATCATTTCTTTCACAATTATTATTGCTAACTGTATTACCCTCCATCGTATTCCCTTCCCTTGATATTTACTATATTTTCTATCTTCTTTCATTCTATCCCTCCTCAAAAATACTTTGCTTTTTACTGCCCCCTCCCCAAATCTGCCCTCCCTTCCTTTACCTCTCCCTCCTTATCCCCTTCCTCTCCAACTTTCCCTCAGGGAAAAATATATTACTTTACCCACTTAAGTGTGAATCTTATTCCTTCTTTGAGCCAATTTTGATGAGAATAAGGCTCAGCTCCTCTCTCACTCCATACTGTGGATGATCCCTGCCATCCTTTTAAGCCATCTTTGGGTGGAAAATTGTCTCATTCTATTCTTTTGTAGATTTTGCTGCTCCAGGAGTTGTCTGATGGCATTATTTTTTTTTTTTTTGAGGTATGCGGATAGATTTGTTGGGAGCCTTTCCTCCACCATCTAGTACTAGTACTTTCTTTGCCTTGGAACCATATCCAAGGCCCCTGCTGCCTTGTGACTGAAACTGAGTGCCCCTCTCCACCTTGGAACTGTGACTCAGAACTGTCTATAGGCAACAGAGTTGCCAATTAATGCCATCTGCGACCAGTACCAGCAAATAGTCCCCAATAATCTCTTTCTGATCAGTTTTATGACCTTATAATCTCTGGGCTGAGAGCTCCCCAAACTGCTGCTGCTATTGCTGCTGCTAATGCTGCTGCTGCTGCTAATTCCTTGGCATGTGTGGGCTCCAGACAGGGCTCCATTCAGTTGTCACAAACTCCTCTAGCTTACCCCTAAGTTTTCTTAGGACAGAAAAATATCTCACCCTAACCTTTAGTGGTTTCTGCTGCTACAGAATTTGATTTAAGGTGTTATTTTAACGCTGTTTGGAAGGTAATGATGAGAGTGTCCTGCTGGGTTGCCTCTAATCTACCATCTCCTCCCCTCTTCCAGGCTAGAGGATTGATTTTAATATGTCTTCCTGACTCCAGGTCCAATATTCTATCCACTGTGCCACCTAGTTGAAACATTTGTTTCATTATCGCTTCTTTGCTTATTGTTTTCATTTCTTTTATGAACTATTCTGGATCATCCTGCTGAGTTTCTATACTTGCTTAATTTTACACAAGGTTTTGGTGTTCATCAGACATTATTTCAATTTCCTTTGATTTGTAATTTTCATTAAGAAATTTCTATCATTATTTGTATGTTTTAATGTGCATCCTTCTTTCTAATATTAATATTTACTATGAGTTTATCTGCTTGTGTTTTAGCTTTTAATTTTCTCCTTGAAATCTTTGTTGTTCTTTTTCTCTTACATATTTTACTGTCACTCAGTTTTAGACTTCGAACTTATCTGATGGTATATATAACTTCAGGACTGAACTACAACTCTGCCTCTGCCTCTTTCCATTTGAAAATTTGCTTTTCATCTGCCTGGTTCCCTGCCCCAAATAACTTTTGTCAAACAATGATATACATGAGTTCTTGCCTTTCTAAAAGAACTGTAGCAAAATCTTCTGAGCTATAAGCTGAGAGTGACATGGCAGAACTTGATCTTTCTCATGTAGGGAAGAGGTAGTAATTCAGTTTAGGACTATAACTAGACACCACATTCACACATCTAGCATAAATCAAATGAGTAGATAAAACTGAGATGCAAGTACAGCAGAACCAGCATGAAGACTACACTAGTAGACATCGATGGTCATACTAGCACCTGGAATTTTGCAGGAATGCCTAGAATACCTCAATTTTATTAAATAGCCATCTTTTTTGTACTGATGATTAGGCTCAGATGTGCAAGGCATGCCATTTTGAATTGCATTTTGCACACCATTGTTTTTCCAGAATATGTTGTATTTTCTTATTTTGCTTCCTGTGGGACTCAAATAGTTTCAAGATATTTACATTTATTTTTCTTTATATTTAAAGGTCTTTGCCTTAGTGGTTTACAGAACTTATTTGTCAGTTGTTTGGTTTTCCACTAACAATGATTAACTTAACCATTATTTGTCTGGAAATCTGCCATAAAGGGTTGTTTTGGTTGTTGTTGTTGTATTTGCTTTGAGGCAATCTGTGGATTCTTTTCATTAGGAATTTTTTTGTAATCAGAAATTACAAAAAGCTTTGTTGTATATTTCTTGCATTAGAGAATTTGGTTTATGGACTTGTCATGTTTTTTTTTTTTTTTCTGGGATGCCTAGAATCCTTAAATTGTCTCTAAGCATCCTGATTTTGAAAAGAATGCATGTTCCTTATATAGATTTCATGTATTCTTTTAATATTAATGCTTTTTTATTCCCCTCTTTCAGATTGCTCTTCACTTCCATTTGCTTTTATTTCCAGTCATTTGTTCTTTCATTAGTTCTGCTGTGCAGATCATAAATTCCACCATTTGTTATCTTGTTACTTCTCTCAAAATCCTGACTTTTCTCTTAAACCATTCTGGAATATCCTGCTCAGATTTCTTCATAATCCATATGGTGCTATGTTTCATCAGGTGTTGATTTGATTTCCTGTGCTTTTGAATGGCTTAGATTTCTAAGTACATATTTTCCCCCAGATATTTGGGAGTTTTGATCTTTTTCTCTGTATGCTCTTGTCAATCATCTTCAGACTCCACTACCTTTTACAATGGGTTTCTCCTAAGGTTGGATCTCAAAACTACCTCTGCAGTCCATAACCTGGAGGAATTTATTTTCATGGGTCTTGGTCTCAGCCCTAGGAGGACAAGGTGGACATGACTGTCTCCATCTGGATTCCAGATTATTCTTCCTTGGCTGATTTGATCTTACATTCTGACCCCTACACCAATTCCTCTGTTTTTTACATCTTTCATTAGACTGAGTGCCTAATACTGTAAAAATAATATCAAGGTTGATCTGGGTATTTAGGGTAGAGCCTCTATGGATTTGAAGTACTCTAACGTATGACTTGCCCTTGGCAGAAAAGAAGGATTCCATCTCCTTTATATTCCATTTTAAATTCTCAAGCTAGATTCATTAATTTTGTATAAAAGCTTTTGTTTCATATAATCACATATATTTATTTTTGTTTTCTAATTTTATTGTTTGTTTAAGCAATCATTTTATACCTACAAAATAATATGTTTCTTTTAAAAATTGTATTATGATATAATGATCTCTAATACTCAAATCACTTAGTCATTTTGAATTTATCATTAAATTAGACCTTGGTCTTTGACCATTTCATTTCATATTGCTTTCTAGTTTTCCCTTTAGTTGTTATTGAAAAAGAAAATGTTTTTCAGGTCATTTATGTTTTCAGTTTTCTTAAATACCAGGTTTTTTAATTCAATTATTGCTGATTTTCTCTTTGTAATTTTTTTAATTGATGAATTTGTCTACATTTAAACTAACAACACATTGTTTTGATGACTGCTACTTTAAAATACAGTTATATAACTATTCCCTCTTTATCCTTACCTTTCTTGATTATTTCCCCTGATATTCTAGATCTTTTTATTCCCAACAAATGTATTTTCTAATCATTTTAGCAAGTTCTGTAAAGTATTCCCTTTCTTTACACATGGCTGGACAGGACTGAAGTCCATCAATTATTCCAACAGGATGTTTTGAGAAAGGCAGGCGTGAGGAAAACTGGCAGAGACAACAGCAGGTGGGAAATCCCTGAGTGTGCCCCAAAGCAAAAACTGATATATTGGTTTGTGCATCTTACCTGGAAATTTAAGCTGGTAAAAGATGGGTAGTAAGTGAGCTCATTAAGGAATAGCATTCTCTGTTCATAGGTCTGCTGCCTTGTTGGACTTCTTGCCTTCTTGCCCTGTGGAAACAGCTGTAATTACTCTACATCTGTTGCATAATTCCTCTTTTGGGGATATTTGGAGAGTTAGTGGAAAGAGGAAAAAAAGTCTAGTCCACCACCTTGTTGTTATCATCACTGCTATATCTTTACCAATGGCCCTGAAATGTGAAAAATATGAGTTGTCCTTTGTGTGTACAATTTACATGTAATTCTTATACAAATGCTTCTACATATGGTCCCTTTGACAGCCTTTTTCTAGTGATGATGTGTAAGTGTGTGAAGTCAGTGAAATTCAAATATTGAGGGAAATAGTTTATTGCTCTTCATTACATAATTTTCCCAAATTGCTTTACTTTTAACTAATTACAGTCTCTAATCACAGACTATAATCATGTTAGCATAGGCCAATGACTGGATTTTAACATAAGAAGTTTGTTATACCTGAGGGTTCACATGCAAGTTGGAAGGTGCCTCCAGCTACTTTATATTTTTCAGACTCTCAATGCCTACCATGAAACTCTCCATTCCATTTTAATAAAATTTAACAGTATTTCTTTTTTTAATAAATATAACCTTTAAATTTGTAATTCTAAGGTCAAATAGGTGCTTCATTCATTCATCCCTTATAAGATTCATCAGGCAATATCAGTTAATAAACATTCATTAAGTTTCTAGTATGCGCCAGGGATTTATGAGGTGTTTGTAGAGAAATAGCACATCAGGTATGAGGATTTTCTGAGACCTTTTCAGAGTTGCTCATTCACCATTGGTTTCCACCTTTGCCCAATTCTCACCTGTGGTTACAAGAAGATGTAGCATGCACAGTCAGATTGACAGAAGCCAGGAAATGCAAAAGTAGATGTGAGGAAGGAGAATATTCCAGGTTTGAGGGACAATCAGTGAAAATATTCAGTCAGGAAATGGGGTATTTTGTTTAAGAATTTCAGTGTTACTGGATCACAGAGTACATGGTGGGAGTAAGTTATAATACATAAGGACAGGTATGAGATGGTTAGATTATGAATGAGTTTCAATGATAAATGGAGGATTTTATATTTGATCCTGGAGGTAATAGGAAGCTACCAGAGTTTATTGAATGGGGGAGTGCAGGAACGGGGTAGGTAAAATGTTCAGGTCTATACTGTTGTTTTTTTTTTGTTAGTTTGTCTTTTGTTATTGGTGAGGCAATTGGGGTTAAGAGACTTGCCCAGGGTCAGACAGTTAGTAAGTGTCAATTGTCTGAAGCCGGATTTGAACTAAGGTCCTCCTGACTCCAGGGGCAGTACTCTATCCACTGTGCCAGCTAGCTGCCCCAGGTCAGGTCTATACTTGAAGATTTCTTGATAGCTTAGTGGAAGCAATCACAGAAGACTATTATTGTTAAAACCAATGAAACTTTATTTTAGGGAGAAGGCTGTAATCCTTGAAAGTACTAAACAATTACACAAAAGCAATCCAATTCATTCTCTTTCAATTGATTTATTGATTCCTGAACCAGGCTTAGGTTCCATATTGAGTGTCTGTTGAAGGTATTTGTGTTTATGACTCATCTCTGTTTTCTATTGAATTGCACTTCATAATTTAGTAACAGCTATTCTTTATCCTCCTTTTTTTTTTCTTTTTGAATAGTTTGGCTGAACTCTTAAGTGATCCTATATCTTATGCAAAGGTTTTTTCTTGTTTCAAGATTTGTTATTGTGAGCACGTCATCTGCAAACAAGAAGATTTGAAAGTTATCAGTGAGAGGTTCTATAACATGGTAGAAAGTATGTTGGATTTGGAGGTAGAGTACTTAAGTTCACATCTTAGCTCTGCCATTTAATCCATATATTACCTTGGGCAAGTCAATCTTCCTGTGCCTCAATTTCATAATCTGTAAAATGAAGGGATTAGATTAAATGACTTATAAAGTTCATTTCAGTTCTAAATCTAGGATCTTATAATTGACAGGGAATCTTTCTTCATCTAGATACTAAGTGAGGCATCTTTCCCCCATGCAGTGGTAATGTGTGTGTGTGTGTGTGTGTGTGTGTGTGTGAGAGAGAGAGAGAGAGAGAGTATGTGGTATGTGTCTCTTTTTCATGCCTCTTTGATATTAAATAATGAAAATATGAAATTATAAGAAATAATTAGAGTAAGTACTGGAATCCCAGCTGGTCATAACTAGAGTAAAACTCTGTTTTGATTTCATCTTCAAATTAAGTAAATCAGGAACATCTTCCCTTTAGTTGAGACTTACCTATTTTCTAAATTATTGGATTTAGAATTTAATAAAGACAAAATAAGTACATGATGCTTCAAAATTGAATGTATTATAATGAAATAAATTATGTTAGGGGAAAGTTAATTTTATATTGTACGTAAATTACAGTAATTAAAAACTCATGATACTTTTCAATTGGCTTTCAGTTAATGCCTTTCTGATGTGAGAATTACTCAAGCAAAATGATTTTGCATGAACAAATTTATTTCTGAACCATTATTTCTTGAGTTAAAACTTAGTCTAAGAATCATTTTTCATCTTTGTACATTCCAAATTAGTGTTCAAGAAAGTTCCCAATATTTAAATTACTATACTATAATTCTCTATTCACATTTGGTATTAGAACTCAGAAGGTACCTTTTTCAGCAATGTCTGCATGGTTTCCATTAAAATGATTAACATAGAATGCCATATTTGAAGCAGAATCCCTTCTTTATGCTTACATTTTCCTTAGACAAACACTGTGATATCTTTTATGTGCTTTACCTAAAAGTCTAAATAGTATAGTAATATTTTAATAATAAAACCTGGACACTAATATCATGCTTGACAGTATTGCTATATTTAAAGATAGCCAACAAGAGGTGGATCCAAGATAGTGGAGTATTAGGACGATGTATGATCAGCTCCTCTCCACAAAATTTTTCTAAACAGATTTACAAACGGCATCAAACCAAATCCTATGCAGAAATCCAGAAAATCATTCACTGTGAATCATCTATCTAATCCAGTTCAGCATAGAGAGACAGATCTGTGAACACCAGAGTCATGTTTGGTTAGGATCACTCTGTATGAAGCACTCCAGTGCTTATAGAATAGTTATGTACCAGCACATGAGGAGGTCCATACCCATAACAGGGTACCACCAGTCCCATACAGGGGCATTATAACAGGGACAAATAGAAACTGGTAGCTTAGTTGCTCACTGCTATGTTTCAGGTCACAGATCCAGAGTGGACTAAGATAGTGATTTGAATATAGGAGTGGCATTCCCTTCCATAGTGTACCTAGAAAGGAAGAAATTTAGAAGCCAACAAATAAGACTATATGGCTTAGACCCCATGTAAAGAGCAGGGTTTCATTTTTTAGTATCTAGGACAAGCTGCAGAGGAATACCAGTACAGTAATCCCGGACCAAATGAGAATTTATTATTCTGCCATTCTGAACCAGAAGCTTTCTAGTTGGGACTTCTATACTCTTTCTCAGACCCAAACTCAAGTGAAGAACTTGCAAAGCTTAGACTAGGGGACAGCTGTAAGACTTTTCCCTGAACAGACAAAAAAATGAAAGCTTCCAGGTTCCCAGCCTGTCCTTGAGATCTTAATACTCAATACCCCCAAGAAAGCAGCAACAGACCAGTCTAGACCTTGCCTCCAGAGGTGCTGCAGAACCCGTCTTTAATACCAAGTCTGAAGTTAGGAATTAGGTTAGATAAATAAGCAAATAAACCAACAAAAACAAATTCCAACCAAAAGACCTATTATGGTTGTAGTGAAGCACAAAACAAATTCAGAAGAGAATTATAAAAAAAAAAACCTATAAATCCTCAGAGAATATCATAACTTAAGCAAAATTCAACTGCATGTGGGGTTATATATGAGATATAGATATGAGACCTATGAAAAAATAACTAGAAGGTAATTAACAGCTTGGCACAAGGGGTGCCATGACCAAATCACAAACTCCTTGAAAAATAGAATAAGTGAAATAAAAGCCAATGACTCCATTAGACAAAAAGAAATATTAAAATAAAATAAAGAACTGAAAATATAGAAGAAAAGTTAAAGTATCTCATAGCAAAAACAACTGACTTGGAAATCAGATTCAGGAGGGGGGGCAGAATTAAGAATCATTGGAATCTGAATGCTGCAATAAAATAGAGTGTAGAAATCCTATTTCAAGAAAACTTAAAACTGCCCAGATCTCTTGGATGAAGAGGGCAAAGTAGAAATAGAAACAAATACCAGTAATCTCATGAAAGAAACAACAGAAAGAAAATTTCCAGGAACATCATAGAGAAAATGCAGAATTTCTAGGATAAAACGATATTTCAGGTACCAAGGAGCCAAAGTCAGCTCACACATGACTGAGCAGCCCTTAGTATGGAGGAGCAGACAACTTGGAATATGGCACTCCAGATGCAAAAAGATATGGGTTTGCAGTCAAGAATAGCAGCCAAACCCTGTAAAATACTACAGAAGAAAGATTGGATTTTAAATGAAATAGAAGACTTTCTAGCATGCTGATGAGAACAGAGGTGACTAGAAACTTTGAAGTTCAAACAAAGGAGTAAAGAGAGACATATCAAAAGATAAACGTGAATGAACAATTTTATAGGACTAAAGGAGGATATACTACTTACAATCCAAATGAATACTATCATCAAGAGTCATACAAGGAGTTCAATTAGATAAAGTCTAGTAGTGGTTATGCTATATCTTAATGATGCTAAGAAAAGAATGGATAAGGGGCAGCTAGGTAGCACAGTGGATAAAGCACCAGCCCTGGATTCAGGAGGACCTGAGTTTAAATTCAGCCTCAGACACTTGACACACTTACTACCCTCATTACCCCCCCCCCAAACAAAAGAATGGAAAGACAGGGGAAGAGAATAGACTGTATGGAGGCATGGAAGAACTTGGGAAAGGTTAAGGATAATTATCTCACATAATTAATGTACATAAGTACACATCCATACAAATAGGGAGGATGGTGTGGGATGGTAGCTGATACTTGAACCTCATTCCCATCTAAGTTTGTCCGAAGAAGGAAGAACACACACATGCACAGAAATACTTTTCTCTGAATAGGGAAATAGGGAGTGAAAGGAGAGAAGATGGGGGTGATTAGAGGGAGAGTGGATTAAGGGGTGAATTTTCCGTAAGAAAAATAAATTCTATAAGAATAATTTTGATACCCATACTCAGTCAGTATTTACTGAATTAATTATGACTTAGGAGTATTAGTGATTGTCTATAAGTAAGAAAATAGAATGTAATTAGGTTTAATTGTTAGAATAAGAATTTTGCAGTCTGAAATCAATTAACCCACTATGTATTTTTTTTTTTTTGCAGGGCAATGAGGGTTAAGTGACTTGCCCATGGTCACACACATGTATTGATAAATTTATTGCTTTTAAATATTTATAAAATAGATTAATAATTTCTTATATAGTCCTGTATTAATCCCTCTACCCCACTTCTATGAATGTGCACTAAAGGCTACTGTGTTGCAAAAAACCCTGATGTTTGTGGAAACATGCTTTTGAGAAGCCCCAGAAAAGTTCCAAAATCCTGTTGCCTAGTCATTGACTATACAGCTGTGATT